>NC_090320.1:247715652-248325281 GCF_040869045.1 Eurosta solidaginis | reverse complement strand
TTTGTTGTTGGGTCTTAATATATTTTTCGCTGCTTGCGCTGTTGCTGCTGACATGCAATCGACAGGCGGTGAAGATCATCAGATCGCCTTGCTCCACCTTCGTGCTGCTCTGTTTTTTTGTGTTTCAAGAAATATGAAAGGTTTGCCGCACCGCCACTGTTGGCAAGTGGACAGATTGCGTTTGCAACCACGGTTGCCGTTTGCCTAAAATTTTGCGTACCAAAATTAGTACCATAGCGAAAAAAACGTACCAAATAATTCGCTAGGTAAACAATATAACATTTATTAAAACATTTTTAAGCAGTTCATCTGCTGACATAAATTTACACAGGAACGGGTTTCATTATACATATGTGTATGTATAAACATAATAAAACTTAAAATATATAACATTGTTTTCTTCTAAATATATCATATAATGAGTAAAATTAAATAAATAAATTAAAATGTCCACAATTCCTTTCATAAAGGAGCAATAGTAGCTAAGATTTATGAAAAAATATTTTCGTTTTAATATTTTGATAACTGAAATTTAAAAAATTTTATTTTCCGTCCAAATGTCACTATATCCTATGGAAATCTCTGTGGCGAGCATAACATTATTAAGTGTTTTAAATTAAGTTTTATTTCGTAATTTTGTCTTTATCAGAATCAATTCAAAAAATTTTCATTCGGGAGCTGCAGAGCTATGGAAAGGCTTCCGCTTCAGAATAAGATAAATGTTATAATAATTGTAATTTCCTTAGCACTACTTGCTGGTGCTTGTGGTACCTCTTTACAACTTTTTCTAAAAATATCAAAGCGACGTATGACAGAGAAAGAAGGGCCCATTACTGATACTTAGCATAGACTTGACTTGACTTGGCGTAAACTTGGCAACTTAGCCAAGATTTTACTCCACTTAGCACATACAATCTGGCATCATAATCAATAAATGTCAATTTGTATGACAAAATGTCAAAATGAAATGGAAACAAACAAATGGCATCTCAAAATGTAAGCGTCACTTATAATTTACATAGAAAATCTAAATTCAACAGACTTCTAAATCAAGTAGCAACACGCTAACTTTTGAGTAATCAGTAACATGAAATGTTCATTTGACAGAACTGTAAGTGACAGTTCTCAAGTCAAGTCTAGGCTAAGTATCAGTAATGGGCCCTAGACTCCTACGTATAAGTTTATACAAGTGGTACCACTTCACTTCTACTGCCAGTAAAGCAGTAGAGTGAAAGAGACAAAACATTATGACTAAATAATTTTTGAAGCCATTCAAATGCAGGTTTGATATTTTTAGCAGTCATCGGAGTTGCGTTGAAGTAAAAATGGCAAAAACGTACCAAATTTTGAAGTTGTGTACCAAAAATGGCACATTTCGGCCAAAACGGCAACTGTGTTGGCAACTGATTCTACTCAGATAGATACTGATACTGATACACTAGTAACCTGTTATGAATTTACAAGTGTACGAGGTGTCTCAAATTGAGCGCAAAATGATTAAATTGACCTATAAAGGGTAAATTGAACAGGCCGTAGAGGTTTTAAGACTTTACGTTTCTAAAATATCTCCAGCTGCTTTGTTCACATTAGACTTCAAATATCTGTCAACTACACGCATCTATTTGAATAATAGTTGAGGCAAAGTGAGCGGATTTATTTGTAGAACAGACAACGTAACGTGAAACAAGTATGCGAGCTCGACCGTGGTCACCCAAAATTGTTTTAAAGATAACCAGCCACTTACATGAATGTGGTAGTACCCGACAACCCCAAAACTTTCGGAAGTTGTCTTATAGTTGTTGTGTAAAAACACAGCATGATCATCCCTTTTAAAATAAATGTAAGGCGCGATAACCTCCGAAGAGATCTAAGGCCGAGCTTCTCTTCCAATTTGCGTCGTGCTCCTCTTGATTTTCCCTACAAATTGGCCGGATGGGACCTACACGATTTTATGCCGACTCCGAACGGCATCTGCAAGGCAGATGAGTTTTCACTTAGAGCTTTTCATGGCAGAAATACACCCGGAGCGCTTGCCAAACACTGCCGAGGGGCGCCCCGCTTAGAAAAAAATTCTTCTAATTGAAATTCCTTATTGCTTTGCCCGGGGTTTGAACCCAGGGCATCCGGTGTGGTAGGCGGAGCACGCTACCATCACACCACGGTGACCATCATCCCTTTTGGTAAGTTTAATTCGATACAGAGGATTACTTGGCGTCCCCCTTGGTGTGTTGTTAGCGCGCTATAAAAGCGAAAATCATGGGTTCAATCCCCGGAACAAGCAACATCAAAATTTTAGAGACAATCCTTTTTAATTATAAAAAGGTTTTTCTAAGCGGTGTCGCCCACGGCTGTGATTTGGCAAACACTCCGAGTATAAGTCTATCTGCCATGAAAAGCTTCTTAGTGAAAACTCATTTGCCTTGCAGATGCCGTGCGGAGTCGGCGTAAAACAAGTACTTGCCGTCTCACCAATTTGTAGAAAAAAGTATAAGAAGCCTAATATCTCTTCGGACGTTATCGGGCCTTGCATTTATTTAATATTTATGTCGCAAATATTAATTGGCCGCTCTCTGTTGTAGTGTTTTTCAATTGAAAGTCAATGCTATTAGGATTCTATGTACCGGTTCGACTTGGAGTGTTTCCCGAGGGCTGTCATTTCAGTATAAGTCACAAGCTGGCAGCACTTGGGGTAAGAACAAAGAAACGCTCATAGCTCCCTATTATACAATTGGCCAGCGCCTTGTGTGCTACATGTCTCGGATATGGTCGACGAGCTTAAAACAAACACACCGCAGGAAACTGAAAGCGTTTCAAAACGCCACACTCAAAGCTGGGTAGGGGATGTTTTTTTTTTAATATGCAGAACATCATCTACACAGTAAGGCGGAAACACTTCTCATAAAATGAAATGCTGAACAAACATTTGTTGTTAAATACTTGGAAATCTGTGCATCCCAATATACATGTGATTACAGATGCCCCGCCTCTCAGGGATATAAGCGGTCATGTAAGCACACACTATGAAGAAATGCGATACACAAGCATTCAGCCTTTTGAATCAGATGAGCATAAAGAGGCTCTCAGCGTCATCCATTAAGAGTCGTCAAAGTGATATGCCGATAAATGCTCGACAAACCCTGTTACCATATTCCAATGCCCGAATCTTCCACTTGCGGCAAGCAGACTTCTCATAGAGGCACGCGTCACTCTAGCGCAACTTTAGTCCGGATACTGTAATAGCTTAAACTCTTACTTATGCAGAACATACGCAATATATGCCACGCATGTGATGTCTCTCTACGTGATACCAAACATCCTTTCAATTTCAATTGTGGACCTCATGCCTCTAACAATATCTCTTTGTGCCAACCCTTTTGGAACTACAAGTATCATTGCTCTTGCCTAGAAACTGATCCCCCAGCGGGTTAGGGGGTCAGAATATATCCGCGGTAGGTATGCCTGTCGTAAGAGATCGCAACCCTTCAGGCTGCCAGCGCAATATATAGCTTCTCCAAACCCAATTGTCAACCTCACCTATCCGCAGCGAATCCTATTTCACTAACAGACGAGGCTCTGGCGACCCCAAGCTCCTCATAGAACTTGAGGGTGGGGAGGGAGGGAATAGCCTTCGGAGAGC
Source organism: Eurosta solidaginis (assembly GCF_040869045.1). Taxonomy (NCBI): domain Eukaryota; kingdom Metazoa; phylum Arthropoda; class Insecta; order Diptera; family Tephritidae; genus Eurosta; species Eurosta solidaginis. Next base: position 248,321,644 of record NC_090320.1, on the reverse strand, counting down.
AACCTTATCGCTACAACAACAACAACAACAAGAAACTGTTCTGTAGTGATTGTAAAGGGCAGCGCTTGACAACTTTTCTGCAGGCAAAGTATATCCCTTCAATTTGAAGCACCATGTATGCGAATAGCTTAAGAATAAAAAATTGCTGTTTATGTGGTGCCATTTTAGCCCCAAGCAGAAGCGTTCCATGCATCAAGAAAGCTAATCAAACATTTTCTCACCTCGGCAGCAAACCCGGCAGCCAAATCGCTTTCAATGCATGCAGATATATGTACATACTTTGTTACTAAAATATGTATATATATAAGCATACATACTTATGTAGTGATATATGTACATATGATACTCTTGCATGTCTCAACCAGCCGCCGGCTCGAGCTCTTAGCTCTATGTGCTTACATATTATTATTTTTTTTATTTGCTGCTTTTGCTTCCTTTCCTTCTAGCTGGACTAATAGGGGCGTTATTAAATTTGAACGTTCTGTCGGCAGTGAATAGGAATTTGGTCTACCTATAAATATAGAACCTTGCAACCTACAATCCTTCCCCTCATCTTGCAACACGATAATGATGATGATGATTGCGATGAGGTAGGTTTTGGTGTATGCATGTGATTATTTCTTTTTATACTCAGTTGAGCAGAGCTCACAGTGTATATTAACTTTGATTGGATAACGGTTGGTTGTACAGGTATAAAGGAATCGAGATAGATATAGACTTCCATATATCAAAATCATCAGTATCGAAAAAAAATTCGATTGAGCCATGTCCGTCCGTCCGTCCGTCTGTCCGCTAACACGATAACTTGAGTAAATTTTGAGGTATCTTGATGAAATTTGGAATGTAGATTCCTGGGTACTCATCTCAGATCACTATTTAAAATGAACGATATCGGACTATAACCACGCCCACTTTTTCGATATAAAAATTTCGAAAAACTGAAAAAATGCGATAATTCATTGCCAAAGATGGATAAAGCGATGAAACTTGGTAGATGGGTTGACGTTATGACGCAGAATAGAAAATTAGTAAGATTTTGGACAATGGCCGTGACACCTCCCACTTTTACAAGAAGGTAATTTAAAAGTTTTGCAAGCTGTAATTTGGCAGTCGATGAAGATATCATGATGAAATTTGGCAGGAACGTTACTACTATTACTATATATGTGCGAAATAAAAATTAGCAAAATTGGATGAAGAACACGCCCACTTTTTAAAAAAATATTTTTTTAAATTCAAATTTTAACAAAAAATTTAATATCTTTACTGTATATAAGTAAATTAAGTCAAAATTCAACTCCAGTAATGATATGATGCAACAAAATACAAAAATAAAAGAAAATTACAAAATGGGAGTGGCTCCGCCCATTTTCATTTAGTTTGTCTAGAATACTTTTAATGCCATAAGTCGAACAAAAATTTACCAATCCTTCTTAGATTTGGTAGGGGCATAGATTCTATGACGGTAACTGTTTTCTGTGAAAATGGGCGAAATAGGTGGAAGCCACGCCCAGTTTTTATACACAGTCCACCGTCTGTCCTTCCGCTCGGCCGTTAACACAATAACTTGAGCAAAAACCGATATATCTTTACTAAACCTTATCCACGTACTTATCTGAACTCACTTTATCTTGGTATAAAAAGTGGCCGAAATCCGCCCATAACCACGCCCACTTTATCGATATGGAAAATTACGAAAAATGAAAAAAATGCCATAATTCTATACCAAATACGAAAAAAGGGATGAAACATGGTAATTGGATTGGTTTATTGACGCAAAATATAACTTTGGAAAAAACTGTGTAAAATGGGTGTGACACCTACCATATTAAGTAGAAGAAAATGAAAAAGTTCTACAAGGCGAAATCAACAGCCCTTGGAATCTTGGCAGGAATACTGTTTGTGGTAATGAATATATAAATAAATTAGCAGTACCCGACAGATGATTTTCTGGATCACCTGGTCCACATTTTGGTCGATATCGCGAAAACGCCTTCACATATACATCTAAGGGCCACTCGCTTTTAAAACCCTCATTAATACCTTTAATTTGATATCCATATCGTACAAACACATTCTAGAGTCACCCGTGGCTCACCCTAATGGCGATATCTCGAAAAGGCGTCCACCTATAGACCTAATGCCCACTCCCTCTTAAAATGCTCAGTAACACCTTTCGTTTGATACCCATATCGTACAAACATTCTAGAGTCACCCCTGGTCCACCCTAATGGCGATATCTCGAAAAGGCGTCCACCTATAGACCTAATGCCTACTCCCTCTTAAAATGCTCAGTAACACCTTTCGTTTGATACCCATATCGTACAAACATTCTAGAGTCACCCTTGGTCCACCTTTATGGCGATATCTCGAAAAGGCGTCCACCTATAGAACTAAGGATTACTCCCTTTTAAAATACTCATTACCACCTTTCATTTGGTACCCATATCGTACAAACACATTCTAGAGTCACGCTGGCCCACCCTAATGGCGATATCTCGAAAAGGCGTCCACCTATAGACCTAATGCCTACTCACTCTTAAAATGCTCAGTAACGCCTTTAGTTTGATACCCATATCGTACAAACATTCTAGAGTCACCCCTGGCCCACCGTAATGGCGATATCTTGAAATGGCGTCCACCTATAGAACTAAGGCCCACGCCCTTTTAAATTACTCATTAACACCTTTCATTTGATACCCATATCGTACAAATATTCTAGAGTCACCCTTGGTCCACCTTTATGGCGATATCTCGAAAAGGCGTCCACCTATAGAACTAATGCCCACTCCCTCTTAAAATACTCATTACCCCCTTTCATTTGATACCCATACCGTACAAACACATTCTAGAGTCACCCCTGGCCCACCCTAATGACGATATTTCGAAAAGGCCTCCACCTATAGACCTAATGCCCACTCCCTCTTAAAATGCTCAGTAACACCTTTCGTTTGATACCCATATCGTACAAACATTCTAGAGTCACCCCTGGCCCACCCTAATGGCGATATCTCGAAAAGGCGTCCACCTATAGACCTAATGCTCACTCCCTCTTAAAATGCTCAGTAACACCTTTCATTTGATTCCCATATCGTACAAACACATTCTAGAGTCACCCCTGGTCCACCTTTATGGCGATATCTCGAAACGGCGTCCACCTATGGAACTAAGGATCACTCCCTTTGAAAATACTCATTAACACCTTTCATTTGATACCCATATCGTACAAACATATTCTAGAGTCACCCCTAGTCCACCTTTATGGCGATTTCTCGAAAAGGCGTTCACCTATAGACCTAAGGCCCAATCCCTCTTAAAATGCCCACTAACACCTTTCATTTGATACCCATATCGTACAAACACATTCTAGAGTCAGCCCTGGTCCACCTTAATGGCGATATCTCGAAAAGGCGTCCACCTATAGACCTAAGGCCCACTCCCTCTTAAAATGCTCAGTAACACTTTTATTTGATACCCATATCGTACAAACAAATTCTAGAGTCAGCCCTGGTCCACCTTTATGGCGATATCTCGAAACGGCGTCCACCTATGGAACTAAGGATCACTCCCTTTGAAAATACTCATTAACACCTTTCATTTGATACCCATATCGTACAAACATATTCTAGAGTCACCCCTAGTCCACCTTTATGGCGATTTCTCGAAAAGGCGTTCACCTATAGACCTAAGGCCCAATCCCTCTTAAAATGCCCACTAACACCTTTCATTTGATACCCATATCGTACAAACACATTCTAGAGTCAGCCCTGGTCCACCTTAATGGCGATATCTCGAAAAGGCGTCCACCTATAGACCTAAGGCCCACTCCCTCTTAAAATGCTCAGTAACACTTTTATTTGATACCCATATCGTACAAACAAATTCTAGAGTCAGCCCTGGTCCACCTGTATGGCGATATCCCTAAATGGCGTCCATCCATAGAACTATGGCCTACTCTCTCTTAAAATACTCTTTAATACCTTCCATTTGATACACATGTCATACAACCACATTCCAGGGTTACCCTAGGTTCATTTTCCTACATGGTGATTTTCCTTATTTTGTCTCCATAACTCTCAACTGAGTATGTAATGTTCGGTTACACCCGAACATAGCCTTCCTTACTTGTTAGTCTTTTGTTTATAACACCGATGAACAGTTGATCTTCTACCGCCACCTTACTTTGACTTTAACCGCTGCTTTACTCATTCTCCAGCAGCTTGTGCTGCTTCTTCCTTTCCAGCTACTTTTTGTAGGTTGGTGCATGCAGCATGCGAGCATTTGCTGTAAATCAACCTGTTGCTTCTTTACATTGTAGTAAGTAGCATTGAACATCATCATAATCATCATCCGCTGTCAAAATCACCATCAACGACCCAATAATCGCCATTTATTTTAGTATATTTTGTTCAAGCATTTATTTACAAGAAGGTTTATGTACCCAAAAGTTGTTAAAAGCGTAATAAAAATGTAAACGATTTACATGGCTACTTATTTACTTACTTACAAAAGGGCTAATTTTGCTCAGAACAACCAAAACAAAATCACCAGTCAAGTTGTAGGTTAATCGATTTTAAATAGTTCGATACGATCGTTGGTTGCTGTGCATTTTCGTTTTGTTTTGAATTTGTGCTGCTGATCTGGCTTTGCGAGTCATGATCAAACGAAAAAGCCGCCTTGTATCTTTTAATCAGCATACTTTTAAACTAGGTGTTCATTTAATTAACGGTAATTCTAGCTGCCATGTTACATATTTTATTTAAGCCTTGTTATGGGAAATTGGTATTTAATGAGACTTAATGGGAAACTGAAATAAATTCGAGCTACTTAAGCAGCGTGACACTTTGAAATTAAGAGTGCAGATCTTCTTTGTTGAGATAACTCTCTTTTAGGTATAACTTATCGACAGCTGAGTGGAATGTCGCTCTATCTTGGGTGCTGAAAGTCAAGACATAGAACATGATCATTCCTAAAAAGGAGACCCCTGATAATCTGAATGGCAAGCATGCGTTTATGTATTTATAATCAATGAAGAAGGATTAAACACGGAAACCCTCGACTGGTGTTCAATCCTATACACCCAGACAAAATAAGTAAAATCTCCGTAAGTACTGCGATGAGATCCATCCACATACAACTCGGCCATTTTATCCGAAGGAATACGTTTGGCTGACGGCTGCTATTGAACAATGCCCTTCTAAACCCCTAATGACCATTGATAGATGAGCCTTAGTGAACCAAATCATTTCGGCAGACCTCCTGCCCTCCACTTCCGGCCAGAACGATCTTGAAACCGTGCAAGAGGTAGGTAGGTGAAATGGCTGCGACCCTGGTCGCACAAGTAGCTATTTAAAGCCGTTTTGATGCCATGTAACTCGTCTAAAAACCTACGGAATATTACGGTCAATGTACTACAACCAGCCAGAGTTGTTGATAAAATTAAGAATATTGCTATCACAGATAACCCCCTGAGGTCTTCTAGAAACGGGGTTTATTATACCTACTGCAAAATGACCGGTGCAGACTGCTATCAGTTTGCGTGTGTTAGCTCTGGATTTGTTCAGAATACTTCTCGCCCTCATTCATTCATAGTTTGGCCAAATGGATTTGGATAATGCACAGGTGGGATGTTATTCCACTTTGTTTGTGCTTTCTTCAAGTAAAAGCTTTGGATATTCCCCTTGGCTACTGCTAAGGGTATGCCTACTTCGACACTGGTTATTTCCTCGTTCATCTCCGATGAGCCCCTGCGTGCTAGCTCGTCGGCCTTCTCGTCACCCTCTATACCCTATGACCCCAGACCCAGATAACGCGTAGTTCTAGATTGGTGGATAACTGGGATATGAGTCGCTTACAAGCCCACACTAATTTTGAGTCAATGTGTGGCGAGTAAAGCGCTTTTATCGCTGCTTGGCTATCCGACAGGATACAAACTTTACCAGACTATGGAACCATAGGTAAGCACCAGTCGCACCATCGCCTCGTACATCCAAAGTACCATGCTTGGCTTGAGTCCCCATTTCTTACCAAACATTGATTTGCAGGCATAGAAGGCGATGCAGGCCTCCCGTACCCGGTCTTCGATACATATTTTCCAATTCAACTTGCTGTCAATTCTTAGTCCCAGGTACTTGGTACTCGATGACAGGGTTAGTTGCTAGCCGTTTAAGAATGGTAGTCTGAAGGCAGGTGGCTTGTACTTCCTCGTGAAGAGCAGCAGGTCCGTCTTGTCGGGATTTAACCTCAGTCCACATCCCTGTGCCCACCTGCTGAGCGGAGGGGAAAGTACCAGAGACCAAGATCTCCACGTCGTCGGCATACGCCACGATCTTAACCCCCCCTGCGTGAAGTTTTCCTGGGATTTCATTTATCGTGATCAAGCAAAGCAGAGGTGAAAGCACCCCCCCCCCCCCCCCCCCGTGGTGTGCCTCTGCATACTTGCTTGCAAGAGGTAGTGTCCGCCCAACGCTTGCTGAGCTGACTCGCATCTATGCAGGAGCAGAGCACAGGAGGTCAGCGGAACCTTGAAAGCCCTACAGCCATCTTAGTCCGGTTCAATTGTACCGATGTGGGCTAAGAGTTTCGCTTGACAGTTGTCCGGGATATCACTATGGCGCGGAAGCCAGATAATCTTAATCATAAAATAGTTCTATGTAATCGCAAGCGAGGGATTGTCAGAGCTTCTAGACCACCCTTCTCAGCGAAGGTTCAACTGCCTTGCAGCTGCCGTTCGGAGTCAGCAAAAACATGTAGGTCTCGTCCAGCCAATTTGTAGGAAAAACTTAAAAGTACCACAACGTAAATTGGAACTATTTACTTTTTTAATAAGCGTGGCTTGGAACCAAATCCATACAGAGTGATTGGCTTTCAGTACCGAGCCGTGGCCGGTCATATCTGCGTATGCAATTACTGCAGCAGACAAACGCAAAGCGAGCTGAGGCCTTAAAAAGTTATCGCAATAGGTACGTCTATCGTGGAAGGCAACTTACTTCCATAGGCCTCAAGGTATGATGTCTGCGAGGTAGTACAGCTAGTACCAGAACATTGTCCAAGCCTCCGGGGAGTTTTTCTGCAGTTCAAGTAACAACAAAAACAACAGAAAATCACACTTTCCAAGAAACTGCGAGTAACGCGGGGTCAGCTGTGGTTTAGAAACTATAAAAGTTTTAGCTTTAACCAGATCACCATAAAAGTTTAAGCTCTCCAGAAGCTCACCATGCATACGTTATATGTATATTCTTGCATGCGAGAGTTCGTCTCGGCTTCGTCTACTATTCTCACAAATTTTTCGTTTTCGTGTTCATAAAACAGAATCTTGTTAAGGCTTGAGGACTCAATAGTGTTCGGTCCATACCTTTTCACTAATTGCATATCTTCCTTACTTTTGTTACATCCTCCTTAGTCGCTCCGACCTAACAAGGATGGATTTCATCTTAAGATTGCTTACTGGGCTAAATTGGTTAGTTACTGTGCAGCACTCATGATCCAAAAAAAGCCGTATCTTTATTTAACAATCGTTTGTTTCTAGGCTGCTGGTATTTAGTCACAGTTTCTGTGAATTCGTTTGATTTAGGCAATTAATTTGCTGACCTCTCGTTATCGAGTAACCAGCGTAATTTGCTAGTGAGTGGTGGAGCTAGACATCCACACGGGTAGTTTTCTCATTTCTACACTAACAACACAATTGAGACATTTTGTCTCTATATTAATTTCTGTGCCATGTAGATTTGTTTTTCTAAAATTCTTCTTCGTTGCGAATGAGAAGCTTTGTAAACTCGGGCCCAGTTTTTTACATATTTATGTATGTTTGTTTAATGGTGTGTTCAGTTTATACTTATATTTAAGAATTCATGAGCTTAACACCGGCTTATAATAATTGAATTTCTATTATTATGTTTTCTAAGAGAAACTGAAAAGAAAGAAACATTCACTGGCATATTGCGATGGAACCATTTCGAAAACCGCCAACGTAATCATCATCAGGCAATTTTGTAATGTTATCAAAGGTTTCACCGGGATTCGAACCGAGAATCACATGGTGAAATTTCAGTTGTTGCTTTTCCTACTATTTTAGAATTGCAGGACATAAACTCTAATACTAATTTCACACAGACGGCTTATTGAATAATAAAGGCAATTTTCTACATTAAGACGCTTATTGAGCTCAATCTTCCCTACAAAATTTGAATCTATTATTATTTCATTAGTAGCTAATCGAATGCCTAATGAAGTCAAAAGCACAATGCAACTCTGTTGGCAGCGTTCCGCTTCCGTTTCCGCTTCTTAGTTTTCAAAGCAAATGTCATTGTCTGCATGGCGGAACGATACAAGGTGGCCGCATCGAACAGCTGATTATAACTTTTTTATTTGATTTGATACATCAACTGCCAGCGCAGTACGATTTTGACATTTGTCCATCGAATTTACAAGTACATGGAATTTTTTTTGTTTGTAGGTATGTCACCATGCTCCCATCTTGTATCGTTGCGCCATGATTGTCTGTCTCATCCTTCATACTAATCGAGCAGTTACTTCTGTGTGAAAGCAAAAAATTTACGATTTCATTAGCAGGTGAAATGAGATCATTAAGTTTCTGTGTGAAAACAGTATAAGCAATATTTAGACACGAGAGGCCGACTGATGACGTCACAACTTGTACAGAGTCATAATTTTTCAGCTGTGTATTTAGGGTCCACCACAAAAGAAAACCAATCGCCAGCAATTCATTTAAAGTTCTTCCCAGCACACTTTCGAACCTAATATCGGGTATGCAACAATAATATTTTTCAGAGCTTCCATTTGTGTGGGCTGCCTTCGGCGAGCTTCGGAAAAATTAGAACATCCTTTAACGTCATTTCCATTCAGGCACTGGTCAATTCTATCAGTCTAAATACATTAATTAATGTCGGAGCTTCTACGTGGGACTTCTCCTAGATTATTTGACGCATCCTCCTGTGAGGAACTTGTCATCATCAGAGCCTCTCCCTTTTATTGGAGTTCTAGTAATGTAGGGCAGTCTTTGGCAAGCACTTCGAGTGTATTTCTGCCACGAAAAGCTCTCAGTGAAAACTCATCTGCCTCGCAGATGCCGTTCGGAGTCGGCATAAAACAAGTAGGTCCCGTCCCGTCAATTTTTAGGAAAAATTAAAAAGGGACACGACGCAAATTGGAAGAGAAACTCGCCCTAAAACCTCTTCGGAGGTTTTTTCTTTTTTTAATAATTTAGGGACGAAGCTATGTATTACGATCAACAACGCCATGTATCCATTGATTCCAGCATTATGCATAAAAGCTCTCATCTTCTTTTCTAAGTAAATACATTTCAAACCAGTTCCTACTAAAAACAAAAACTTGTATCGTCTTCAAATAAGCTGACACTTTCCGCCTGTTTATAATTTTCACCCAAGATCAAATAACAATAGAAATAGGAAAATACCGAATTTACATTCATGTGATCCATTTCATCAAAACATATGTCAAATCAACTTACAAAAAAATTTCTTTTTTCCACACTGCTCCCATTGAAATATCCATCGGCAGCAACCTTTCTGCTTGTCCTGAACAAATCATTTTCCACATCGCTTGCCAAGCAGCTCGTAAATAATCTCTGTGGCAGGCACAGTTTTTTGAATGCGATTGTACGACTAAGATCCCAATAAAATGTAAAACGCCCTTTATGCCACACATGCCACATATGTACATACATATCTTACCTGGACAGACATACACGGTGAAACACTGTTTTGTTCACTACTTGGCTGGTGGAATGATTTATTTGCTCAATATCTTGGCTGGTGTTCCGTTTGAATGACATTTGCGTCTCATTGCATTTGCAATGCAGTAAATTCACTACTTGGCACTTTCGCGCAACTTAAAGAGGCATAATAATTACATAAACAAAATAAGCATATAAATCGCATACGTGGCAAGGCGACTAAACCAATGTTGTGGCACAACAAGATCGCACACACCCAACTTGTTGTAAGATCACCAATTGTTGTTTGGAGTGGTGTGAGGTGAAGGGTTTACATGTACGTATATTTTTTTATACATGGTGCGTTAAATGAAATCAAAAGGAAATTGCTGTGGTCCTGAAGGCTTCTAGATATCTCTAAGATATATTGAAAGATTATATCGAGACTAAACTTTGTATTCACTAGTTTTTGATCCGTGGGATGAGTTGTCTGCGGGATGAATTGTTCGTGGGATGAATTGTCCGCTGGATGAATTATGAGCATGAAATACTGCATAAGGATCCCGTCAATGAACTGATTGTTGTGCCGTCACTCATAAAAGTTGAGATCATTAGGATCGTGTACAAGCAAGGGCCCCTTTCCGCTAAGAAAACCAAAGAAGCTGTAGAAAAGACATTTTTTATACCGAAGTGGAGTGCGAAGGCGGCGTGGGTTGTATTGTGGAAGGCAGGAAGGTTATTATCACATAGACCACGCAGCACTCATTTAATCAATCAAGAAAAACTGCAACTACATTATGGTCCTTTAGGACGGGTTCTCAAAGTTCATGTGGTTATATCCCACTAAGAGTACTGAAGCGAGATAAGTCGTAGAACGCATTAAGAGGCTATTGGGTGGATTGGGTAAGGTTGCCATAGTGTTACCAGAAGTTTACTCTACTACCAAACTGAAAAATCATATCATAAACCAGGAACTATATTATAAAAAATTCCTTTCTTTTGGCAAATACTAGAATCTTCCTAGGTCCTATGCTATTTTGCTTTTTCTAGATCTGATATCTTTACTACTCCCAATAGCTGAAGTCTTAGCCTTGTGAGTTTGGGGCACTAGCACAAAACGTGCCGGATCGTTTTCTCCTCCAACCCTCACTTCCCGAATCGGCTATCACTGATAATGCCTATTTTAAAAGAATGTGACGCCAGAAAGCAGCGACCTGTCAGAAAAACGCATCATGAGCTTACAGTTCCCTCTTTTAAAGGCTCTCGCCTTCTCTTAATCTCGCCCAATCTGATTGGAATGTCTACGGTACAAACTTCGTGCGATACGCGCTGTTTTGTCAGTTCAGGGACCTAATACAGATATACATTTCTCCCTATCCAAATTTTTTGACGCACTTTTAGATGTTTCGTTATGAAAGATTGTATAGCCTTCATTGCAGTTTACAGTTTTAGCTGTTTTCCTCCAGTGTTTCTACTGCTTAAGTCACGCCTACTGCTTCCGCCTGAAAAACAGCACAACCATCTGGCAGTATGAACAATTTGTATATTTCCGAATAGTATAATGCAGTCCCTAATCCTTGTATTACCTTGGAACCATCGGTGTACACGTGTATCTTCTCGTCTGTCATTTCACCGTCCTATACTACGAAGACCTCGGGGCAGCTTGAGCTCAGATTATAGGCAGTTTTTAACGATATGTTCTTCGCCACCAGGCTTATAGGTGGAGTGTTCAGAATCACATATAGTGCAGGCGTTGCGGTTGCTTTCAGCGTTCCCGGTGTATTAAGCATTGATAGCCTTCAGCCCAGCTTTTAATTTTTTAGGTGCGTTATTCTTTGAGTGGCTTTAGAGGACACCAAAACTCCGTAATATAGAATGGGCTGTGATGGGAGAAGTAGAGAGAGTGGAAGTAAGAATGAGAGAGGAGAATAGAGTGGGAGTGTGAGAGGAAGTGAGAAAGGGAGTGAGAGGTAAAATAATTATTTAATAAAATTCCGTGATATGGCATTTCAGAAACAGATTTTGATGTAGAGCGTCTTTCAAGAGATTGCCGATATAAAACGCTTTCAAAGCAGCATTCCAGATAAAATGATATTCCACTTAGCAGTCGAATACGCACCCACGCAAATGCCCTTCTTAAATAAGTACTCAAGTAATTGTACAATATGATCTAGAACCTCGATATTAACATGCGATCAAAGATTTGAAATTAAATTAGCTCAAATCATATTTGGTTCACCCAGTATTTATATATGTACGCATGAATGTACGGTAAGAAGCTGAATCGCTTAGGAGCAGCCAAACACTTTATTGGTACTTTCTTCGTTCAGGCTCATGTCAAATGATGAATGGCAAGCGGAAGAAGTGGTAAACACGCTGTCTAAGTAAGTACGCAGATTGTGTGTTTTACATAAGATAGAATTAATTTGACGTTATACAAGATTTTGAGATATGTATCTAAATATGTAAATAAAAGTTTTTTGCTAATAAAAATGCTGTTATTGAAAAACAAAATAACAGTCACCGAAGTTGACTTACTCGCTAGTATTTTGATTTTTTCAATCTCTGATTACACCGTACTCAATCAGGCTTATTTTCACCCATATTCATCCCTACATCTATCTGTCAACTAGTACCTAGATATATAGCCAACATAGATGTTTATGTCACAACTGTCATATTGACAGATGACACTTTTGTCATTCGCATTAGTCATTTGTTTTTAATGATGAGCGAAACGTTTTGTCAATCTCAGCTGTCTAAATAAGAGTCAAATTCTATTTTTTGTAGCGACACCCCACTTTCAAATCTTCTATACTCGTACTTTGTCTACCAGGCACTTGTGTGTTTATGTAGATTCTGCAAGACAATTTTATTTGTCATAATTGTCGCAAATGTCAAAGGAAGCGACAGTTGCTAAATAGTTTCATGAAATTGCAAAGCTATTTTCGTCAAAGTACTTAGCTAGACTCTGTCAGTTATTTAGTCAAACTGTTTGACGTTCGGCATCATCTGAAGACAAACTGATAATTAAAATTTGTATAGGCAATATTTCTGAGAAATTTGAAGGGATACTCCAGATTTGTTTAGCTTGTTATGGCACTTTAGTATGAGGCAAATAATGCAAAAGTGGTGAATAAAGTAGCTCTCGAGTTAACGTCAGACTTTGAAAGTGGTGCATTTTTAAAAAGCGGTACCAATGATTATATTTCGGGAGCAGCCGCATTTGGCCATAGCCTAGAAGATTTGTGTTGCATTATTTACACTTTTATTAAAAATTGCATACAAGAACTAAACACGGGGAAATGGATCGGCTCTGGTATAATTCATAGCCAGTTTGTTAAAAGGCAGAACTATAATGGCGGAATAGGGGGAGCAACAGCTCAGAGAAAGGTGAGAAGGGGTACACTGAAGAATTCAATAGAAGCGTTTAGAAGCCTCATCCCAAGGGGCTTAGAATATTCCTGCGGTAGGTATACCCGTCGTAAAAAGTGACTAAAATCCACAGACCTAGAAATTTCGATGGGGTCATTTCACATCGGGATGGTCGGGCTTGTACCTAGCGTTACCTGCATGTCGTTACCACGCTCATCAGGGGGAGTACCGCTGCTGCTTTCAGACAGAGCTAAGTACCTTAGGATAGTTTCGGACAGCAAGCTATCTTCAAAGTTTAATATAGAGGAAGACTTCGGATGCCTTGTACTGTTATCGAAGGGCAATTGGCCAACGCTGTGCGTTCTCTCCAAGGGTGATAGATTGGCTATACGATGTAGTGATTAAGTCGAATTCCTAGATGGCATTCTGGCCTGGAGGAGAACACTAGGCCCTTCTTCCACACTGAAAAGTTCGGAAGCAGTGCAGCGATTGACTGAGGTTGTAATAAGCGAAGCTCTTCGTACTAAGCTTACACTGGCACTTAAATCAATGGGGAAATGGCTGGAGCTCGAGCGACACTACGGCTTCGCAACGCAGGATGTAATCTTGTAAAATACGTGTGCTCCTGCATTTTGACCGAGTTCGACTTCATTCCCGGCTCGACACACCACTGTGCATTGCCTTCCGTCGTGCTCATTTTAAATTTTCCCTACAAATTGGCGAGACCGGACCTGCATGTTTTATGCCGACTCCGAACGGTGTCACTGCCAAATCACTTCCGAGGAAAAAACTTGTTTCAAAATTTTTGATGTAACTTTGCCCGATAGTTGAACCCAGGGTCCACGGTGTGGTAGACGAAGCACGCTACCACCACATCACGGCAGCCGTTAGTTAGTAACTGCAGCGCCTTCGGGGTGGGCGTCCTCCCATCAAGGCTATCAAGAATGCGATGCAAGGAATGCTATCCGTCGCTGCTCAGATAGTCAGGCGGCTATCAAAGCGCTAAATTCTGCCGCTGCGAGGTCGAGGACCTAAAGGGATTGTTTGACCTCACTTATGGTGCCCTCTTAATACTTTTTGATACAAATTATCTGGGTACCAGGGCAACAGGATATCCCTGCCTGATCCTCTGGCCCGAGCAAGCACTGTCAAACTGAACAAATCTGCCAATCGAGATTTTGCGATTCCGCTAGTTACTTGCTTTCTGCTTCTGAACAGCAAAGGATCATAAAACATCCTAAGAACTTCTCCCTTCAAATATTCCAAGCATTATCTTATCTTTATCCGACACGTCTCATTATGGTGAGCGTTTTATCAATATCATGATTTTGCTTTTATTGGGTCATACATATTTTAGAGAACATAAATTAAGATCAGATGAACTAAAAAGTTCAACATTTTCAAAAAAGATCGCGCGACGGCGTTCAATGTAGAACACCTTAGCCAGTGTTGCAGTGGCCCCAGAACTAGAAAAACGATGTTCAAATTACTGCAAGCTTGCGCATATTTCACACTGAATGAAATTACTTGAGTAAAGTCAACAAATTGGGTTTGTTGTTCTTAAATTAACACACTTTCGGTAAAATTTACCGCATTTAGGTCAATTCAACAGAGTTGTTGTCAAAATAACTAATGTGGGTAATAATTTCAAAAGAAGTTAAACTGTCATTTCAACAGCGTCATTTCCACGGTCTCGAGTTAAAAACATTCTGTAAAAAGTACAAACTCTCAATCATTCAATCTGATTCTTCTGTTCAAGGAACTGCTTTCGTTGGTCATTTCAACAGAAAACCACTGTCACCGCTATGCTACTGCATCAGCTAATTTTAAAGAGAAATTTACGCTCACTACGCTCACTAGTTTTCTCTTATATATGACCGTGGTGCCACAGAAATGTCTGTCATATCAACAACCCTCACTGTTATTCTAAAGTTGACGGAAATCTGTTACATTAACAGTTTCCTATGTCATTCTTAGGGCGACAGTAATTGTTAAATAAACAAAGCTATGGCTTACGTATGATGAAGATTTTTTATTTTGTATATTGAAACAGTCCTTCCAAAATCAGCAATTTGTGCGCAGTTGACTCAGTTGCTATTTACGATTGATACAAATTGGTGGAAATTTCGGTTGAGTTGATTCCGTCTATCTTACCAGCAATTTTTCTTTCATCGCAGACAAGAGCGCACAGTCTTCTTCCATAGCCGACCTAAAATTGTTTCACATTGAAGCTATGACCATGTAGTTTCACTCTCTCTGGCTTAAACCATCAACAACTTTAGATTTATGATAGCACCACAAAAATACCTCATAATTTACTACCCACTTAAGTAAACTCAGCTATAACGTGAATCAATATTCTTGGCACAAAAAAAATGGAAGATAATTAAATTATTTCAATTGCTATAAAATATTTGCAAATATACATTTTTAAAGCCATAAAACAGCTTCGCATCAGAGCGACAAGTCAGAGGCTTACCTCTCCATATGCACCTTCTGCGCATGCGCAAATAAATCCAAACAAATGTGTTCAGTATTGACCATACGCGCTTAAATAGTATGTATACAGCCTCCATTTTGGCTTAAGAATAAAAGCACACAATTTATGATCAAACGCTTAAATGTTGTACAAATTTTGCATTGTGGCATACGCCTTATTAGCTCAAATCGTATATGCAATAGCAAAAGGGAGCGCGGCTTCTACTACAAGGACGTCATACAGTCTGTTGAGGAGACACACGCAATTTGTTTTAAACTCGATTTAGCAGAGGAACTTTCACATGCTGCTTCTCTAATCGTTCGACTTTATTTGACCAAAAAAGGCTGACAAGCCACAGCAACAAAGCTGGAGTGACCTGAATTGGCAGGCTGGTCAGCGAGTGTACGAGAATTATGGCCGCACATTAATACGCTGTCAACACACTCATTTGTAGTAAGAAGCGTAAACTTAGGCTTAACTTTTGGGCAGCTAAAATTCTTGCGCGCTTAAAAACTTTGTTGGAAGTCGCGGCTGTGTGCGTTTGCTTGACTTTATGGAGGTGATCGTTCAAGCAGTCAAATATTTTGTTGATTTGGATTTGTGCGTTTGGTGTATGGGAGGGATGATATTAGGTCAACGGCCATAACGTCAATTGATCTTATGTCCACTTTAAATGGCCACAAAGTCAATTGATACTTTAAAAGTATGAAATGATTACAACGTCAAATTTCAAATGGAATCAATATCAACGATTTTGACAATATTTCCATCCAGCTTTTCTGAAATGAACATAAAGCCAACTTTTTTTTTCAAATGGTCATAAAGTCCATTATTTTGTTTCTCACCTCTGCGCACTAAAATTTTAACAACAGTTATGTTTTATTGTTTTCGCTATATTTTTCTTCAGTCGAATGAAAAGAGAATTGTTTTTATTTAAAATTTTTTGGATATGACATTCTCTTGCCCTTATTTTGGGAACATTCTAGTGAAATATCGGATAAAGGGGGTCTTCTGAGATAAAAAAGAACTGAATCAAATAAAAGTTGAAAATAAAATTGAAAAAAAAATCGCTATATATGGTAGTGGCATTTTTCCCGAAATGGTCGCAAGGTCAAAAGGAAATTTCCCAAATGCCCATAAAGTCAAATAAAGAAAGGTCATAAAGTCAATTGATCCTATGAACATCTGGAATCACTTTAAGGGCAATCGCTCTTAGCGTCATTTGAAATGGTCATAAGTTCAATTGACCTTTTGGCCGTTGACCTTATGTCACCGCAACCTGTGTATGCCTTTAAGTTGACTGTGTCTTCTTCCTACACATCTCACGGCTTTGTGGCACATGTTGCACAATTTGCATTCCTAACCACTAATGATCGCTCATAATTTTAACGCACAAATCGTTTGACATTTTTATATTCCTCGATGTTTATTATTCATACCAAAATTATACATCCTACCCTACCTTCTTCGCCTGCATCGTAAAATTCCAGCGCCATGTTGCAAGTGTTGATGGGTTCGACTGTTTATCCCTGTCGTGTTATTATTGATTAGCTTGAAATTTTTTCACTTGTTTTGCTTGTTGCGCACCCGTGTTTTAACATCGCCTCCGTGTCTCCGTGTCTGCCTGTTTTGGGTTCATGTTTGCCTTACGGCTTTCTGCGCTTAACGACATTTGCGTTTCGTTAAATTTGTGTTGCCTTACATTTGTTGATTTTCTTTTATTCTTTTATTCGACATACCTTTTCTTGAATTTGTGGCTGCTAATTTTTGCAATCTTCCCCAGCCACCTACTCTTCTTGCCTACTTCGCAGCTGAAGTGATTATTGTGGCTTATGTCACTCGCAGCAGGTGGCTTTCGTTCTGTCCTTACTGCCAAGCCTGGTATGTTGGTGTCTCCTTCGCTGACAATGATTGCTGGCGCTTTCATGGTTGTTTTGGCTTCCTACCTTCTTTCTACCTGTTTTTGTGGTTGATCAATTTATGATAGTGATATATGTTATTGAAAGTTTTCTTTGTGATTCAATGTAGGGATTATGATGAATCACTGTTTTGCATTTGATAATGATTGAGATCGCTGATTTTTCATTAGGCTAAACCTCTCATAGTTTCAATTGAATTTTGATTTGTTTTCAGTCGTAAAAGTATTCAAAGGCATACAGCTGCATGAGAGGCTGCGTTCAATCTCGTCATTTCATGAATTTGCCGAATCCACCAATTGATTCCTATCCAACCACGAAACGCACTCTGCCGAGACAGGTCACAGTAACTCCAACTTAATTCCCCGCCGCCGCCGAAACATTTCCACACATCCAGACTCATTTTACACCAGTAGGCTGTAGATAGGCCAACCCCTCTTTTGCGAGAATGATCGTGTATTGTAAATGCCTTTATCCGAACACTACAATGGTAAAATCCAACATACCCCATGCTCAGCACAATTCGGCTCTAAAAAAGTAGTTGGATAGGTTCTGCTCATACAAAATCGACAACAATATTAGATTGGTCGGTTCGAAAAAAATTAAAAAGCAAACAAGTTTCAAAAACTGCATCAGTTCCAAAGAATCATAAGTCAATTATCGGTTCCAAGAAAGTTATAGAAAAGCGACCTGATTCAAATATATTATCGGTTCCAAAATTTCTAAGAAAGGGTGTTTTCGAACTAACCGCTGAGATCGGTTGACTTTCCACTAAGGCGTCAGTAAGAAAATATTATGATTGAAGCACAGTTACTTTATTTTAGGGGTGGATAGGATATTGCCCTATCTATACACAAGTCAAGCATAAGGATATCGATGATTTACTTTCTCACACTCCATAGACATGGAGCAAGAGGGGTTTTGCCAAGCTTTCAACAATTTCAAGGATCAGACTTCCCAATGGTCCAGCTCCTTCTCGCAGCTTACTTCGAAATGGCATTAAAGAATGGCACAGCCCGCTATCAGAAAAACGTGTAATGTAGACTTCCTATAAGCAGTTAAAGGTCGAAATCGAGCATTTCCACCACAACGGCAAGTCAAAATGGTTCAGATAAAAAAACTCAGATAGAACAACTTAGGAAGGCTAAGTTCGGGTGTAACCGAACATTACATACTCAGCTGAGAGCTTTGGAAACAAAATAAGGGAAAAACACCATGTAGGAAAATGAACCTAGGGTAACCCTGGAATGTCTTTGTATGCGGTGGGTAACAAATGGAAGGTATTAAAGAGTATTTTAAAAGGGAGTGGGCCATAATTCTATAGGTGGACGCCTTTTCGAGATATCGCCATAAAGGTGGACCAGAGGTGACTCTAGAATGCGTTTTTACGATATGGGTATCAAAGGTGTTATTGAGCATTTTAAGAGGGAGTGGGCATTAGGTCTATAGGTGGACGCCTTTTCGAGATATCGCCATTAGGGTGGGCAGGGGTGACTCTAGAATGTTTGTACGATATGGATATCAAACGAAAGGTGTTACTGAGCATTTTAAGAGGGAGTGGACATTAGATCTATAGGTGAACGCCTTTTCGAGATATCGCCATTAGGGTGGGCCAGGGGTGACTCTAGAATGTTTGTACGATATGGCTATCAAACGAAAGGTGTTACTGAGCATTTTAAGAGGGAGTGGGCATTAGGTCTATAGGTGGACGCCTTTTCGAGATATCGCCATTAGGGTGGGCCAGGGGTGACTCTAGAATGTGTTTGTACGATATGGATATCAAATTAAAGGTTTTAATGAGGGTTTTAAAGCGAGTGGCCCTTAGATATATATGTGAAGGCGTTCTCGCGATATCGACCAAAATGTGGACCAGGTGATCCAGAAAATCATCTGTCGGGTACTGCTAATTTGTTTATATATGCAATACCACTAACAGTATTCCTGCCAAGATTCCAAGGGCTGTTGATTTCGCCTTGTAGAACTTTTTCATTTTCTTCTACTCAATATGGTAGGTGTCACACCCATTTTACAAAGTTTTTTCCAACGTTATATTTTGCGTCAATAAACCAATCCAGTTACCATGTTTCATCCCTTTTTCGTATTTGGTATAGAATTATGGCATTTTTTTCATTTTTCGTAATTTTCGAAATCGAAAAAGTGGGCGTGGTCATAGTCGGATTTCGGCCATTTTTTGTACCAAGATAAAGTGAGTTCAGATAAGTACGTGGGCTAAGTTTAGTAAAGATATGTCGGTTTTTGCTCAAGTTATTGTGTTAACGGCCGAGCGGAAGGACAGACGGTGGACTGTGTATAAAAACTGGGCGTGGCTTCCACCGATTTCGCCCATTTTCACAGAGAACAGTTACCGTCATAGAATCTATGCCCCTACCAAATTTGAGAAGGATTGGTAAATTTTTGTTCGACTTATGGCATTAAAAGTATTCTAGACAAACTAAATGAAAATGGGCGGAGCCACGCCCATTTTGAAATTTTCTTTTATTTTTGTATTTTGTTGTATCATATCATTACTGGAGTTGAATTTTGACTTAATTTACTTATATATAGTAAAGATATTAAATTTTTTGTTAAAATTTGAATTTAAAAAAAAATTTTTTTAAAAAGTGGGCGTGTTCTTTATCCAATTTTGCTACTTTTTATTTAGCACATATATAGTAATAGTAGTAACGTTCCTGCCAAATTTCATCATGATATCTTCAACGACTGCCAATTACAGCTTGCAAAACTTTTAAATTACCTTCTTGTAAAAGTGTGCGGTGCCACGCCCATTGTCCAAATTCTTACCAATTTTCTATTCTGCGTCATAACGTCAACCCATCTACCAAGTTTCATCGCTTTAACCGCCTTTGGCAATGAATTATCGCATTTTTCGGTTTTTCGAAATTTTCGATATCGAAAAAGTGGGCGTGGTTATAGTCCGATATCGTTCATTTTAAATAGCGATCTGAGATGAGTGCCCAGGAATCTACGTACCAAATTTCATCCAGATACCTTAAAATTTACTCAAGTTATCGTGTTAACGGGCAGACGGACGGGCGGACGGACGGACGGACATGGCTCAATCAAATTTTTTTTCGATACTGATGATTTTGATATATGGAAGTCTATATCTATCTCGATTCCTTTATACCTGTACAACCAACCGTTATCCAATCAAAGTTAATATACTCTGTGAGCTCTGCTTAACTGAGTATAATAATGACAAGAAGAGAGTGGAATTACATATATGACTTCTAGATTGGATTAGTAATTTCTCACAAATCATACCTAGAAAATTTCATTTCAACCGAAATGGTTTTAAATTTTTCACATGATGTGCTAATGTAAATGATCTTCTTTATTTAACTATATTTGGTAGCAGCTTTTAACTGTATTAACAATAATAAAATCATCAACCTGCAGACAATGTCGCCTGCTCTATAAGAAATTAAAAGGGCTAACATCACAACCGCCGATGCAGATCAGTTGCATGTCCAGACATACTTACATAAATATCTCGGTGCCTGTACCCTTGTAAGCTCAGCGGCCGTCTTTAAACTATCATTCGAGGTGATACATACATGCATACCCTTACCTTGGAAGTGATTACCTCCGGCAACAATCAACATACGTACGAACTAAATAAATGCAATATTTAATTCTACAACAAAATTATTTGTACCACTTTGACTACCTTAAACTGACGTACATACATATATAGTATATGCAATAGGATGGGTCGATTTGTGGGGAGGCAAAAAAGTCGCCCATTGCTCTGTGAAAATCATATTCTAGGGATCAAAATAAGAAACTTTGCCGAAGGAACCATACCTCTAAAACGAATTCTGATGTTTGTATGGTGAACCCCCAGGGGGGTTCCAGGGGTTGTGCCACTGGCATCGGTGGGTCGGGCCTCCAAAGTTAGTGGGGGTCGGTCATACATTTGGACTCGATTGGAGGACTCTAAATAGGTCAAATTGGGATTTTTCAAAATTTGCCTCTACCAAAAGTTCGACCCAAATTGGGGGACACCAGAATTCGTTTTAGAGGTATGGTTCCTTCGGCAAAGTTTCTTATTTTGATCCCTAGAATACGATTTTCACAGAGCAATGAGCGATTTTTAAATCGACCCGCCCTAATATGTATATATGCATATGCGCAAATATCTTAACTACACCCAACAATGCAGTCGTAACGTCATAAACAATGCTCACATAGTAGTTGCAAAAATGCTTTACAAACACATCACATCACAGCACGTCACATCACAAAGTCGCTATGTCGCCCGTCACATCATCAAAATTGCCAACATACCAGAGATTACCAACTGTCAGTCGAATGTCATGCTTGTGGAACATACGTCATCCAAAGTGTTGAACTAATTTAACAGCTGTTGAAAAAACAAAAACAACACGCGATATAACAACAAACGCTTGTTTTTGTTTATAGTAAGTACTATGATACTCGTGTGAGTATATTTATATTGCAATCATCTCTTCATCGAACAAGCAAACTGTCTCAAGAATTGCAAGCACACATGTACTTACTGAGTTACGTACCGCATACAGGGTGCACAAAATTCGCTTAGAACATTTTGTTTTTCGATCTACATATATATTGCAATTGAAGGCACCAAGCGAGATCAAATATTCTTTCACCTGCCTCTCTCAACTAAGTTGAGTTCTCCATTCGCACAATATGACCTAGTCAACGAAGACTTTGAGCAGTCGGCATAACGGACAGAACCATAAATCTTCCGGAGAATTTTTCTCTCGAGTACTTCTCTCGACACCTTCCAGTTTCGAGCTATACATCAGTACAGGTATTATGAACGATTTGTAGAGCGTGATTTTTGTTCGTTAAGTGAATAATGTCCTCCACATCCATGTTACAATGAAAAATAGCGCTATCTAGGAGCGGATAGGATGAGGATACAGTTTTAATTGCTAATTTCATTTTATTATTTAACCGTAACCTAAACTGTCACCTTTACTAAGCAGTCAACGTAATTAAAAGCCATAATTGGGACACTTATTGGGACCATAACTGTAATTAAAATGGTAGTTATGATCTAAACCGTTCCTGTGATCGCAAAAGTAACCATGACCTGAACCATAACTGTCACAGAAATCAATGGCCCTCCCTGTAACCATAACGGGGACCGTAGCCACAACCTTAACCAATCTCTGGCCATGGCCGTAACCGTAAATGAGACGGTAACCGTAACCATAACTAGTAAATACCAAATATATGACGGTAATCGTAACCAGAGCTGTGACCAAATATCGTGCCGTAACTCAAGCCGTAGTTGTAAGCACAAACGTTACCGTGATTTGAACCGTGAACGTAACTGAGACCTTAATCGAAACTGTTACCGCAAAAATAACTTTAACTGTCTCCATAGCCGTAACAATCTGTGAAAACGTCGCCGTAACTGTCACCAAAACTTACGTCGTCAGCATGCTCATTATTATAATCAACAATTCATATGTCTTCTGCTTTTTGCTCCTATTCGTATCTTCATCTTTCTTCATCTTTTCTGTTCCGTCTCAGTTTCCATTCTTCTTTCCTCTTCATTTCGTTTGTCTATCTCCTTCATTGTATTTACTCGTTTCGTTTATTTGATTTATATTCACTCTCTGAGTCTTTCCCTAAGTATCTCTGGCTGTCACCGTAACCATAGCTATGATCAAATCTCTGGTCTTGACATAGCTGTTACCGAAACAGTAGCGAAGGTAACCGTAATTTGGACGGTAACCGTAACCATAGCTGTGATCGTAATCATGATGTTAGCCGTAATTCTAAACGTAAACATAACCGTGTTGACTCTTAATACACTGCAGAACGTAATGGTAACCTTAACCAATTCGAAACCATAATCGAAAGACTAATCGTTAATTCGTTCCATCTTTTCACCATTTCTATCGTCGTTTACTTCATTTCTCTTCACCTTTACTGCTCCATAAATAGTATTTCCCTCACTCCTTTCAATTTACTTTAGCTTTTGAAGGGCTAGCTTTTTTTGTTGCAATATCGTTTCCTTGTGCTACTAATTCGGTTTGTATTCACTCTCTGAGTCTTCGTCTCCACTCATATGAGCTCACCGATGGGCTCATACATAAAAAATTGCGAACAAATCAATTGATGCCCCTTTAACTGTTACTTGGAAATATTTTCTGTATCCATCCACGCCCTATTCCGTGAAGAAAGATATTTATACTTCAAAAATTCGAGTAGTTATCGACTGCTGAGTGGAACGTCACCCAGTGTCGGCTACCGTTCCAAAAATGCCCTATCTCAGAAAGCTTTGGGAAAATGTCCTGCCTCAGAACTTTATTCAAAAATGCTCTATCTGAGCATAAAATTAATATATTTTGCCGTGAGAAAGGGCGTTTATAAAACTAATTCTTAATTTAGGCGTTTTTGAAACAAATCTTGAGAAAGCACGTTTTTGAAAAATATTGACACACCCAGTATTCCCCTCTTCAGCCTCACACACACATAATCAATCACATACAAAAGAATATGGATTTGCCAAGTTTCAAAGAAAAACATCACGAATAGTAGCACAATTAAAATATCTACTTCCATCTCCCAACATTGCCACTGTCAGTGCCATAGCAACACTTACATACCTATGAACACATATATATATATATATATATATATATATATATATATATATATATATGTAGATCGCAGAAATAAGCCAACAACAGCAACAAGAAAGTTATTGCAATACAATTAACTGCACATTTAAAACATAATTATCGCGTTGCAACAACCGCTCGACCATTATCGGGCGGCCGTCGGCTGTCGGCAAATATTGTTACAACGTAGCGTGATCACATAGCTATTGTTGTAATCCATCGTCTACAGCAGGTATGATAAATGGATTTTTTCATTTTGTACCAAACGAGGAAAAAAATGTACCAAATCATCCAAAAATGTACCAAAAGTTTTCGGATGCGAATTTGAACCAAACTAGAATTATATTCTGTTTCTTTATCCAAAAACTGTTTTTAGTCAGGATACTCTTTGAGTTCTTTAAATACCTCAGTTGACAAAAAGCTTTTTTTTCGTATCTATATTATGACAACTACTGTTAGCTGATTTCATCGAGTCTTTAGTTTTTATTAAATTCGAAACTGTGTTTATTTGAAGTATATTTCTGCGCTTAGTTTTAATTAAATTTTGTAAGGAAATATATAGTGGATACAATATTACCTTTGTGTTTAAAGTGACGATGGTGATCCTGGGCGTTGTGAACTGCTTGGCGGTCTATCATAAAAGAGGCCGGTTGTCCCGTTGATGACAACCGCTAAGCCGCGAAAAAGTCTTCTGGTATTAAGGAGGGGAAAAGCCAACACACACAACCACCCCCACATATACGTGCATGGGTGCTGACAACCTGCACACACACGTGCATGTGTATGAAACGCATGCATTTGCATGCATGCACACAAATGCGGCGTGAGTGTGGGTGGCTGGAAATATTATTAAAATGTTAGGGAGAGGCGCCATCAATGGGGTAAAAGTTAGGCATTGGGCCTAAACATTAGCTGATCTCAATTCTGCCCAAAAGCTGCATATATTAAATTCTTAAATTTTTTAAGGCTCTCATTCTCTGCTAAAGCTCTAAATTCGGAATTAATTTTCTTCTATTTTATCAAATTCAGATTTCGGAAACAAGTCCATAATTAAAGGCACAATATTATTTGATTCGCCGCTTACAATACTTTCTGGTGAAAGCTTCGCAGCCCATAACAAATTTTTATCATTTAAATTTACTTTCTTTAATAAATTACTACAAATTTGTATATAAAATTGTTTAGCACAGCTCCTAAATATGTGTGCGTCATCTTTTTCGAAAAGGTTGTTTGATAGAATAATATTCACATTAACACCGCAGTAAACTTCATCTGGAGTTAGGTGGTTCACGTCTGAATCAATATCAGATTTTTTTATAAATTTTCAATTTGATAATAACCCACCCAGCATTTTTTGAAATTATTGATCATATTAGAGTCTTTTTCGAGTCTCCAGCATGATCAAAATAAGCATATATGCGCTCATTTTCTGATCAGAAAAGACTCCCTCGTCGGGAGAAAATGGTACCCTACGCGCGTCCACACTTTGTGAAACTCTTTTAACCTATATTTCTAATCAGTATTTAGTCTTCTTCGAGTCATATTTACCATCATTTATGAGTCTTGTGGGAATAATTTTTAAGTGTGTTTTAAAGCTTTTGCGATTCTTTCTCGAGACATTTAAGAGTCTATTTGGAATCTTATTTTAATCGTTTTTTGTGATCGCTTTACATTTTGTTGTTGGTTTTTCAATAAATCATATTTCACTCATAAGATGGAGTCGATTTCGAGTCTTCTTTTGATCGCAGAATTGATTAAAGAGTTTTTAGTCGTCAAAAGGAGTCGAAAATGTCTCAAATCTCTCATCTCCATATGCTATGTGGGAAGAAGTAAATGTATGCGAATATCTTCAGACTGCATTTCTATATCACATTATTTATTTCATTTAAAATATAAGAAAGAAATGTAAAATATACTTTATAAATAGAACTTTGAAAAATTTCAGATATAAGATTAATATTTTGATTACTGCCTTTATTTAAATAATAATTGAGGGTATCCCATTGCTCAAGAATTGTGTCTATGACTGCTTGTCTAGAAGGCCACCTTGTGGCGGCGTACTTTAGTATAACATGCATTTCTATACCGAAATGTTTTTGAAAACTCTGAAAGTCTGCCCTCCTATCGGGAATTTATCCAAAAATGATAGTTTACGTCTTTTAAAAATTTATCAATTTTGTTGGGGAATACATTACAAGCGGCCATTGAAGCTAAATTTAAAATGTGACAAAGACATCCATTTACATGCGGATTTGGAACAACTTTCTTCAGCCTTGCTTGCCCTCCGCTTTTTGCTGCCATCATAACCGAGCAATTGTCGGCAGTGAAACCAATCATTTTTTCCAGTGGTATTGAATGGTCTTTCAAACATTTAATATTGACATTAAAAACACCATCGGTGCTACTATCGGCCAAACGCATCAAATCTAAAAATCTATCAATGCACTTTTTATCAAAAATTCGAATCGCAAATGCCAAATTTTTTGATATACATATATAAGTCGTTTCATTTATTATTAGAGATTAATAACTCTTCTGACAAAATGTAATTATGGATTTATAATTTTCTGGCCCTGTTATTTGAGTTATTATTTTCTTTGCTTTAATTCTATTGATGCCAAATTTGTTCACAATTTTATAATCAGTTTTGCTATTTTTCATAAGCATATTTAAATGATCCATAATTGCAAATGGCAAATTGTGCTCGGCAACAAAACAACTTAACTATCTATATATTTTCTTCGAAAAATTTTAAATTTTTTTGTACATTCAGAGCTGCTTTGCAAATGACTTGAAGTGTAGTGCGGTGTTTTACAAAATTGTACCAAATTAGAGATATACGCCGCCGATTAGCTACGTTTTTCGCACGCTGCCGCCGAATGTCAAAAATATCGGCGCGTTACTATATTTTCTACTCTTTTAAGACTGTCTAGGCCATTTATTGTGCATCTCGAAAATTGGTCCGATATGGTCGAAAGGGGTATCAAGGCATGTGCATCACTGCCAGTTATAAAAATCTAATTGCGAAATTTAACACTTTCTAACCGTTCAAAAGTTATTTGAGAAAACAGGCGCTTTCAATGCCAGCTTAACATGGATTTCGTATCACCGAATTCACCAAGTTATTAAAACAAAACACTTAAAGAAAAGCTATATAATAAATTAAAATGCTCACTTCGCATAATTTTTTGAAAAAATTAATGAAGAACAATGAATTTAAATAAAGTGTCCCAAGGCTAACATATTTTCAACTTTTCCTCAAATTGATAAAAAAACAAGTTACCCCAAGTTGCCGAATTTGATATCCCGATTGGCTGAAAGAATAAGTGAAATCAGTGATGCAAAATCATTTAGTAGGCTTCAGTGGTTTAAATTCTCTTTTGAAATGATTATCAGCTCATACTTAAGTTGCATATACTTACATATCTTCAACACGTATGAGAAGGGTTTGAAAAATCACTTTATTTGCTGAACTATAAAATAGCGTCTGAAATCTTAATTTTTATTTTCACACTTCATCATTCAACGCCCAAGTCTCTCGGTTTTACATTTCCTAAAGTCGGCGGCCCTATCGCCAGCTAGTCCCTTGGAGTGAATCACATTGGATATAGCCTATCAACCATGTTTAAATATGACCAACACGTAACGGTTTCTGTTACAAATGTGAATACGTAGGTACGTTTTTTAACCTGGTTAGGCTTTGTCCTTCGCAAGAACACTCAAAGTGGTGAAGCAAAATCTTTCTCAAGATAGTCGAACAAAAGACCGGGTGTTCTACTAACCTAACTTAGGGGATAGTCGAACTAGTCTGAAAACTGAAGGCGGTTATCCATAATGAGCTCTTATACCGTAAGGCCGGAAACGAAGAGTATTGAGGTCAATATATCGAACACAAACGTCTGCAATTTTTGGTGTACATTTTAAGACTTATCCACGGTCCTTGTAAAATTTAAATATGTATATGCGCCAAGGATTATACGATTTTCACCCATATGTTACACAATGATGTCCACTTAGACTGCTAATGATTTCGAATAGTTACCTCCTAACGTTTCAATGTGTTTTTTCAATTAAGAAAAAATTTATCATAACAATAATAATGATAAAAAATTATTGTTAGGCCTTGAGCTCGATTCGAACCCGCGATCTTACAATTCAGTAGGCCGATATAACAACAAAAAAAGAGTTACTCCCCAAATTTTTTGAACGATCCACGAGATTTTGAGGCAAAAACCTCGGATCTTTCCGAAATGGCCGAAACGTCGATTTCCTTAAATACATAGAAGCAAAACCTTTCCCAATAGTATTTTTTTAAATTTTCGCTTTACAAGCCTCTCAGATCTTCATCCGCAAGTTAATGATATTGTTCCAGATCGTCAAAAATACCATTGATGTCAGCAGTATGTTTCCATATTCATTAGTTGTGGACAATGTGATACTTTGAAGTCCAGCGATTCAAGTCAGAGGTTTACGCCGATCACATTTTCGGCGCGGGCCACGCCGCCGCCGCCGGTATATAATAGAACCTACGCCGCCGCCGCCGATTAAGTGACCGGCGTAAACCTCTATACCAAATATGTCAATGTAGTAGCAACGTACTTTCGGGAAGCGAAATGTACCAAAAAAAGTACAAATGTACCATTATTATCATAACTGGTCTACAGTGGCACAGCTACTAGCAACAGCGATTGCTTGCGAATCAACTTTATGTTGTTGTTGCTTTAGTTTTCAGGCAGCAATAGCAATTTGTTGCACGAGCATGTTTTTGACGATCTCGTCCATGGCCAACAGCCTGCGCGGCGACGAACAACAACACACCAAATGTTGTGCATACAACATGCCAAATTATTGCGATTAACATTATCCACCAACGCACACATATGCACATATTTCATATATATATTTGTATGTAATTTTGTTGAGAGATATTACAAAAATCTAGTGCGCTGATCGTGGCGTTGATCATATTGTAATTAGAAATTGTTGTGCATAATTGCAATTGTAAATGAAATGTGCGCGGACAGCAGTAGCTGAGAATAAACAGAACAACAACAAATACTACATACCAAATCGCCAAGCACATCAATTACATTTTGAGTTCTTGGTTTGCAATATTTCCTTGGCAGCGAAAATTTATAATTTTGTTCCGTGTTACAAACACTTTGCATGACACTAATTGAAAGTTATTCAAACATATGTATGTATGTATGTAGTTACAACTAAACATACATACATACATACATAATTTTCGATGAAATAAACACATGATTGAAATAGTATTCAAGCAAAGGAATAAAATGAAACCGTAGCTGTCAAATATAATGTTAAATTGAATGATGAGTTAATAAAAAATATGTATACCTTCGCTGCAACTCAAATTTATTCGTTTATTTATTTATTTAATTCATTCAGTCTAAAAGTACATGCATGAAAATAAATAAACAGAATTGAATTGCATATCCCTCTTCCGATTTATCTTTATCTGCCTCTTCCCATTGTTAATAGTTTAACACGTGACCTAACATTTACTCCTCCTTTTACTTCTCTTCTCTAACTCCTCTACGTTACCCTGCTCAGTTCCTACCGCATTATTTCGGTCTTCGTTTTATTCTGCACTCTTTAACCCCTCCCCTTCACCTTTTCTTCTTTTATTTTTTTTCTTCATTTCTCCCTTTCCTTGCCACTAGTCTTTCACTATTATCCTTGCTTCCCCACCTTTCCATTTTTCTGCTTCCCACTTTTCCTTCTCATCCCTCACAATTTCCATCTCCCTGCCTGGCCCTTTCCTTTTCTCTTTCGATTTGCCTCCCTTTCTTCCATCACTCTTCTCCCTTTTCCGGCACTTTACCCACGTCTTCGTATATCTTATTCACCTTTGTCTTCCCTTCTCCTAGTCATCTTCTTATTCCACACTTTTTTCCTCGCTGTTTCTTATATCTCTTTCTCTTCACTTCCTCCCTCGTTCCATCTCTTTTTTCTCCCCATTTTTCTTACAGGTTCGTTCTCGTGCCTGTTTCGTTTATTTTTTCTACCCTAATTTCACTTTCATGCTCTCTTTACTCCCTCTCTCCCATTTTTTTCCATTTCCTTTTTACCTCCAACTTATTTTTAAGTGCTTACCTACATACCCACATTTTAAAAGATAGTCCCATTTCTTCCCGCTCTCTCTTCCCTCACTTCCTCCTCCCCCAAGTTAAGTAAGTTGGACTGGGTGGCCAATAAAGACCTCACATAGACTAAATGTGTTCGTAGTGTTGCCAGAATTTTTTTGACTAAAAAAATAAAATAAATGTAAGGCGCGATAACCTCCGAAGAGATCTAAGGCCGAGCTTCTCTTCCAATTTGCGTCGTGCTCCTCTTGATTTTCCCTACAAATTGGCCGGACGGGACCTACATGTTTTATGCCGACTCCGAACGGCATCTGCAAGGCAGATGAGTTTTCACTGAGAGCTTTTCATGGCAGAAATACACCCAGAAATACACTGCCGAGGGGCGACCCCGCTTAAAAAAAATTTCTTCTAATTTAAAAACCTTATTTCTAAAATTTTGATGTTGCTTTGCCCGGGGTGCGAACCCACGGCATACGGTGTGGTAGGCGGAGCACGCTACCATCACACCACGGTGGCTATCAAACGGAAAAAGCCACCAAGGTACCAGAGCTTATGTTATAGAATCACTTCGTCCCCGTGGCAAATACTTATAGATTTCTAGGACCTAGCTTAATTGCTGCCTCAAGTTCTGGCAACTCTGCCGCCCTAATAGCTGAAGCTTTGATGTCGCGAGCGCAGGATACGAACGTGCTCAGCCGTTTCTTCCTGCACACTGCCTACATCTACTGTAACTGACGAGATGACGTAAAAGTAGGGTAAGTGTAAGCGTAAACGTATTCTTTGGTAGTGGTATGTTATACGGGGGGATACGGAATGTAAGTTTAAGCTTAATCACTACACTGCTGGAACAATGTACGAAGATGAATAGATATAAGTGAAGTCTCGCAGCAAACTAAGGCAAGGAAAGCAAAGGAAAAAAATGAAAGGAGAGAAAAGGAAAGAGGTAAAATGAGAAAGAAGGTAATACTGAAGTCGGAATCGAAAAAGGCCAGCGGGGTATCAATTTGTTAGGGAAGTGCCAATGTTTTGCTTTCGATGAGTTATGGGTTTTTAACCGACGGGTTATGGGCGTGTTACCCATTTCTTGTAGTCAGTACAACAACAACATGCATATGTGTTATCGACAAGGTAAAGACGAGTTATTGATTTGTTATCGGAGATTTACACGGTTGCTATCTATAAGAAAAGCTATCAATGAGCTATTGATTTTTTTATCCATCACACTGTTATCGATTTACTATCGAAAATTTATTGATATTTTGTTTAGAAGTTATCGATATATTATGAAAAAGTTATCTATTTGTTGTCAATAAGTTATCGAAATATTATCGAAAACTTATCGATTAATTTTCAAAAATATATCGAGTTATTTTCGAAATTTTTTTCACATTTTATAGAAAAGATAGCAAAAAGTGATATGTTTGTTATCAAAAAATATAGAAAATGCATCGCCTACTTATCAAAAAGTAGTCGATTTGTTATCAAAAAGATTGTTACCTATTTGGAAGGTCATCAATAAGTGAAAGATTTTTTGTCAACGAGTTAACTGTTTGCTAACGCATAGTTATCGATTTATTATCAAAAATTTATATATAGTTTATAGAGCATTTATTGGTATGTTGTTGGAAATTTACCGATTTTTTAACAAAAGGTCATCAATTTGTTATCGTTTTATTATCGTAATGTTACCGATTTGCTTTTGACGTGTTATCGACGACTCATCGATTTGTCATGTAATAGACACCGAAAGAAATGCAATATAAAATCGATGCCTTTTTTGTAACGCGTCGATAACAAGCCGATAAGAATCCGATGACTGAGCGTTAACAAACCGATCAGAAGTCGACGAAGATGGCTTAGAAGGTCGCATGTGGTCATAAAAAATCGTTCCCGAGATGGTCGGGCTTGGTACCGGAACGTGCCAGATCTGCATCCGACGAAGGACCATTAACATCGGTAACACTCACCAAGTCCTTCGAGGGTCCTTATCGCTACAACAACAACAACAAGCCGACGAAGCTTCTTTCAAGAATGTAATTGTTTGTTTTTGGGAAATTTACCTCTGTTGTGGTTTAATCTCAACCACTGTGTGAGCTCTAGTTAACTAAAAACGTTAGTTTTCTAGATGTATGTACACCTGTATGTATTGAACTTCACGAGTACTTAGTACTCACTGCTTTTTATCCCTTTTTTCCTTCCCCTCATACCACATGAACATCCATCATAAATTACCCATAATATTTTACTTTAGCGTGTTTTACTCAAATGCGATCTTTATCTAACCAAAGTGTTTTGTTGTTCTTGTATGAAACGAGTATCACTAAACGATTTTTATGATGTGCCATGACGTTTCGTTACAGTCGTTAATGTTCATCACTACCAAACATGTTCGTTCTCAGTTGATAAATTAAGTATTTTACGATCGAATGAAACTGGACACAAACAAACTATTAAGCTTAACATATTGAGCTACCAAAGGCATATGCGATGGCATGTTTTAGTTGCTACTTACTTGAGTACATAAAAGCTGCGGATATGAGTTCTAAAAAGGTTTATATGCTGTATGAGGCTGTTGTCTCTGTTGTTGTTGATAGCGCTGTTTTTGAATAGTATTAATAACGAAATTAAATGTACATGATTTTAAACGTTTGATTTAACATAAAAGTCATTTTGTTTTTTTTATATGAAGTAAGGTTTAAACTTAAACGTTCATTTCCGTTCACAACTTGAGAAGTATCTACATATCTTCGATCCCAGCTATGTGAAGCTTGTTGTACTTGTATAGCACTGCTGTGTTTATGGTATGGCCTAATCGATGCGGTTCTTGTTATCAGTAAATGTCCATCTTCATAGCTGTCCAATGATCATTTAATAATCGTTTAGATCGTTTGATTTTATTGTCTATGACCATGATTGTGACGTAGCTATATACATAGTTCGTATGAGGAACGGTAATGTCGAACCGTGATGAGGTGACAGATTGGAAATATGAAAAATATGTGCTATATAAGTAGTATTTCGTTAGCTGTCAACGATAAAAATCCTAATAGATTTTATATTTTTTTTATGGTGGCTAAAGTGGCGTTATGGCTTGGGTTTCAATTTACAAGCGCTTGTTTAAAGAGATACTTCGAGGGTCTTAGCGCAATTTTGTTAGAGCAGCCTAGTATGCTTCCATTCTAAAATTTCAATCGCTTCTCAAAATTTTGACCGCTTTTTCCATTGCGTATCAGGTTACACCAGTCATCCTTGAAAACGGTGATCACATCTTCCTTCACCTTTCGCTCCCAACTCAGAAGAGGTCTCTCCATTACTCTGCTAGCAAATACAAGTGCCGATTGAAATACTTTCTTGGCTATGCTCATATCTACGTTATACTGTTTTCACACAGAAACTTAATGATCTCATTTCACCTTCTAATGAAATCGTAAATTTTTTGCTTTCACACAGAGGTAACTGCTCGATTAGTATGAAGGATGAAATGTCAAGCGAATAAAATGACAATGCTATATGACAGACAATCATGGCGGAACGATACAAGGTGGCAGCATGGTGACATACCTACATACATAAAGAAGAATTCCATGTACTTTGTTTTTGTAAATTCGATGGACAAATGTCAAAATCGTACTACGCCGGAAGTTGATGTATCAAATCAAATAAAAAAAGGTTATAATCAGCTGTTCGATGCGGCCACCTTGTATCGTTCCGCCATGCAGACAATGACATTTACTTTGACAAATGACATTTTTAAGCACTGAACACACCAAAAACTAAGAAGCGGAACGCTGCCAACAGAGTTGCATCGTGCTTTTCACTTCATTATGCATTCGATTAGCTACTAATGAAATAATGATAGATTCGAATTTTTTAGGGAAGATTGAGCTCAATAAGCGTCTTAATGTAGAAAACTGCCTTTATTATTCAATAAGCCGTCAGTGTGAAAACAGTATTAAGCTGATACAGCTCTTAATTAAACTTACTTCGATATACTCCCTTAACTTAACAGAAATTATCAAAATCTCCATTTTAACTTCCAAGCTCTATCCCGTCTTCTGTCGATGTCATCTAGGCTTCCGAGCTGTACATCAGTAATTTCGTCGAGAGATAATGTTACTTTTCGATAGCCTACTCCGTCTTTAATAGCACTTGTTGGGGAGAGAGATTCTTCGTTGTATATTTGCTACTTTGCCTTGTCCTATTTCACCGCAAAATCGACTTGTTTCACCTCTTCACCTCTTCCAGAATAGGCACATCTTCTGGCATCTCCTCGTTGCACATCAAAAGCTATATTTAATTCAAAAAAAAAAAACGATGCTTCGGCGCCGGTCGATAGTAGATTTATCAGGTCAAACGGCCTATCATAGGCTTGCGCCTATATGTAACATTAGCGTAATAGAACCAACACTTCGCTTCCTGTGTGTGGTCATTCCTAAAGTAGAACCAAATATCATATCATTTTTCTACTGGGAGTAATGCCGCGGGACATTTCGTCGTTTTCTTTTATGGTATTTTCTGCCGAGTTCTCATAGAAACATAGTGTCTAAGCGCAAATTATATGGAAAATTTCGCCTTGATGTGAATATAAGGGAGAGGCTCGTTCACTGCCTTGAATGAAACTACTTTGCGCCGCAGTCTATTACAAAACACAAAACCGACAAATTGGCTACATTTTTTGCATCACCAATTTTTTGAAGGGATCCAAATGTTCAGGTACATTTCCTTGCCGTGGTCGCCATTCCCACTGCAAGGTGATTGACGTGCGAGTACCAAACATAGTGCACAATCCGAGTATAGAATAAATATATGATTACACATTTATACACAAAGCCACTTGCTTCCAAACAGACGCCCGCTTGCACCCCATGATGAACAGTTTTAGTAAACCTAAGTGATCCTCAAATGCGAGTAAGCTGAAGTGATCATGCTAGGATAACGCCTCTTCTACTGCATCCGTAGATGTCTAACAGATTGATTGCCGCATATTGCACCTATACTGCTCACGTTGCCAGAGAGCACAAATGAGGCGTAAGATTCGAGACTGAACATGATCGGAACTGCTTACCGAGCGGTTGGTCAGCTATTTATCGGTAACAACGGATACCGACAAAAAAGTTATTGTTTTGTTATCGGCTTGTTTTTGGAAAACGAAACTATCGTCGAGTTTTCGGTTTGTTTTCGGCTTTTTATTTCCAAGTCTCCGACTTGGTATTGTTCTCTTATCGGCTTGTTGTCGATTGCAAATACGTTATCGATTTTATATTGAAGTTTAATCGAAACAGATACTCATAACAACCGATGATTCGTCGTTAACAAATCAAAAGCACGCCGATAAGAAATAGGAAAAACTCGACAAACAATCGATCGCAAATTGATAACAATTTTATATGATATCGATAAATTTTTGAAAATAAATAAATAGCAAACCGATGACCGATGGCGACAACAAATCGATCATATGCCGATAAAAAATTGTTATCACTCCGAAAGCACACCGATAACAAATTTATAACCTTTTGATAAATAATCTATAACGTTTCGATAAATAGTCGATACTTTTTTGATAACAAATCGATAACGTTTCGATAACAAATCGACAACACGCCGACAACAAATTTCAAGCTCTCCGATAACAAAACTTTGAGATAATATATAGATAACTTTCCAGTATTGACACAATTAGCGGGAATGAAATCAATTGCGTTTTGCGGGAAAAAGAAATAAAAACACAATAATTAGTATTTATACATAGAAATATGTAATATAATTAAAATATGTATGTTTTTGTTTCGCCAATTAATGTAATATCACAATAAAAGGCTTTTAGGAACGTTTTATGTGGATGGAAAATTCCAAAATCGAACGCTGGATCAGATGGTGATTCGTTGAGACGACGGCAACTTCCAAATCGCCACCGAACCCCGAATTTTCTCTCTTAACGAAAGAAAATGCTGCATCTAGAGGACGATTGAAAATTAGCCGTTGCTTGCAGACAACCGAAAAAATAGTTAAGTCGAGGGCGGCTACCCGGTAGGAAATTAATTAGGCCACTGGCCTAAACACAGTAAATAATCGAAAACTATTCAATAAATAATCGATAACTTTTCGATAATAAGTCAGCGACAAATAAATAACTTTTTAATAACATATCTTTATTTTATCGATAACAAATCGATAGCAAATCTAAAACTTTTAGATAAAAAATTGATAACATTTCAATAACAAACTCTGTTTCCATATTTTCATTACCAGAAATTGTCTCCTTTACATAGCCATTTTAGTAGTCGCCTCCAGACTCGATTGCTGTGCATTTCACGACAATATGAGCTATTTTTCCTATTGAACTATACCGTGCTTTGAAAAATCAAAGACAATTACCGATCTAACTGGCAGAACTTCATAACAAAAGATCGAATTATAAAACTAACTGCTTATCCACCGAATACTCTGTAGCATCGCGTAAACAAGAACCCACAAAAAAGATCATTTTGTTGAAATCATTAAAATCGAATATTTTATTGCCAACACCAACGTTGAGGCATCTTAATGTCAACGTACCGTGAACTCAATGCAGACTATTCAATCGATTTAATCCGTTCATTCGCTTCTTTGACATAAGTTGATGTTGGACCCACTGAGGTGTAAACGAATTGTTTGACTTAGATGTCGACCTTTTCTTCCAGCGTTGCTTTTAATTGAATGTTTAAACGATTGTTTTCGATTCAACAGCTTTGGGCTATCATCTATTGTATCTGGAAGTCACACATTTTAATGAAAAAGATATCTTAAGACAAAGTGACAAACTCTTTTAAATATCACTATACTTGCATTTTTGCTTTGCCTTTTCTATTTACGTATAGTCAGACAATATTTTGACAGGTTTATTGAAAAACTATTTAAACACAGCGGACAGTAGAAATATATTAGAGAAATTGATACTTGCTAAGAATGATAAGCACGTTTTGTGGATACTAAACGAATCGTAGAGCTTTTGAATGAGTACTAATACGACGAGGACAATATTCACATAGGAGGAGCAAACTTACCTCTTCATCAAGGGACGAGAAGCCAAAGGTATCGGAATCGGCACCCAGCAGCAAACAAACAGGACTGGACGTTTTGGAATGCTAGTATCAGCCCCTAGACACGAGTTTCCCTTACCACACGAAAGGGCGAAGCAAGCAGTCGAACTCAGGGGGCTGTTATGCTATACTCATCAATAGTAGCAACAGGGCAACGCTCGTAATTAAAGGGGAAGGTGCCTTTAAGTATACTGATATTGTAATGAGATGTAGAGATCTCGCGAGAGAGTTTCATCACCGATTATGAGTGCCACAGGTGTTAATATTGCGCAGAAAATATTTGGCGATATCGCTATATGCGCCAATTACATTGGGTGTGAAAGATAGGGGGCGAGAATCTAGGGTTATTTCCACAGAAGAATGGAACTAGCTAATCAATGCTGCTAGGAACTTTTAAGAGCCAGAGTCGTCGCACTGATCGATGACGCAGTAAGTCACTCTCTGGCGTAGGAAGGTTGGAAGGGCCAGACCAAGCTGATCTGCCCGCTGAGCCATCGAAACCAAAGGGTATTGCATCCAGTGCCTCCCCGTTCGCAATTTAACAGGTTCCCTCTATCATATATGATTCATATTAGCAATTTTGTACCGTGTCCGAAACGCTCGTGTATCATATATTAGCAACCTTAGATATAACTCATACTATGGAAATTACTTAAACGTGTTGAGCTATTTCTGTTTTTCGTATGGGATGTGGCTGAATAGACTTCGTAAACTGTAAAATTAAAAAAATTAGGTGATTTTCAAATATGTAAAAATTCGTCAAATTCTTTTTGTTGTCTTTGTATATTATTTTTATACTCAGTTGAACAGAGCCCACAGAGTATATTAAGTTTGATTGGATAACAGTTGGTTGTACAGGTATAAAAGAATCGAGATAGATATAGACTTCCATATATCAAAATCATCAGGATCGAAAAAAAATTTGATTGAGCCATGTCCGTCCGTCCGTCCGTTAACACGATAACTTGAGTAAATTTTGAGGTATCTTGATGAAATTTGGTATGTAGATTCCTGAGAACTTATCTCAGATCGGTATTTAAAATGAACGATATCGGACTATAACCACGCCCACTTTTCCGATATCGAAAATTTCGAAAAACCGAAAAAGTGCAATAATTCATTACCAAATACATATAAAGCGATGAAATTTGGTAGGTGAGTTGAATTTATGACGAAGAATAGAAAATTAGTAAAATTTTGGACAACGGGCGTGGCACCGCCCACTTTTAAAAGAAGGTAATTTAAAATTTTGCAAGCTGTAATTTGGCAGTCGTTGAAGATATCATGATGAAATTTGGCAAAAATGTTACTCCTATTACTATATGTACGCTTAATAAAAATTAGCAAAATCGGAGAATGACCACGCCCACTTTTAATAAAATTTATTTTTTAAAGTAAAATTAAAAAAAAAAATTGAATATCTTTACAATATATAAGTAAATTATGTCAACATTCAACTCTAGTAATGATATGGTGCAACAAAATACAAAAAATAAAGAAAATTTCAAAATGGGCATGGCTCCGCCCTTTTTCATTTAGTTTGTCTAGGATACTTTTAATGCCGTAAGTAGAACAAAAATTTCCCAATCCTTTTGAAATTTGGTAGGGGCATAGATTTTATGACGTTAACTGTTTTCTGTGAAAATGGGCGAAATCGGTTGAAGCCACGCCCAGTTTTTATTCACAGTCGTCCGTCTGTCCTTCCGCACGGCCGTTAACACGATAACTTGAGCAAAAATCGACATATCTTTACTGAACTTAGTTCACGTACTTATCTGAACTCACTTTATCTTGGTATAAAAAATGAACGAAATCCGACTATGACCACGCCCACATTGTCGATATCGAAAATTACGAAAAATGAAAAAAAATGCCATAATTCTATACCAAATACGAAAAAAGGATGAAATATGGTAAGGTAATTGGATTGGTTTATTGACGCGAAACATAACTTTAGAAAAAACTTTGTAAAATGGTTGTGACACCTACCATATTAAGTAGAAGAAAATGAAAAAGTTCTGCAGGGCGAAATAAAACACCCTTGAAATCTTGGCAGGTATTACATATATAAATAAATTAGCGGTATCCAACAGATGATGTTCTGGGTCACCCTGGTCCACATTTTGGTCGATATCTGGAAAACGCCTTCACATATACAACTACCACCACTCCCTTTTAAAACTCTCATTAATACCTTTAATTTTATACCCATATCGTACAAACGCATTCTAGAGTCAACCCTGATCCACCTTTATGGCGATATCTCGAAAAGGCGACCACCTATAGAACTACCACCACTCCCTTTTAAAACCCTCATCAATACCTTTAATTTGATACCCATATGGTACAAACACATTCTAGAATCACCCCTGGTCCACCTTTATGGCGATATCTCGAAAAGGCGACCACCTATACAACTACCACCACTCCCTTTTAAAACCCTCATTAATACCTTTAATTTGATACACATATGGTACAAACAAATTCTAGGGTCACCCCTGGTCCACCTTTATGGCGATATCTCGAAACGGCATCCACCTATGGAACTTAGGATCACTCCCTTTTAAAATACTCATTAACATCTTTCTTTTGATACCCATATTGTACAAACACATTCTAGGGTCACCCCTGGTCCACCTTTATGGATATATCTCGAAACGGCGTCCACCTATGGAACTAAGGACCCTAACACCTTGCTTTTGATACCCATATTGTACAAACAAATTCTAGGGTCCCCCTGGTCCACCTTTATGGAGATATCTCGAAACGGCGTCCACCTCTAGAACTAAGGCCCACTCCTTTTTAAAATACTCATTAACATCTTTCTTTTGATACCCATATTGTACAAACACATTCTAGGGTCACCCCTGGTCCACCTTTATGGATATATCTCGAAACGGCGTCCACCTATGGAACTAAGGACCCTAACACCTTGCTTTTGATACCCATATTGTACAAACAAATTCTAGGGTCCCCCTGGTCCACCTTTATGGATATATCTCGAAACGGCGTCCACCTATGGAACTAAGGATTACTCCCTTTTAAAACCCACATTAATACCTTTAATTTGATACCCATATGGTACAAACACATTCTAGAATCACCCCTGGTCCACCTTTATGGCGATATCTCGAAAAGGCGAGCACCTATGCAACTACCACCACTCCCTTTTAAAACCCTCATTAATACCTTTAATTTGATACACATATGGTACAAACAAATTCTAGGGTCACCCCTGGTCCACCTTTATGGCGATATCTCGAAACGGCATCCACCTATGGAACTTAGGATCACTCCCTTTTAAAATACTCATTAACATCTTTCTTTTGATACCCATATTGTACAAACAAATTCTAGGGTCCCCCTGGTCCACCTTTATGGAGATATCTCGAAACGGCGTCCACCTATAGAACTAAGGCCCACTCCTTTTTAAAATACTCATTAACATCTTTCTTTTGATACCCATATTGTACAAACAAATTCTAGGGCCCCCCTGGTCCACCTTTATGGAGATATCTCGAAACGGCGTCCACCTATGGAACTAAGGATTACTCCCTTTTAAAATACTCATTAACACCTTTCTTTTGATACCCATATCGTACAAACAAATTCTAGAGTCAACCCTGATCCACCTTTATGGCGATATCCCTAAATGGCGTCCACCTATAGAACTATGGCGCACTCCCTCATAAAATACTCTTTAATGCCTTTCATTTGATACGCATGTCATACAAACACATTTCAGGGTTTCCCTCGGTTCATTTTCCTACATGGTTATTTTCCCTTATGTTGTCACCATAGCTCTCAACTGAGTATGTAATGTTCGGTTACACCCGAACTTAACCTTCCTTACTTGTTTACTATTATCTTTAAAAAGCTTATACCTTCAATATTTCACGAATATTGTCATATAGGACAGGGAACCTGTTAAGATTACTTCGTGTACACAGTACAAAGAATCAACCATGCCGAAACCAGTTTCGGCTGAGGAGGGCTGTTGGCTTCGGACGGAATGATGGTGAGGAGGTTGCGCTGGCTAAAAAGCTTTTGGTTTATTTAAATTAAGACAGATACGGCTGGCTTCAATCAGTTTCATTTAAAACCCTTCTGCAATTTCAGACTTATATTGCCACAATCAAAATTTGCGGCCAACCTTTTCAACTGGGCGGTATCACACCGCCATCACCGCTTCAGCCAACAATGTATCGAACCCGCCGCCAACCAGGCACTAACATACGTACAGGAACATATTCCCATGCGTGCAAGTGGTATATTTCAGTGATAGCACCGAGCTGGGTATATAATGATTGGCTCCGCATTAATCAAGGCTTCCTTATTTGCTTAGTATACCATCCCAGCACTACTTTCCATGCATTTATTGTATTGGTGCGTTCCTTTGCGCAATCCTCCACATAGAGCTTCCAAGGCAATTTGCCATCTCGTATGATTTCTAGATCTTCAGGTAATCTGGACGGTTGAATAAGGTCCCTGAAAACCAGTTTTCAGGTAGTGTCCAATCTCAATGATCAAGAAGACCCTATGGTGAGATGAAAGCTTTAGTTGCCAAAGCTAGAATGTCAGAGAGATTTCAACGAATGCCATTCAATATGCGACTTTCACGAGTGTAGGACCTCAATCGGGGAATAAAAGAAAGCCATACAAAATACAACATAAAAGTCCTGACGAGAACATTTCGAGTCGATATATTCTCCATCATGCTGCAGAAGACTTAAAGATCTTTGTTTGAGGAACTTAAACAAATCTTCACTACGTGCATTCGTTACAGCCACATTCCGTCCTTGGGAGGAAAACTAGGGTGGTTTTCAACACACCTTCGGCAAGTAGGGCCATGAGCTGGCCAAAGATTTCAGGCTAATAAGTCAGATGTGTTATGAGCACTTAATAGACTACTTGATATACATATAAGAGAACTTCTTGATGAGTTTTCACTGTCAACAGCACAATATGCGTACCTGAGGGGAAAATCCACAGTGAAAAAATACCTTCTGCATAAAAAATTGACTCTCCAACCCAACAGCTCAACTAGAAAGCGTACATTGAAGAGCGGATAAGGAAAGACTGCAACGCTTTCTATGCCTGTTAATCAATGTCCGGCTCTAGGGGCTCACTTCTAAGATCATGCGGATGTTCCTTTTGAAAAGTCTGGGTAGCCTATCGGAAAAAGGAATTCCAAGTATTCTTGATATTTAATACGACGCTTGTTAGTTGTAGTACTTACATATCCGATGTAGCAGGGTGTGGTGTGGTGGTAGCGTGCTCCGCCTACCACACCGAAGATCCTTGGTTCACGCTCCGGGCAAAGCAACATCAAAATTTTAGAAAAAAGTTGTTTCAATCAGAAAAAAATGTTTCTACCGGGGCCCCCATAGCAGTGTTTAGCAAGCACTTCGGGTGTACTTCTAGAATGAAAAGTTCTCTCTCTAGACTGAATGAGTCCGTTGTGTTACCAGAAGTTTGTTTTAACGACCAAACTGAAAACCCCTATCAAAAACCAGGACCTCTGTTATAAACTCCGTCCTCTTGGCAAATACAAGAAGTTTCCTAGGACTTAATCCAGACTTATAGACTTATAGACCTGACAGCTATATGACTCCTAATAGCTGGAGTCTTAGCCTGGCAAGCGCAGGGCACGAACACAGAACGTGCTCGATCGTTTCCTCCTCCAACCCGCACTTCCTATATCTGCTTTCAATGACCAAGCCTAATCTAAAGGCATGTGATCCTAGAAGGCAGTGTCCAGTCAGAATACCCGTCATGAATTTACAGTCCTTTCTTTTTAATGATAGAAGCAACTTTGTTAATCTAAGGTTGTAAGACCTACACATAATCTTCGACACTTTACAGCCCCGCGCTTGAACCCACGCCTTTCCC
Source organism: Eurosta solidaginis (assembly GCF_040869045.1). Taxonomy (NCBI): domain Eukaryota; kingdom Metazoa; phylum Arthropoda; class Insecta; order Diptera; family Tephritidae; genus Eurosta; species Eurosta solidaginis. Next base: position 248,278,449 of record NC_090320.1, on the reverse strand, counting down.
GCTTGGTCGATCATGTGCACCTCTTACCTTCGCTTAATCTCACCCAGTCTAATTGGGACGTCTACGGAGCAAGCTACAAGGGATGCGCCCCTTTTAGCTAGTTCATCTGCTTTTTCATTCCCATATGCCCTGGGGTCCAATATAGATATATGCTTCTCCCTGTCCCGATTCTCTCCAGAGACTGCTTACACTCTATAACCATTTAGATGCTGTGCTATGCGAGATTATTGCCTTATTTGCTGCTTCACCGTCAATATAAAAGTTAACACGGTTCCAGCTTAAGCTATTCTCTCTCTTCTTCTCTTCTACTGCTTTGGTTACGGCTAATATTTCCGCTTGAAAAACACTACTGTAACCCTGGAAAACACTACTGCAGCCTGTAGGATCTGTTTATTTCCAGCACAGTATACCACAGACCCTTCTCCCTCCACTACTGTGGAATCATCTCTGTGCACATGTATCTCCTCGTCCGCCATATGAGCACCCTAGCGCCAACCGCCCACCGCTATTGTGGCCTTAAGATCTCCCTCTAAGCGCAGATAGGAAATCAGGTAATGGGAAGAGAAGCTCCCCCTAAAATCTTTTCGGAAGTTATCGCGCCTTATATTTATATATTTTTGACTTGGGCGAGCTGGGTGATAGCCAGTTTTTCTTCCTATCAGTCTGATTTGTAGAAGATTCCCTTTTATAAAATGAACCAATCCACAACCATCAAAAGCATAAACCTAATTTCAAATCTACTTTCTGAAAATCCTTTAAAGTTGTATTCAATAGTATTATGTTATTACATTAATGCCTACAGCGAGGACTCTCTAATAACAGCAACAATAAGTGCGTTGGCAATGTAATAATTTGTTTTATATTATGAAAACATTTTCCAACGATACAATCTAAAGAAAGTAAACAAAAAAAAATCCATAAAAACGAGATCCTAATAATTTTTACTTCTTTTTCACACATCCCTACATCCGTATGTTCGACTTTCGAGCACATTTTCATATCAGCAACCACTCAACATATAACAGCCCCTAGCAATTTAACAACCTATCGAGCGAGTAGACACCCCAGTACGCGTGAACCCACCAACCCACTCACTCACTCAATTAAATGTTCGTTATCTATGCGAAATTTTAAAGCGTTTACACATAAATCCTTGTAATTTTATGTTGCTTATTTGCTGTTAACCCAAAACGAACGCTTTGACAACCCATTCACTAACACATGCTTACACGTTCTTAGTACACAGTCACACACATAAGCAAAATGATAATACAAACACACACATGCATAGATAAAAAGCCAACTAATATCTAAAAGCAGCACATCAAACGGGGTAGGAAAAAAGGGATTTTAAAATTCAACTGCAGCTTATATGGCTCATCATAAAAATAAATTTCACCCACACCGACGCCGTTAAGACTTCAGCAAAATTTTTTACCGCACCCCTTGCTTTAACTCGACGATTGCAAAAAAGTTTAAAACTGACACTCCGTGAAGTGATACGGTGGCTGTGGTGGCAGCAGCGTAGGCGGGAGCAGTAACAAACAAAGTTTATCAAAAGTCCCCCCACCGCATCAAATTTCAGCAGTGCAATGTACTGGATTAACCCCTGAGTATCAAGCCACCCATTTATAGCCTACTAACAGGCGCACCAACGCACGCACACACTCTCAAGCATACACACCTACATTGATGCTCGTTAAAATGTGAATTTAAAGAGCAAATGGATTTTGAACATAAGAAAGGGGGAAAATGTTTCAAGCGTAGCAAAAAAAAACTTAAAATGGCGCATTAGTCCATACTCTGTTCATCTTTCCGTAGTTCACCTCTCGTCACCGCCGCGCACAAAGTAAGTACTTTGAAAATTTTTGCGTACATTTTCATGCCACAAAAACTTTTCGATGCGCTCTTTTACAAATTACCAACAACTTTATTTTTATTTCATTTTCAGCGCTTTGCACAGTCTGCCTCACTGCCAGCTCCATCTGCTTAGGGGCCATTTCTACACCAACTTAGTAGCAGCGTTACGTACTAACTCATATAGCATAACGGTAATGTGAGTATCTAGCAGAGTTGTGGAGTTGAAAACGTTCGCAACATTTTCGTTTACTCATCGTCGCCGTCGTCGTTGTCGTCTCATTGCGTTGTTAAAGTGTTAGTCAGCTTTTTGGGGTTTTTCACAATGTGCTACTTACGCATGTGATCACACGTACATATACAAACGTAAGGTAATGTCTTACTTAACTGTATAAACGAGGACAGTTTGGTAAATCAGAGGGTATTTCATCAGTCATTTCTACGCGACGTAAAGACCTCATAAACATCAGGAGGTGGGTCTCTCGTATAAGCATGAGGATGGTGGTTCTGCGGAATTTTTAATAAAACTGAATAACAACAAAAACGGAATTTTCGATACAAACATCAGAATCACTACTAAAAAGATAGCAGCTCTTCGGGACAATACCATCAAGTCTAGTTGGTCACTGTAGAGAGTGGGACATGAATATGAAGTTTAACCATACGGTTTCTTCCATTTGCTTACTGGGTTATTGCTACAAGCACCGTAACGAGATGGCTTATGAGGTAACACTCTATGGATGGGATCTTGCAATCGCAGGGGAGAAGGAGGTCCTTGCATCCTTGGAACTCATCAATGATCGTATCTCTCATTCAGTTGCTTAACTAAGCTAACAATTGATTGCAGCGAGTACGTCATTTCGTAGGAAACCCCTTTTCGATAGACATGGTGTTTTTAAACATTCTACCCACAGCAACCAATTAAAGACTTTCATCATCTACTCTTCCTCAACCAGACTTACTTTTCTACTCCCCAAAAGGATATAGTCATATATATTCTTCTCTGGCCACATTGTACAGGTAATATCATGGATAGCACACTAGTCCCACTCCGCACCAACCATCCCAAGAGTCAGCAGGAATTTCCTACGCGCCATTTTATTGGGTTGCTTATACCATTCCAACATCTCGGTCATTGGACCTATATCTTCATTTAGTGCCGAGGTTTTCGAATTTGCTTTCTACCTCCCCTGCTTCTGTAGTAGTGTTGTCCTTAGAACATTATCCCAAGATCTAGAAATAACATACGCCTCCTTATTTTTTTAAGAATTTAGTTCTCCGTGGATTGAGGTAATCAAAGTGCTTTCCAATCCTGTATCGTTAAATTCGGGCTCAGACCTTAAAACAGGCTCAGCGTATTCCCCTATTTTAATACATATGGGATCCATACCATACATTTAACACCATAAGGGTTAGCTATCTACCCACTATGTCAAACATGGCATGTGTTGCTTGCCTGTATTGTTTCACCTTATCAATTTGGCCCCACGTTCTATCCCTTTGATATAAAGGATGGCAGCATTGTACTTGATTTGTCTCTCCTACCAATCGGTAACCATTTGCATATAGGAATTGCTGGGATTTATTTATTCCTTTTTTTCTCATCGGCACCTTTAACTCCCTTTAGGATCCCCGAATTAACCGAAGCCCCTTTATAAATCCCATTTAGCTTATCACCCTACAACTATTCCGTTTCTTTTTGGCACAGTACACCTTTATCCGTACCTTTTATTCTTTGCAGCTTTCGGGGTTCATTTTCCTCGGTATTGCGAGATCCTTTTTCGGTCTGGCTTGCAGACTTAGATGTATATTCCTGGAATAGAGCGTTTCACCTATCTCTCCCACACTGCTAAAAGCCGTATTGCCGTCTTCAACCGATTGCAGCAATCTTCTTCTTGCTCAAGCTTTTTCCATCTCAAACCGGTCATGGAATCGATTATTACTCACGAAAAATTTCTTGTCAGTTCGAACTGCTGCTTCCTCATCTAATTCCATGCTTCCTTCACTTTACTCGTTTTCTGTGTCCGAACTTCGTTGTTGATGTCTTAGGGTTAAGGACACTCTCCGAAGGTTTTGGTACACTCTCCGAAGGTTTTGAGGAGTGCTTTCGATATTGATCGTGCTTTGCCGATTATATGTTGATCCGGTATGTTCCGGTAATAAGCACCATTAAAGTACTAGTCCGACCATCTAGGGAACAATTTAATGTGACCACATGGAACTTTCTAGGTCGTAACTCTACCCCCTCGTTCCATGAGGAGCTTTGGTTTGCCGAAGCATCGACTGCTAAGGAAACAGGATTTACCAATGGTAGGTAAGTTTGAAAATTGGGTTGGAGAAACTATAAACTGCGCATGCAACCCTTTGAGAGGGTTGCGCTACACAACCCCTTGAAACATTTGGGTATTTTAGTCGCCTCTTACGGTAGGCATACCTGCCGCGAGTGTATTCCAAGCCGCCCAATCCGCTGGGGGTAATCAGGCACGAATCACTATACATAGCGCTTTCTCAAATCTTTCCCTCTTTATCTCTCTCTCTTAATTATGCTGAGATAATAAACTTACCCCACAAGGCAGGCTCAGCTGGGTTTTTACCCGGTAGCCCACTATGAAGGCTCTCTTTCAAAGACTTATTAAACCACCTTCGTAGTATACTAAGTATGTGAGTATATAACAACAAAATAGAATTGCGAGAGCAATTTGCAAACTTTGCAAGTATGAATATATACAAAGGGGCGATGCCGGTATGTATTCCACCACCACTGCTACTGATGATACCAGATAATCCAAGTTGTAAAATTTTCCATTTTATGCAAGAAGATTAACATTTTTCATTCGCCATCTCACAGAGTCCCTCAATACACGCGCATACCCAGCGTAAACTCGTAAAATCACCTATCTTAGCGTCACTCAATGAGAATGTTGTGAAAACTCATTTTCATGGAATTAAGTAGCAGTTGTCTTGCCCATTTTATGTTGGTGCTGTTCCTGTTGCTGATGCAGCTCCATTCCAAAAGTGCTTAACCAACTAATTTCTGTAAAATTCTCGACTCACTTAACTCGCTGTTGCCATGTAATTACCAAAAAATTATGATATGATGATGTAGTCTAATGACTGGCAAGGACTGTTAAAGAGATTTGTGTAAGTAATTACAATTTACATTGTGGTCTTTATTGAAATGGAACAGCAGGCTATTTGATATAAATATGATCCAATATAACAATTTTAACGAAGAGCCTTACTAATGGCTTATTGCCACTCTGGTATGATCGGGGAACTTTAACTTGATATATTACTAAAGAATAGAGAGAAGCTTCTCAGGGAGAAGTTTGTGTTGACCAGGTAGACGCTTTTGCAAGGATGCGCAAAACTGGTGACCAGGTTGTCAGAATTGTGCTGACCAACTGTCAAACCAAGCTGGGGTGTTTGTTCTAAAAGAAATACAAGATCCTTGATAACTAACCACACTCAAGTAGCAGCAGGCTGCAATCTCAGCAGATTAAACGGCTAAGAATATTTCCGTGATTAGTAAGAGACGACTAAAATCCACAGACACGAAGATTCGTGGGGTAAACAAATTGTTTCCGTTACGGGCAACTACTATATCTACAATTTGGCATTAAAACAACAACAACAACAATATGGGATGTAAATTGATCTCGACCACAGTGTGGTCTAGGGTCGAATGCCGGACTTTTTTTTTTTTTTTTTTTTTTAGATTAGATTAGATTTATTCATTTTCTTTCAAATCAAAATAATTTTATACATGTTTACATATATAAAATTGCCACTTAAATTAATAAATTGAAATTGAAAGAAAAGTAAGGCATTCTGTAAAGTTATCTAAAACTTTAGTTTTGAATGCCATCTCAAAAAAATTAATAAATATATACAAACGTGTGTGGGGTGAAAATAGTTAATAAGTTGAAGTTAAAGTTACAAAATGTAAAATAAAATGTATAACAATAGAAAATAAAAATGTTGAAATTAAATTACTAAGTGGTAGAATTCAGCAAAGTTTTGATGTCGTCGTGTGATTGCTCTAATAAAAATGATTTGACATGTTTTAAAAATTCGCGCATATTTCTAATGACACGTATAGACGCTGATAGCGTATTGAAAGCTTTACAAGATACGATAGTAAACAAGTTATTATAATGGGTAGTACGAGATGTGGGAACAACAACAAGTCCGAGTGAGTTTTGCCTCAAATTATAATTATCCGTGACTAGGCTGTGTAAATATCCACAACGAATAAAGAATATTTTTAAAGTCTTGTAATAGTACATGTGTTTTACTGGAAGAATTTTCAGCTCTCTAAACAACTCCATGCTGTGGTGGAAACGGTTCACATTACATATTTTCCTTATGACACATTTTTGAATAGTAAGAAGTTGCTGGATTTTACTGTAAGACGCACCACCCCAGCAGCATATGCCATATTGAAGCTTAGAGTGAACCAAAGCGTAATAAAGCGTCTTCAGCGTTGCGTTTGAACATATATTCCTTAGACTATAAAAATAGCGCACAGTAGAACGCATGTATGCCTTCAGGCGAGAAATATGTGTTGACCAACTTAAGGATTGGTCCACAGAAACACCCAGATATTGGTAGGTATCAACTCTTTCAATTGGGAAACACTTATCGCTACAATTTGTTTCATGATTAAACGATGTACCAGAGCACGACATATTGCTAAGGGAGAAACGTCTGCAGTCAGTGGCGTGGTATATAATGGCAATATCAGGTGAGGTTCTTGGATGTAAATTGAAATACATCAGTTTAGTTTTATTGCTGACGATCAGTTTATGTTTAGCAAACCACACTCTCAACAAATGAGCATCGAAATTGACGCCTGCTACCAAATCCAGATAGTTTGATGAACTATAGGCTATAGCAAGGTCGTCTGCAAAAGCGGTAACCTTGCCATAGAACGGCAAAGAAAATAAAGAATTCGAATAAACAAGGAACAGTATTGGACCTAGAACAGACCCTTGGGGTACTCCTAAGGTAGTTGTCACAGAATTGCTTAAACAATTGCCAACCTTTACTTTCTGCACTCTTCCTGATAAATATGATTTGAGCCAATTGTACATAAAGCGACGAAAGCCTATGCAATACAATTTATCTAACAGTATTTGGTGATCACCATATCAAATGCTTTCGTGATATCAATAAACAGGCCAGCACAGTTCTGCTTTTTGTCTAACTCGCCATAAATAACGGAACAAAAGCTCAGCAGGGCATCTTCTGTTGAGAGTCCAGATCTAAATCCGTATTGCATCGAGCTGAAAAAATGTTTGTTGTTAAGAAAAGAAAGAATTCTACTTTTAACAAGCTTTTCAAAAGTTTTGGAAATAGAAGAAAGTAAAGAGATTGGTCGGTAATTGTTTATATCTTTTTTGTGCCCCTTTTTATATAAAGGAATGACAACAGCACATTTTAAATCATTAGGAAAAGTTCCAGAGTACACGCTTTTGTTAAACAAATAAATTAAAATGTCAACCAAATTTAAAGCGACTTTTTTCAAAACCTGATTTGAAACACCATCAGAGCCACAAGATCTGGAGTTGTCCAACGATTTTACTACCTTCAGTAATTCAGTGCCAGTAAAAGGTTCAAAGAAAAAACTACTAACTAAATTTGAAATATCTGAGTTATTCATTGAAAGTTCGTATGTATAAGTAGTTGTATAAGTTTGCCCGATTGCTGAAAAGTGACTATTAAAAAGGTTTGCTACAGTTGTGGGATCAGAAATATTTAGGCCACTATTACATAAAACAATTGATGAGTCAATTGATTTAGGACTCCGATTTAAAAGGCTGTTTATAACATTCCATTCCTTTTTTGGGTTTCCAAACGACGACCTGAATTCATTACGATAGAAACTGTCGCGTTTCAATCGTAATTCTTTTCTTAACCTTCTACAAAGATCTCTATGTCGACTACGAAGCCTTGTATTCGAAGGATTTTAGTGCTCTTTCTTCCAAGCTTGTTTTTAAGGCGAATATTTTTCATCAACTGCTTACTTATCCAAGGCTTTAACCTTATATCAGATCTAGGTGAAGTGACGGAGAAGGTTGCAGCCTGAATGTGGCTTATAAAAGTATTTTAAAAAAATTTGGTATGCATTGGATACGCCTTTCTCAGCAAAAACTTTGCCCCAGGACTCAAACCGTAAGCTTTGATTAAGCAAACCGAAATTAATCTTGATTAATTTTGAACTCGTGTTACTTCTATTTATGCTTTTTTTCCATGCAATATTTATTACTATACCAGTCATAGTATGATCTGTAATTTTAAAGTCAAGGTTTATGCCGGAAATATTTTTAAAAGTACTACAGCTGCTGCGACCAAAAACATGGTCGATGCAGCTTCCAGAAACACTACGAGTAGTTACATTTAAGAATGATGTTAAACCATGATTAGCCATAAGCGTTAGGTAGTTATCAGTTGTATCACTCAGTCTGAGGATATCCAAATTAAAGTCACCTAAAATAATGAAATTGCCTGAATTCTCGCTACAAAGAAGAGTTGAAAACTCTTCCAAAAATGTCTGTGCAGAAACCGAATGTAATCTATAGACACACATGAAATTAAAAACTTTGTCAGATATGATTAAGGAGATCTTTAATATATCTGCGCTTGTAATGTTATACTCGACATATTCACACTCGTAAATATTTCGAACAAAAACTCCAATACCACCTGCAGAATATTGGTCATTAGTGTTAGCAAAAAAAGTATAGCCAGGTATCGTAAAGTCTCGTATTTCATGAGAGTATATCCATATTTCAGAAACAAAAATTAAATCGGGTTTTTTTTTAAACAACTCAAAATGACAGACCAAAAGATCAAAATTTTTGCGGGCTGCGTAGAACTATTTTAGGGACAAAAACAGCTGAATGCCATAACATAACGCATCCATTTCACTGCCAAGCGGGTCTGCTGGCCTAAGCTGCTACATGCCATTCAAAGCTGTCTGTTACTATGGATATTTTTATTTTCCTTTATTAAAATATTCTTTTAAACATAAAAGACTCGGATCGGCTAAGTAAGTGATGACAAAACTTGGAATTCTTTTGACCGATTGTTTACGCCAAGTAGGTAATCAGCTGAGCTACTAAGGTTCACAAAGCTTCGTATCTGCAAAGATTGATGTGATAACAGCTCTCTGCACGAGCCTAGATGTGACTTAATGGTTAAAGTGGTCAGCTGCCGAAATAGAAAAAAAAAACATCAACCTAGATGTAATCTTCGAAGGATTTAGCCAGAGTTCGTGTATTTCAAAGTTACCATGGTTATCCTATTATACAGCATCACTGTTTGATCTCCATCCCCCTAAAGGAACTTCACTTTCTGTAGGATGACCAGAGTATACAGGTCAGATGTAGTTCTCATGAGAGGGGCTGTTCCCTCAACTACCACAAAGGCTCTTCCCATCCTCCAGCCGAGTTGTGATGCGATCTAAATTAAGTTTTTCCCTGGAGGTATGCAAACTTAGGCCAACTAGACTATTCCACATTTCACAACACTATTCTTCATTATATTCGCATACAGGAACAAATGGAATGACTCTCTAATCTGGGCTTAGAGTCCACGTCGTTTTCATGGATAGCCTAATTGCTCAATGACAATATGGACGTTGGTATCTACTTGGTCGATATTTCAACCTCTCCGACGGAATTAACAGATATAAAAGAAGTTCCGTGGCTACTATCTATGAATCCCACATCTGTGGCAATTTGCTCAGAGTTTCAAGAATTGAGCAAAGTCACACTTCATCGAGGGTAACAAAAGATTGTAACGGTCGCTAAACGAATAGGAAGATACGTCTCTCGATGCGTCTCAGCAATTATATGGGCCACAGAGGTGTATCAGGGATCTGTGCCGTCGACAAACCAGAGAGCAAGGCTACTTAACGGACGGAGTTAAGTTAGTGGAATACAGATTCTGCAACTTTGGCTGAGTGAAAATACTGGCTTCCGTCTGTTTTCACTGAAAGAGCTGATGTGAGCTACAACAACAACTTGTGAGATCGACGCTGTAGGCCACATATGAGTTGTCGAAATTTGCGGGTAATGAGAACCGAACTAGCTTCTTAATTAACCTTAATCCTCTCTTCTTAGCTCCGTTTGTTGGGCAGTACACTGAGACCTCATATGGGGCTCAACAAATGACTTCTATAGCTACTTTGGCTACTAAGAGTTGAAGTGGCTGGTTTCGCTTCAATAGAAAATCGGATAAAAACTATTTAAATATAACGCCCAATTCATGCTGCGAAGCTTTTTTGTTTTTATGCTGGTCTCGAGGCTGTGAAAATATGGGTACAGCATTTTCTCCGAAGTGGTCATTACTAATGGCCGCCCACCTAAGAGACGAAATGGCGCAGATGCCAGCCCTAAATCGCTCAGCTTCATAATCGGGCGCTATAGAGTTCGGCTAAGCCCTCACTCCAACGACAAGGTGCCTATCCAAGTCCGGTAACCTAACCTAGCTAAGTGCATAACTCCTCAGAAGGGTGGATAACTAGTGAAGCACTGTTAGATCTTTCAATCAACTGATAGTTAAGGTCCGGCTTGCAGAGAGAATTCGCTTAAAATAAATAAATGTAAGGCGCTATAACCTCCGAAAAGATTTTAGGCCGAGCTTCTCTTTCAATTTGCGTCCTGCTCCGTTTTATTTTTTTCTACAAATTGGCGGGGCGGGACCTACTTGTTTTATGCCGACTCCGAACGGTATCTGCAAGGCAGATGAGAGCTTCTCATAGCAGAAATACACTCGGAGTACTTGGTAAACACTACCGATGGGCGACCCTGCTTAGAAAAATGTTCTTCTAATTGAACCCAGGATCTTCGGTGTGGTAGGCAGAGCACGCTACCATCACAACACGGCAGCTGCCGTATATTTTCATAACAAACAGTTGGCAGTAAGCAGGAGTTGGCGCGAAAACCTCCGGGATCTGCAGGGAGTTAGTCATAAACCAGTAGACCTTTCTCAAAAATTCTGAATGTGATCCGCAAACAAATCGAAGAATGATTTTAGCCTTAAAACTCAATTCTACATATCATATCTGACCTAACACTCAGAAGTTGGTTTCTGACTGCGCAGTTTTTTATGACAGCCCTCGCCCACAGAACGTCCGACATGTAAGTCGAGCAGCTTATGGTCCGCCCCGCTTTATGATTGCTCTCTGAGCCTCTCCCTTCACATGCAACTTCTATCTATATGTATATGCTTGTATAAGACATGGTCAATGTGCAAGTGCTCAGCTAAGCCCAATTTAGCCTAAGGTTGTGGGTTATTGCAGTCAAGAAATGAAAATGTTAAATTTCGCCGCGCCATTCAAATTTAATAGTCATTTTATTTGTACATCAACACACCTCTCAGGTGTTCATAACAAAAATTAGTTTTACATATTTTCCACATGTCTTCTCTGTTGTTGTTGTTACGGCTGTACAAACTTTAATTAAATTCTCAACTATGCGCTGCTGCTATAAATGCATCTATCTGGTAGCTTTTGGCTGCCAAGTGGCGAACGCAATGCTCAAGCGCGGTAAGACGACTACTTAAGTAATAAATGCTAAAACAGAATGAAAACGTTTTAACGTACTCAAGGTGAACTTTTGACATCTTTTATTGACGGCCAATAATAGTCGAAAGGCGCTTCTTTTTGGTCACTTTGCAAGTATTGCATATGGAGATGTAAGTCATATATGCCTGAATACATGAGTCGAATGTTTTAGGGTGGCTCAATGGTTAGCAGATAAACAAATTTTACATCACGCAATATTTCTTGCAAAATGTATGAAGTCTTAAAAATACCGTGGCGTGAGCTTTATTGGATTGGTGATACGAAAGGAGACTGATGCGCCAAGTACTGCAGTTTGCACCTGAGAAAGAGCATATCGCCACAAAACGCATCAAAACAAGGTTCTTCAATATATCGCTCATGTATGGATAGAGAAAGACGAGGATAAGAACTGTTATGTGATCGTAGGAAAGGATTTAAAGCAACGCCTCCGCCGAGATTTTAAAAACCTACTTGATAACTTCAACTCCATAGTAAAGAAGGAAAAAATCGGCCCTATATCCGAAAAGAAAGCCATAAGGAGTAAACTATCTTCGAATCGGTATCACTACAAGGTGTGGCATGCGCATTTTTAAATCAGAGATAAGTAGATTCACGCAGTGCTCACGTAGCTGTGGGTTGACAATCGTGATGAACAGAGGCTTCTCGCGACCTCAGAGCTGTCATAGTTGACTCTCAAACTTGGCCCACATGCATAAACTACTTAAGAGTCGAGAACTCTACAAGGTGCCACTGGGCATTTTTAAATCGAAGTTTTTTGTGTTAAGCGGACCTCCTGCGTAAGCTTCTGCAAAAATGCGTGTGTGTGTGTGTGTAATGAGTTAGCGAGGCTCATAAATGTTCTCTCGAAAAACTCTCCCTCTAGTTGTACCTGAGTGACTTGGATAAAAGCTAAGCGTTGAACGGCTTAGGAGTCCCTAGGTTCCTAGTGAACACGCAATTTACGGATGCGCCCGAAAATACATGCAAACCGTGACAACCTCGGCAGAGACATTTCATAGTATGCGTGGCTTTGTGTGCGAATCAGTCATTGTTGCTGTTTGTTCATAGCTAGTGCATAATATTTGGTGTATCCAAAGCGCCCGTATGAACGAAGTTGGCCAGCCTTGGATTCATTCCATTCATCTCACTTTGGGAGAGAGACAATGCGCGTGACTGGGCTTCATTTTACCCAGCCCCCAAGGATTCTTCTTTTTAGTTTTGTTTTGTTGATTTTCCGAAAGTGTGGATAATTGATGTGTATTGGAACGATTTCCCATCTTCCCTTGTCAAATTTGGTTTGGAACTGAATGGCGTTGCCCCATCATCAGTGTAATTTCTCGTTCTTCTCTTTGTAGCGATAAAAACACGCTTCGTTGATTTGGGTGAGTATTGTCGATGTTGATGGTCATCTTCTGAATATTGATGGTTTACGTTCCGATAACTAGCACCAAGGAAGTAATCGCGCGGTTTGGTTCTCCAGTCTTGGAATGTGGTTCAACTTAGCATCATTACACCTCTCCCAAAGGCATTATGCTAGTCACCTTGTCAGCGCAGATCTACAGACATGGATTTTCATTCGATTTTGAAACTGATAGAGGGACCACTCGTGCGCAAAAATTTGTACTGGCCGCCCTTCTTAAAAAATGTTCTATCAGCGTCCATAGAGAGAGTCCTACTAGCACGCGGAGTCGAACTGACTCTGGTGCAATTTATTTACAGGCTGCTTAGTAGCAGAAAGGTCACGGTGGAGTTTGAAAGAGCGACTCAGAGAAAGGTGACAAGGACCTTAACTGAACTCAAACCGCGTTAAAAATGTGTTTATGAAGATCTACCAAGCGATCGGTCTTCCTTTTGATCACAGAACGCAATTCCAAATGGATCACGTCTTTATCAACGGCACAAATTGTTCTCGCGTTCTAGATGTTCCCACTTTTCGAGATCCTGTTATATAACCGGCTCATCGTATTTTCGCAAAGAATGCACGCACTTGAAGAAGGCATGAACATACAGTTAATGTTTTGCCATTCGTCCTTGGACTTTCTGTCTGAATGAAATTTTCGATATAAAAAATAAATAAATGTAAGGCGCGATAACCTCCGAAGAGATCTAAGGCCGAGCTTTTCGATATAGTAAGTGCTTAAATCCTCCGTAGCAACTCCGCACCAGATTGTAGTCGAGCACAATGTTCGGCTACAGCTCTAAACTATAACTGATTGCCTTTTAAAACACCAAGAAGGGACAAGCTATCCATCCACCATATTTTTTGCAACCCAATCGGGATTCCCTCTTTCTGTTGCCAAAGTCGGGTATCTTCGATTGGAATACGTTCTTCTTCTTCATCTTGTAGCGATAAAAGCAAACTCCATATGATTTGGGGAGTAATATCGGTGATGACGATCCTTTGCCCGATATTGATCCGGTATGTTCCTGAAATTGGCATGATTAAGGTACTGACTCAATCATCTCGGGAACGATTTGATGTGATAATAACGAACCTTATGAGTGTGTAAATTTTAGGCGCCTCATACGAAGGGCATGCCTGCCACGATAATATTCTAAGCTCCCTAACCCTTCTAGGCCAGAGCATCTTTATGAGTACGGCTCCCGCCATAGAGATATGTGAAATCTCCTGTAAACTTCATGCTTTTCTGGGCTTTTGAGCTACCCTCAATGCAAATACAAACGGAATTGAGCTAAAGTGAATTTCGGCTTTGCTAACATCGGTCGCCTTGTGGCTCAAACTAGAGATAGAGTACCTAACAATGCTGTCTCTGCTTATGTTTGTGTGGTATTTTTTTATTGTTTTTCCCCTTTTCAAATTTGCTGGTGGTTAAATTTTTGCTTTTAAATATTGCTCGAAGCAGCCGCTACCAATTGCATTCTTCACACAGCCAACTTAACACTTTATTATTTGGCTCATTGTCTGCACTAAAACAACAACAACAAAACTAACTCTCCCATCGAAAAAAGAAACGAGCAAGAAACATTCACATAAATCTTAGCTCACCGCTTTTGGCGGCTCATGTAAAGTCGTCGTCGTCGGTTTCAAACTGTCGTTAAGTGCAAATTTTCACTCTGCCACCGCCACACTACATGACCTATGTTTGTAATACTAGGTGGTATGGTGGCTGTAGCGGTGGCGAAGCGCAAAATTGCGACGCGCCACCGAGTGACAACTGTGTCAGCTACTGTGCGCGCGCATGCGCAGTCATAAAAATATGCAATGAACCAAAAGTGGTAGGCAGGCCGAACGGCATTGCTTTGCAAAACGTGATGAATAGTGCGCTTCGCGGCAAGGTGGTACAAAAGCGACCGCACCATCATTGCTAAGAGCTACTGGAGTTGAGTGAGTCTCTAAACATATCGAGTGGTGGCGGTGCACTTTGCATATCCAATATGTGGTTATTAATACATATTTGGAAAAGGATTTGCACGATTGGCAGCCGTAAAGAAACGGCTAAATCGCTAGTTATGTAAGCATGCAATGCTGCAGTTAAAGGCTGAAGTTGGCAACGTTTGCGAGTGGCTGTGGCGGGCGTTTGAGGCATGCTTCTAGACCGGTGTAAAACCCAAATGCCACCGTATAGTTTATTAAATACAAAAATAAATTTTATTTATGCTCACATTTGCATTTTTCCAATTTTAAACACCTCCGGCGGTCATCACGCGTATTGGCATAAAAAAAGGACTACTAAATCGATCGTGGTAATAGGAAAGCAGTGAACGATATAACCGAGTACATTAACAAACTTTTGAAAAAATCTATTTATGGGAATACAGAAATATTTTTAAAAGAGATCGACAATAAATAGCTTTGCGGTTCCGCGTAATTAAGAAACTGGAGCTCTGTTACAAATTTGACCTGATTACGGTATCGGGGTTAATTCTCAATTTAACTAATCAGGCAAACTGACTTAAAGTATTCATTACATTAAAGTATCTACAGCCGTGAGTAGTAACAATTTTCACCAAATTTCATCAATTCAATTCTTATATTTCCTTCATATTTATTTTGTTTTCATATTGATATTAAAGAAAAATTACAAAGTTTACAAACGGCGATGGTTACTAGGATATGTCCCGAATTTCATTTCTTCATCAGCTACACTCAGAGAAAAACGCCGCTCTAAAATCCAGCACCACCGGACTCAATTCAAACTTTTCATGTTCTTACTTTTTTGTTCTTGAAACACGACCGACCTGTTCTCAAAACAACAACCTTGTTCTTGAACTAACACCATTTTCTTGAAAAGAGAACGGCTGGTCTTAAAATATGAACAAATGTTCTATTAGTGAGAACGATGTTCTTAAATTAAGCCCAAGAAAAAAGAAACGGTACAATTCGGTCGCAGTACAATGTTAAATACAACATTTGGCACAAGCCACCAAACATTCGTAGTGGCCCAGGGGCTATGATGTTGCGATTGCGATTGTGTGGCGCGAGTTCGAACACCGTCAAACTCTAAAGTTTTTTTAAAACGATTTTTTTTTGTTATATTTTTTTAACTCATATTTTTCGTTCAGTTCTATTCACATATACACGGGTAATTCTCAAACTTGTTATGAAATGTTTTAAGTATATATTCAGATTACATCAATAAAAAGAAGAATTTGTCAATAAGAGAAAGCCATAAAAAATGCATATTATGCGTTTTTTTCATTTTTGGACTTTAATAATATTTTTTTGTTATTAATATTTTTATTAATGACAAAAAAATTATTATTAATAAAATAAATAACTGGGTACTAACTCTAAAAATTTCACACCCCCCCCCCCCCCCCCGCCACCCAAAAGATAAAGCACAAACCTTTCTGGAAATGAGACCGAAAAATGTTAAATCAACTACAAATCGTTCTCAAAGCGTGAGAACGAAAGGTCTTAAATCAAGCCCAAGTAGTGCTTGGAATGAGCACAGAAGGTTCACACATCAATACCAAACTGGTCTTAAAATACGAACGGTGTGCTTGGAAAAACCGTTCTTAAAACAAGCCCATCGGTCACGAGTTACGAAAAAACATACTTAGCAGACTTTTGTCAACGAATGTTCTCAATTTTGAACTTGTTTCGTTCGTTTTAGAACAATTTTTTTTCTGAGTGTAGCTTCTCGGGAGCTGAGTATTGAACCCGAAATCTCCAACATTCATACTAGTGTAAATGCAGATGCCTTTATCCACTTAGTCATATGAATGTCCCGCTGCTCGCTTTGCAATAGGTCTCTAAGTTTGGCCTTTTTGTTGATATTCCTTTTATTCATAATTTAGGTACATCCTCATTCCATATATGTATATAATCCTAATTGTGTGGAATAATTATAGGCACGCTTCAAGTGCTTAATAACATGGGCTTTATAGCATTGCATTTGCTACTAATCAATATTAGTGTCTGTATTAAATTTATTTGTTTAATTTAATTTCGAAAAATTCTAATATTCGAGAAAATATAACGAAAGTTTCAAATTTTGAATTAGAAGTCTCTGAATTTTTTTAAGTATGCAGTTTCTAATCCCAATCATTTTCAGTCTAACAAAATACAAGTTTGAGATTTCTCAAAATTCGTAATGATTTTTGACAATTTTTTCCGAATTCCATTTTAAATTTTTTTGCATACGCTTTATTTTTTATATAGAAAATCCAAAACAACCCTCGGTAGAAAATAATTAAAATCAATATGAATTTGGGGGGACCAAAACTGACATACTCGAAAAAATTCAGAAAACTTAAATTAAAGTTTTGAAGTTTTCCGAATTTTTTTGAAAACATTTTAGAGGCAAGTCTGCACAGTTTCATTTGAAAATGTTGCCTTATATTAACGAAAATAAAAAAAGAAGAACCACAGCCTTTAAGCTCATTATTATTAACATAACAAAAAAAGAAGGTTATTGAGAAAGTTTGATAATAATAACCACTGCTATTTTCATGCTCGCAACTGTATATCGATAGCTGAATGAAATATCACCCTATAGCGGCCGATGTTTCGAAAACGCACTATCCCAAAAAAATTGTGAACGACGCCCTATTTCGCAGTTTCAAAAACGCCCTATCTCAGGAATTAGTTTCGAAAACTCCCTGTGCTTAAGTTCAATACATTTTGGCAGTAGCTTAGTGATTATGAAAAGAACTAATTCAACCGAAGAGAGGGCGTTTTCGAAACAAATTCTCTAATATTTTTGAAAAATATTTTTCAATAGGGCGTTTTCGAACTGGTAGCCCAGATAGGCTGATATTTTACTCAGCAGTCCAATAACATATTTGGCTTAGAGCAAAGTATCGTTTCATTGTTCTCATTGCCTTTATAGTTACTCACCGATTCTGCGTGCCGACCTGGACTGAAAAGGCGGATGAACTAGCTAAAAATGGCGAAGCTTGCTTCGTAGACGTCCCATTTAGACTGGGAGAAATTAAGGGACGGCGAGAGTTGCACATGATTGATCAAGCGAGAAAGGCGTGGACCCAAGCGTGGGGCACTTTACAGATCATGTGTATGTTACAATCTTAGACTAACAAAGATACTATACGGAGTGATACAGCTATCCGATCTAGAAGCAAGAAGTGACATAGGTCCTAGAAAGCTTCTAGTATTTGCCAAAAGGACGGAGCTATTTTATAACACCGATCCTGGTTTTTGATAGGCTTTTCTAGTTTGGTCGTTAAAGCAACTTCTGGTAGCACTACGAACTCAGTCAGTATACATATGTGAGGTCCTCACAAACCGGCTAGTTCAACCTAAATTAACCACACCTGCAATGCAGGAATACCGTTAGTACCGCTATGACGGAAGGTTGGTTGGTGTTGCGAGTCTATATTATGATGCGCACCATATTCTGCGGCCACCATGGTGTGTTGGTAGCGTGCTCCGCCTACCACACCGTATGCCCTGGGTTCACACCTCGGGAAAAGCAACATCAACATTTTAGAAATAAGGTTTTTCAATTAGAAGAAAATTTTTCTAAGCGGGGTCGCCCTCGGCAGTGTTTGGCATGCGCTCCGGGTGCATTTCTGCCATGAAAAGCTCTCAGTGAAAACTCAGCTGCCTTGCAGATGCCGTTCGGAGTCGGCATAAAATATTTAAGTCCCGTACGGCCAATTTGTAGGGAAAATCAAAAGGAGCACGATGCAAATTGGAAGAGAAGCTCGGCCTTAGATCTCTTCGGTGGTTATTGCGCCTTACATTTATTTATTTATATTCTTCCCCATATGGAAATTTTACACGAGGTTATGATGCGCTGGTTGGAGCTACCTAACTCTACCCCCTTGCCTTCGCAAGCGCATGACAAGAGCAAAGAACATATTCTCCAATCCCATTTGTACAAAACAACCTCAGCACCCCAGTCTCATTGAATCCGGTAAATAAATTCGTTGGTTATAAACAATAGGAAAAGAACCCTGCTCCTTGTACCCAGTAGTATTTCACATGTCTCTTGTATGGTAAAAATCTCGCGTTTGGTAAACGAGGTGGCGCATAGATTTGGATGTGACCATAAATGTACCCTAGACTCCTGCTCCCGCGAAAAGTGAAATGTGGTATCTCTGAGTGATCTCCCAACTTTTCAATCCCTCGTTCTATGGACGAGAGTCTTATCGCTTTTATTGTAGGCTCCCTCAGGAAAAGTGTTACTATTATTATTTTTTTGTGATATAGGAGTTATAAGTAGGCAGGGATAAAAATCACGCTGTATATGTCATTTATCAGCAATCATGGATTATGCGTAGAGAGGATGAGATGACTCTTAGAGGGTTCGAAAGAATAGTTCTAAGGAAGACTAATGATCTTGTTCGTGATGCTGACGGTGAGTATCGAAGGACGTTTAATGATGAACTGTTTGAATTCTATGAGCTTTACGTAGTGGAGGGGCCCTCCACTGAAATGGGGAGGCAGTTAGAGAAAGACTTGACCTCCGCTGATTCTCCCAATTGGCGTCAGTTATCTCAAAACTGAGATGGCTGCCATCACTTGTTACCAAACGGCCCAAATCGCTTAGGCGGTTAGGCAGCATTTAATGATAATTGATAGAAGTCATTAGCGCTCGTTCAGAAGAAGATAGAAAGATGCATATTGCTTGTTCCGAGCAGAGTATTTGAGGGCATAATATAATTCAGGGGTCTACATTCCGTGGCACAATTATGCTCTCATTGCGTATGCGAAAGGAAATTACATTCAATATTTGGAAACCCATAATTAAATTTCGCGGTGATGGCACTGCTTGAATACGCCAGTTATGTGACTAACTATCTCAACCTAGAGAAACGGAAGTGGTAGAAGGGAATCTAAGTGATTTACACAAGTAACTTACAATAACATCTTGGATTTCAGACGTCTGTTAGGATGCCCAAGTTTCTGGATATTTAACACAAACTGCTTGTTTAGCATTTTATATCTCTCTTTTATGGGGAGTACTTCCGCCCTGACTGTGCAGATGATGTTCTAGTGACATAGTGGCATTCGCAGTTTTCAGTGCGGTGTACTGACAGCTTCCACCAGGGTGTTTCTTTTAAGCTCGGCGACCACATCAGCGACGCGTAGCACATCTTTAGCGCACAATCTTTAAAATGCTTCACAACTTCTCCAATTCACTTGTCAACTTCACCTATATGAGGCGAATATGCATGTATACGTCTACCATAATAATTAGACAATTAGTAGAAATATCCAACCTTGTCCGTCGCCAAAAACTTTACCGTCAACTATTCATGATGACTCGAGTATGACGTCAAGTAACGAATGACATCGATGACCGGCCTTTGAAAATTATTAGAACCTTTCTAAAGAATTGAGTTGTAACACTTGATAGAATTATTCGTTTCTTCTCAATCCACTGACGTCATTTATACATCAGGCCCTCCTTCGGAAGATTTGATATGGTCTCCTGGAATAAATGTGTTAGAAGAGGAGCACGTGAGCTCTCTAAGGCATAGAATATGACTTTGATTTAAATCGGGTCCATTTGTAGTGACGTTTACGGGCACTTATTTATATCGGCAGTCTGGCTTTATGTCAGTCATATACTGTATATTTCAGTGCCTCCTTACTGATAGCCAGGCTATCAGTAGCTGCCTTTTGCAGCTAAAATTTCATTGTTTTTAACTAATCGGTCGAGAGAAACCAAAGCCACTTCGACTGACCAAAATCTAAACGTACGTCGTGTCTTCGCCAGAAATTGATTTCGAGTGTGGAAAGACAGTGTGGTACGAACTCAATTCAAATGGCAGCAGATTGCAACAAAAAGTTGTTTATTTCCGTTTTCTTATCCCATATACCTTTCAATGGAACGTGCGAAATTAAATATCAATTTATCACATTGAATTGAACTCAAAGATCGGACGGACAATTTAGCAGATTGAGCAGAACACATTGCCATACACGGCCAGCATTCCGAACACAAAGCCTGCAATTGACCGGCAGCAAAATTAGTTGGAAAAAGGAAGCCACTGTGACGATTGCCGCCAAAGCCGCCGCAACACAACAACCGTCAAATCAGGCAAATTTGTTGGGTCGACAAGTGGACCGCCTTTAAATTTGCCACTTTAGTGTTGTCGGCAGCAGCACTCAAAAAAAAATAAGGAAAAGTGGAAAAACTCGAGCCGTGTCGTTCAACCAAGGCATGATATATTTGCATGTATGATTTTAAATCACAATGTTGCATATTAGCAGGTGTGGCATTAAACGTTGTTGTTGTTGTTGTCATGTTGCAGCATATTAATATTGCTGGAGGGTGCGTTGAAATTATGCCATCAAATTGGTATCATAGCAGGAAAGGTGTTCTGTGCTTCTTTGCTCTTTTGCCCCACTTCCATAACACTTTTTGCAAAAGTGTTGTAGTTGATGTGCAAATTTAGATGCAAGTGGGCTGAAAACATGCACAACAACAACAACAACTACATATGTATGTTTGTTGCGATTAGCATGCATACAACAGATGAGTCGAGAAGAACATTTTCATTGAAGCAACTTTAGCGAATGTGATTTATAATTATCAATGTTTTTGTTTATGTACCATCACCTATACGTGCATGTATCGGGGTGCTGAATGTGTTAAGTTTAACCCTCCAACTTCAGGAAACAAATTAAGTTGAATAATTCAATTAAAGGTGTGGATAGTTTCAAAGGATGGTGAACTTGTGATTACCGGAGAAATTTAGATCCTTCCCGCTCTTTTTATCTAAAACAAAAACAACATTCGGTAAATCAGTGCACACCTTTGGAGTTCCCCTTTCGGAAATGGTTACATTTTTTGGAGCGGGTAAGTTATTGGAAGCAGTTACTTTTTGGAACCGGTTATTTTTTGAAGCATATTTACTCTCTTGTGATCCCTTAGTTGTTTGGAACCGGATCCTTCTTTAAAACCGGTTAATTTTCTCAAACCTGCTACTTTCTTCAAACCGGTTACTTTCTTAAAACCCGTTACTTTTTTCAAACCGGTTACTTTCTTAAAAACGGTTCCTGTTTTCAAACCGGTTACTTTCTTCAAGCCGTTTACTTTTTTCAGACCGGTTACTTTTTGGAACCTGTCACTTTTTTGAACCGGTTACTTTCTTCAAACCGTTTACTTTTTTCAAACTGGTAACTTTTTGGAACCTGTCACTTTTTTTGAACCGATTAATTTTTTGGAACCGGTTACATTTTGGGACCGGTTATTTTTTTAGAACCAGTCGCTATTTTGATAATGGTTAATCTCTTGGAACTGATTACTTCTTTCCTTATTTGAAAACGATTACTTGTTTGAAACCGATTACAATTTTGGGACTGGTTAGTTTTTGGAACCGGCTACCTTTTGAAATGGTTCCTTTTTTGAACCGGCTACCTTTTGTGCCGGTGCCTTTATGAACCGGCTACCTTTTGAATTGGTTCCTTTTTAGAACCGGTTACTTATTGTGAATTGGTAACTTTTTTTCAACAGGGCACTTTTTTTAAACCTATTACTTTTCGAAATCGGTTGCTTTTCAGAAACCGAATACTTCTCGAAAACAGTTACTTTTTTGAAATTTACTACTTTTTTTCAAATGTACTCAAACCGGTTACTTTTTTAAAACAGGTTACTATTTTCAAACCTACAAGATTTTTCAAATCCACTACTTCATTCAAATCTACTACCCTTTTAAAACTGATAAATTTTGTCAAACCTACTATTTTTTTCAAACCAATTATTTTTTTAAAACCGGTTTCTTCCGTGGAACTACGTACCGGTTAATTTTCTGGAACCAGTTGATAAAAGTAACCGTTACGTTTTTTAAGCGGGTTACTTTTCTGGAAACCGTTCCTTTTGTACTTCTTCAGAGCCGGTAACTTTTTTAACGAATATAACTTTTTAAAATTTTCTTCTTTAAGAAACTCTTTCTGTGTAGGAATCGAGTTTCCTAGCAGCCGGAATAGCCCATGTGGACTGCTTTACAGCGTTTCTAGCCCTACAGAATAAGAGGCAACGCTTTTGAAGTCCGATATGTCGTATCAACCCATTGAGCAGGCTTTGATTATCAAAGATGTTATTCCAAACTGTCTCGGACTCAAGAAATTGCTACCAGTAGTAATATCCTAACCCCCTATTCATTCAGGCAGAAATCCATACTATTGAAGTTTGCTGTAGAGAATGTCTATGGAGAACTTATCCTCGAGGAGTATCCTCTTATGTCAGACAGTGAAGTATTTCAACGCCAAAATAGTTTCATTGAGTTTGCGGACCAAGCCCGAAGTACGGCCACTGTTAGATACCCTGCGTATGCTAACTTCATTGCAAGTATTTCAAGTTCGCACCGAAGATTAGTCTTTAAAATATCTTCAAGTCATATAACAAGGGTTAAAATACTAAAACACGAATTTTGCTTTCTTTTGCCTTCCCTCACGCAGCGCCGTCACGCATAAGAAGTGAAACATCAAAAATAATTATGCATTTTACCATAATTTTAGTTTGCTATAACGAACACAAGAAAACACCGCAAAAAAACGGCAAAAAAACTAAAACGGGGAACAAATACAGACGGTTAGGAGGGAGTTACGTCTTACGCCCAACGTCGGCCGTAAACAAAAATTCATATATAAATGTTGAACGCAAAGAAAACTTAGCACAAGCCGTAGCAGTGGTAGTAGAAAGTAAAATAGCACCACCGAACCGCTTCCTCATTCAACAAACGCTCGAGCCTCGAGGATACATCATTCACTACGTAGCCAGCATCAACGCCTTTTTTGTATTTTGCTAAAACTGAAGTGAAAACCGCTACGTTAACTTCAGTTATGTTTATACGGTTAGCCGACAAACGCGATTAGCAACAACGCCAATGGACATACAGGCCAAGTTATAGAGCAACAATCAAGCTATGTATTAACCACTACCGAGGTCGTCGTCATCACAATAACCGTCGCCGTTGGCCAAAATTGGTAGGAGTTGATGCGTTGATGCAATTACACCATAATATTCACACTTTGCGAGGTGAGAAAATTGCCGGCTATTAAAAAATCATAATATCAAGACAGATCGACGCAATCGTCAGGCGTATCGCTGTAAGGATTTGAGTCAGCAATGAAGTAGAAGAAGGTCGTTCAGAAACTGGCTGCTTGTCATATGGCATACAGTAGCGATCAAGAAAATAGCAGTGGGAATTTTGATACAATTTTGTGAAAAAGATTCATCTGTTTTGTTTTTTCCATAGCTTAAAAACACTTCCATAAATGTTGCATCTGAAACAATGCCAACCAATCTCAAAAACAATTTCGAAAAAAATTCGAAAGTTCGAGAAAGTTATAGGAAAATTTCAGAGTTTTTATTTTGAGTTTTGGAATAAATTCGATTGCTCGAGATAATTTTACGAGAGACTCGAAATTTGTATTTGGTTATTTTTTAATATTTTTGAGAATGCAGACTTTTATTAATTTAAAATATCCTAAACTTTTCGGAGTATGTACATAGTTTTGAAGACCAATTAATTTCAGCGAAAATCGTATGGATTTTTGAAAATTTTTTAAGAAGAGTCTTTCAGATTTTTTTCGCCCTTCGTCTTGAAGAAAATATAAAACACTCTTCGAGAAAAAACTGTTAAAAATCAATATGAATTTTGAGAGACCTACAACTTGTACTTTGTGAGACTTAGATTAATAAGATTACAAAGCTACATACTTGAAAAAACTCAGAAAATTCTAAATAAAAATTTCGAAATTTTCGTTAAACTTTCTGAAAATTTTTTGAGAAAGCTCGAAATTGTAATAAAGTTTCCTCTGATTTTACAATTCTTTCAAAAACGCTTTTAAAATTGGTTTGCATAGTTTCAGTTAAAAGCTTTTTTCAAAATTTTCGAAATTGAAAAAAGAAGAAATTAACTGACGAAATTGAAAATACTTTCCACTACTATTTTCGTGCTCGCCGCTGTACACATATGATTCTGCGAGCTCTCTGTACTGCAAAATATTTTGAATGGCATAGCTTTGTTCCTGCGATTGTTGTTTTTGCATTATCACATTTGTTTGTAGTAATGCGCATGTGTGTGACTTGTAAATGCTATAAGATATGTTGGCTGTTGATCGCTAGCATGATGATGATGTTGATGATGATATGTGAATGCTGATGATGTCTTGGCTGTTGCGTGTTTGACTTCAAGCTTTTCAAGCATAGCCGCAGACATAACATAGTTTTTCTTAAAATCTTCAGTTATTACGTAGAGGGGCGCATCACTTGCTCAAAGTACTTTTTGGCTGCTGCGGCAGTTATTTAACGCCCATATTTTGTGAAATTGCGCAACTTAAGCCGCTGCTTTGGCATACAAATAGCATAGGATCCAAAAGGTTGTGCTAACTGCACTTGCGGCGAGCCTAGAATCGTGGTACATGGCAGCTGTGCAGTCGGTATTAGATGTCGAGACACTCCGGAAAGTATACAATGGGCATAGGTGCCCTCTTGGTGTTGTTTTACCATTCAACTGTCATAAACCAAAACGAATTTTTTTATACAAACATATTCTCATCGAATTCCTCTAATCAGGAGACATGGAGGGTTCCCGATAGGTCATGATTCTAAGACCCTTCATACGTCAGCGTCAACACCCCACATTCTTTAAAAGCCCACAATCTTTGGATACAAAACTTGAACAACCCAACAAGGTTGTCACCGTGGAAGGGCAAGAGCATCGTAATAAAGAGCCGGGGACTATTTGGAAGCAGATAAGGGATATTTGTAAGCTAGCAAAGGTCGTAGAATGTAAATGCAGAGCGAAAAAAATTTCGAAGGAAAACTTCTGTGAACACATTGAATGCTCTATCGAAACGCTGAATTCAAGGGGTGGATAAGCTCAGTTCACAGTTTCCACAACCCAATTGTCAACCACAGCTACGCGAGGCGAATCCTGTTACAAATATGTGTCGTACATATATTTAGCAGAGAGGGCTCTAGCGACCACAAGTTCCTCAAGGAACTAGTGGGTGGATGCGGGATGGCCTAGAGGGTTGAATGTAGTCAAGTTAAATTGTTCCCGATATGGTCGGACTAGTTCCTTATTGGAGTTTCATTATCGCTACAACAACAACATCGAAACGGCGAGATGGAGAAAATCCCTATTCAGGAGTGGAATAGTGCACGGATTGATAAAGGAGAACAGGAAATCAGCAGGTAGTAGTAAAGAGTCCCTTAAGTTGATGAAATTGATGAAAAGGAGCAGCTAGACATTGCCACCTCGGAGCGTGTGAGATTCAATCGAGTGGACGATAAAATTTTTTCCATACTTATATCAAGGAGTCCAAACATTACATTGATTTTATTCTACAATTGCTTATGATGTTATTTCAGCCACGAAACGAATTACCTGCTACGCCTTGACAACCACGCCACTGCTGGCAGCACAATTTCGAAATTGCAAAAGACTTCGTTTATTTGGGAACCAGCATCAACATAAACAACAACATCAGTTCCGAAATTCAGCAAAGCATGACTCTTGCCAATAAATGCTTCTTTGGACCAGGTAGGCAATTGAAAGGTAAAGTGCTCTCTCGGTAAAGGAAAATTATGCTCAACAAATCACTTATAGTCCCCGTGCACCAATATGGACTATGACAAGATCAGATGAAGCGGCTCTTGGAGTATACGAGAGAAAAGTTTTACGGACCTCTCCTCGTTGGCGGCGGCAAGTATCGAAGAAGATTTAATGCTGATCTGTACGAACTTTACGCGAACATCAACATAGTTCAACGAATTAAAATGCAACGCCATCGCTAGCTAGGCCATGTTATGCGAATGAAAGATGATGCTCGGGCTAAGAAAGTATTTTGTTGTTTTTAACAGTAGGACGTTAAGATAGCTGACGAGCTTTGGAGCTTATCAGGCCTCGAAATTGCTTTATACACCCAGCTGTGGGCGTTATCCAAATTTTGTTTTTCTTTTTCTATTTTTAAAAAAAAATTTATTTAGAAAAAGTATACCGACTGCTGAATTGAATATCGCCCTATCTCAGAATTCTGTGAGAGAACGCCCTATATCAAAATTTTAACGCTTTCTCTAGGCTTAAATTCAGTACAACTTGACATTATTTGAAAAATATTCACAGATGTGGCATTTTCGAAATGGTAGCCGAGATTGGGTGATTTTCCACTCAACCTTCGATACAACAACAATAACTATGACAAAAAAAGCTGTTATAGCCGACTCACTTGAAACCTGAAAACAATTTTCCTCTTTTTATACCTTTCATGAAAATGAAATGGTATATTGAGTTTGGTACGAACCTCAAAATTGTATGTCCTTAAAGAAGAAGAGATAGACCCACCAATAAGTATACTAAAATGATCACGGTAACGAGCTGAGTTGAGTCCGTCTGTTTGTTTAAACGCAAACTAGTCCCTTAATTTTTTGGAATATTTTGATATGATTTGGTGACGGGTACACTTCGGTGTCGGACAAGATATTTGTCGGAAACGACTGGATCGGACAACCACAGCATTTATTCTCCAGACAACTGATTTTTCAAAAAAGAGAATTTTTGTCATATCATCCTCAATTTATCAGATAGAGGTTTCAAATTTCACCATATGCTTTCGTCTATAGCACGTATTGTTGTCTGAAAAAATCTATGACATCGGATGTATATATAACATAAATCCCATACAACCGACTATTCAGATACGCATCTTTTATTAATTTCTGGACCATCTTAATAGCTACAAACTTCAAACTCCATCAAAAGCTTACGTATAGGGCAGTTATTGTTGTCTGAAAAAATTTTATAGTTCGCTCATACATATGTATATGGGGTATTCCATCCCATTTCGACCAATTTTGAACCCGACCCCTTTAGAATTGGCTGAAAGTTTTTCTTCTTTCTCTAGCTTACGAAAGACGTCTTTCAGAATTTTTTCAAATTTTTTCATCCAACTCAAAAAAAGTTATGAATTTTTAAAAAAACACCTTTTTTGTTTTCAAAATGCTATAACTTTTTCAAAAATTGACCGTTTGGGATCAATGCAGTTGCTGGACAGCGAAAGCGAGTCATTTTAATCGTAGATTACCATAATATATAAAGAAAAGAATACTTAAAAATCATTTTCTTACATTGTTTTGTTATATAAATAAAATTGATAAAAAAAAAAGTTTATTTTTGAAAATTTTTTTTTTCAATTAAATAAAAAAAATATATATAAAAAAAATCGGCCCACTCCGGGATTAGTGGGGATGATTGCAGGATTTATTTGAAGTTTTTTATGAGAAACAAAAAAAAAAATGGCGAAATTCGAAAAATCTCGAAAAACTGAAAAATAAAAAAAAAAAACACTTTAAAATTTTTTTTGTAATTTTTCCGAAAAGTACATTTAAAAACAAATTTTTTTAAAAAAAAATATCCCAAACGGTCAATTTTTGAAAAAGTTAAAGCATTTTGAAAACAAAAACGGTGTTTTTTAAAAATTCATAACTTTTTTTGAGTTGGATGAAAAAATTTGAAAAAATTCTGATAAACGTCTTTCGTAAGCTAGAAACAGAAGAAAAACTTTCAGCCAATTCTAAAGGGGTCGGGTTCAAAATTGGTCGAAATGGGATGGAATACCCCATATGTAATAAGCTGGGTTGATTTGCATGGACGAAAGTTAACCCATATCGCGCCATCGATTTTTCGATAGGTTTTGGGCTCAGGAAAAAAAGTTCCACTAAGCATACCCAAAAAACTAATTTTCGAGCCTGCAAAATTTGAGTTTTTTGACTTTTTTCTTTGATTTTTAAAGTTTTTTTCATGACCTACTTAAAAAAATTTTCATTTGATTTATAATTTTCACGTATACCCTGTCCGACTCAAAATTGTCCGCTAAAAACTTTGGCGATAACAGTTTTTTGAAAAAAAAAATATTTTTTGGGTTTTGAGGAGTGTTTTGGTGAACAAATTTATTTGTCCGCCATTTTTTTAAGGGTTTCTTCAGAAACGTGCAAAAGTGTTGCCGATGAAAACGAATTTGTCTCATAGTTCCTATCCCACTTAAAATTATGCGATAAAAATGTTGGCATTAACAGTTTAAAAAAAAAAAAATGTTTGTTTGTTTTTGGGACTTGTTTTGGTCCAAATCGATTTTTTTCATTTTTAAGGCTCCAAATCATTTTTTATGTGTATGTTTCCGTTAGACCCACCAATAAGTATACCAAAATGATTAGGGGACGAGCTGAGTTAATTTAGCCAGGTCCATCCGTCCGTCCGTCCGTCCGTCTGTCCGTTTGTTTGAACGCAAACTAGTCGCTCAATTTTCGAGATATCTTTATGAAATTTGGGCATATTTTGAGGGGGATTTGACATTTGCCGGAATCGACCGGATCGGACCACTATATATATCACCCATAAAACCGATTGTTCATTTCTGCCAATTTTTGCCTCATTTTAACAGCTAGCAACATCAAATTTTACCACAAGCTTACGTATTGGGCATAGATGGTTGTCTGAAAAAATCGTCAAGATCGGACATATTTATAGTAAAAATCGATTTCGAAAAAAAAGATGAAAATCCTCTTACCTGAACAGTCGGTTGTAATCACAGGGTATACATGAAACTTTTAAAATCAAATGAAAATTTTTTAAGTAGGTCATGAAAAAAACTTTAAAAATCAAAGAAAAAAGTCAAAAAACTCAAATTTTGTAAGCTCGAAAATTAGTTTTTTGGGTATGCTTAGTGGAACTTTTTTCCTGAGCCCAAAACCTATCGAAAAATCGATGGCGCGATATAGGTTAATAAATCGACCCAGCTTCATATGTAGTATATATCTCATACAACCGATTGTTCAGATAAGAAACTTTTCGCAATTTCTACACCATTTTAACAGCTAGAAGCTTCAAATTTCACCAAATGCTTACGTATATAGCAGATATTGTTGTCCTAAAAAAATAATAGATAAAGTATGATGTATATCATATATTCCATATAAACCGCCATTTCTGCCCCATTTTAACGGTTAGAAGCTTAAAATTTAACGTCTTTTAAGTATGCACATCTGTTCTCTATATATATTTCACATCTTATATAGCCGATTATTCGAATATTACGAATTGTATAGGATTATTTCTCAGCTCCATTCATGAAAGCTATGAAATCTCAGCATAGCCGAAGACAGCCCGTCCTTAATTGTTTCTAAATAACTTGGAAGCTATCAGGAAAGAGGTTGACGTGGATATCAGCCAAACTCGCAAAATATAAATACAATGGGGGTATTCCTTATAGGAGACAGTTTTGATAAATATATTTTACTGAGCAGCACAATTTTCCTTGCGCCTTAACTTAAATAAAGTCGAAACTATCTAACCACCCTCGTTGCATGCTCAGTTAAATCTCATTAAGTAAATAGATACTTTTGAATATGATACCGAACAAATTCGATTAGAAAGCAACACTTAATTTAACCTCAATCAATGGCTCTTATAATTTTATGATTTTAAATTATGAATTCTTAAAAACATATAAACATAAAAAAAATATTAAAACTATATGAATTTCAATTGATAATTATAATCGTTAAACGATCTAATCAAATCACGGCACACAGACAAGCATATTAACATATTCGTAAACGATTAAAAAATCTCATTTCCAGCGCCTGCGCTTTTTTACGATTCAAAATGTAATAAAAATTTCAGCTGTTAATTTAAAAGTATTTCTGCTGATATTTTATGACACGAGCGTGAGATGCATTTGCTTTGATCTTTAAAAGAGCGCTTTTTTGCAAATTTTTAAATATGATTTTTTCTCATTCAAACAAGTAAGGAAAGCTAAGTTCGGGTGTAACCGAACATTACAGACTCAGCTGCCAAATTACAGCTTGCAAAACTTTTAAATTACCTTCTTTTAAAAGTGGGCAGTGCCACGCCTATTGTCCAAAATTTTACTAATTTTCTATTCTGCGTCATAAAACCACGTAGGTACCAAGTTTCATCGCTTTGTCCGTCCTTGGTAAATAATTATCGCACTTTTTCGGTTTTTCGAAATTTTCGATATCGAAAAAGTGGGCGTGGTTATTGTCCGATTTAGTTCATTTTAAATAGCGATCTGAGATGAGCGCCCAGGACCCTGCAAAAATCGTTGGACCATGTGGTCCACTGGAGTACTTACCATTCTACTCCACTGTAATGCAGCGATGGACCAACTCATGTTTCTACACGAACATGGTGTAAGCCGATCATTGCTCGTTTTTAACGATTGTAATCACTACACGAGGTTTATTGGACTATGGGTACTCCATGGATTACTCTGATGTAATGCGGAGTTGGAGTATATGGTCCGGTCCTAGGACATCGCAATGTTAATTGGACCATATTTTTTGTATGAATTGTGGTTAATTTTGGAGCACTCGCTTGGTGCATGCATGGAGTACTCGCGATTTTTGCAGGGGAACTTACATACCAAATTTCATTAAGATACCTTAAAATTTACTCAACTTATCGTGTTTAAGGGCAAACGGACGGACGGTCGGACATGGCTAAATAAATTTCTTTTATCGCCCAGATCATTTTGGTATATAGAAGTCTATATCTATCTCGTTTAGTTTATGCCGTTACGGGGTACCGTTATGCGAACAAAATTAATATACTCTGTGAGCTCTGCTCAACTGAGTATAAAAACAAATTACTTTTTCTGTTTGCAGCAAGGACGTTGGCGGTATGACACGGTAGTATGTGTATATACGGAAATATTAAAAAAACAATTCTTCGAAATATTGACGATTTCACATAACATTTGCTTTATTAGCTTTTGTCTTTGTGTCAAAATGTTGCATATTTAAAAACACATAATTCTACGAAAATTGCAACAAAGCCGTCACTGATCGCCGACAAACGTTGCCTCAAACCAGCTGACACAAATCTAAATCACATCTCGTTTTCATATGTTCGACATTTGTGGTGAAGTAATTTTTGATGTTCTTCTCCCTTAAGATGATGTATGTATGTTTTTTGTGTTGTTCTTGTTTTGATGGCATCATAAAATGGCAACATTGTTGCTTTGACAAAATTTTTTAGTGGGAAATAAATGATTTTTCTGACAGTTCATTCAACACATTGGCGCTTAATGCTTTGATGCACGGCATGCAACGCTAAAGAGTTTGTTGATTACGATTACTGGTGAAGATGGATGATGTTTCAGAAGGATGTTAGTTTCAACTGATGATTCGTTAACAGTTAGAAGATGGTATAAGTTTCGTTGCTTGGCAAAATTTTAATTGAGGAATAGGAATTGCTGTTTTTATTATGTTTTTTATACTCAGCTGAGCAGAGCTCACAGAGTATATTAATTTTGTTCGCATAACGGTAACCGTAACGGCATAAACTAATCGAGATAGATAATAGACTTCTATATATCAAAATGATCCGGGCGAAAAACGAAATTCATTTAGACATGTCCGTCCGTCCGTCTGTCCGTAAACACGATAACTTGAGTAAATTATGAGGTATCTTTATGAACATTGGTATGTAAGTTCCTGGGCACTCATCGCAGATCGCTATTTAAAATGAACGATATCGGACTATAACCACGCACACTTTTTCGATATCGAAAATTTCGAAAACCGAAAAAGTGCGATAATTCATTACCAAAAACGGGTAAAGTGAGGAAACTTCGTAGGTGGGTTGACCTTATGACGCAGAATAGAAAATTGGTAAAATTTTGTACAATGGGCGTGGCACCACCCACTTTTAAAAGAAGGTAATTTAAAAGTTTTGCAAGCTGTAATTTGGTAGTCGTTGAAGATATCATGATGAAATATGCCAGAAACGTTACTCTATGTGTGCTTAATAAAATTAGGAAAATCGAATGACGAACACGCCCACTTTTTAAAAAAAAAAATTTTTAAGTCAAATTTTAGCAAAAAATTGAATATCTTTACAGTATATAAGTAAATGATGTCAACATTCAACTCCAGTAATGATATGGTGCAACAAAATACAAAAATAAAAGAAAATTCCAAAATGGGCGTTGCTCCGCTCTTTTTATCTAATTTGTTTAGAATACTTTTAATACCATAAGTCGAACAAAAATTTACCAATCCTTGTGAAATTTCGTAAGGGCATAGCCTCTATGACGATAACGGTTTTCTGTGGGCGAAATCGGTTTGAAGCCACGCCCAGTTTTTATACACAGTTGACCGTCTGCCCTTCCTCTTGGCCGTTAACATGATAACTTGGGCAAAAATCGATATATCTTTACTAAACTTAGTTCACGTACTTATCTGAACTCACTTTATCTTGGTATTAAAAATGGGCGACATCGATATCGAAAATTTCGAAAAATGAAAAAAATTCCATAATTCTATACCAAATACGAAAAAGGGATGAAACATGGTAATGGGATTGGTTTTTTGATGCAAAATATAATTTTTGAAAAAACTTTGTAAAATGGGTGTGACACCTACCATATTAAGTAGAAGAAAATGAAAAAGTTCTGCAGGGCGAGATCAAAAGCCCTTGTAATTATGGCGGTGTGGCAGTGCAACTCTGTGAAACTCTCAATTCGCTCTTAAGTTCCACATATACTCTGTTAATATGAGTGAAAATGGTGATTTGAAATGTTCTTTGTATGCACTATAAATGTTGAAAATTTTCCGGGGTAGGTGTAACACTATTAAGGCTTTATCATTTACTTAGGCAACAATTTATTTCAGAAAAGAAAACGCTATTAAACACGCTATTAGTTGTGAAGTGAAGTATAATTATGAAGTATTCCCAAAGTAATCTAAATAAAGACCAGTTTGCAATACTGAATATTGATGTTATTTATTCGAAAATTTCGCGATTCGAACGTTAGCAGGAGGGGAATAATAACCAGGATTTCCCTAAATTCTTTACAATACATTAATAATGATAAGCGGCGAAAATATTAGCGAGATGGCTACAAAGCTATAACATGATTTGAATGAAATATATATCTGGCTGTGTTTGAAGAAACTTAATTAATATCGAGAAGAAATTTCGATTTAAATGACCTTAAAAAATATAAACGATCAAACTATAGAAAAACTATCAAATATTAAATATCTGGGTATTAAAATCGATGAAAAGTTAAGTTTGAATGATCATGTCGATTACACCGTCAGCAAAATTGCAACGCCCTTGCAAATGTCTAAGAAGAAAGTACAAAATAATGGTATACAGAGCAGTAATTTAACCCCTTTTCAATTATTTCCCAACCATATTTTTTATAATGAATCATAGCCAAATTTATAGGTTAATTGCAAAAGTTACAAAATCGAGCAATGAGATTCATTCTTCGTAAACGCGATGACAGGCCCATCAGGGACATGTTATCGGCACTTAATTGGTTAAGTGTTAAACAACAACACTTTTATTACACAATGATATTTGTTAAAAACATTGTAGATGATAACCTACACTCAAAAAATTTTATTGGTAAAACTAGCCGAAAAACTATGTTAAAACGGCTCCAACCTAAAAATATAGGTGAAACCAACCAATAGAAAATATTTAAAAACCTTTACTGAAGTCGTGGTTAAAAATTGTTAATTTTATCAAAAAGAAACGGTTGATATTTAACCATGTGAAGTTCGTTGACCTAACCATAAAAGTAGGTTCGTATGACTCCTATAAAAATTGATAAAATTAACTTATATTAATAGTTATTTCCATCTAACCACAAAAGTTGGTAAAAAGTAGTGTTAAAATTGTAATATAACCACAAAGTTTGTAGAATTAACTATTTTTACTGTTAAGTTACTATAAAAATTGTATTGTTACAAAAATTGTGGTACATAGTACTATTTATATTGCAGTCCTACAATATAAATTGTGTGATAACAATTTTAATGGTTTAGTACTACCACAACTTTAGATACATTAAAGTTTTTGTATAATAGTTAAAATAACATTAAAATCTTTGTGGTTACATATCTACTTTAATTTAAATACCAACCTTGTAAAGACTAAAACATAAAATTTATATTTTATTCACGAAAACTTATTTATTTCTTTTAAATAGATAATAATAAAAATAATTCACAAAAAGTTACAATATTCAAGCTTTTTCCGCTCTTCATAAGTTATCCATAACAGCCTTTTAGATAACGTTTTAAACATAAATGAATATGTGTACGTTCACTTTAAAAAAAAAAAAAACAAATTATAAGGTTAAACCAGAATCTATTCTAAATCTCTTCAAGCTTTCTTTTTTTTAACATCGTTTTAGTCACAAGTTTTCAGTTTAATACCTAAATTTTATTTATTGAGAAATCTCTTTCTCATAGAACTTAATATTAATAAATAGGTTCATATAGTATGAATAAATATGCATTAAATTTTCTCCAGAAAAGTTAACATACTTAACTTCTAAAAAAATATATACAGCATAGTAAAAGCTTTTAAAGTGTATTTTTAATTATCCATAACAGTCTTTACGAAAATAACATACCGTTTGCCCGAACCTTTTTGCAAAACCTATTTTAAACAAGTAAGGAAGGCTAAGTTCTGGTGTAACCGAACATTACATACTCAGTTGAGAGCTATGGAGACAAAGCAAGGGAAAATCACCATCATAACGCCAACCCATCTACCAAGTTTCTTCCCTTTATCCGCTTTTGGCAATGAATTATCGCATTTTTTCGGTTTTTCGAAATTTTCGATATCGAAAAAGTGGGCGTGGTTATAGTCCGATATCGTTCATTTTAAATAGCGATCTGAGATGAGTGCCCAGGAATCTACGTACCAAATTTCATCAAGATACCTCAAAATTTACTCAAGTTATCGTGTTAACGGACAGACGGAAGGACGGACATGGCTCAATCAAATTTTTTTTTCGATACTGATGATTTTGATATATGGAAGTCTATATCTATCTCGATTCCTTTATACCTGTACAACCAACCGTTATCCAATCAAAGTTAATATACTCTGTAAGCTCAGCTCAACTGAGTATAAAAAGCTTTTGTTTGCTTTTTATTCACACGGAATAATACAGAGGGTTACGAAATGACCCCGACCGTCTAGAAATGAGCCCTGAGCAAGTCCCGAAAAACTTCCGAAAAGTCCCGAAATGACCCTGACGACATTACGGTCCCAAAGGATCCCGAAAACCATCTAGAAATGAGCCCTTAAAAAGTATTGAAATGACCCTGACATAGTCCAGCAAAAGTCTCGAAAGTACACCGACGAGATCCCTTACGGATCCCAAAAACTATCCAGATATGATCCCGGAAGAGTCCCAAAGTGATCCCGAAAAAGTCCCGAAATTACCCCAAAGGGATCCCAGTCGGATGCCGAAAACCATACAGATTGATGTCGGAGGGAAATAAAAATAATAAATAAATGTAAGGCGCGATAACCTCCGAAGAGATCTAAGGCCGAGCTTCTCTTCCAATTTGCGTCGTGCTCCTCTTGATTTTCCCTACAAATTGGCCGGACGGGACCTACATGTTTTATGCCGACTCCGAACGGCATCTGCAAGGCAGATGGGTTTTCACTGAGAGCTTTTCATGGCAGAAATACACCCGGAGCGCTTGCCAAACAATGCCGAGGGGCGACCCCGCTTAGAAAAATTTTCTTCTAATTTAAAAACCTTATTTCTAAAATTTTTGATGTTGCTTTGCCCGGGGTGGGCGGAGCACGCTACCATCACACCACGGTGGCCGCCAGGAGGGAAATAGTCCCTCGAAATTACCCCTACGGGATCTCGGACGGATCCCGAAAACCATAAAGAGATGATGTCGGAAGAGTCCCGAAATTACCATGACGGGATCCCGAAAACCGTCTAGATATGATCTCGTAAAA
The DNA here is from genome assembly GCF_040869045.1 of Eurosta solidaginis. Classification (NCBI taxonomy): domain Eukaryota; kingdom Metazoa; phylum Arthropoda; class Insecta; order Diptera; family Tephritidae; genus Eurosta; species Eurosta solidaginis. The sequence goes on along the minus strand of NC_090320.1, from coordinate 248,241,818 downwards.
GTCTTGAATTGACCCTGACATAGGCCAGAAAAATTCCCGAAATTACCCCGAAAACTTTCCAGATATGATCCCGGAAGGCTCCCGAAATGACCCCGGCGGGATTACAAATACGGTGAAGCAAATTATAAAAGCTTGTTAATAAGGCAGCAGGCGCTTTGAAGCGAATGAAGAGTTACAGACAAACATACAGGTAAAGCTAAGAAAAGCGTGGTAATAAAAACAATTGAAGGAGGGCAGATGGCGGAAGGAGAAGGAGAGCACATTACTGGAAGATGTTACGACAATCGACAAATTTAATAATATAACATTTGGCTACTTCGCGAATTTATGCTGCAATTAATGTAAGAAAAGAAATATTTATTTATTTAATTTTTCAAATTTAAACTGAACTTTATTTTCTTTGTTGGTACTCTTTTTCCAGCCCTCCTATTATTTTATTGAAATTAATTATTTGCATGCAATTAAAAGGTATTTTTTAATGATGACGAAGAATATAACCTCTCATGCGCGTACGCGCACACCTTTTTTAAACGGTTTTATTTAGCGGCACTTGGCAGGCCGGCTGCCCGGCTGCACGGCCGTTGTTGTTGTTGTTGTTGTTGTTGTAGCGATTAGGTTACTCCCCGAAGGCTTTGGGGAGTGTTATCGATGTGATGGTCCTTTGTCGGATACAGATCCGATACGCTCCGGTAACACAGCACCATTAAGGTGCTGGCCCGACCATCTCGGGAACGATTTATATGGCCACATTAAACCTTCAGGCCATCCCTCCCTCCCCACCCCCAAGTTCCATGAGGAGCTTGGGGTCGCCAGAGCCTCGTCTGTTAGTGAAACGGGATTCGCCGCTCGAAGGTGAGGTTGACAATTGGGTTGGAGAAGCTATATATTGCGCTACACAACCCCTTGAATCCTAAGGCCGTTGTGAATGAATTTTGTAATTAAAATCTAATTAACTTCCCGATAAGCTACAAGCTTGAGACTTGGAATATAGTTCAAAACCCGATGACAATGCAATAATAAGAAGAAGAAATCGCCGCTACGTGGCGCAAGGATCGAGATATTAAAAAAAATAGTATTTGTGGTCCGATTTGGCTAATATTTGAAACACATAATATATATGTACAAGAATAGAAAGCGACCTATGAAGAAAAATCACCGCTAGGTGGCACAAGGATCGAGATATTCAAAAAAATCGTATTTGTGGTCCGATTTGGCTCGACCTATGATGTTCGATTTGCCTTATATTTGGATCAAATATTACATACAGTCCGGTAGAAGTGATATCAAAATATTTTGTAGTTCGAGGAGGAACAAGCATACGTGGCGCAGAGTCGAGTAAAGTCTTTGGAAGGATTATGTATTGAGGACTTAGATTGTAACAAATTGTCAGGAAAGAGTCCTTGTAATAATGAGTCACTAAATGAACTAAATAGAATGAGAAAAAAATTTCTAGTTAAACGGTTTTAATGAAAACAATATTTAATTTAAGTAATAATAATAGTAAAAGCTTAGACAATAATTAGGTAGGTCCTAGGTACTAGTCTTCACATTCCTCATCAGTCTAGGGCGTTCGTCAGACAATTAAATAAACGCATTGGGCGCGTCATAAGTAAGACCAACTGAACCTTAATCAGGTTATGCTACGCCTCAGATGTTTATAAATTTCACGCGCCCAACTCTTTTAATTGTCTGATTAACGCCCTGGATTGATGAAGAGTGTGATGACTAGTACCTAGGACCTACCTAACTATTTTCTAGATTTTACTATTATTATTACTTAATGTAAGTATTGTTTTCAGTAAAACCGTTTAACTTAAATTTTTTTTCTCGTTCTATTTAGTTAATTTTTTAATTATTTTATTATTTGTAGCGATGTAAACTCAATTTCTATATTCCTATAGATGCCGTCTTAAACTCATTAAATTTAACTAATGTGTTAAAGATGAACAGCCGTTTGAATCGGTAACAAATTAACGTCCCATTAACACTTAATACAAGATCACAAAACAGATAGAACTAATTAGGATCTTGGTCGTGATTATGTCAAGCCAGTTAGCTTCGAGCAGTGTTTGTTGTTCAAAATTTAGTGCACTGCCCCCAACTATGGTTTTGTGGTAGGAGAACACAATCAGGTCCGACGAGAGCGGGAGAGGGGGGGGGGGGGGGGGGAGGGACTGAGGGCTTTGGGTGGGCCCGGGAATCTCAAAATGCTATCCAAGCTTTTTGCTTACACAAAATAAACAAACCACACTTTTAATCACCTTTCGTAGATAACAATCATTTTTGTGGCAATTTGGATATATGGATGAGGTTTCAATAGGAGAAAATGCCGTTCAGTTTGTCAGCAAATATAATTCAGACGTTTTCGAGAGTTTAGGAGATGAAATTATCCAATTGAAGAACATTTACTCAGCAAATTTTAACAAAAATCTGTCACCGTCTGAACTGTTGAATGCTATCTGTAACCTAAATCTAGCTACAATTTTTCCTAACATTTGTGTTGCTCTACGTATTTTTTGCACCATACCTGTTACAGTAGCTAGCGTTGAACGATCTTTCAATGTTCTTGCAAGGATAAAGAACTTCCATCGATCGTGGTCAACTCAAGAACGCCTTACAGGACTTGGCATGCTCTGTATTGAAGTGACACAGTTGGATTTTGACACTATCATAGATAATTTCACAGCTGTTAAGGCCAGGAAGGCCCACTTGTGTTAATTAAACTCTTTTAATATAGTATAAATTACTACCAAAAAATATTTGTATTGCAATTTAAAGAAATTTATTTCATACCATTAATACAATATTTAAATAAAACTCTATAAGTAATAAACTGAACTTATTATACATTTCATGAACATGAAATGGTATATTAACTTTGGTCCGATGTTTGTAACGTTGAGAAATATATAAGATAGACTCACCATTATGTATACCGAATTGATCAGGGCGACGAACTGAGTTGATTTAGCCATGTCCGTCTGTCCGTCTGTCTGTTTGTATGCAAACTAGTCCCTCAATTTTTGGGATATCTTGATAAAATTTGGTGAGCGGATGTATTTGGGTGTCCGATTAGACATTTGTCGGAACCAGCCGGATCGGACCACTATAGCGTATATCCTTCCTACAACCGATTTTTCAGAAAAAGAGGATTTTTGTCATATCTTCCTCAATTTAACTGATTGAAGCTTCAAATAAAAATAAATGAAAGGCGCGATAACCTCCTAAGAGATGTAAGGCCGAGCTTCTCTTCCAGTTTGCGTCGTGCTCCTCTTGATTTTTCCCTACAAATCGGCCAGACGGGACCTGCATGTTTTATGCCGACCCCGAACGGCATCTGCAAGGCAGATAAGTTTTCACTAAGAGCTTTTCATGGCATGGATTGAAGCTTCAACCTTCACCATATACTTTCGTAAATGGCACATATTGTTGTCTGAAAAAATTGATGAGATCAGTCGTATATATAGTATATATCCCCCACAACCGATTGTTCAGATAAGAAACTTTTCGTAATTACTGCCCTATTTTAAGAGCTAGAGGCTTCAAATTTCAACGAATGCTTATGTAAATAGCATATATTGTTCTCTGAAAAAATCACAGAGATCAGTTGTATATATAGTATATATCTCATACAACCGATTGTTCAGATAAGAAACTTTGCGCAATTTCTACCCCGTTTTAACAGCTAGAAGCTTCAAATTTCACCAAATGCTTACGTATATAGCATATATCGTTGTCTGAAAAAATCATTGAGATCGGTGGTATATATATAATATATCTCATACAACCGATTGTTCAGATAAGAAACTTTGCGCAATTTCTATCCCGTTTTAAAAGCTTGAAGCTTCAAATTTCACCAAATGCTTACGTAAATAGCATATATTGTTGTCTGAAAAAATCACAGAGATCAGTTGTATATATAGTATATATCTCATACAACCGATTGTTCAGATAAGAAACTTTGCGCAATTTCTATCCCGTTTTAAAAGCTAGAAGCTTCAAATTTCACCAAATGCTTTCGTAAATAGCATATATTATTGTCTGAAAAAATCACAGAGATCAGTTGTATATATAGTATATATCTCATACAACCGATTGTTCAGATAAGAAACTTTGCACAATTTCTACCCCGTTTTAACAGCTAGAAGCTTCAAATTTCACCAAATGCTTACGAATATAGCATATATCGTTGTCTGAAAGAATCATTGAGATCGGAGGTATATATAGTATATGGGGTATTCCATCCCATTTCGACCAATTTTGAACCCGACCCCTTTAGAATTGGCTGAACGTTTTTCTTCTTTTTATACTCAGTTGAGCAGAGCTCACAGAGTATATTAACTTTGATTGGATAACGGTTGGTTGTACAGGTATAAAGGAATCTAGATAGATATAGAGTTCCATATCTCAATATCATCAGTATCGAAAAAAAATTCGATTGAGCCATGTCCGTCCGTCTGTCCGTTAACACGGTAACTTGAGTCAATTTTGAGGTATCTTGATGAAACTTGGTATGTAGATTCCCGGGTACTCATCTCAGATCGCTATTTAAAATGAACGATATCGGACTATAACCACGCCCACTTTTTCGATATCGAAAATTTAGAAAAATTGAAAAAGTGCGATAATTCATTACCAAATACGGATTAAGCGATGAAGCTTGGTAGGTGAGTTGAACTTATGACGCAGAATAGAAAACCAGTAAAATTTTAGACAATGGGCGTGGCACCGCCCACTTTTAAAAGAAGGTAATTTAAAATTTTGCAAGCTGTAATTTGGCAGTCGTTGAAGATATCATGATGAAATTTGGCAGGAGCGTTACTCTTATTACTATATGTATGCTTAATAAAAATTAGCAAAATCGGAGAACGACCACGCCCACTTTTTAAAAAAAATGTTTTTAAAGTAAAATTTTAAAAGAAAAGTTAATATCTTTACAGTATATAAGTAAATTATGTCAACATTCAATTCCAGTAATGATATGGTGCAACAAAATACAAAAATAAAAGAAAATTTCAAAATGGGCGTGGCTCCGCCCTTTTTAATTTAATTGGTTTAGGATACTTTTAATGACATAAGTTGAACAAATATTTACCAATCCGTGTGAAAGTTGGTAGAGGCTTAGATTCTAGGACGATAACTGTTTTCTGTGAAAAAGGGCGAAATCGGTTGAAGCCGCGCCCAGTTTTTATACACAGTCGACCGTCTGTCCTTCCGCTCAGCCGTTAACACGATAATTTGAGCAAAAATCGATATATCTTTACTAAACTCAGTTCACGTACTTATCTGAACTTACTTTATATTGGTGTACAAAATGGCCGAAATCCGACCATGACCACGCCCACTTTTTCGATATCGAAAATTACGAAAAAAGAAAAAAATGCCATAATTCTATACCAAATACGAAAAAGGAATGAAACATGATAGTTTTATTGGTCTATTGACGCAAAATATAACTTTAGAAAAAAACTTGGTAAAATAGGTATGACACCTACCATATTAAGTAGAAGAAAATGAAAAAGTTCTACACGGCGAAATCAACAGCCCTTGGAATTTTGGCAGGAATAGTGTTAGTGGTATTGCATATATAAATAAATTAGCGGTACCAGACAGATAATGTTCTGGGTCACCCTGGTCCACATTTTGATCGATATCTGGAAAACGCCCTCACATATACCACTACCACCACTCCCTTTAAAACCCCTCATTAATACCTTTAATTTAATACCCATATCGTACAAACACATTCTAGCGTCACCCCTGGTCCACGTTTATGGCGATATCTCGAAAAGGCGTCCACATATAGAACTAAGGCCAACTCCCTTTTAAAATACTCATTAACACCTTTCATTTGATACCCATATCGTACAAACTCATCCTAGAGTCACCCCTGGTCCACGTTTATGGCGATATCTCGAAAAGGCGTCCACATATAGAACTAAGGCCCACTCCCTTTTAAAATACTCATTAACACCTTTCATTTGATACCCATATCGTACAAACACATCCTAGAGTCACCCCTGGTCCACGTTTATGGCGATATCTCGAAAAGGCGTCCACATATAGAACTAAGGCCCACTCCCTTTTAAAATACTCATTAACACCTTTCATTTGATACCCATATCGTACAAAAAAATTCTAGAGTCACCCCTGGTCCACCTTTGTGGCGATATCTCGAAAAGGCGTCCATCTATAGAACTAAGGCCCACTCCCTTTTAAAATACTCATTAACACCTTTCATTTGATACCCATATCGTACAAAAAAATTCTAGAGTCACCCCTGGTCCACCTTTGTGGCGATATCTCGAAAAGGCGTCCACCTATAGAACTAAGACCCACGACCTTTTAAAATACTCATTAATATCCTCCAATTGATACACATTTCATACAACCACATTCCAGGGTTACCCTAGGTTATTTTTATTACATGGTGATTCTCCCTTATTTTGCCTCCACAGCTCTCAACTGAGTATGTAATGTTCGGTTACACCCGAACTTAGCCTTCCTTACTTGTTCTAGCTTACGAAAGACGTTTTTCAGAAGTTTTTCAAATTTTTTCATCCAACTCAAAAAAAGTTATGAATTTTTAAAAAACACAGTTTTTGTTTTCAAAATGCTATAACTTTTTCAAAAATTGACCGTTTGGGTTCTTTTTTTTTTAAATTTGTTTTTAAATATACTTCTCGGAAAAAATTCAAAAAAATACTTAAATTTTTTTTTTAATTTTTCAGTTTTTCGAGATTTTTCGAATTTCGCCCTTTTTTTTATAAAAAAACTTCAATCAATTCGGCAATCATCCCCACTAATCCCGGAGTGGGCCGAGAATTTTTTTTTTTTATTTGATTGAAAAAAACAACTTTAAATTTTTTTTTTGTATTTTTTCCGAAAAGTGCATTTAAAAACATATTTTTTTAAAAGAAAAATGATCCCAAACGGTCAATTTTTGAAAAAGTTATAGCATTTTGAAAAAAACACCGTTTTTTCAAAATATTTAAAACTTATTTAAAACTGTCACTTTTGCCCCTTTTTTACGGCTAGAAGCTTCAAAATTCATCAAATTTCATCAAATAGTTATGTTTAAGTCATATATTGTTGAAATACGTGATTCGAAGTCATAGTTTTTACACGCAGACCACAAAAAACCTGAAACTTTGCATCCTCACACAAAGTACATCCCTGTTTTTTATACTCAGTTGAGCAGAGCTCACAGAGTATATTAAGTTTGATTGGATAACGGTTGGTTGTACATATATAAAGTAATCGAGATAGATATAGACTTCCATATATCAAAATAATCAGGATCGAAAAAAAATTTGATTGAGCCATGTGCGTCCGTCCGTTAACACGATAACTTGAGTAAATTTTGAGGTATCTTGATGAAATTTGGTATGTAGGTTCCTGAGCACTCATCTCAGATCGCTATTTAAAATGAACGATATCGGACTATAACCACGCCCAATTTTTCGATATCGAAAATTTCGAAAAACAGATAAAATGCGATAATTCATTGCCAAAGATGGATAAAGCGATGAAACTTGGTACGTGGGTTGAGCTTATGACGCAGAATAGAAAATTAATAAAATTTGGACAATGGGCGTGGCACCGCCCACTTTTAAAAGAAGGTAATTTCAAAGTTCTGCAAGCTGTAATTTGGTAGTCATTGTAGATATCATAATGAAATTTGGCAGGAACGTTACTACTATTACAATATATGTGCTAAATAAAAATTAGAAAAATCGGATGAAGAACACGCCCATTTTTAAAAAAAAAATTTTTTTTAAGTCAAATTTTAACAAAAAATTTAATATCTTTACAGTATATAAGTAAATTATGTCAACATTCAACTCCAGTAATGATATGGTGAAACAAAATACAAAAATAAAAGAAAATTTCAAAATGGGCGTGGCTCCGCCCTTTTTTCATTTAGTTTGTCTAGACTACTTTTAATGCCATAAGTCGAACAAAAATTTACCAATCCTTCTGATTTGGTAGGGGCATAGATTCTATGACGGTAGCTATTTTCTGTGAAAATGGGCGAAATCGATTGAAGCCAAGCCCAGTTTTTACACACAGTCTACCGTGTGTCCTTCCCCTCGGCCGTTAACAAGATAACTTTAGCAAAAACCGATATATCTTTACTAAACTTAGTCCACATACTTATCCCAACTCACTTTATCTTGGTACAAAAAATGGACGAAATCCCCCGCTCACTTTTTCGAAATCGAAAATTTCGAAAAATTAAAAACTTGCCATAATTCTATACCAAATACGAAGAAAGGGATGAAACATGGTAATTTGATTGGTTTATTGACGCAAAAAATAACTTTAGAAAAAACGTTGTAAAATGGGTGTGACAACTACCATATTAAGTAGAAAAAAATGAAAAAGTTCTGTAAGGTGAAATCAAAAGCCCTTGGAGTCTTGGCAGGAATACTGTCCGTATTATTACATATATAAATAAATTAGCGGTACCCGACAGATGATGTTCTGGGTCACCCTGATCCACATTTTGGTCGATATCTCGAAAACGCCTACACATATACAACTAAGGGCCACTCCCCATTAAAACCCTCATTAATACCTTTAGTTTGATACCCATATCGTACAAATACATTCTAGAGTCACCCCTGGTCCACCTTTATGGCAATATCTCGAAAAGGTGTCCACCTATAGAACTAAGGCCCACTCCCTTTTAAAATACTCATTAACACCTTTCATTTGATACCCATATCGTACAAATACATTCTAGAGTCACCCCTGGTCCATCTTTTTAGCGATATCTCGAAAAGGCGTCCACCTATGGAACTAGGGCCCCTCCCTTTTAAAATACTCATTAACACCTTTCATTTGATACCCATATCGTACAAACACATTCTAGAATCACCCCTGGGCCACTTTTAGAACTATGGCCCACTCCCTTTTAAAATGCTATTTAATACCTTCCATTTGATACCCATGTCATACAAACACATTCCAGGGTTACCCTAGGTTCATTTTCCTACATGGTGATTTTCCCTTATTTTGTCTCCAAAGCTCTCAGCTGAGTATGTAATGTTCGGTTACACCCGAATTTAGCCTTCCTTACTTGTTTATTTTATATTTATCTTAAAAATCGTTTAGGTATGTACATCTGTTCACTATATATTTCTTATCTTATACATCCGATTATTTGGAGATTACGAACGGGATAAGATTATTGCTCAGCCCCATTCATGAAGGGTATGAAGTCTTCGGCACATCCGAAGACAGTCCCGTCCTTACTTGTTTTTTCATTAGTTTTCACACCTCTATTCACAGATTTTTAAACTGTAATATTTCTCGCAATCAATATAATAATTTATTTTACACATATATAGTAATACTTTATGAAGATGGTAATTTTGACAATTTATTCATTTTAGTATGGGGGCCCGTATTTTTTTTCTCCCGGGCCCGGATTTTCTCTCGGCGGCCCTGAATACAATAGAACATATTAGCAGTTTGAAAACAGATAGAACTAATTAAGTGTGCCTTCGAACTTTTTTATATTTATTCATTAAAAATACGGTTATGTACACATATCGCATGATCGTTCTCAAATTAATAAATCCATTCAGTTGTGCAAATGCTAACGTATATAAAAACAAACAACTACAAGGAAATTTTCTCGAATTATTTTCATAGAACAGAAGCTGTTTATTCAACTTTTATTATAATTGAAATTTTATTAGGTAATTTGCCCAAAAATTTCCTCAAGCTATTTATAATTGTTCAACTGAATAAACTAATTAGCAATTGCGTCAATTCATTTAACCTTGATTAAAAAGTATTCTTATTCCTTAGATTTAGAGAAAAAAGCTTTTGTTTGTTTTTTATTCACACAACAAAATTTTGTATAAATGGGCTCACAAAATTTAACTTGTTTCACTTTAAACTTAACAATCGCCGGAAAGTCTTAAACAAAAATGGAATTACGCAATCCCTTCGCGATCCTGATTTTCGCCCTTAGCTTCCTTTTGACTAAAGCGCAATATCGCGTTATCGGTGGCAGAGATTGGAATATACAGCGTAGCCCATATATAGTGTCCATAAATAATACACGCCATTATATATGCACTGGTTCTTTAATCACTATGCAGCGGGTGGTTACAGCTGCGCATTGCTTGGTGGGTTTAAGAGAGCATGACGTCACTGTTGCAGCTGGTGTATCCGATTTACGGGATTTGTACGATAAGGGGCAAACTCGCAACGTAAAGCATATACGTTCGGCACCTGATTTTAATTACCAAACAATGTATATGGATATAGCTGTGATTATATTACGTATACCCTTCTTCGAGTGTAATACAATAAACACAATACAACTTTGCGATACTACATTAAACCCGCTCACGGCAATGCAAGTTAGTGGATGGGGTTGGACAACTCCATACAATGGGGCCATTTCATCTAAACTCAAATCTGCTGTCTTGTATATGTTAGCAAAGGACGAATGTGCAGCTCGTTATGCGACAACAAGGAAAGTTTTAGCAGAAACAATAATTTGTACTGGTGGTCAGGGAGCTGGTACGTGTTACGGTGATTCTGGTGCCCCGGGCGTTGTGAATGAACGACTTTGTGGTGTGGTATCAGGTGGGATAAAACCTTATAACTGCTTTTACCCAACTTTTTATACATCAATAAATAATGCAAATGTTCTAGCTTTTTTGAATTCAGTGCAATGCAATTAATTGCAGGGTGTGCACAGTGGAAATGTTATTTACAATAAATGAGATTTAAAAAAAAATTTGGTTGTATGCAATTAAAGTGTGACGAATGCAAATGCCTTAGGTTGTGAGATGAAACTTTAAACTATAACTTTAAAGTTCCCTCGTTAATGAATAGAGCATGAAAGAAAATTACGAAATAAGTAGGGTAAACTTGCCTGATCATTAACGGTATAAAAAAGCGGATCCAACGAACCTTATGGAAATCAATGTATTAGTTATTAAGAGCATACCGCCTTTGTCATAATCTTACCATAGCCAATTAATTAGTTTTGGTTATTATTTATTCACATTTTGGCGATATTATTTTTAATTTGAAATGTTTTAGCTAAGTAGATTAGCTATAGAGAAAAGTTTAGCCTGTTTAGCAATGCTAAAAGTTCTATAACTACCAAGTTAAAAAACATCGGAGCAAAAAAAAAAAAATTTACCATCACCAAAATGTTGCCTCACTTCAGAATATTTAACCCGAAGTACGTTGTGAGTTAGGCTAAAAATTGGAATCATCAAATCGATCAGCAATGTACTTCGCTAATTGGATTTTAGTGTGAATTAAATTTGCACTATTTCCCTAGCCACTAATGGACAAAACATTATGGACTCGTTCAGTCTATGTGGGTTCCTTACGGAACACCCATTTCAATCTCTCTAATCATTCTCGACTCTTTTACCACTGTAGTTTTCTAACAGTTTTCACGGGCTGCGATTATCTATAGAGACTGTGTTTGAAATTTTTGTTTACGATTATATTTATATAAAATATGCCGTAACATATAGTATGTATACTAGGCCGGGTCGATTTGTGGGGAGGCAAAAAAATCGCCCATTGCTCTGTGAAAATCATATTCTAGGGATCAAAATAAGAAACTTTTCCGAAGGAACCATACCTCTAAAACGAATTCTGATGTCCCCCCCCCCCCCCCCCTTTGGGTCGTAGGAGCAAATTTTGAAAAATCCCACTTTGAACTGCCTATGTTTTTTCTTTTTAGAGTTTATTTTTCTCTTTAGAAATTTATTTAGTCAGAACATACGTAAATGAAAAAATGAATTTAACTTAGTAATAGAAAAGAAATTAAAAAAAATTATTAGAAATTAGCATTTTTACAACCCCCTTTTAAAACCAAGGCATCACTGTAATGCATTTGCATGTCGTAAACATAGTTGTGTGGGTTTTTTATTCAACCGTTTTAAAAAATGAAGGTATCACTGTGACACAATTGCAGGCCGTAAAATTGCTTGTGTTGTTTTTTTTAAGCCACCACAAGACACGGCAGGTAGAAGTGAAATTGCCCCTACCCAAAAGTTCGACCCGAAGGGGGGGACATCAGAATTCGTTTTATAGGTATGGTTCCTTCGGCAAAGTTTCTTATTTTGATCCCTAGAATACGATTTTCATAGAGCAATGAGCGACTTTTAAATCGACCGGCCCTAATGTATACCCCTCATTTTTGATTTTCACTATATAGTACAGCACGTATCAGAACCCTCTTTCCCAGATCCTTTTAACATTTGGAAGTGACTAATTTAGGCTAGTTACTCGGTATACCTTATAGTTACACCCCGAGCAACAGAAGCGCATGTGTGCAGTGGCGTAACTACACCATCTGGGTCCCGTGGCAAATTTTTTCGATGGGACCCTATCAATAAAAATCGTCACGTTGTACTCAGTTTAGTTTTAATAAACTTCAAGATTTTCGGCGTACTCAATCACTCGTTGTATACTCGTATGTCTCACTAATTGTCATAGGCTTCCTCTCTTAGGCAAGAGAGAACGGTCTGTAATCCATGCTAGCACAATGCAGAATCCTGAATGCATTTACAATGAAATAAGTATAACAATTTAAATTCAATATGATATTTTTTAAGAAAAATATTTTTTTTTCGAGATTTCTGCTGCAATACATAAAATGATTTTTTAACACCCTTATATTAACTTCACTTGTATGTAAGCTTGTTTGTAACTCTCTACGATAGGCGCGCAAAGCAGAGCCTAGACCCATCTAGCGACAATTATTGAGGACTCGCGGCAGTGGTTAAATAACTCGCTACAAAACGAGTTGTGCTTAATAGCGATGTGAATATTTATAATATTATTATTAATAAATCAGCAATCAGTCTCTAATACATGACGATTTTTCTATTTTGTCTCCGAAAGTGGGTCGAAAACTGAGAATTTCTCAGTATCGTATAAAACTTTTATAGTGGAAGGGTGCAAAACACTGGAACTTGAAACAATTTTATTCATTGGAATGGGATGCGATTTCAGTTGGTTTATAATGATGTCCAATACTCGATAAAATATGTTCACTTTGAACAAACTTTCCATATCTTGGAGATGCTCATTTTCGCAAACCTCGTCAAAGGGATGTTTTACCTTCCTCTGGCGAATTTTAGAAAATTCGGGGGTGATGACCATTTTTTTGCTACACTATTCGCTTCCATTTTTAAGTTTTCAAATTCATGTCGATAACTTTCCAATTCTCCTGGTAGTAAATATTGGCTAGGAAGCCAATCAGAAATTTGAAGAAGGGCACCTTCTTCCTTTCACCTCAAGTTCGTAGAAATCAATAAGGTTTCAGAATGTGTTACATTTGTTGGGTCTGCATTTAAAAGACTCATAGACATATGTTGGAATGGTTTTTGAACTTAGGACATTACAAACGAAAAGATTCATGCTTTACAAAATTCTTCTAAATTCACAAGCTTCAGTTCAGTTACTGTAGGTCCTACAGTGTAGCAGGTGAGACTCCTTGCACTATCCTACGCTCAATGACTTGACACGAAAAGCAAGAACCGTTAGATTTTGATACGTATGGATCATTTAAATCCTGGAACCATAGCTTAATGAAAGCCAGAGGTGCTTGTTGCAGTTTTAAAGTTTACATCGAATCTGAAGTCTATTATAACTCCGAGGTAAATGATCACCAATCAATAAAGCGACTTCGTTGCGATAAATCAAAAGCTACATTCATCATTTAAAATGAGCTTTTTTTAAGGATCCCTTTTTGTTTCCTTCCTTAAAACTATATGAAATTCCACTTGGATGTATAGATGTTAAGATCTGTGCAAATCTTATCGGTTTGAAGTTAGACTAATGGCGTTTTCTTCTCTGGAAAAAATGTTACCCTCATATTAACATTTGAGCTGGGTCAATTGCCGCTCTGCAAGGAGGCTGAATTTTAAGCTAACGGTACCCCTTTTCTTATTAAGGTGAAACTAGAAGAACCAATAGGGCGCAGTAGCGGCTCGTGAGCTTGGTTGTGGGGGGGAAATGGTATCAAAAAGTTTCATAAATTTTGTTTTATTTTTATAAAAGCGGTATTCATGTATGAATTCTCGACCTTTTAGGGGGGGTTGCCCCCTATCCCGTCCCTCGTAGATCTCCGCCTGATAGGGCGGCATTATTCTCAGAAAAGATTATCCTGTAAGTCTTATAGAGACTATGGTAGTCTAACCCAATTTAAGTAATCTTGTTGAATTAAGTTTTGCATCACCAATGCTCGATAATACCAGGTTAGGTTAGGTTAGGCTAAGAGACATTTTTGTCCATTTTGAGTGCCCTCAGTAAGTACAGGGTGGCGGCAAAGTCGTTTACTCCCATTACCTCCCACTTGCTTTCCCTGATGAACCCAAGAAGACGTCCACCTTTCCAACCTCTCCCAGGCTGTCGTAGAAGCGTGAGCCAAGAAATCTGAGCCTTCTTTTTTGAAGCGCCGGACATCGGCAGAGAAAGTGGTAGATCCACTCTTATTCCTCCTCATCCTGACAGCTTCTGCCGAGGGAGCTTGTTGGTATGCCCCACCGTCGGAGTATTGGTACAATAGCAGAATGACCTGTGATGACACCCGTAAGTACCATCAACGCATATTTGTTCAGTTTTAGCTGGTGCCTTTCCTATCCAAGAATGGCCATAAGGACCTTGAGACTTCGCAGTCAACCTTATTGGTCCATAGCAAGTCCGTTGCCCTGTTCTCATATTCGTCGACTCTCGCTAGGAGATAACTCAGCGGCGGTCGGACGGAGCTGCCCACCTCACTTATGTCTAAGTCGGAACCTTTCCTATATATCTCATCCGCGAGTTCATTCCGTTCAGTGTCGCTGTGCTCAGGGACCCAGCAAAGGGAGACATTGGGATGACTTATAGATGCCAGAGAGGCTCTACACCTACGCACGATGTCCGATTTTATCATGTTGGTCTCTAATACCTTTAAGGCGACTTGACTCTCAACAAAGATTGTTACGTCGGTGTTGGAGACAGCACTATCTTGGAGCAGCTTTGCCACTCTGTCTATGGCATAGACCTCGGCTTGGAATACAAAGCATGCGTCAAGAAGTCGGAAGGATTGCCTTAACTGTAGATGTGTTGAGTACATCTCAGCTCCAGTTCCCTTTTCCATTTTCGAGCTGTCGGTGTGTATTGTGATGCCCATGTCGTTTTCTAGGCCTACTTCCCATTCTTCCCTTGAAGGATATCGTATTTTCTGAACCAGGAAGTTCAAAACCCCTGTGATGTGGTCTGTTTTGGATGTTAGGTCGGTTATTTCTTATTATATTCGAAGATACCAAGCACACTATTTTGTTATAAAGACTCAATAAGTTTTACAATTCCGCTTTAATTTACGTTTCAGGGTTTACTTCCGCACTTTCTAGGAACGTTGGAAAACTTTTAAAGCAACAGGAAAACAACTTGAAAAGAAATCTTTGAATTACGTTCCGAATGAAAACCCAGTATGCCACGATTTGGACGAAAGATTAAGATAGTCAGTTTTTAGAAACGCTACATACATATAACAACATGTCTACGGTAATGATGATTGGAGGATGGCAGGAAATGTATAAAGCTTCGTGTGGAATTCTTCTGGAAGATTATTTTGGAAATTAAACGCAATTTGTTGCTATATAGTTCATGGTGCGCGTGTATATAGTGTTTTTGGGTTTACGTTAAAGATTCGAAAAAAAACAAAATGTCTGTACCCTGAAGAACTTGTATTACTCCCGCTATCTTATATTTTCCTTAGTGGAGAGATGAAATAACCGCAAACTGAAAAAGAATACAGGACTGTCTTCGACTGTGCCGCAGACTTCATACCTTTCATGAATGGGGATTATCCCAATCGTAATATCCGAATAATCGGCTGTATAAGGTATAAAATATATAGTGAACAGATGTACATACATACCTGAGCAATTTTTAGGTAAATAAAAAAGAAAAATATAAAATAAAAACAAGTAAGGAAGGCTAAGTTCGGGTGTAACCGAACATTACATACTCAGTTGAGAGCTATGGAGACAAAATAAGGAAAATCACCATGTAGGAAAATGAACCTAGGGTAACCCTGGAATGTGGTTGTATGGCATGTGTATCAAATGGAAGGTATTAAAGAGTATTTTAAGAGAGAGTAGGCCATAGTTCTATGGATGGACGCCATTTAGGGATATCGCCATAAAGGTGGACCAGGGCTGACTCTAGAATGTGTTTGTACGATATGGGTATCAAATGATAGGTGATAATGAGTATTTTAAAAGGGAATGGGCTTTAGTTCTATAGGTGAACGCCTTTTCGAGAAATCGCCATAAAGGTGGACCAGGGGTGACTCTAGAATATGTTTGTACGATATGGGTATCAAATGAAAGCTGTTAATGAGTATTTTGAAAAGGAGTGATCCTTAGTTCCATAGGTGGACGCCGTTTCGAGATATCGCCATAAAGGTGGACCAGGGGTGTCTCTAGTTGTACGATATGGGAATCAAATGAAAGGTGTTACTGAGCATTTTAAGAGGGAGTGGGCATTAGGTCTATAGGTGGACGCCTTTTCGAGATATCGCCATTAGGGTGGGCCAGGGGTGACTCTAGAATGTTTTTGTACGATATGGGTATCAAATGAAAGGTGGTAATGAGTATTTTAAAAGGGAGTAATCCTTAGTTCTATAGGTGGACGCCTTTTCGAAATGTCGCCATTAGGGTGGGCCAGGGGTGACTCTAGAATGTGTTTGTATGATATGGGTATCAAATGAAAGATGGTAATGAGTATTTTAAAAGGGAGTAATCCTTAGTTCTATAGGTGGACGCCTTTTCGAGATATCGCCATAAAGGTGGACCAAGGGTGACCCTAGAATGTTTGTACGATATGGGTATCAAACGAAAGGTGCTTATGAGCATTTTAAGAGGGAGTGGGCATGAGGTCTATAGGTGGACGCCTTTTCGAGATATCGTCATTAGGGTGGGCCAGGGGTGACTCTAGAATGTGCTTGTACGATATGGGTATCAAACGAAAGGTGTTACTGAGCATTTTAAGAGGGAGTGGGCATTAGGTCTATAGGTGGACGCCTTTTCGAGATATCGCCATTAGGGTGGGCCAGGGGTGACTCTAGAATGTTTGTACGATATGGGTATCAAACGAAAGGTGTTACTGAGCATTTTAAGAGGGAGTGGGCATTAGGTCTATAGGTGGACGCCTTTTCGAGATATCGCCATTAGGGTGGGCCAGGGGTGACTCTAGAATGTTTTTGTACGATATGGGTATCAAATGAAAGGTGGTAATGAGTATTTTAAAAGGGAGTAATCCTTAGTTCTATAGGTGGACGCCTTTTCGGGATATCGCCATAAAGGTGGACCAAGGGTGACTCTAGAATGTTTGTACGATATGGGTATCAAACGAAAGGTGTTACTGAGCATTTTAAGAGGGAGTGGGCATTAGGTCTATAGGTGGACGCCTTTTCGAGATATCGCCATTAGGGTGGGCCAGGGTTGACTCTAGAATGTTTGTACGATATGGGTATCAAACGAAAGGTGTTACTGAGCATTTTAAGAGGGAGTGGGCATTAGGTCTATAGGTGGACGCCTTTTCGAGATATCGCCATTAGGGTGGGCCAGGGTGACTCTAGAATGTGTTTGTATGATATGGGTATCAAATGAAAGGTGGTAATGAGTATTTTAAAAGGGAGTAATCCTTAGTTCTATAGGTGGACGCCTTTTCGAGATATCGCCATAAAGGTGGACCAAGGGTGACTCTAGAATGTTTGTACGATATGGGTATCAAACGAAAGGTGTTACTGAGCATTTATTTATTTATTTATTTATTTATTTATTATTACGGTCTTTAAGACCTAGTTTAGGTTAAAATAAGAAATTAAACATAACTACTCATGTCACATTTAGTGACGTACAATATAAAAACAATTTTTCTTTGAACTTACTAATATTTTCACAGTCTTTCAAATCAGAAGGTAACTCATTATACATTTTATACCCTAAATATTCAAGAGACCTTTTGGCGAACTCAGTTCTTATTCTAGGCAGTCTTATATTATTGCAATTTCTTGTTCCATAATTGTGGATTTCGTGATTATAATGTATTTTACTACTCAGGTAATTCGGTAACATTCCTAACCTAAGTTGGTGTATAAATTTCAATGTGAAATAACTAACTGACTGTTTAATACTAAGCCAGTTTAATCTATTGAGCATTACAATTTTTGGCGTTCTTGGAGGACATTTTAAAATAAATCGCATTGCCTTGTTTTGCTGTATTTGAAGTTTCTTAATATATATATCATTACTTAATAGCAGAATAGTAGGACAATAAATAAAGTGTGGTTCAATAATTGAACGATATACCAATATTTTATGACTTTGACTGATATGTTTACATGTTCTATACATGAAGCCTATTTTCTGTGCAATTTTCCTTTCCAGATAAGTTACATGCTCTCCAAAATTTAGATTATCATCAATCAAAACTCCTAAATACTTAATTTTGTCTACTCTTTGGATTTCCATGTTTTTTACCTTCAGCGTAATATTATTTAAACTATTGTTACTTATGATATTGGTGTTTTTACAAAATATCATGAACTTAGTTTTTTCGACATTTAATTTCAGTTTTCTAAGGCATAACCATTTGTATAGCGAGTCCAGGTCTTCTTGTACTTTCAGCATGGCACATTCTGCATATTTTTCACTTATGATAAGCAATGCATCATCCGCAAATAGACGTATTTTACAATATTTTAAGCATCTTTTGATATCATTGATATACAATGTAAACAATATTGGCGCCAAGACCGAGCCTTGTGGTAAACCAATGTTAACATCCACCACTGATGAAACCTCCTTTCCAATTATCGTTCTCTGTTTTCTGTCACCCAAATAACTCCGGAACCATTCCAAAGCCTTTCCTCTTATACCAATTTTAAACATAACGTCCAATAGCTCAGATCTATCGACAGTTTCAAAAGCCCGTTTTAAATCCAAGAAGACAGACACCGTAAATTTTTTGTCCGCCATGTCTTCTTTCCAATCTGCAATTACCATATTCAACGCTGTTTCACAAGAATGGCTCTTCCTGAATCCCGATTGTTCTGGGATAATCACATTGTGCTTCTCTAAGTATGCCACAAGTTGATCCTTCACCACTGTCTCCATAATTTTTTCATCTGTAGGTAACGTGTTAATTGGACGTAGTTCCTCAGGTTTCATTGTATTTTTTACTTTTTCAACAGGTATTATTGTTGAAATTTTCCAGTAACTAGGTACAATACCGCTGTTTAAGGATTCGTTAATTATGTCTTTGTAGAAATTAGCAGTATATGTCATGGCATCTTTAACGACACCCTCCGATAAAAGCTTGTCGCCGCCATATTTGTTTTTAAGTGATTTTGTGATAATAATAATATCGTCCACTACAATGTCAGTAAATTTAAATGTTTCAAATGGATTACTATGATTTGCGCTTATTTCATCCCCATTTACAATTTCTTCGATGCTATCATTAATTTCAACAATACTTTGTATAAAAAAGTTATTTAGGGCATTAGCTATATCATATTCATTTTCCAGGCATTCACCGTTAATTACAATTTTAGTGATATGTTTTTTAACATCATTAAGCTCGACGAGGTCTTTTAGACACTTCCACATACGTTTCATATCGCCATTGTTATGATTTACTCTATCTTCCATGTATTTCTTTTTTTTATAAATTATGGTTCTTTTATATATTTTTTTAATGACGTTATATTCGTCCCAAAATCCAGTATTTCGAGCAGTTTTATAAGATTCTATTTTTCTTTTATGCAGGTTTGTTAATTCTCGGTCGTACCACTTATTTCTTATCTGTATTTGGGTCCTCTTTATATAAGTCAGTGCTTGCATAGCCACAGTTACAACTTCGTTTAGGGCTTTAGTTTTAGTTTCTACTCCGGAAATTGACATAAAGCTGAAATCGCATGTTCGTAGCAAAATTAAAAGATTTTCAGCACTATAGTACTCCCAACATGTAACAGTAGCATACCTTCTCATTTTACAAAGCTTTGTTGTTGGCACTTCGAAGTGGATTGTCTCATGGTCAGAAATGCGATGTTCACCTATATTTACTGCTTTAACTTTATCATTGTTACTGAATAGCAAATCAATTCTTGTAGACGAGTACTCTGTTATCCTTGTGTCGAAGTTTATCCTTTGTATCATTGCCATTTGTGCAAATAAACTTGTTAGCTGGTTTGAGTATGTTGACGATACATTTACATTGATATTAAAATCACCAATTATTAAATTATTATCCGCCTCCTTGAGATGTTCAGTGATGATTTCATTTAGATAAGTAATAAAGGTAGAGTCACTGCTACTTGGTGAGTGATATAGTACACCGATTTTCCATTTTAACGCGCATTTGTTTATTTTTACAATAATGCACCACACATTCATGTTGATAGCTTTATTACAAACTATGCTAAATTGTATATTTTCATTCACATACATGACAACACCGCCAGTGTGCCTACTTTGAGAGTCGCAACGAATGCATTTGTATGTCGGAATACTAAGTTCAGAATCCAAGATATGTTCTGTTGTACACGTTTCCGTACATAACACAATACTTGGTCTTCTTATTTCAATAAGACGTTCCAGCTCGATTTTATTCGCTATGATACTACTAATATTAAGATAAATGCATTCCAAGTTGTATATATTGCTATCTCGATTTAAATAATATTTTGACTTTTGCGCTGCTGTAAGGATTTTCTTTGGTTGCTAATAAACAACTTTCCTTTTCCTTGCATCTAGCTTTTGTTGGTATACGGGACAAGTTCTATCCAGAGTATCATGGTTTTCGTCAAGTCCTAGATTCAGCTCCTTGTTTGCTCGTATGCAGTTAATGCACTTGTTTACTGCATCCTTTATGCATTGTGTATGTTTATGCTCACCCAAGCATTTTGTGCATACTTCCTTTTCCTTGCAGTCAGCCGCTTTGTGATTGAAGCCTTTGCATTTAAAACAACACAATACCTGCACTGCATCATATACTCGGCAACGTTCCCAACCTACATTAAGCCTCTCTCCAGCTAGTACATTTGTGAACGCTTCAACATTCATTTCTATCACAGCATTATAATAGTTTTTCGCGTTCTTTTTCACTTCATATTGCTTAACAATTTTGATGTCCGTTTCACTTAAACAAATGTTTTGTCGTTTAATTCTTTGCACCAGTTCCTCGTCGCTATATTTAAAATTTATACCAGTCACCATGACTGCTGGTTTCACTTTTTTGGGAATCTTAACCTCATAGTTATTTCCCAGATTGTTCTCAATGGCATTTTTTATTTTGTCACGCTCATGGTCATTTTCGCTTTCAACAATAACAACTCCGCTTTGCCTTGCTACTATATTAGTTATTTGCAGCCCTTTAGGATCAACTTTCGAGTTTAGGTCAGTTTTGGTTATTTCTATATTTTGCTTTTTATTCGGCTTGACAATTAGGGGATGATTCTTTCTAATGTCTGGTAACACTTCTTTTTTTTGTCCATCATTTTTTGTTATCGCTGCGTATGACACTTTGGCTTCAACACTATTAACATTTTTCTTTATTTCATTGCACATTTTTTTATTCTCTTTACTTATTTCTTCAATCATTTTCTTATTGTCATCCTTGTTTGTTTTCAACTCATCGCAGACCTGCTCGCTGCTTCGCTTGAAGCCTTCAGCAATTTCCCGTATTTTGTTTACTTCTACAACACTCTTTTCGCATGATTCTTGCGCTTTTTGCATTGCCTTAATTCTGTCGCTAAATGCAACTTCCACTGCTTTTAAAACTTGCTTTATTTCTCTTTCATGTTTCTTGAGAGCATTATCAAATTCATTCCTGTACTCAGATAGTTGTTTGCCATTTTTGCTCACTACCATCTGCATGTCTTTTAGAATGTCATCTACGTTATGCACATACTGCACACAATCATTACACATAAATCTAAGCATTTCACATTCGTCTAATTTATTAACACTGTATTGGTCTATGCCAGAGCATTTTGGTGCTAAATGATAATATCTCCCACATACCCCTTCGCAACGAATTTTTGACACTTCTCCACGTATTGTACTTTTGCACTTGTCGCATTTACTCTCCATTTTTTATACAGAATGAATATATGTATATATATGTATCAAACTTTGTAAGTGTATGCGTTTTGCTTTCTTTATTTAGAGTCACTTTCTCGCAAATATATTAAATTTAAAAAATCAAACTTTATTTTAAGAGGGAGTGGGCATTAAGTCTATAGGTGAACGCCTTTTCGAGATATCGCCATTAGGGTGGGCCAGGGGTGACTCTAGAATGTTTGTACGATATGGGTATCAAACGAAAAGTGTTAGTGAGCATTTTAAGAGGGAGTGGGCATTAGGTCTATAGGTGGACGCCTTTTCGAGATATCGCCATTAGGGTGGGCCAGGGTGACTCTAGAATGTGTTTGTACGATATGGATATCAAATTAAAAGTATTAATGAGGGTTTTAAAAGCGAGTGGCCTTTAGATGTATATGTGAAGGCGTTCTCGCGATATCAACCAAAATGTGGACCAGGTGATCCAGAAAATCATCTGTCGGGTACTGCTAATTTATTTATATATGCAATACCACTAACAGTATTCCTGCCAAGATTCCAAGGGCTGTTGATTTCGTCTTGTAGAACTTTTTCATTTTCTTCTACTTAATATGGTAGGTGTCACACCCATTTTACAAAGTATTATCCAAAGTTATATTTTGCGTCAATAAACCAATCCAGTTACCATGTTTCATCCCTTTTTTCGTAGTTGGTATAGAATTATGGCATTTTTTCATTTTTCGTAATTTTCGATATCGATAAAGTGGGCGTGGTTATGGTCGGAT
Organism: Eurosta solidaginis; assembly: GCF_040869045.1. Taxonomy (NCBI): domain Eukaryota; kingdom Metazoa; phylum Arthropoda; class Insecta; order Diptera; family Tephritidae; genus Eurosta; species Eurosta solidaginis. Next base: position 248,218,915 of record NC_090320.1, on the reverse strand, counting down.
TTCGGCCATTTTTTATACCAAGATAAAGTGAGTTCAGATAAGTACGTGGGCTAAGTTTAGTAAAGATATATCGGTTTTTGCTCAAGTTATTGTGTTAACGGCCGAGCGGAAGGACAGACGGTGGACTGTGTATAAAAACTGGGCGTGGCTTCTACCGATTCCGCCCATTTTCACAGAGAACAGTTACCGTCACAGAATCTAGGCTCCTACCAAATTTGAGAAGGATTGGTAAATTTTTGTTCGACTTATGGCATTAAAAGTATTCTAGACAAACTAAATTAAAATGGGCGGAGCCACGCCCATTTTGAAATTTTCTTTTATTTTTGTATTTTGTTGCATCATATCATTACTGGAGTTGAATTTGGACTTAATTTACTTATATATAGTAAAAATATTAAATTTTTTGTTAAAATTTGAATTTAAAAAATTTTTTTTTTAAAAAGTGGGCGTGTTCTTCATCCAATTTTGCTAATTTTTATTTAGCACATATATAGTAATAGTAGTAACGTTCCTGCCAAATTTCATCATGATATCTTCAACGACTGCCAAATTACAGCTTGCAAAACTTTTAAATTACCTTCTTGTAAAAGTGGGCGGTGCCACGCCCATTGTCCAAAATCTTACTAATTTTCTATTCTGCGTTATAACGTCAACCCATCTACCAAGTTTCATCGCTTTAACCGCCTTTGGCAATGAATTATCGCATTTTTTCGGTTTTTCGAAATTTTCGATATCGAAAAAGTGGGCGTGGTTATAGTCCGATATCGTTCATTTTAAATAGCGATCTGAGATGAGTGCTCAGGAACCTACATACCAAATTTCATCAAGATACCTCAAAATTTACTCAAGTTATCGTGTTAACGGACGGACGGACGGACGGACGGACGGACGGACGGACATGGCTCAATCAAATTTTTTTTCGATCCTGATTATTTTAATATATGGAAGTCTATATCTATCTCGATTCCTTTATATATGTACAACCAACCGTTATCCAATCAAACTTAATATACTCTGTGAGCTCTGCTCAACTGAGTATAACAAGGTAGGTGGTACTTTGTGTGAGAATGCAAAACATAACGTTTTTTGTGTCTGCATGAAATAGCTTCGACCATGAATCACTTATCTCAACAATGTATGCCGTAAACGTAAGTATTTGATGAAATTTAACACTAAAGAAACTGGCTTTGAATTAACATATAGGAACTACAACGGGTTTAACTCAGAAGTTCTAAATGAAGAGGCCTCTCGTCTTGATTGGAGAGGATGTGTGTAGTTTTCTACGTTAGATGAAAAATTGCAATATTTTTATAACATTGTTAATTACCTCTTTAATGCACATGTTCCCCTAAAATCCATAAAAGTTCAAAGCCATAAGAAGCCGTGGTTTACAGCGGAAATTTTAAATTTAATTAAAAAGCGTGGGAGAGCGTACAGGGAGTGGAAGCGATCTCATAATGCAACCCTTTGGGAAGCTTACCGCGTTTTACGAAATCGGGTAAATCTTTGCATCCGCGATGCTAAGGTAGCTTATCTGAATGCTAAGTTTAATAATAATTTACCTCCTAGAATGATTTGGAAAAATCTTCGTTCCTTAGCAGTATCCAAAAAAGCTCGTCTTGAGTGCAGCATTGACCCCAATGTTATGAACTCGTTCTTTTTACGCGGCCAATCGAATGATAGTGAAACTAATGCTATTATTTATGAAGATGATAACGATCATGGTAAAAGAGCTGTAGCCGGGGTAAAAAGTCGGCCTACCTCAGGTACTTTTGATTTCACTGTGGTAACTGAGAATGATGTGATATGAGCTGTTATGGCTATTAAGTCTAATGTCGTGGGAATCGACGGCATTAGCTTGCGTTTTATCAAACTTATACTTCCCTTTGCCATCTCTTCACTGACACATATATTTAATTTTTCTATAATAACCAGTGGATTTCCAAGTGAATGGAAAACGGCGAATGTTATTCCCGTTCTTAAATCAAATTCTCCGGATTCCTGCAAAAGCTTTAGACCAATTAGCCTACTGCGATCTGTTCCGGAATTTATTTTTAATAAAGTTCATGTTAGAAAATGTTGCTTCACAAACATATGTTGACCCAAAGAAAGTGAGGAGTTTCAAGGCAAGTTTTTTCAATTCTGGGTATTTTGTAGCACAAACTATTATTATTATTATTATTTATTGTTAAAATATAATTAAAATTACAAATTAACCTAATTTATCAGCACTCTTGACAAGAAATTTCCTGATTTTGATGTGTTAAAACTGTGTTTTCTTGAAAATCGATAATTTCCATCTGAAGAGCAGCTTTATTACACCCGAAAATATATTCAGCTTCATTGCCCCATTCGCCATCCGGATTCAGAGAATAAATGTTACTAAGGATGCCAACGACATTTTCAATTTTCTTAAAATATGTGAATCTCTTTCCAAATACCGATTTGAGATCTTCAATGAACGGTTTGTATTCAAGCTCGCCACTACAGATTTTTTTTTAATTAGGGAAATGCAGACATTCATTATCAAGATCGACAATGAAAACGTCGAGTTTCCGCAAGAAAATATTTACTTCGCTCAAAAGCTCCCAAACAAGCTTTCTTTTGCCTTGGAGTTTAAGATTCAGATCATTGATGTGTTTAAAAACATCTGATAAGAAAGCAATGGAAGTTAAGCTTTCTTTATCGCTAAGAAAAATTATGTAGTCGTTTGCTGATTTCTGCTCACTGTTGAAAATATATTGTGACGAATTTTTATTTGCAAATCCTCTTATTTGCAATCCTCTGCTAAGTTCGAATCACTAAACTGTTGAATAAATAACTCCAATATTGAATGATGGAAAAATGGCCTTTATTAAGTACTTCACAATAACACTCAAACTGTGCAACGAATAGCTTAATAACCAAACTGATATCTTAAAGGAAACTGACTTTCAAAATAATAGTGCTATTGCTCGCTAGATATCGTCTTACTCGTAACTGCTTGACAATTCAAATCAAACTGAATTCCTTCTTACTCGCTGGCGCCGCTTTTATAGTTTACGCTGCATACTTCTAGGCTCTTCGATTTCCAGAAGTTACTAGTTGTTTCGGCTACAAAATCGCCAGCCACAACTACGTGCACAAATTATTGCTCTCTCTTGTGACAACTCAGATAAGGTATATGCATGTGTTTGTAGTTTACAGTCTCCCGCACACACATAAGCGTATAAGTAAATTCATCGGTGTGTGACATCTCATCTCTTGCTGCCTTGTATGTAAATGTTGCTCGTCGGAATGTGTACATATGTGTAGACGCAATTATTTATTCGTTTATGTAGATACATAATGATTGAATTATTGATGTGCATTCACGTCACTGCTTAGATCGGCTTAGAGCTGGCAGCACTCCTTAGTTTTGCTAATATTCGTAACACTGCCCTCCACCTAAGTCTGATCGTCCCGATCAGACAAATCTCTCGATCTAAACGCTGCTAGCATCGCCAAATGTACCACTCTTCTACTCCGTGGTTTCTCAATGCTTTGTATGCGGTAGATGATATCACTGAGCTTCTTCACAATCTTGTACGGGCCTTCCCAACTGCACCGAAATTGGGCTGGGACACCTTTCCGCCGGTGAGGGTTGTTTAACAGTACCAAATCTCCATTCCGGAAACCTTCCGAATTATTTTCCCTGTCGTACCTGTGTTCCATCTTACTACTCATTATTCTGGATCGTTCTCTCGCACTCTGTTGCTTGGCCAATGAAGAACTACTTTGTAGAGCTTGTTCTTGACGGATTGGCTTCACATACTCAGTATCGTTCCGACGTTTCCCAACAAAAGTGCGCGCTGGCTTGAAATCATCCTTGCATTCTTTCTGAAAAATTCTTTCAGTGAATTTAGTGCGTCCATTAGGGTTTGTTGATGCCGGTCTTTTCCTCGCAGGTACTTTTAATTTCGCTTTATTTGGCACATTCGATCCATCAACCTTTGCTCGATCTACTTTCCTTGACTTTCGTGGTCTCTGTCGAATCTCCTCGACCAGCACTCGCTTACTGCTGAACCCTTTTTCCAAACTGAAGTTAAGTGGCACATCTTGGTTCTCATAATGCATCACCCTTCTCTGCATATCGATCTTGATGTCATGGTCAATCAAGAAATCCACTCCCAATATAACTTCATCAACGATCTCCGCCACAACGAATTTGTGTAGAACCATGACCTTCCCAATTAGGACTTCACATATTACTTCTCCCTAAACTTGGTTATATTCGCCTGTGACCGTACGCAACCTCGCTCCAGGTAATGACTTTATTCCCCTGTAGACCAAGTCAGATCGGATCAAGGAATGAGATGCGCCCGTATCTACAGTCAGTACTCGTTCTTTGCCATCCACATTCCCTCTGACGGTAAGACTGCTTGATTTCCTTCCTATTTGCGACACAGATATCACAGGGCATTCAATAGCTGGATCTAGCTCTCTACCTCTTACTCGCTCTTGCTCATCTCCTCCAGCTTTGCGTTTACGGCCACCCACATTGTTGGAACTATTAAGACCAAGATCGCAATGACGTGCTATGTGACCGGACTTCCCGCATTTGAAGCATTTGATAACTTTTTCACTTCGCTTTTGCGATCCTTTCAGTGCCTCCAATATTGCGTCTACCCACTCTGGCCTTTCTACTTCCACACGGCGTGCTTTGAAAACTGGCTTACACAGAAGCGACGCCGTTTCCTGAATCAGAGCTTGTGACACCGTTTCTGCGAATGTTGGCTTTGGGTTCGCGTATGTAGCTCGCTTCGTTTCCACGTCCCGTATGCCATTTATGAAACTCTGGATTTTTACCCTTTCAGTGTATTCCACGGGTGCGTCCGCATTTGCAAGATGAGCCAATCTTTCAATATCTGAAGCAAACTCCTGCAATGTTTCATTTGCTTTTTGGTAGCGGTTTTGCAACTCAATTTGGAATATCTGTTTCCTATGCTCGCTTCCATAACGTCGTTCTACAGCAGCCATCAATGCTTCATAATTGTTCCGCTCTCCTTCGGGAATCGTCTGTAGAATTTCCGCTGCTGGCCCCTTCAATGCCACGAATAGTGCAGCAACTTTATCTTCCGAATTCCAGTTGTTCACTGCTGCGGTCTTCTCAAACTGTAGCTTGAAGACCTGGAAAGGAAGAGAACCGTCAAAAGATGGAGTTTTTACCTTCGTATTGCTCGCTGAAGCAGTCGGCCGATTAAGTTGCAATTCCTGTATACGACCTCTCAATGCATCCACCTCTGCCTCGAATTTTTCTTCAAACTGCGTTATTTTCTCGTCCATACGCGCTTCGAGTTTTGATGATATACGCGCCTCTTGCTCTTTCAGTTGTGTTTCCATCTTTGATGTAATCTGTGTCGACATTTCTGAAATACGTGTCTCATGTGTTTCCAGCTGGGATGCCATATATGCCTTCTGCTCTTCCAATTGTGATGTTATACGGGTTTCCTGCGATTCCAGTTGGGATATCATATACGTCTTCTGTTCTTCCATCTGTGATGACATATACGTTTTCTGTTCTTCCAGTTGTGATGACATGTTGGTGGATATTTGTGATGACATTTCTGTTATACGTGCCTCTTGCGCTTCCATCTTAGATGTTACTGTCGATGTTTGAGCAGTTATTGCAGCCAATATCATGTTCAAGTCTGTGCTGGTAATTGTCTGTGATGATTCGTTTTTCTCTTCAATTTTTGTTGTCTCCTCGCCATCAAGATGAAAGTCATACTTTTCCACATCAATTCCTTCTCCTTCCATTGCCTCTCGTAGCCGTGCCTGAAGTTCAAGTTTAACGCCGCTTGTATTCAATCCACGGCTCTCCAACTCCTTCTTTAGTTGCTGGATCTTCAATTCACTGAACTTTGCCATGCCCTTGTTGTCCTCTGGAATTTATTCAACAATCCCACTTCTGACACCAATTGTAACGAATTTTTATTTGCAAATCCTCTTATTTGCAATCCTCTGCTAAGTTCGAATCACTAAACTGTTGAATAAATAACTCCAATATTGAATGATGGAAAAATGGCCTTTATTAAGTACTTCACAACAACACTCAAACTGTGCAACGAATAGCTTAATAACCAAACTGATATCTTAAAGGAAACTGACTTTCAAAATAATAGTGCTATTGCTCGCTAGATATCGTCTTACTCGTAACTGCTTGACAATTCAAATCAAACTGAATTCCTTCTTACTCGCTGGCGCCGCTTTTATAGTTTACGCTGCATACTTCTAGGCTCTTCGATTTCCAGAAGTTACTAGTTGTTTCGGCTACAAAATCGCCAGCCACAACTACGTGCACAAATTATTGCTCTCTCTTGTGACAACTCAGATAAGGTATATGCATGTGTTTGTAGTTTACAGTCTCCCGCACACACATAAGCGTATAAGTAAATTCATCGGTGTGTGACATCTCATCTCTTGCTGCCTTGTATGTAAATGTTGCTCGTCGGAATGTGTACATATGTGTAGACGCAATTATTTATTCGTTTATGTAGATACATAATGATTGAATTATTGATGTGCATTCACGTCACTGCTTAGATCGGCTTAGAGCTGGCAGCACTCCTTAGTTTTGCTAATATTCGTAACAATATGTTTTCAAGTCTTCTAACATGGTGAAGAATCGTTGTAAAACGCAGCCTTTGCTTAACCACCTCACATTATTATGCAACAACAAATCATCATATTGAGCATATACTTCGTCAAGAAATAATTTCAATTCACGATATTTCAGTGCTGATTTTGCACGAAGAAAATTTATTATTTTCAGCACTTCTTGCATTATTTTCTCAAGATTTGCATTTAGTTTGCAGCAAAGCACAGTTTAATGAATGATACAATGGTAGGAAATCAAATTTTCGTTACATTTTGAACTAGTTCTCAATAGGTGAACTAGTCCTTTTTCAGCCCAACCATCGCTGGTGCACCATCGGTAGCTACTGCTAAAAGTGTTTTAAGTCAAACTCATTTTTAACGAAATAATCCATCACCGTCTCCATCATGTCTTCTCCTCGGGTTCTTCGTGTTAATGGTAAAATTGTTAATAGCTCCTCAACAAAAGTTTCTCTCATTTTTTCGAAGAAACGAACAAAAAAACCAATTGGGCTTTATCAGTGATGTCACATAAAAGTCGGAATTATTAAACAGCCGTTTTACATCACAATAGTTTTCTTCGGCCAAAACGTGTGTGTTTCTTGTATTAGTACTCGCCGATAACGGAGTCCGTCGAATATTCCCAACAACATCTTTTCTCTTCTCAAACAAAACATTGCCGCCTCTAGCATACATTCCTTAACTATATCAGCATCGGTGAATGGTTTCATATGTTTAGCAAGATCCAAGAAATACGTAAAGAAGCTTCACCATATTTCTCATGTTCAGTAACGGAGCGACTTATAACTTGAGTCGAAGATGCGTAGCTTGACAATTAACTTGCAATTTTAGACGTGCGCAGATTACTGCCAAGCGGAAAATTATCTGCGAATGGCTTGTGTTTGGTCTGATAATAGCTGTATTTCGTTGCAAACTATTACAATTAAAACACTAGCTAGCTAACCGAATTGCATGGAAAGTAACAATAAAAAGTAATCGAGTTGAGTTGGCTAAGCGGTTTCAACTGAGTGAGTTGTTGAGTGTCAAAAACATACAGCGCTAGAGGTAGAAATGTCAAAGCAGCTAAAAAAGTAACCATCTGTATGGTTTTGCCATAATCAAACTGTTTAGCTAGTTGAAGCGTTTTTTTCAAGCTCGCTTGCAAAAAAACCCCTAATGTCGTTTTATATTTGAGCTTTTAGTTAACGCAACTGTTTGTTGACATATTAGACACATCGGAACTGCTCCAGGACGATTCGGCAGTGTGAAACAATACAAATCCGTCCATTCTGGCAAAAACTGTCTATTTTCCACTTCAACCTATCTTTTTTTCGGTTCCATTGTCTAAAAATAATATAGCAATTTAAGTAAAATGAACACTAAATGAAATAACACTGTTTGTAAAATTTTTGTGACTAACAATAGCACCCTTATCGCGAGTTTTATTTTCACCCGAAAATATTCACAGTTTTTGTTCATCCTATCGCAGAGGGTGGCGAAACAATTTTTCATGTTCGAAAAAGAGTTCACCTTATCGCAAGGCGAATTCATTACAGGTGGTGTTATCCCATCAGCTGATTGCTTCTTCTTGATAATTTTCCATGCAAAGCCTTGTACAACAAAATATCAGTTAATCAAAATCTATGAACATTTTCTTTTGACTTGACATTCATCTGCACGGCGAATTAATTGAATTCGCTTTGCCACCACCTGGTATAGATTCGCCTTGCCTTATCGGCAACTCTTTGTTCGGGCGAAATGAATAGCGGCGAAACCCAAATGTATTCACTTATATTTTACAAGCGAACGAGAGAAAAACAAAATGTAAGAAAATTTTTGTTTTGACATTTGATACTATTATAGTTATATGTAATTTTATTATTAGGAGTAAACCAATACATACTGCTTGACAAGATGATCGGAAAAAAGTGCCAGACTTTGTTTAAATAGCCTTACTCCACCTGTTAAAAGTGAAGCTGAGTGGAAAAAAGTAAAATTCCTTTATTGCTAAGTATTTAAATTCTATTTTTTATGACAACGTATCTTTTCCTTGGTATGGAATGACCAAAAAAAAAATATGTCGGAAAGGCGTTTAAAAATGCAATTTATGCGAAGGGGACAGGAGGTGGGCCTAACATCCTACAACTCCTAGTATTCCGAACTTTGTATAAAAAACGTGTGCAATTTGACGTTTCTCTTTTAAAGACGACGAAGTTATCCATTGTGGACAAAGCAACGGTTCCAAAATATTCAGCACCTCTGAAAGTACCTCACTGAATCAAGATTGGCTAAGACCCACCTCATGGTCCTTTCCAACGCCTTTTTGATGTCCTCACTCTTCGAAAAAACGAAGACATGCGTTCAGCTTCACAATTGTTGGAACTCCAAATTTTTGCTACAATGGTGGTAAGGAGTTATTAAGAATATCTAGCAAGTATTTGAATGCCGGCTTGTTTAGCCTGTATTATTGCCGAAAACTAATTGAAGAAAAGTTAAATTTTTATTCAAAAGTGCTGAAAATAACTTACAGTGGATCACTTACATAGCTCCAAAGGGTTAGAACAGTCCCTCTCTGCCTCCGAATCGCTTTCTCATTTATGTATATTCTCCTCGCGCTCAATCAATACCAACCTAAGTGCAATACTAAACATTCTTTTATACATTTTATATCTCTTTTTTTAATGTCTTTTAAGGAAATATGTGCTTGTTTACAAAATTTACAAAATTGCGAGTAAATTATTTGTTCACTGCTAATTCGCAATAGAGCATCAGCTGTTTCGAAGTGAACTTTTGTTCGCCCGAAATTGCCGATAGGCGGAAAAAGTTCACCGCAACAAAAAAAATTGAAGGCGAACACTTTTCCGTGTGAACTTCGCGATAAGTGTGTATGTATTTATTAATATAGTTAGACAAAGAAAATTTGAGTTTCAAACTAAATATTTGACGAAAGCATTTTTTCTAAGTTTAACTGACGTTTTAATTCAAATTACAAGCACAGAGCCGCATTTTACAGGGTTTATCTTTTTAGCTAAAGTGCTGCGTGACAGCGTTCATTCTTACGAAAATAAAAGTGGAGCAGGAAAAGTACCAGTGCCACCGCCGAATAAAAAACGAGTTGTGTTGGTACGATAATCAAACATGCACTTGCATTGACACTACGCAATTTAAAATGTTTACATATAGCGAAGGTGTGAAAAGCATTACCATGCACAGTTGTACAGTTCTGTCATGATCCATAAGTAAAGCTAAAATTTTTTATTTGCTGCATTGTGATCTAGACACATAGCTAATTTCACCAAACAATTTAAACGAAAAATTAATATTTTGCGCCGTCAGATATATAAAACTCATGTACAAAAATAATTTTTCACTTAAATATCTTTCGTGGAAACGGCTGTCAGTTACATAACTCCAAAATAAGTTGCTGATACATGGTCCGCATAAAACAGGTCCACGGTCCGGATGCGGACCGCCATTTGGTGACACCTGTGCTATAGTATTCGGATCCGACCGGCTCCGACAAATGTCTAATCGGACACCTAAATATACCCGCTCACCAAATTTTATCAAGATACCTCAAAAATTGAGGGACTACTTTGCATAAAAACTAGAGATATACGCCGCCGAATGCCAAAAATACCGGCGCGGTGACGGCGGCGGCGACGTCCGGCGCGTTACTAAATTTTCTACTCGTTTAAGACTTTTAGGCCATTTATTGTTCATGTCGAAAATTTGTCGGATATGGTCGAAAATGGTATCAAGGGATGCGCATCACTGCCAGTTATAAGAAACTAATTGCGAAATTTAACTCTTTCTAACTGCTCAAAAGTTATTTAAAAACACGGGACTGTCTTCGGCTGTGCCGAAGACTTCATACCTTTCATGAATGGGGCTGAACAATAATCTTATCCCGTTCATAATCTCCGAATAATGGGATGTATAAGAAATATATAGTGAACAGATCTATATACCTAAACGATTTTTAAGATAAATATAAAATAAAAAACAGGTAGGTATTTTGTGTGAGGATGCAAAGTTTCAGGTTTTTTGTGGTCTGCGTGTAAAAACTATGACTACGAATCACGTATTTCAACTATATATGATGTAAACGTAACTATTTGATGAAATTTTATGAATTTTGAAGCTTCTAGCTTTTAAAACGGGGCAGAAATTGCGCAAAGTTTCTTATCTGAACAATCGGTTGTATGAGATATATACTATGTATACCACCGATCTCAATGATTTTTTCAGACATCAATATATGCTATACACGTAAACATTTGGTGAAATTTGAAGCTTCTAGCTTAAAATGGGGCCGAAATCGTAAAAAAAAAATATATATATATACTATATATATATACTATATATACCATCATATATATATTATATATATCACCAATCTGGCGGCCACCGTGGTGTGATGGTAGCGTGCTCCGCCTATCACGCCGTATGCCCTGTGTTCAACTCCCGGGCAAAGCAACATCAAAATTTTAGAAATAAGATTTTTCAATTAGAAGAAAATATTTCTAAGCGGGGTCGCCCCTCGGCAGTGTCTGGCAAGCGCTCCGATTGTATTTCTGCCATGAAAAGCTCTCAGTGAAAACTCATCTGCCTTGCAGATGCCGTTCGGAGTCGGCATAAAACATGTAGGTCCCGTCCGGCCAATTTGTAGGGAAAAATCAAGAGGAGCACGACGCAAATTGGAAGAGAAGCTCGGCCTTAGATCTCTTCGGAGGTTATCGCGCCTTACATTTATTTTATTTTATTTATATCACCAATCTCTATGATTTTTTGACAATACAATGTATACTATATACGTAAGCAATAGGTGAAATTTGAATCTTATAGCTGTTAAAATGGGGTAGAAATTGCGAAAAGTTTCTTATCTGAACAATCGGTTGTATGAGATATATACTATATATACAACCGATCTCTATGATTTTTTCAGACAACAATATATGCCATATACGTAAGCATTCGGTGAAATTTGAAGCTTATAGCTGTTAAAATGGCAACAATATGTGCAATATACGAAAGTATATGGTGAAGTATGAAGCTTCAATCTGTTAAATTGAGTAAGATGTTACAAAAATCCTCTTTTTCTGAAAAATCGGTTGTATGGAGGGTATATGCTATAGGGGTCCGATCCGGCGGGTTCCGACAACTGTCTAATCGGACACCCAAATACACCCGCTTACCAAATTTTATCCAGATATCTCAAAAATTGAGGGACTAGTTTGCATACAAACAGATAGACGGACAGACGGACATGGCTAAATCAACTCAGCTCTTCAACCTGATTATTTCGGTATACTTAATGGTGGGTCTATCTACTTTCCTTTAAGGACTTACAATTTTGGGTTTCGTGACGAAATTAATATACCATTTCATTTTCATGAAAGATATAAAAACAGGCGCTTTCGACGTCAGCTTAACACCGCCTTTGCATCACCCAATTCACCAAGTTATTAAAACAAAACACTAAAAGAAAAGTTATATAATAAATTTATATGCTCAGTTTGCATATTTTTTTTTTTTTTCAAAAAATTAATAATGAATAGTGAAAAATAAAATGATGTAAGGCGAACATGTGTTCAAATTGTTCTCAGCTTGTTAAAAAAAGCAAATTACCCAAAAAAGGTGCCGATCTTTTAAAGAATTTTATGTTGCGATTGGCTGAAAGAATAAGCTAAATCAGTGAGGCAAAATCCCTATCCAAAACTAGTCCCTTGGAGTGAATCACATTGATTATGGCCTATGAACCAAGTTTAAATATGACCTACACGTTACGGCTCCTTTTACAAATGTGAAAACGTAGGCACATATATTTACCTGGTGAGGCTTTGTCCTTCGCAAGAACACTCAACGTGGTGAAGCAAAAGCTTTCCCAAGACAGTTGAACTAATGACACCCTAACGTAGTGGACAGTCGAACTAGTCATCCATAATAAGCTTTTATATCATATGGCCAGAAAACAGCAGTTAACATCTTTCAACTTAAAATCGGTCGACTTTCATTCTTAAATATCGTTTTGATTTAACGAAGACTATCGAAATTAATGTCGTGAACACACACGTCTGCAAACTTTGGTCTACATTTTAAAAAATTTATCCAGGGTCCTTGTAAAATTTTAATTATATAGATGCGCCGAGGATTATACGATTTTCACCCATGAGTTACGCAATGACATCCACTTAGACTGCTTATGATTTCGAGGGCGGCATCCATGGCCGAATAGTCACTCCCTAACGTTTCAAGGTGTTTCTCTGGTGTAGCTCGGCAGAATAGCGCGACAAAAGCATACGTTAGAAAGTCTTCGGAGCTACACCTAGAGCTTCTAGGAAAGTGACGTCGACGAAGGTATGAGTTCGAAGTGGCAGTCCTATAGCTTTTGTACTGGCATATGGTGTGAAGCTCAGGAGGCGTGGTAGCGACTGGTGGTAGGATTCCTACTGTTCGCACATCGGGAATTGTAGCTCTTAAAAACAGCCGAAAAAACAGGCGCCCTGTACCACGAGAGTCATGAGTATTAATAGACCATTAATAGCAACCCTAAGTCGCCTTTATACGTGACCGCCAAGGAGCGACAAATGATTTAAAGAAATTGTGTTCGCGACGATTATTAGGAGTTAACCCTAGGTGAAACTACGCTTTGCACCAGATATACAGACAAAAGTGTGACCATTTTATGTATCTCCATTTCTCTTCAGCAGACGCAGCAGTACCAATTCCAAAGACCGGATTTGGGTTCGAAGCCTCTCTGGAGTAAGTGAACGAGGGACAATCCCTCCGCAAAGAGCTACTCCTGAAAATTTTTGAACGATCTGCGAGATTTTGGGGCAAAAACCTAGGATCTTTCCGAAATGGCCAAAACGTAAATTTCCTTAAATACATACAAACAAAACCTTTCCTAAGTATTTTTTTTAAATAGAAATATCAAGAAAAGTAAGAACACCGGCGTACGTCGGCGCGCCGCTCATGCCGCCGCCGCCGGTATATAATAGAGCGTACGCCGCCACCACCGATAAAGTGATCGGCGTAGACCTCTAATACAAACAGACAGACGGGCATGGCTAAATCAACTCAGCTCTTCATCCTGATCATTTCGGTATACTTAATGGTGGGTCTATCTATTTTCCTTTAAGGACTTACAATTTTGAGATTCTTGACGAAGTTAATATACTTTTTCATTTTCATCTAAGGTATAATGAACATGAGCTAATGGAATTTCGATCTGCACCCACAACATACGCCTTTTGTTCAAGTATTTTGTTGCTATATTTCAAATTGTTGCCAGTTCGCCCCCAGTATTGCCATACAATAGATAATAAATGATCAAATGTTAATTTGTTAGCAATTTACAGTGATTGGTGAGCAATCAACAAGACATCGAAGTCAATCATTTTTAGATATTTCATTATCTCCAATATAAGTAAGTTATATATTACATATTTTATTAATTTATTTCTATATTAAAAAACTAAAAAAATACTTTCTTGATTGCTTTGTAATTTGAATCCAATCAGCTTCGCTCTTAAACTTAAAGTAAGAAGTGTGAATATGCAGCGTGAAATTTCTTATGGTTTTCTACTCTGACGGGATCATATCATTCACCAAAATAAAGTTGGCGCCATTTCACTGAGCGAAATATTCCAAAACAATAAATCATTTTTCACATTAGGGTTTCACCACATGGCCAGCAAAGTAGATCGCATCATCATCTAATATGGCGAATACAAAAGGGCGATCAATTTTCAAGTTTGGTTCGAAGAAACGCCCAGATTTTTCCAGCAACTGTGAATCTGTGATGGTAAATGAGAAATTAGTAAGAAGAAGAAATATTATTAAGAAATTGACTAATTGTTTATGTTACTATATTGTGCTAGGGTTCATACTTACACGTGGCACCCGATGCTTCAGAACCTTTTTCATCTACCGAAATGTAAGCTTTGTGTTTGACCTCGGAAACATAAAGTGGGCGAGTAGCATTGGTTACCATACTTTGAAGATCAGCGTCATAGAATAATAAGTTAAGGCCCATCTGTAAAATTTTGGTTTGCTATTAGTACGAACACTGACAGAAATTTTTGTTAAGAAATATATGTATAAGCTTTGAAAGTACATTGGGAAGATTATGTTGATAATTGGTAGTTTGTATGGAAACGAATATTACGAAGTCTCATACAAAGGCCTCAATTTATTATTCAGATAACAAAGTTTTAGGACATGTGTTTAATAACTTACTATCTAATATAGTTTGGCCACCGTGGTGTGATGGTAGCGTGCTCCGCCAATCACACCGTATGCCCTGGGTTCAACTCCCGGGCAAAGCAACATCAAAATTTTAGAAATAAGATTTTTCAATTAGAAGAAAATTTTTCTAAGCGGGGTCGCCCCTCGGCAGTGTCTGGCAAGCGCTCCGATTGTATTTCTGCCATGAAAAGCTCTCAGTGAAAACTCATCTGCCTTGCAGATGCCGTTCCGAGTCGGCATAAAACATATAGGTCCCGTCCGGCCAATTTGTAGGGAAAAATCAAGAGGAGCACGACGCAAATTGGAAGAGAAGCTCGGCCTTAGATCTCTTCGGAGGTTATCGCGCCTTATATTTATTTTTTTTTATCTAATATAGTTTGACAGTATTCAAAATAAAGGCAATAGTGTCTGATTATATATTTCCGGATTGAAAGGCGTGGAATGAGGCAGGCTGAAGACCTTAGCTGGCTATCTTACTCTCTCTGTCTTCGGCTATGTTTTTGTTGATGGTTTCCAAAACTTCTGTGTCGAATCATGTTTATCCAGCAAGCGAGGCTCCGGCAACCCCGATTTCACACAGAATAAGGGGGTTTGATGACCTAGATTGTTGAACGTGGTTATATTTAATCGTGCCGGAGATGATCAGGCTATTGCTAATAGTGCTATTTGAAAATGAAATACTTATCGCGATTTCCAGGCGACATGATTAAGGCCAACATTCCCGCACCAATAGAGAAAATGATCATCTGTGTGGACCAAGTTAGTTTAGGTAAGGCTGAATGGGAGCCACTCTGGCATCGGAAAATCACTTGAACAACACGGAAGGTCAATTATAATACCACAAAAGTTAACGGTGATTAAAGCTTTAGCTACATAGAGAACTCAAGCGTGTTAGTGGCAACGATGTAGTTTCGAATAAGGCCGATATCGACCCTAGATAAGTCTTCGGAAAATATAGCGAGCCGGTACCAAAATACTTTCGGCTAGTTCTGGAAAAAATTTAATAGCTAAGCATGATGTGACTCAATTATTCTACCTTGCCATTCTCCATGCAGCTGCAAAATGATGTTTTTTTCAGTATGTAGAAACGTACCATATAAACTCCCCTTGAACCCCAGTGACCCTTCAAAATCCCTAGCACCATTGATAAATGAGCCTTGATGAACCCAAAAATTTCAGAACACCACTTACTAACCACTTCCGGCTAAAAGGATCTCGCTACCATGCAAAGGGTAGTGAACGCCCAGCGTTTGCTTAGCTGACTCGAGACCCATCTTTAATTGAGCAGACCACAGGTGGCCAGAGGTACACCGTGTTCCCTATATCTATCTCTCTTCGGAGCCGTTGTACCCATGTCCGCTATGGATCATATAGCAGCTGCTACGTATATTTCTATGTGCCGGTATCAGATGATATTAATATTAAAATAGTTCGACGCAGCCGCAGCGAGGTCCGGCATTACCATACAACCGTCGGTTGCCCCACAGTTAATTTGGGCTTAAATAGCAGCTTGGCTATCGGAGTAGATGTTGAATTCTCTCTCTCTCTGTAGTAGCACTGTACCGCAAATTTTTCGATTACATGCCGATAAAAGATTGGCAACACTCCGATAGCAAATCATAAACTTTTTGATAACATAACCATAATTTTTCTATATAATATTTCGATAATAAATCGGTAACTTTCTAATAATAAATCGATAATCGTTTGATATAAAATGGATAAATTTTCAACAACAAATCGATAACTCTTCGATAAAAAGATTTTAACAAACCGTCTACAAATCGGTAATACTCCAAAAACGAATCGATAACTTTTTTATAAAATAAGTAACCAAAATTTTTCGGTAACGAATCAATAACTCGTGGTTAGCGCACCTATAACAAATACTTCTTTTGTTTCCACTCCTATCCTATTATACGCAGGTTTACAATTGACTAGCGTTTTTGTTTCTAGGCTCGGTCCGATCTAGGCTCCGATGTCAGCTTCGTTTCCATTTTGCGTTACTGTCTTAGTATTGGTTCTGGTTTCAGATTTGGTTGCAGTTCCCCTTCATTTGCAATTTTGGTTTCGGTACCATTTCGATTACTCTAATTTTTACCGGTAAGAATTGGGTTCTGGTTTTAGTACGGGATCCGGTTTTGGTTTAGACTATGTATTTGATTTCGTTTGCGTACCGTTTTTGCTTCCGCGTTCGTTTTCGGGCTCGTTTCCAGGGTTGGTTTGGGATTCGCTTCCAGATTCGGCTTCAAATTTTTTCTCAGTTTCGGATTCGTGTGCGGTTTTGATACTAAATTCGGTTCCGACTCCGGATTCTGTTCGTCGCCGGTTTCGAGTTCAATTCTGATACCGTGAGCAAAAACCTATTTTCCTCAGCGGTATATCTGATATATGACCGCCGCCTAACACACCGAAGATCCTGGGTTCACGCCTCCGGCAAAGCAACATCAAAATTTTAGAAACAAAGTTTTTCAGTTAGAAGAATATTTTTCAAAGCGGGGTTTCCCCTCGGCAGTGTATGGGAAGCACTACAAGTATATTTCTGCCATGAATAGCTCTCAGTGAAAACTCATCTGCCTTGCAGATGCCGTTCGGAGTCGGCATAAAACAAGTAGGTTCCGTCTCGCCAATTTGTAGGAAAAAATCAAGATGAGCACGACGCAAATCGGCCTAAAATCTCTTCGGAGGTTATCGCGCCTTACATTTATTTATTTTTTTTTATCTGATATTAATTAAATTATTAATATCATTAAGTTATTAAATAATTATTGTTGTAAACGTTTTTAAGATACTCACCACTCGCAGCGGCTCAACCAGACTCAAATCAAATTCAATTTTAAACTTGGGTATCAAAATATCCATGGTGACATCGCGTAAACTCCTCTGCACCAATTGCAACGAACCAACATCGAATATGCGCTCCAATTGCGCCACTCCATAATCCAACTGATTTGGCAACATTATTAGCATACGCTGATTCGAATCTTTATATGGCAACTCTGCTGCTAGCAAATCAAGTGCGTACACCTCACCATAGCGCATTCTCACATTCGTGCGATACATCATTGGCACATGCACTGTCGTCCATGAGTTCAAATGGAAATCTCGTGGTATTGTGTATCTAGGATCAAAGGGATACTTCCATTGTGCTTTAAAATATATCGCGTTGATCAAAACAATTGCACTCGCACTCCACAACTCAGATGCATCAATGACTCGCTCTATCTTACCATGCGTCTCCAAATTCACCCACTCATTGATTTCCGCTGCAGTTTGTTGACTATTTGCGAATTGTACCTGTGCAACGGTTGACTGGAAATTTGTACTTATTAGCTCTTGATATGAATTCAAGATTTGTAGACGCTGATCTACAAATATGCGATTAGCCATTTCGAGTTTACTTTGCGGTGCGCGTATGGTAGCTTGAAGAAACTCATAATATTCGTGAGCGATATCTTCTTTAGACGCCGTGGGACTCAATGCAAGCACATGACGCATTTCAATGGCAGTTTGTTTCTCAGCACCCAAATATATCATCGCTAGACAAGTTTGCGCCGATGCGGGGGAAATAATTAAATTATCATGCGGCTTGTATGATGTAATTGTGTAGAAAAAATTACAAGCAAACTCATAGCGGCTTTGCTTGTCAAGCGTGTACGCCGAATGAAATTGCAACAATGTGATAAACAATGGAACTGAAAATAATAATAATAAACAATTATAATTATTGTATTTATCATTAATTGTTTAAAAATTTTCACTTTACTTGCTACAAGTACTCCCATCGCTGCTAAAGTCACACAAATGAGGCGTCAGCTCTGATCCGATCTGTGATGAGCACTGAGCACGCATTCACAAAAATATTCATATTTATTTATCATTTACTCAGAGTTGATTTAAAAATATTTTTTTAGTGCCAATAAAAGTTTAAAAGGTTTTGCCAATTTGTAATTCACACATTCAATTACACTATGCAACAATTAGAATTTACCAAAAATTTTAAAATTTTCGTATCTGCGCGTCGAAGCGGCTCTTAGAGCCACAAAAGAGGTGAATGATTGGCGCAATAATACCCAAAGGGCGGACGAGGCGATACGCGTGTACACCGATGGTTCCAAAGTAGTGGAAGGAGTAGGATCTGTGGTATACTGCGCTGATCCGGAAACAAACAGATCCTAAAAGCTTCCAGATCACTGTAGCGTTTTTCAAGCGGAAATATTAGGCGTAACTAAAGCAATAGAAACAGCGGAAGAGAATAGCTTAAGCTGCAACCGTGTTAACTTTTATATTGACAGCCAAGCAGCAATTGAGGCAATAATCTCGCATACCACAGCATCTAAATGCGTGTTAGAGTGTAAGCGCTCTCTGGAGAGAACCGGGACAGGGAGAAGCATAGATCTATATTGGGTCCCAGGGCATAGGGGAATAGATGGGAATTAAAAAGCGGATGAATCAAATCAAATGGACACATCCCTTGAAGCTTGCTCCGTAGACGTCCCAATTAGACTGGGCGATATTAAGCGAAGGCGAGAGGTGCACATGATAGCCAAGCGGGAAAGACGTGGACCCAAGCGCGAGGACTACAAAGTGTCGATGATCATATGTAGGTCTTACAACCTTAGACTATCAAAGTTACTCATATCATTAAAAAGACAGGACTGTGGACTCATGACGAATAATCTGACTGGAAACTGCCTTCTAGTGTCAGATGCCTTTAAATTAGGTTTGGTCAATGATAGCAGATGTAGGAAGTGCTGGTTGGAAGAGGAAAACATCGACCACGTTTTGTGCTCATGCCCTGAGCTTGCCAGGCTAAAACTCCAGCCATAAGGAGTGATCCAGCTGTCAAATCTAGAAGCAGCAAGTTGCATAGGTCCTATAAAACTTCTTGTATTTGTCAATTGGGAGGAGTTATTTTATAACATAGGTCCTGGGTTTTTCAGTTTGGCCATTAAACAAACTTCTGGTAACACTACGCACTCATTCAGTCTATGTGAAGTCCTCATGGATCGGCCAGTTCAGCCTAGCCCAACTTAAAGTGATCATATATATGATTTATATCGTCTAGATAAGTGAAAGGAGTAAGGGTAGAGGGAAATCGAAGGAGAGTGAGGGAGGAGGGTTAAGAATATATGTAGACAACTATTTGTAGAGGATTGGGTACATGAATCTATAAAACAAAGTGATACACACTTTGGAAAAGTGGGCAGTGCCACACCTCTTTCTAAAAACTAGCCCAATTTGCTGAATCTCTACATCTATATGAAGATGATATCGATTATTTGCTGATATAACCCTGTATAGGAGGGCGATAAATTAAAAGTTGGGAGGGGATTTAATAAAGATGAAGTGGAAAAAAGGGGTGGGCAAACTAGTGAAGAAATACGGTAAAACGAAGGGATAGGAAAGAGAAAATTTTCTTAAGTACGATTATTTGGGCAGAGTTGGACAATGGGACTTATGGTCAAAGTTATATGTTAAAAAATTGGAATGAGCGACGCCCGTTTGTTGGCAGGAACTAAATGTATAATTTGCAATCCTTGAATGGTATTCCCATATATGAGGGATCGAAGTGGAGAGGGAAGAAGATGGGAAACAAGACGCAGAGAAAGTAAGGAGGAGAAGGACGTAAAGGGGGTTTGTGAAAAAGGTAAGCCGAGATGAATAGGAACATGGTGGGGAATGGTTATAGAAAGGGATAGTCTAAATTGTTAAAGAAAAGAGGAGGAGGGGACGCGATAAAGGGAAGAAAGAAGGCCATTAATAGCGGAATAAATTGGTGAAAGTAAGGTATGGTTAGTTTGAATTGGCCAGTCGTACACTGAATGTGTCGATAGTGTTATCAAAATTTGACGAACAAACGGAAAACCCCATTTAGGTGCAGGATTTATGTTATAAAATAATTTCGTCCTATTGGCAAATATTAAAAGCTTTTTATAACCTTGCTTAATTATTGCCTAGAGATCTGGCAGCTATGCGGCCCCTAGTAGCTGGAGCCTTGACCTCGAGAGCGCATGGATACTAACACAGCACGTGCTCAACCGTTTCTTCCTACTGCTCGTATTTCCCGTATTTGACGGGGCCTATCTAACAATTATCTCTTTAGAGATATGAACAGTTTTGTTAGTCGAAGCCTTGCACATGATCTTAGAAATTTTGTAGCCTCGAGCTTATAGGGGACAATAGATATCTAAGTCAAAAGAAAGGGAGATGCGGAAAAGTATTGGAAGAAGACAGGAATATAAAGTATAAATAGAAGAGGAAAAAGGAAGTGGGTGCCGAAGCGGAAAGAGGGAAATATAGCAGCAGTATAGAGATGACCATTAAGAGGAATGGAGAATATTAAGCTGTGGAAGAGGAGTCAAAGAAAATGGGGTAATATAAAGGAAAAGGGAATGGTAGTGGAAAAGCACAAGGGAGAAAGCGCGAAAAAAGCGAGAAAGCGAGAGGAAAAAAGAAGAAAAGCTAGAAGACGAGGGAGGTAAAAAGGACGACAAAAGAGGATGAAAAGTGGAGTAGGAGCAGTAGAGGTTTAGAAAAGTAAGGGGAGGTAAATACATAGATAACGAAAGAAGGCATCAGAAAATACTAGATTAAATTGGTTGTGTGGGGCCACCTC
Source organism: Eurosta solidaginis (assembly GCF_040869045.1). Lineage (NCBI taxonomy): Eukaryota > Metazoa > Arthropoda > Insecta > Diptera > Tephritidae > Eurosta > Eurosta solidaginis. Next base: position 248,197,428 of record NC_090320.1, on the reverse strand, counting down.
TTCAAGAAGATGCTAGTGCAATTTATAGCTTCTCAATCCAATTGTCAGCCTTACCTAGCCGTAGCGAATACTGTGTATCTTATACTGAATAAAGAAATATGCAATATTTAACAAGCGAAGCTCTGGCGACCCCAAATTGCTCACAAGGAGTGTCTTTATCGCTAAAAGAAGAAGAAAAAGATGAGAGAACGAGGCAGAGGACGAAGAAATAATATACTTTACTGCCGTTTCCATTCTACTCTACCATACCATGGCTTTCTTATATGTAAAAATTTTCAGTACACCTTTCTCCCTCCTTCTTCCTAGTTCTCCCTCACACTTCCCTTTTTCCCATTAACATAACGGATAATTGGTGTGCTCAATGTTTGGCTCCACATACTTTGGTTCCAATGGTTACTTGTGAGTTGGACGTTATACGTAGTTCCGCTGATCACTTGCAGCTGATCTGAGGAAAAAATCAGTCAGTGAATTGCGAAAAATCATTTTGGTCATATGTAGTCGCTAAGCGCCTAGTCGATCTCATTGAGCGTACTTGGGCTAAGGTACTGTTCACGTTTATTATCATATTTCATAAAATTTTACTGGATTCCTCTAACTCAACCCCATTGGCAAGCTCTTAGCGTTGTGAAAGTTGTATTTCAAATAATAAGAAAGGCTTTTCTGAAAACTCCAGTTATTTCCAGATAAATTATGCTCAAAACTAAATATGATATTGAGAACATTACTTGATATGGCCGACACATTTTTATGAACCCTTCAAGTGTATAACACAATTGAGACTCACCTCTAACATGAGCTTACGGTCTCTTGAGCTTACGTTCTTTCCACACTTTTCAGTCAATAGGCTCTTAGGTCGGGTCTGCTGTTTACTGTGTCGATCTGGAGATAATTAGATCCCTCGGGCTGCCAGATTACTGCAGGCGGAAATAACAGCCGTGAAGAAAGCAGCAGAAACTCTGGAGAAAGCGTGCTTAAGCTGCAATCGCGTCAATATATATATTGATAGTCAGGCGCCGATTAAGGCAATAATCTCAATACAGTATTTCATCAAGAAGTGTCCTAGAATGTAAAGAAGTATTGGAAAAACTTCGTTTAGGCCGGACCATACATATTTTCTGGGCTCCCGGTCATAAAAGGATAGAAGCTAATGAAAAGGCCGATGAGTTGGCAAAGGAGGGTGCAGCACTCGCTGAAACGACGGTAGACGTACCTATCCGTTTGAGAGAAATCAAAAGCAGATAGGAGTTGCATATGGTCCAACAAGCAGGTAAGACTTGTACAGAAGCGCGTGACTGCGACATTTCTGAAATCATGCGCAAATCCTACGATATTAGACTAACCAAGTGGTTTATATCTCTGAAGAGAGAAGACCTAAGGCTCACAATCGGCATACCAACTGGACACTACCTTCTAGCGTCACATGCTTTTAAGTTAGGCCTCGTCAGTAACAGCAGATGTACGAAGGGCGAGCGGCAGGAAAAAACGGTTATGCTCGTGTCCTGCGCTCGCCAGTTAAAAGCTACAGCTATTAGTGACGGCAAAGTTGCAAGAACTCGAGTCAACAAATATGCAAGGTCCTAGAAACTTCTGGTATTTGCCAAGAGTACGGAGTTATTCTATAACATACATACGTTTTGGCACCCAATTGGCGTTCTTCCGTTTGGCCGCCAAACAAATTCTGCTAACACTATGAACACATTCAGTCTATGTGTGGTCTTTATTGACCAGCCAGTTCAACCTAACCTAACCTCTTTTACATTCATACTACTACTTTTTATTCGAACCTCTGCTATCGTTGTGCACCCCTGCTAATGTAGTTTCCTTACCACGAATGATATTAGTACTGAAAAAAAAAAACAAAACACCTGATTAATAACACCTCGTTCAAGCTCACCACTTTACCATACACTCACACAAATGTCTAAAGTTTCATAGTGCATTTACTTTGAAATTATAACCTCTATTACAATTCGTGGCATAAATTCACTAGTGACGTGTGTTGGGACATTAATGACTCTATCAATTCGGTGAATGGTATTCATACGCGTAGATGGAAAAACGAGTTGCTTAAAGCACGAAACATGTTTGGTGTTAATTCTCTATGTCGTATTTTCACCTTCAACAGCAAATCAACTTTGATAGGGTTTAATTGGTTGTTCATAATAAAGTTGTTAAAATATCTGCGATTAACAACTATAATAACAACAATATTAAGTGCATAGTAAAACAAAATGCCAATCTAACCGACAATAATAACAACGGCTCGATTAAACACCAACTATTGGAACAACAACAAAACAAACTAGCAACAACAACAATGTGTAATATTTACAGCCTCTAAAATGCGTGTTGAAACTATGATTATAACGGTATTCAGTGCATGATAAACAAGGTAATAAAAATCGGTTTCTCATTTCTTTAAAAATATTTCTTAAATTTTGTTTTTGTTCAACCAGATAAATGCACTCCCAAAAGTGTTGTGTTTAAGGTCAGTGAGTGCTAAAAATAGAGCTTGGGGACGGATTAGCATACAACTATCATTATTACTAGGTCTGGAAGCACTGCGAGCTTTGTGTAGATCTATTGTGCAAAACCTTTCAGCCTTATTTTGTGTCTATCTAAGTACCTCTTCAGGCTTTACACTCCATATTACATAGGGTTTAAGAGTACCACCACCTAGATGGGGTAGTCTCTGCCTAGACAGAGCGACGCATTCGCGGAGAATGTGAACCGGCATTTCATCATCCAACTCACAGAAACGACAAATTTGGGTATCGGATATATTTAACTTACTTACGTGATATCGTAGACCGCAGTGTCCCGTATAGTACCCTGTGAGAGTTTTTAGGTCCTCCTTGCTTAGATTAATGGCTTTGGCTGATACTTTCGTTGCCGGAAGTATAAACAGTTTAGCCTGTCTTTGCCCTGGGCAGTCAATCCGGTGACGTCGGAATTGTTTAGATTACCAAGTACTTATAGTTTCCCTAGTGTGTGCCTTTGTAAGTCCACAAAAGGGCTCTGGACCACCCAGCACCCTGCTTTGCTAGGTACTATGTATGTTCATTACCTTCATGTCCCTGATGTGCGGGAGCCTATCCTAACAAGCTCTTGTTTATGGCTCCTAGGTTATTAAGGATTTTAGTGCATTCATCCACTAGCTTAGATGTAACTGTGCAGATTTGCAAGGCACGCAGGGCCGCCGACATAATGTAGATGCTCTTCGATGTTGAGCCTCTCCGCAGACATTTTTTACCACATACTTATATTGCATGGATTTCTGCCTGAAATATGGTGGGGTAGTATCCCATTGGTATCGAGTTATTGAAGTTCGGCCCATAGATGCCAGCTCCCGTTCTTCCGTCATCGAATTTCGATCCATCGTGAACCAGACATCTGAGTCGGGGTCGTTATAGGAATTTCCTGTTTCCCACTGGATCCTGTCCACAATAAACACTTCAAAGTGCCGTGATTTTCTGAGCTTAGGGAACATTACGTCACGCAGTTGTAATGAGGGATTTACTATTAATATTCTTATTACCTTCATAAGTCCTATCATATTTCCTTGCTTCAACTCAGAAATATTTGGAAGGCTTTGTGCACCTATTGTTGCCTCTTTCTCTATCAGAACAGGGAAGGAAGGTATTCCCTTCAAAGCACTAAGTTTATAGATTTTAAACTTTCGAAAATGGAAGATCTCCACCTCAAAGGAATTTGAGATGTCAAAGCGAATTTACGAATTGATGGCATCCCATCAGCTGATTCCTTTTTCCTTCCTTTATATTAGGTTCGTTTCATGTTTTCCCCCAAATATCAATACGAAGTTGGAAAGTTTTGTATTGAGTTCTTGAGTAACTTTCCGTGTGGCTAGAGTCTTTCAATTTGGAACATACTTCAAAACCCGATATAAATGAAGCATGAGGAAGAAAACTGCCATTAAGTGGCACAGGGATCGTGGTATTTTGAAAACTCATTCGAACTTGGACATTTTGCTAACAAGTTTTCAGCAACTACGCGGTGAGCTAAGGACTTGGAACTTTGAAAATAGATAGTATTGTAAAAATGCAAGACTTAATATAAAAATTCTTCTAGATGGAGGAGCGATCGAAATACTTAGAGATCTTTGGAAAATGCTTCGGCGCATGTAGATTCTTGCGAACGATTTTCAAAAAACTTCTAATTGAGCTGGAAAGCTTATACTGTTTTCACACAGACGGCTTATTGAATAATAAAGGCAGTTTTCTACATTAAGACGCTTATTGAGCTCAATCTTCCCTACAAAATTCGAATCTATAATTATTTCATTAGTGACTAATCGAATGCCTAATGAAGTCAAAAGCAAAATGCAACTCTGTTGGCAGCCTTCCGCTTCTTAGTTTTTGGTGTGTTCAGTGCTTAAAAATGTCATTTTTCAAAGTAAATGTCATTGTCTGCATGGCGGAACGATACAAGGTGGCCGCATCGAACAGCTGATTATAACCTTTTTTTATTTGACTTGATACATCAACTACCGGCGCAGTACGATTTTGACATTTGTCCATCGAATTTACAAGTACATGGAATTTTTTTATGTTTGTAGGTATGTCACCATGCTGCCACCTTGTATCGTTCAGCCATGATTGTCTGTCATATAGCATTGTCATTTTATTCGCTTGACATTTCATCCTTCATACTAATCGAGCAGTTACTTCTGTGTGAAAGCAAAAAATTTACGATTTCATTAGAAGGTGAAATGGGATCATTAAGTTTCTGTGTGAAAACAGTATTACACTTAGATCAGAGCACCGTGACAATACAACAAAAGGAAAAAACGTGAGCTTTGTTGCGCACGAATCTACATGTATTTACTAAAATCGGATCGGATAAGGTGGAATCTTGCGATCATTTTTTGCGAAACTTCCGCAGATTGAGTCGTCGCCAATGCCAACTAACAAACAGTCGAATGCCTCTACGCCATTTATCGAAGCCCCATATGTACCTCCACCCAATACTAGAAATTTATACAATTTTTGTCAGCCCAATGCAACACAAATAATTTATTTTCAGCTCAGTCATGAGCTGCTCCCACGTCGACGCCTCAAGCCAGCGGGGCTTCCAATAACGTACAGTACGTACCCTATAATTTCAGTCTTCCAAAAAAATTGTTAGATTTGCTAGAATTTAGCGGTAGGGCTGAAGAATGGCCTATGTTTTATGCATCTTTCATAGAGTCGACGGCGGCATAGAGATATAGCAACTTAGATAATAACCAGCGCCTTCAAAATTGCCTTAAGGGTGATGCAAGCGAAACGGGGAAGTCGCTACCCAACCCTACCATCTATTCATTCATCTACAATAGCAACATCAATTATGTACCATCTTTGATGTCAACATCTTGATGGTAAAGTACGGGTGCGTTAAATTCCTGTACTCGAGCCAACGACAAAACGTCTCTAAAAACATCACACTTAGTTGAGAGCCCGATTACAATGAATCTTCCTATAGGTGGCGTGACAAATTGAGTAATCTTGCGATCAAATTTCAATCAAGCTTCAAAGTTCCCGCTGAGCAAGAGATTTCAAACCACACAAATAGTTCTGAGGATCGAGACAAAGCCATAAAAGGAGAAAAAATACACTGGCTGACGCAAAGGTCGTGACAACACAATACAGCTCTTATAAGATTTCTAATCTTTCGATCGATTTTTATGTAACTTCCTGGAAAGCTAGAGGCGTGACATGTTAAACACATTTCAAAGGCGAAAGGAAGTGAAGTACTTATTGCAAAAGTTAAGTTAGGGACGAACCGATTGAGATATTAAGAAAATCGTACGAAAGGAGGAACTTAATATTGAGCTTTTATCACAATCGCTTAGCTAGTCTAAGTATGTCCCACGACCTTGCCGATATAACCTAGCTCACCATTGAACTATAAACTTGAAATTTCATATTAAGTTCAGAGCACCGACACAATGCAACAAAGGAGTGAAAAAGGACATCTAGGTGTCGCACAGATCGAAATAATTAGAAAGTTCATAACGTGAAATTTTAGTATCGATTTTTAGTAGTTTCCAGGTAAGCTAGAGCCTTGAAAGGCGTGCTCCACCATCCACACCGAAGATTATGGGTTCATACCCCGGAAAAACAACACCAAAATTTCAGAAACAAGTTTTTCAATTAGAACAAATTTTTTTCTAAGTGGTGTCGCCCCTCAGCAGTGTTTGGTAAGCACTCCGAGTGAATTTCTGCCATGAAAATCACCCAGTGAAAACTCATCTGCCTTGCAGATGCCGTTCGGAGTCGGCACAAGACAAGTAGGCCCTCTCCCACTAATTTATAGGGAAAATTAAAAGAAGCACGACGCAAATTAGAAGAGAAGCTCGGCCTAAAATCTCTTCGGAGGATATAGGTTATAGCGCTTTACATTATTTAGAGCCTAGAAATTTTAAACATATTTCAGAGGCCAAAGAGGGTAGAATAAATATCACAAAAAGTTCCTCTACGGAGCGCACAGATCAATGTACATATTCAGAGTATTCGTATGGATGCGGAGGAATCTTGCGATCAATCTTTAAAGGACATACAAACTTGAAACTTCACACATAGTTGATAGCACACCTACAAAATGACACAGTAAGGCAAAATAAGTACGGTTTGGTAGGATTGAACTGGCTGCGCAATAAAGACCTTACATTGACTGAATGTGTCCACACTGTTAGAAGCACATGTTTGACGATCAAATGGATAAGCTCAATAAGGTACCAGCATGTATGTAGCAAAATAAATAAGTCCTTTTGGCAAATACTTAAATTGTAATACTAGTTAGCATAATTGTAGTTTCAATATCCGAAACTGATAGGCCTGCCTCTCCTAATAGCTGGAACGTTGACCTGCCTAGCTCATGACACTAACACACAATGTAGTCAATCGTTTCAGCCTGAAGCCCGTTCTTCTAACATCCGTTGCCGCTGGTAAAACGTAATTTATAAGGATATGACGCCAGAAAATAGTGTAAAATTTATACGCCCGTCATGAGTCTCAAGTCTTCTACCTTTAGAGATAGGAGCAATTTTGTTAATCTTACATCGTGTGCGTTTGGACATGATCTTCGAAATTTTGCAGTCATGCGCTTGAATCCACACTTCTCACTTTCCGTATGCCACTCATTTATTTTTATTGCTCACGGATTGTGACGTCATCCGTATATGTACGGAGTAATGTACCCTCCTTTTTCATTACACCATTTCATTGCCGAATGCTTGTTTGTACTCCATGCGACCGACTATAGTCTGCGAATATGTTAATTAGTTTGTTGAATTTAATTGTCACATCCCGTTTAGTTTTTATGGCGAATAACTTAACAGTGAATGAATTAAAATGCCCATTTTAGAGTATATTTGAACTAGACTTAAACGAAATTGGCGTGTATAAACAGTTACGTGGAGATAAACTATTAAGCAAACCTAGTTTTAAACTTATCGTACCCGTCCTGCTATATGGGGCAGAAGCATGGACCATGACAACAGCAGATGAAGCGGCTTTGGGACTGTTCGAGAGAAAAGTTCTTCGAAAGATTTATGGACCTCTACGCGTTGGCGATGGCGAGTACCGAAGAAGATTTAATGATGAGCTGTACGAGCTATACGCAGACATCAACATAGTCCAGCGAATTTAAACACAACGGCTGCGCTGGCTAGGCCATGTTATGCGAATGAATGATGATGCTCCGGCCAAGAAAGTGTTTCTATCGGAACCCGCCTATGGAAGCAGAGGTAGAGGGCGGCCCCCACTCCGTTGGAAGGACCAGGTGGAAAGCGATTTAAACTCCCTTGGTGTGACCAATTGGCGCCGGTTGGCGGAACGAAGGAGCGACTGGCGCGCCTTGTTGGACGGCCATAACCGTTTAGACGGCTAAGCGCCAATTAAGTAAGTAAGTAAGTTTTAAACAACGATAAACTGTAAAGGTTCGTCTCAATTAATATTTTAGTTTCATTTCAATTTGATTTGTTATTGACACCTAAACGTATTCTCAAACGTTTATTTTCAAAGGTATCTCAAATAACTGTTGCTAGCGTTCTCGTTCTCGCTAATGCTTGCTCCGTTATTTATTGTGATTGTTCTGAAAGCTTAGGAATATATATGCCTCTTTCGTACCTGCTAAAGAAAACTTTAGCTTATACCAAGTTTCTTCTGCATTGATAAGATCCGCGTAGTATTCAGAACAACAAAAATTCTCTCAAGGCAACATATTTAGTGAAGACGCGCTCCTCCACTACAGATGTAAGAACCAGTTGTACGTCTGCCCAAAGTACATCGGCAAGTGGTGAGCATTTTCGAATTAAGCAGTACTTCGGCTTTTTCAGACATTCTTAATGGGATTATTGGCACCATCAAGTGGCACACATTTCAGTTTTTGGGTTCGACATCAGGCTTAAGTGTGGATCACACTGCTGAGCATGAATGCTGTAATTATCGAAGTAAGGTTTATAGGCCGAACAGTCCAGCGAAACTGGCAGTTTCCACAGTATTGAACCATAAAAAAACCCTTTGGCGGCATTGGTTCCACATTTGAGCCTCTTTTATTAATTAAATCGAAGTTGAACTAGTATGACGACCCTCTCCCAGAAATTTGCTTTCCTCTTCTGCAAGAATAGGATACTCGACGTAAATAGCCGCATCATACGGAGTGAGTTGACAGAGGAATTTACCGACTTTGTATGATAACGTTTGCGGGCCCGAACATGTTCTTTAAAATGAATAGCTGTGTTACACGGTTCGTGAAATTACAACGGTTTAAGTCGTTTCTACTGTAACTAATCTGAGATGCCTTAATGTTTTTGTTGTATTCATATGACGAGCAAAAACACAACCCACCGATCCTTAGCTTAAAATTGCATCACTGCTCTCCAAAACATGTTTTTTTTAAATCCAAATATGTTTTGGAGAACAGAGAAGCAATTTGAAGCTAAGGGTTGGTTTAATTTTAGGCCCTCTCACGGCACATACAGCTGTTTTTGTTGTTGTCTTAATAGTGCTTTGCCCCATTCAATGAGCACGACCACTCACAAATTGTCATAAAGTCCTCTTTTTTTTTGGGATTTGGGATTAATGGGAGGATTCTATGACCACAGCACCAGGTACAAAATCATATGGTCCTTCTAGATTGTCGTTTCATTTCACATGTTCCTCCGTTTTTCACAATAGCTCCGTTATTCACAGTAACTCCGTTATTCAATAATATATACATTCCGTTATTTCTCGTAACAATGTAAATTTTTTGATTTTTAAATGGCACCACGCCAGGGAGGACAAAAGCTATCCTTAAGACATGCCCAAGGATGCTCTGCCCATCCCAACCTTCCACATTCACAAACAGGGGAGCGACAAGCCATCCCACCAGCCTGGTTTTTGTTTCCAGCTCAACCAAACTAAGCCTAAAAACATTTTTAACTGAGCTGTGAATAGCTGCCGCTTCCCAGTTGAAACCAAAAATCGAACTGGACCAAAGTCCTCTAACGGGAGTCCAAGAAACTGGGAGTTTCAACAGGAGTGGACTCTAGGAAAATTGGTGTTAGAGGCGTAGGTTCCACGTTACAATTGAAAATATGGTTGGTGACATGCTTGGAAACTTCGCATGTACAGCTCATCTATCGGTGAGGGAGGCGGCAGCGTTAGCCAATTATCCCACCGTAAAGTTATCAGGAAATTGATGTATTCGTACCGCCAACCAAAATATTTTCGTATCCATAAAGATACGTACTATCGAAACTATGTTCAACTTCGAGCGTCGAAACGATTTTTTGTCATCCTTTGGTAAATTTGGTTTACAGATAACACGCTTTCAGGATGCTGTCATCTACACTATCATCTCTCGTCCTGAATACGTATTTATTAGATTAAAAGCCATTATATGTGTTTCCAAGAATCTAATCCTTTTACTTAGATCAGGGCTGCTCAAATAAATTGGCTAACTAAGCCTTACCGCAACAACAATAGAATTAAATCAGAGTTGCTCATAAGAGCTTCGTAGAGCTATATGTCGTAGGAGTGCAGCGACTGAAATTCAGAAGAGCAAGCGGTGAATCAGTTTTCGTTTGCACTTCAAGCAGCAAGGATCTCTTCAGCATAGCTATGCCTTGATACTAACTGACGGGCCAAAGTTAATGTCGGTTGATTTGAGTACCGTTTGCTCTGAGTGTGCCCCATGGATAAGTCAAACATTTCGCGGTTGATGTCAGTGTTATTCAGCCGATATCGATTTGTTTGTCGTTTATAGACTAAGGCCCGGTTTATCAGTGGTTGGTTAAGCTAAGCTTAAACTAAGCTTGCTTAAACTTTAGTCAAATTTAAACTATTTAGGCCGCCTTTGGGGTATGCTGTTTTGTGCGGCAACATTGGTTTTTAATTATCTAGATTATTTTGCAGATACGGCAATAGCTGGATTTTGTTTACCCAACAAACATGGAAAAAAATTCTCCGGCGAAATATATATCTAGTTCTGGAAATGAAATCCAACATCATTATTTAATTATTCTTAACCCAGATAGTTCTCGAGTTGATATCCAACTTCATTCTCCAGTCACTATCCAACTTTTGAGAAATTTTGTAGTATTCAGGGCTGTCATGGAATCCAAGTCGGTTTTGCGTTTTGTCGGAATTGCAAACCAATATTGATTTAAATTGGTGTCATAAAACCGTATTGGTTTTGCTCTTTTCGAATGTAAATAAAAGCGATGTTCGAATCAGCTGTTTTGCAGTTTTATCGGTACACCGGCAATTTTGATGTTAATTTTTTTTTGGCAAAATTTTATAAAATAATTGTTTTGTGTATCTAAAGAGATATAAATAAATTTATTGACATCAAAATGGCATCAGCAGTTGTAGCATTTATGTTATTGGAAGGTGAAAGTTGTGAGAAGGTCAAAAGAAAAATTTTGAGAGAACGCAGCAATCCATTGGAGCTGCCAGAGACAGCGTAAGTAAAAATATTCCTTAATGTGCGTTTCGAAATATTTATAGTGTACTTGCAGTTTCGTTGCATACTATCGCATAAACAAAGAGGCTTTCCGAATGGTATTGAACACTATTGAAGGACACTTAACTCGTTTGAAAGTTCTGCCAGTGCTGCAATTAGCAGCTACGTTACGATTTTTAGCTGAAGGATCATATCAAACATCAGTTGGCAAGGATTCTAGCATAAGTGTAGCTAGAAGCACGGTGTCAACGATTTTAGATGATGTGCTCAACGGTATGAATCAGTTAGTTTGCCCACAGTGGGTGAAATTAGAAATGGACGAACCCGAACAACGCAGATCAAGAGACTATTTTTATACAAAGTACAAAATTCCCTCCATAATTGGTTGTATTGACGGGACACATATAAAAATCATCAAGCCGAGTACTGACGAACATTTATTCTATAATCGAAAGGGATACTTCAGTATGAATGCCATGATTGTAAGTAGTCTTTAATATTAATTTTATTTTGCTTATAAAACTGGATTGTACAAGTACCTGCATTTAGATTTGTGATACTGACATGAAAATTCGAACGGTCGATGCTCGGTATCCCGGCTCTAGCCATGAATCTTTCGTATGGAACGTTAGTAGGGCCAGAAGACATTTCCTTAGGAAGTATGAGTCAGGTGACCGGACATCTAAATTGTTAGGAGATAGTGGATATGGCATAGAACCTTTTTTATTAACACCATACAGAGATCCAAGCTACAACTCCAAAGAATATAAATTTAATTTGGCGCATTCATCAGGTCGAAATATTGTAGAGCGAACAATAGGAGTGCTAAAAAGCAGATTTCGATGCTTATTAGGCACCTTGCACTACAGGCCAGAAAAAGTGGTGAAAATTGTAAACCTCTGTTGTGCGCTTCATAACATCTGCAGAAGGTACAACGTGGAATATAACAAAGAGAACATTACTTTACCATCAAATAATATCGAGGAAAATGTTGAATCTCCACCTAGCGCTACACTGCAGAGTGAAGGCAAAAGAAATAGCGAACAGTTTATAGTAAAAATATGCAATGCTTGATAGGTACATATGCATGTTTAAACAAAATTTTATTTCTTTATTTAAAAGAAAAATGGATATATAAGTATATATATTAACTAAAACAAAACCAAATATATATTCATTAAAACTAAAATAACATCCATTCAACGCTTTCTAATTGATTAAATAAGGTAATATTTAAGAGGTAATACATTTAATTTAATAAGGTACGAATAAGGCACATTTTAAGGTATTACAAGCACAACCAACATTTTGGAAAATGGGAAATTATTTCTTTTTCTGTTTTTCGTAATCAAACTTTTGGAGCTCGAGTTCGAGTTGCTGCTTTTTTATCTCATTTTTTTCCTGCAACGCTCGCAAAATACCTGCATTATTACGGACAAATTCATCCTTCAGCGCAGTTACAGAGTTAGTCACAGATTCGTTGCCTTTTTCTATGGCTCTGTAGACTCACCTGATGCTGCCGGCATTTTCCTTTTCAATTTTTATAAGCTCGTCCAATTTCTCATTTATTTCGAGCTTTCTCTCGTTGTCTTCATCTAAAAATTTTTTTAAACGCTCCCCCGTACCTTCAGTCCGTTGCCTTTTAGGAGTGCTGGTAACTGGAGACATTGGCCGCTTCGTAGACGTGGATGGTAATTCATCGTCACTTTCGTTGGGGCCAAGTTCATTGCCAGCTACACCTTCCACAGACTTTGTCATGCCAAAAATGCGCACTATTGTCTCTTCCGTTTGAGAAAGTTGGTGCTTGGTGAAGGGTCCTCCACGAGTTGCTCGGGACTCGGTTTGGTTTTGTGCGAGCTTTCTTTTTATGTCGCTTTTCCACTCAGTCCATGTCTGTAAGTATACAGGAAACGGAGCAATTTAAAGTTATATTACGTTTAAGTACCAACTATGTTTTACCTTTCTCCATCCATTCACATCCTTTTGTGGTGGACCGGCACTGTTTAGCGACGTAACTAACTGTTACCAAAGATCGTCAACAGTTGGCTTATCCCGCTTCGTGAAGCCCTTCGCAATATCTGGATATTTTTCCATAAATTCAATAAAAATACTGTTTTGCATTGAATTTTTATGCTTTCCCCTATTAAGAATGAAAATATATGTAAATTTACATTTATTTTTATAAAATAAACCTTTATTTACTTACATTTTTAGAAAATATTCAACTGCAAGAGAAAACCAACTATGAAAAAAATGAAATCCAATGGCATTTAACTGATTGGTTTGTTTCCGATAGCAAAACCGATATTATTGGATTCTGTGACACCTAAAACCGACACTAATTCCGATTCGAACATTAAACCGATAACATTGGATTTCATGACACCAAAGTTATTTTTTTGTAGTTTTTAAATCCGATTACGACAGCAATTGGATTCCATGACAGCCCTGATTAAAAGTTTTCCAGTTGATCTCCCACGTCATTAATATTTTCCAATTATTATCCTAATTTCGAGAGATTTTGAGAAATGCATAGTTCTGAAATGAACATTCAACCCATTTTTCCCAGTTGATATCTTATTATATATATATTATACATTATATATCGAGTTGAGGTGGAGTTGAAAAAAATCTGCAAGGCGGTATCAGCAAAATCAACAGCTGTTTATTGTGAGAATTAAAAACCTGGTTGATAGCAGTAATGAAGCATAATTAATCAAGAATAAATTATATAGACGGCCGCCGTGGTGTGATGGTAGCGTGCTCGGCCAGCCACACCGAAGATCCTACATCAACATCATTGAATCATACATTTGAGTCCAGTTAGAGAACCGCAAGTTGTTAATTACATTTTTTCAACTTAAGTAATAGCATATTTTGCTTTATAAAAAGTTCCCTCTTTTGCTGAGTATGCTATGATTCTCGAGTTGAGCCACTGTTTCGAAACAACATTTGAGATTTTAGAAGTATGCCTAGTTATTAACATGAGCTCTAATGGTACTCAAGCCCAAATGCTTGTTGGGTATATTCGACGCCATTTCGTACGAACGCAAATAACTGATAGGTTAACTAGCGTTTAACCCTGGCAGATGGGCCGCTTAAGCTTCAGTTAAAGTAGACTGAAAAACTGCAAAATAAGTTTAAGCGTAGTTTAACTGACAAACTGAGTTGAACTTGTACTGAAAAACCGGGCCTAAGTGGCGTTTTTTGAGAGTTATAAAGAACTATTCGAGCTTATGCTGTCTATTATAAATTCATATTGAACAACGTAATATTGTACTAAAATTGTTATCTTAAAATATGTGTCTCAAACTTCCAATGCATGATTTATTCTTTTCGTTCTCGATTTTCTTATATGTTGAATCAGTTTGTAGCACGGCTCGCTAGCTTGCAACAAAAAAGTTACTTTTCGGTCTTCATAGCCCTCAACCGTTTGATGCATCACATCAGTACACAGCGCCAAGGGCATTTTCCCAACTACGAAAGTGTTAATTTCGAAAAATGCGTGCCGCCCTGTAATTATGATCGCATTTTCGTATAAAAATAATTGCACCGACGAAATGTTCAAACCATCAATAAACCATAACCCAAATAAATAACAAAAACCTTTTTGCTCCAAATGAAAGCACAACAACAACAGCACCAATATTATGAAGAAGATGGATTTATTTTACTGTGGCAGACATTATGGCGTGTGAGCTCAGGATTCACGCACGCACACAAAATGATTGCATTTGTGGGCTGATGCGTTGTAAGGTACAGTTTAAAAAATGTCTGATGATCGACAGAATGGACAGTCGGTCAAATGATGATGTTGCTACCAGTGCTGATGATGCGAAGACTGATAAAGATGCCGCCGCCGCTGTAGAGATGATGATAATGATGCTGCTGAAGGCTGTTGAGATGATTGCTGCTGCTGTTACCTCTGCTGCTTGATGATGCCGCCGCTGCCGCCGCTGCACTATTCCCGCTGGGCAACCAAACTTGATCAACTTCTTTAATATCGACCATGCGTCGGAAATTAGGAAATTATAGTTTTTGTTATAAAAAAGATTGCCTTTGGCAAAATAAAAAATTAAGCAGCATTTTTTCTTAATCTTATTAATATAATTTTGTGTTGAGACCACCTCTTCCATCAGCATGCTTTTGTGGTAATTACTGTTTTCGGAGTAGGTCAGCAGCAGTGAATTTAATTCTTGTAGTAAAAGAAATGTTTTAAATGCTCAGTACCAGATCTAAGACGGAATGCTATTTATGGGCGAAATGAATATTTCTTCGCCAGCGACTGGGGTATCGAACTCGTCATCTTCCTATGGGCACGTTATCTTGTTAACTATCTAGTAATGAGAAGAAGTTTTCCCTCCTTCCGCTTTGCAGGAATATGCGTTGGATTTTAAAACTTCCCTTATCCGTCGGAATTTCTAGTAGAATTTTCAGGACTTTTTCCTAGTTGCAGGTCCTCGCACTGGCAGGGTTTCGCATACGTTTCGCTCCTCTGAAAAGGCGACTCTCTGCCCTCTTTGTGTCAGTATAACGCTCCCATATACCGCGGACTAATCATTTTCTGACTGTTTCATGAGCAGCTTTTCGGTGGCAAAGTTTCCTTACGGCACTGCATACATTTCCCGCCTTGCTTAGAGGTTATTTTCCTATTCGACATGTGGGCCTCGTAGAGTGTGCAGATCTAGGACAATGATGCTTTGTCCGCCGTACATTAGACGTGAAGACTTTGGCTTCGTGTTCTTTATTTAGAAGACAATAAAGTAGATGCGGTGATATTTTCATGCTGAAATCTGGTACACTACAAGACCATATGTCAGTTCGTAGCGAAGTCAATCAACTTCATTCCATTGGAAGATGTTACATCGTTGAAGCCGAATTAGGCGATTCTAGGACTTAAGACCTGATAATAGAAAGTATCCTTCTCCACGTAGGCCGTATTATCTCCTGGTGGATATAGATAAACCATATAAAGAAACAAGCGTGAACGACGGGGCGGCCAAATCTCTTTCCTACCTCAAAACTAATAACGTGGCTGCATACAGTGGTTCCTTCCTTCTGGCCGCTGTGGTATAATTCAGAAAGCTCTCGTGTCCCTGTCCATTGCGTGCTCAGTACGATGATCACTTAGCCATGCGAATGCCAAAGGCGACCTTATAGTGAGTCTAAACGAGAACGACCAGAGGCTCTTCACATACAGCGTTCAGAATATGTTTTCGCGGCACCTCTTCTTTGCTAAGCTATTTTATAGCAACTCCTCTCTCCAGCCCTTCAAAGAAAGAAATGGGAACATCCTGTCTTTTTGGAAAATCTGTAGTTGGGAATCTTTGAGCTCTCCTGTGTTTTCTGCTCGCATTTTTTGATTGTGTAGCCCCGAAGATGTTCGTAACAGTCGAAAAGCGAGAACTTGCATGTGGTCCCTGACAACTTCATGTATTTTATTTATTCTTTTTTATTGACGGTGATCTTATATAATCGTAGCCCACCTGCAATTGCTTTCGCATTAATTTAAGACCTCATTGTGAATTCAAGTGATTGTTAAGCGCAAAAAAGAATTTTAAATCAGTGATTCTCGTCTACTCGAGGCGAATCCTGGTAAAAATTTGATAGTATCATTTAGCTGGCGAGGCAATGGAATGGAATGGAGGACGTAGGACTGATGTGATCTAGAAGGTTCACATCTCTCCCGAGATGGTCGGGCTGGTATTTAATGGTTCTAGCTACTGGAACATACCGGACCTATATTCGGCAGAGGACTATCAACACCTTCGTTGAGAGTATTTTTCTTAAGAACAACAACAACAACCTTATAGAAGTTTCGCTTTGATGTATGCTCCGCCTCCAAACGTTGTGTTCCTCTGTCGTAGAAGACTTCTTTTGACAGGGAGGTGTGTCCTCTTCGGACTCCGCCAGAAGTTCGATACGTCCAAGTAATTGTCAAAGTTCGCATTCTTTTTAGTGTCACGTACATCGGAAAGTGTTTTATCTCTTTGCTGTCCTTTGAAATTCGTCACTTCCTTGTTTTGTGAGTTTTGGTTCATTTTTAGTTTCACAAGCAAGCCGGCGAGAGCGTCCAGAGCCTCTTCATGTACAGCATTCAGGCTTCTTTGTTAAGCTGTTTTGTAGCAACTCCCCTCCCCAGTCCTTCAAATAAAGAAATGCGAGCATGCTTTCTTTTTGAAACATCTGACGTTGGGAATTTTTGAGCTCCCCTGTTGTTTTTGTTTGCAGTTTATGACTGTAGCCCCGAAGGTGTTTCTATATTCCGCAGAGGACTATCAACACCTTCAGCGAGTGTAGTTTTCCTTATAACAACAACAACCTTATAGAAGTTTCGCTTTGTTCGTTATATTCCTCTGTCGTAAAAGACTTCTGTTAAGAGGGAGGTGTGTCCTCTTCGGACTCCGCCAGAGGTTCGATACATCTAAGTAATTGTCAAAGTTTGCATCTATGTTAGTGGCACGTGCATCAGAAAGTCTTTTATCTCTTTGCTGTGCTTTTCATTTTGTCACTTACTTGTTTTCTTAGTTTTGGTTCATTTTTAGTCTCACAAGTAAGCTGGAAATGAAGCTATGTGTAGACTAGGAACTTACACAGCCGACTTTTCCTGGGCATCGACGGGAACAATTTGAGTTCAGCAATTCACCACCCGCTGACCATTGCTGCTTCTAGATCTGACAACTTTATCACTAGCTGGAGTCTTAGCCTGGCAAGCGCAGGGCATGAGCACAAAACTTTCTCGATCGTTTCCTCCTCCAACTAGCGCTTCCTACATCTGCTATCACTGACCAAGCCTAATTTAAAGGCATGTGACGCCAGAAGGCAGTATCCAGTCAGAATACCCGTCATGGGTCTACAGTCCCCACTTTTTAATGATAGAAGCAACTTTGTTAGTCTAAGGTTGTAAGACCTACACATAATCTTCGACATTTTACAGCCCCACGCTTGAACCCACGCCTTTCCCGCTTGATCGACCATGTGTGCTCTCGCCTTCTCTTAATCTCGCCCAATCTGTTTGGGATGTCTACGGAGTAAGCTTCAAGGGATGCGCCCTTTTTAGCTAGTTCATCTGCTTTTTCATTCCCATCTATTCCCATATGCCCTGGGACCAAATATAGATGTATGCTTCTCCCTGTCCCGATTCTTTCCATAGACTGCTTACACTCTAACACACTTTTAGATGCTGTGCTATGCGAGATTATTACCTTAATTGCTGCTTGGCTGTCAATAAATATACATATATAGACTTCGGAGTCTCCCATTAACTAACGGCTGAATTCTGTAATTTAGTCTCATCTCAAGTCTCTAATAACTGAATTCAGTAAGCCGTCTCTAGTCACTGTTAGAGACAATTTGGGGTGAAAATCACTTTTGAGACAATTTGCCATTCTGTAAGCTGTCTCGTGTCTCCAGCCTCACAAAAGCAATCACTAATTTGTGATCTGGGCCGGGGCAGATCACAAACGTGAAAATTTCAGAAAAAGTATGAAAATTATTTGCGAAAAACGCTTTAAATATATTTGTTTTTATTCCTCAAATTAAAATAAACATAGAAAAAATTAAAAAACAGAAAATACTTAAGAAAACATCGAACTCTATGTGGCGCCGTTGAGATTCGAACCTACACACTTTAGGTTTTTCTATAAAAGTTGTGAACGGCGTTTTAGCGAGCTCAGCCACAACACCACTCAATATTGCGTTGACAAAATGCAATGCTATATTATTTGTTCAATGTATGAGTAAATTGTCATTTTGGTGAATTTCGTTGATATGGTGAATTGTTTTTGTGACTTTCGTTTACTGAATACCGAAATCATCTCAAGTCACAAAAATTGTCTCTAAAGGAAAATCTCAAATTTAGAGACTTGAGATGAGACTGAATTACAGAATTCAGCCGTAAATTTGAGATTTTCCTTTAGAGACAATTTTTGTGACTTGAAATGATTTCGGTATTCAGTAAACGAAAGTCACAAAAACAATTCACCATATCAACGAAATTCACCAAAATGACAATTTACTCATACATTGAACAAATAATATGGCATTGCATTTTGTCATTCCAATGTTGAGTGGTGTTGTGGCTGAGCTCGCTAAGACACCGTTGACAACTTTTATAGAAAATACCAAAGTGTGTAGGTTCGAATCTCAGCGGCGCCACCTAGAGTTCGAAGTTTTTTTTAAGTATTTTCTTTTTTTTATTTTTTTCTATGCTTATTTTAATTTGAGGAATAAAAAGAATATATTTAAAGCGTTTTTCGCGAATAATTTTCATACTTTTTCTGAAATTTTCACGTTTGTGATCTGCCCCGGCCCAGCTCACAAATTAGTGATTGCTTTTGTGAGGCTGGAGACGCGAGACAGCTTACAGAATGGAAAATTGTCTCAAAAGTGATTTTTACCCCAAATAGTCTCTAATAGTGACTAGAGACGGCTTACTGAATTCAGCTATAAAGCTTCACCATTTCCTTCATCGAAAAACACTCTTCCTAACACAAAAATTGTGACTTCAGCTTTTCGAGCAAATTTTCTGTGTGTGACTTTCGTTATAGTGCGGCAAGCTAGTGCATAACCGCCAACGACACCGCTCTGTTGTCAGCGCAATAACACAGCGCCGAACAGCGTTAACACTCACCTGCTTTATATTGAAACCTCTTGGAAAAAGCTTTGACTTGGTTATCATCGACAACCTCCATTTCTTTCCCTTCAATAAGATCAGGAAACCTTCAGCGAGTTAAATTAAAAAAAAAAAATATCGCGCATTCATTGTTTCTTTTGCATCTGACTTTTTATTACGTACTTTATTTAACTTTATTGATTGCTTTGCCTCTACCACGAACCAATTTGTATCATAAGCTTGTTAGCAAGCTTTATTTTGACACACCAAATTTCTGCAAATAAATCTTTGTATTATTCCATAATTCAGTTGAAATTTTGCTGTACAAACAAACGAAACGAACTAACTGAAATGCATTGCCGATCGATACATAAAAAATCAGCAAATTTATGAGACGCATCACAACGGGAGATGACAATGCATGCAACACAGCAATATGCAGCATGGATGGACATTATGAACAAAACGCACGCAACACCAGCTGCCACCTAAAGTTCGATTTGGTGGTTTATGAAGTTTATGCGCATGCGCAAAGTGCCATTTCGATTGGAACTGAAAAAACAAAGAACAAAGAAAGATATAAAACAAACGGCAATGCATTCGTAAGTCAAATTGTATGCAAATAATAAAAGTATACAAGTGAAATCGACTTGCGCAAAATAAAACAAGTAAGGAAGGGTGTAACCGAACATTACATACTCAGCTGAGAGCTTTGGAGACAAAATAAGAGAAAATCACCATTTAACAAAATGAACCTAGGGTAACCCTGGAATGTGTTTGTATGACATGTGTATCAAATGAAAGGTGTTAATGATTACTTAAAACGTAGTGGGCCTTAATTTTATAGGTGGATGCTTTTTCGAGATATCGCAATAAGGGTGGACCAGGGGTGACTCTAGAATGTGTTTGTACGATATGGGTATTAATTTAAAAGTATTAATGAGGGTTTTAAAAGGGAGTAGCCCTTAGTTGTATATGTGAAGGCGTTTTCGAGATATCGACCAAAATGTGGACCAGGGTGACCCAGAACATCTTCTGTCGGGCACCGCTAATTTATTTATATATGTCATACCACGAAGAGTATTCCTGCCAAGATTCCAAGGGCTTTTGATTTCGCCCTGCAGAACTTTTTCATTTTCTTCTACTTAATATGGTAGGTGTCACACCCATTTTGCAAAGTTTTTTCTAAAGTTATATTTTGCGTCAATAAACCAATCAAATTACCATGTTTCATCTCTTTTTTCATATTTGGTACAGAATTATGGCATTTTTTTCATTTTTCGTAATTTTCGATAACGGAAATGTGGGTGTGGTCATAGTTGGATTTTGGCCATATTTTCTACCAAGATAAGGTGACCTCAGATAAGTACGTGGACTAAGTTTAGTTAAGATATATCGTTTTTTGCGCAAGTTATCATGTTAACGGCCGAGCGGAAGGACAGACGGTTGACTGTGTATAAAAACTGGGCGTGGCTTCAAACCGATTTCGCCTATTTTCACAGAAAACAGTTATCGTCATAGAATCTATGTCCTTACCAAATTTCACAAGGATTGGTAAATTTTTGTTCGACCTATGGCATTAAAAGTATTCTAGATGAATTAAATGAAAAAGGGCGGAGTTACGCCCATTTTGAAATTTTCTTTTATCTTTGTATTTTGTTGCACCATATCATTACTGGAGTCGAATGTTGACATAATTTACTTTTATACTGTAAAGATATTAAATTTTTTGTTAAAATTTGACTAAAAAAAAAATTTTTTTTTAATGTGGGCGAGTTCGTCATCCGATTTCGTTAATTTTTATTTAGAACACATATAGTAATAGGAGTAACGTGCCTACCAAATTTCATCATCATATCTTCAACGATTGCCAAATTACAGCTTGCAAAACTTTTAAATTACCTTCTTTTAAAAGTGGGCGGCGCCACGCCCATTGTCCAAAATTTTTCTAATTTTCTATTTGGCATCATAAGGTCAACGTACCTATCAAGTTTCATCGCTTTATCCGTCTTTGGTAATGAATTATAGCACTTTTTCCGTTTTTCGAAATTTTCGATATCGAAAAAGTGGGCGTAGTTATAGTCCGATTTTGTTCATTTTAAATAGCGATCTGAGATGAGTGCCCAGGAACTTACATACCAAATTTCATTAAGATATCTCAAAATTTACTCAAGTTATCGTGTCAACGGACAAAAGGAAGGGCGGACGGACGGACGGACATGGCTAAATGAATTTCTTTTTTCACCCAGATCATTTTGATATATAGAAGTCTATATCTATCTCGATTAGTTTATGCCGTTACGGATTACCGTTATGCGAACAAAGTTAATATACTCTATGAGCTCTGCTCAGCTGAGAAAAAAAACTGCAAATATTAAAAACTAATAAACACAAAAAAATTAAAACAAAATTTCTTGCTGAGACACTCAACGACTACAACGTTACGCTACACACGCGCTTACCCAGCAATCATTTAATCAAACAGTTATGTTTGTTAGTTGACAATTAGTGACGGGCTTGCAATTGTTAATCGCTCTCAAATAACCATAGTTAATGCATATGCAAATATTTTATGTTAATGTCTATTATATATGGCAAGTCGATGTAAATATGTAAATTGTGTATGCAATAATTTATTGTAATTATCGCCACTTTGAAAACTGTAAAATGCTGATTTGCAAGTCACCACTTCAATTAACTTCCAGTTATATGATATTTTTTTCTTTATAACTATAAAACAAAAACAATAATAGGTATTGATTAACTATAATATAATTAATGTAATACAATCATACCCGTGCAAATATGTATGTATCTAAATATATGCTTTTGTAGTGTGTATTAGGGTGTGCATTTTTTATTCGACACTAGCTTACCCGTATTTTTTCTTCCATTTCACCTTCTTGTTCCTGTCTATTATTTCCTTGATCTTCAATTCTATCCCTTTCTAATTTTCCCTTTAGTTTCACTACCACGTCTAAATTCACTCCCACTTCCACTTAAACTCTCACTCTTGCTCCCACGCCCACTCTCACTCTCACTCCCACTCTAACTCCCATCCCAACTCCAACTCTTATGTCCACTCACACTCTCATTCTTACCACCACTCTCTTTACAACTCAAACCGCATCTCCTACTCCAGCTTCCACTCCAACTCCCATTCTTGCTCGCACTC
Organism: Eurosta solidaginis; assembly: GCF_040869045.1. Taxonomy (NCBI): domain Eukaryota; kingdom Metazoa; phylum Arthropoda; class Insecta; order Diptera; family Tephritidae; genus Eurosta; species Eurosta solidaginis. The sequence goes on along the minus strand of NC_090320.1, from coordinate 248,174,689 downwards.
CAACTAAAGTTACCCACTTCAACTCCCACTACCACTACCACTTCAACTCTAATTCCCATCCCCTTTCCCACTCCAACTGCAATTTCAATCAAACTCTCACTTCCACTCTTATTTACTTCCACTCGCTCTTCCATTACAACTCCAACCTCATCTCCTACTCCAGATCCCACTCCGACTCCCGTTACCACTCCCACGGTAACTCAAACTCTTACTTATACTTCTATTCCCTCTACCTCTTCCACCACCTCAATTTCCTCATCTCATATATGGAATCACTTTACCAGATATTGGACCCCTGATTTAAATAATTGCGGAGATATAGCAAATTAAAATTTTTCTAAATAGGGGTCGAGACACCGACCACTTTTCTTTTGTCACTTACAGATGAATGTATAGAGTGCATTAACTTTCACAGATATGAATAGTTTGAAAGTTAAACAGACCATGAGTAGCCACTCATCTTTTTCCAAAATTATATATTGTCAGAAAAATATGGTGTAATCACAAGAACTTACCGTCAAGATTGGTTATGTACTTTGAGTGCCCACAGTTATAGATTGTATTCTTATCTGCATCACTCCCCTGTCCTTTGCTCTTGCTTTTTCTCCCTCTAGTTCTTCTTACACCTCATCCGTTTTCTCTCTTATGCACCTTCTATGCGTCTGTTACTTCCCTTTTACCTTCTTACTCTCTTTTGTTTCCACCTACCTCTTCTATGGGGAAGCAGCATCGCCCTTTTCAATTACTCTCACTACTTGTTTTCCTACTCAAAATATAGCTTCCTCCATCTATTCGTCTGCCTCTCCCTTTCCTCTTCCTATTCCTGTTTCAATTTTTTATTTCTTTTCCTTTACTCTATCTCCAAATCGTGTGTCTGCCTGCGGGCTTGTGTCAGAGAATATATACTTGTTAGGGCATTTCAAGGTAGAGTGTTTGAGAAAAAAGAACTCTGAGGTATAAGTTTTTTAAACAAGATCTAAGATTAGGTGTTTTCGAATTAATAGCCGATAAAGGCTCACATAAACCATCTTTGAAAACTTTACACAGATCAGGTTAGGACTTTGGATTCATAAAAAACACAAACACATACAAATTCCCTGTCATCTAGAAGCATTTGACCGGAGGTAGGATTCTGCAGCTTGTGGAAATTGGTAAACATTGTTCCTCTACTATATAGAAACTAAATCAGAGAGCAAAGGGTTTTCGATCTGGAAAAAGAGGAGAGACACTTTTCTCCCTCCGCTATACTCGCAAATCACTTATCCATGCTAGCAAGTATATAAAATTTATTCCGCAAGTAAATTTTGAAAGCTTAAGCTTTCATGATGGCGTTCTGAGCTTTTGGCAGTACTCAGCTAAACCCGAGTCGAGGGCTTCGTAACATGTATAAATATATGTGACCCGGTCTATGAAAAGGTGGCTTATGACTAAAAAAAAAAATGTCCACCTTTTTTCTAGTTTCGATAGTTTTTGAGAGGCTCTTTCGCGTGGTGAACACTAGAAAGTCCTAACTTGCTTAGAACTGCACTAAAAATGTAGAGAAAGAAGAGCACAAATGAAAGACGATGAAGCCTTTGGTACTTTCGATGCCACTTTGGTGGCTGGTGAAGCATCCTCAGATTTTTTTGATAGCATTTTTTTCGATGGAAATGGAGCCAAAATATCTGGTTTGTGCTTTGCCTTTTGGGCATGACTGTTCATAATGCAAAAGAAAAACTACTAAGAAACTGAAGAAATGCATTGTTTGCCTTTAACCGCTGTTTCTCGCAATTTATTTTTTGAGTCATAAGCCACCTTTTCATAGACCGGGTCACATATATATAAATGTACCTGCACCTTGGCAGTATCGCTCGAAGTCGGCATAAATGTTATGGGTCGCGCTAATTTGTAGAAGGAGCTGAATGACCACAAATTGGGAAAGAAGTTCGGCCTGAACATCCTCGGGTGTAATTTCCCCCTACCAAAATACCATCTCTTAAAAGAGGCTGAACGTGTGAGCGCTTGTGTCACATGACGCATCTTCCAGCAAATAATGACATTTTATGGTTCCCTGTCTCCTTTTAATGAATTTGGTTGCTTGTAGTTCGTGTGTGATAGCAACGACTTGAACGCAACCTACCTGCAAAAAATTGAGAGACTAGTACCTAGAGAGGTCGGTCTGCGATGGATTTCTTTTGTCTAAATTGGAGTCTAATTATTCCCCCCTATACCATTTTGCGAATATTTGGATTAGTCAGTCTGAAATTTATGAAACCAATGAGTAAAATAAGGAAAACTAAATGGAACGAAATATTTAAGAAGTATTTTAAAATGATAAAACCGGTAAGAATTTCCGAACGGGTAGAAATAGGGCTTGTCAGACAGTGCCCGTAGAGATACGATAAGGATTTGTCCGACAGTATTCGTAGGGGTTCAAAGTAGACCTGTCTAACTGTACCGGTAAGTTAGTAGGAATGAAGGAAATTAGAAAAAGGATATGTCCAACACTACCCATTTAGGCATCAACGGTACAATCTGTCTATCCATAGGATATGCTGAAACAAAAGAGATCACTCAAAACCCATATAAAGAAATCATAACTATTCTATACTCCTTCGGGAATCATCCCGGATTCATCGCAGATTAATAGCATAATAGCCTTTTTTGCAAGGTATTTTTATTTATTAAGTTCCCTAATTCGGACTTAAATAGCAAACGCAATGACCCTCTGCTGTCCAAATTTGAATTCAACAAAGCAAAAAAAACTATCTCAGGTCCAATTCTTGAAATTTTGGCATATATATATATTGGTGCGACGATTTGAATTTTTAATAATCATCGGCCTCAGTCGATATAATTTTGGGTAAATGGTTTAAGGCCTATTTTAACATCGACGACCAGCCAAGACTACCACTGCGCAACCATAGACCTATGCGGGCAATGGGAATATTTCACAAACTGCTGCTTCCAACAAATCCAAGTTATTCAGCAATGAAGGACCTGATGCGTGCAGCTTGAATTGAAAACCCATATTGCGATTTGCAATAATCTAGCCTAATTTAGCTCTCATGTCACTGAAGTCGATATTTGCTTACGGTCAAGGCTCTTGTGATATTTGTTCTCGCGGTGACTGAGATATCGTGATCGAACTGCATACGTTTTGGCGTAGTTGGCTCGTGAATATTGTCACTTTTGTTCATCGGAAGGCGTCCCTGATTAACCAGCATGTAGGAAACAGGTATCACTTTGGGAATAACAGAACCTTTTTAGATTTGATCGCTTTAGTTCTAAACATCTATAAAATGAAGAGATAAAGAAGGTAAGGTAGCCTTGTAAGTTCAGTAGGCGAAAAAATCATAAAGAAGTTTCACACCCTTTCAGTTTAGGCAAAAAAACTTCTGGTTGTACTAACTTAGCCATTAAGCATATGCAGTCTAGGTGAGGTATTAATAGCCCGGTCTGTTCAGGTTTAGTTTCCCACCCTAGATCTGAATACTTCTGAATACATACAAATGCATGTATGTGCTAAATATTAAACAAAATTAGTTGCTAATTCTTATGGTGAGTTTTAAAAGTGCTTTAAACAATTGATTGCTAATTGTCATATTAATCATTGAACTCCACCGCAATTATCACCCATATTTCTTAAAGCAGTTTGTTTTATCTCGCTCCTTGTTGATCACTTACTTATGCACATTCCATGTAATCATTTTAATACTTTATAACATTTTAATAGTTGTGTGCTTATAAATTGTGCATATTTTAAAAATTATTCAGAATAAATTGTTATGGAAAAACTGGGCGACTTATTGAACCCAATCGATTGTTATTAACTGATAAAAAGTTGCTGATATTAACATCCAGCTAACAATTATAAATGTGTGGTTTGTGTAATAAAAAAGCTAAGCTGCTTTTCAACTGATGGTTTGTTTACATGAAGCATGCCCGCATAATGGCTCTCTATGGCTCACAACAATATCACGTTAGCTCCCTTGGGCTCATAGAAATAAAATGTCAATATACTTTTCATTTATTAAATATTGAGATATTGCTTTTCTCGGTACCCAGTAGTAAGTAAACCTTTACTGTATGTGGATGTGATATAGCCTATATGTTCTAAGCCGACTTACCAGTTCATGTCCTGTTTTTAATTAGGGTCACCTTTTGATCAGCCTAGAGTACGGAGTTAGTTTGTAAAATATTTCCGGGATTTTAATTCGGTTTTTCAGTTTGGTGGTCGTGCAAACTTCTGGTAGCACTTTATATATATTCAGCAAATGTGCAGTCCTCGCCGACTCTCTGTTCCTCTCTTTTGCGCAAGGATCTTGGGGTCAAAAAGGATGAACTCTCCTCCTTATAGGTTGTTGTTAATCTTTGCAGCAAATCCCAGCATGACAAAAACCACATATAGGCTTCAATCCTACGTTTTTTTCAGTCACCGAAACACCTACTGACCCAAACCATTTGAGAGTGACTGAACTTTACCCCACCTTTCCAGTTGCACCGAGAGTAATGATTAGCCAACTTCTGATCGTGGTGAGATCAGAACCCCAGATAATATTATTTGCGATATACACCAAAATATGTCAAGTTCTCAGAAGTGCGTTGTCCTGAGCTCTAGCAGTTAACCACTTAATCGTTGGCTGTGTTCATTGGTGTCAGAAGTCACACATTTTCTTTTTTTTTTATTAATTGAAATGAGTTTCTTCGTAATAAGCGGTCAGCGGGCATGTTTGGGACATATCTCTCACCGTTGGGGAGAAATTTCCTTCGGCGACCAAAGGTGCAACGGTAGCGATTTTTGTATTGTTTTTAAAGGGCAAAATCGGAAATTTCCGACAGATTACCGAGCAGCTGTCTTAAATTTGTATCGTACATCTCACATAATATGCTCACTCAGTCCAAGAGATGGCAAAGGAGATTATGGAGATTTAAGACTTTATCATTGCAACGTCGGATGCGGTAAAACTTATTTCGGGAACCCTGGAATTATTAACGGGAGCTGCACCGCAGATATTTGGAATAATTATTTTCATTAAACCTCCAGGGAGGTTCAAGTTGTATACAAAGGAGGTTTGGGTATTGACAAATCGAAAATCAGTAAAAACAGGTAACGAAGGCTAATTTCGGGTGTAACCGAACATTATATACTCAGCTGAGAGCTTTGGAGATAAATGTTGGAGTTGAATGTTGACATAATTTACTTATATAGATACTGAAAAGATATTCAATTTTTTGTTAAAATTTGACTTTTAAAATTTTCTTTTTAAAAAGTGGGCGTGTTCGTCATCCGATTTTGCTAATTTTTATTGAGAACACATATAGTAACAAGAGTAACGTTCCTGCCAAATTTCATCCTGATATCTTCAACGACTGCCAAATAACAGCTTGCCGTATTTTTAAATTACCTTCTTTTAAATGTGGGCGGTGCCACGCCCACTGTCCAAAATTGTACTTGTTTTCTATTCCGCGTCATAAGGTCAACCCACCTACCAAGTTTCATCGCTTTATCCGTATTTGGTAATGAATTATCGCACTTTTTCGGTTTTTCGAAATATTCGTTATCGAAAATGTGGGCGTGGTTATAGTCCGATTTTAAATAGCCATCTGAGATGAGTGCCCAAGAACTTACATACCAAATTTCATTAAGATACCTCAAAATTTATTCAAGTTATCGTGTTTACGGACAGACGGACGGACGGAAATGGCTAAATGAATTTCTTTTTTCGCCCATATCATTTTGATATATAGAGGTCTATATCTATCTTTATGCCGAACAAAAGTAATAGACACTGTGCGCTTTGCTCAGCTAAGTATAAAAAGTTGATTAGTAAAAGACACAACCCAGCCAGCTTCAGCAAAAATTCTCTCAGGAATTCCTACTTCCGAAGCTAAATGCTGTTTTGGTTGAGAGGCTTTTTCAAAATGACGCAGAGATAACTTGGTTTAGGTGACTTCTAGAAAACCAAAATAAATCTTATCCTGTTAGCTATTCGTGAAATTATTGGGATCTGATATAATAATGGAACAAACGAACATTTAGAGTGTACAAGTGAGGGAGAACCGTACCAGAGAAAACTACCCCTCAACCTTGGGGTTCAATTTACAGCTTCTCCCACGCAATTTTCAACCTCAACTACCTGTTAAGAATCCTATTTATAAAGCAGGCGATGCGCTGGTGACCCTAATTTCTTCATGGAAGAAGGTGGTTGGATGACCTAGTACCTCTATGGTACGATGTACCAGAACGTACCGGATCAATATCTGGTAAAAGACCATCAACGTTGATAAAGATCCCCAAAATGCTTTGGGGAGTCTACTTATCGCTACAAGAAGAAGAAGAAGACCGCTCAACACTCGCACGAGTAACTGCCCCACACAAGTAACCAAAATCGGCGTGAGCAGTCAGAAAAGTAAACCTACCCTGCAAAAATCGCGAGTACTCCATGCATGCATGTATTGAGTACTCGCTATGGACCAACCGAGTACTCCAAAAGTAACCACAATTCATACAAAAAATATGGTCTAATTAACATTGCGATGTCCTAGGACTGGACCATATACTCCAGCTTCGCATTACATCAGAGTAATCCATGGATTACCCACAGTCCAATAAACATCGTGTAGTGATTACAATCGTTAAAAACGAGCAATGATCGGCTTACAATGTGTTCGTGTAGAAACATGAGTTGGTCCATTGCTGCATTACAGTGGAGTATAATGGTAAGTACTCCAGTGGACCACATGATCCAACGATTTTTGCAGGGTAACTTCAAAAACTTGGTGTAGCGTACTCACCAAAGAGCTACCCCAAATAAACATACGAGCTCAAATTGTGATAAATTCCTAGCTCTCGACTCTCCAACTTTGCCTGTGGTATTGGTTGCACTGTCACCGTGGTGTGATAGTAGCGTGCTCCGCCTATCACACCGTATGCCCTGGGTTCAACTCCCGGGCAAGCAACATCAAAATTTTAGAACTAAGTTTTTTCAATTAGAAGAAAATTTTTCTAAGCGGGGTCGCCCCTCGGCAGTGTCTGGCAAGCGCTCAGAGTGTATTTCTGCCATGAAAAGCTCTCAGTGAAAACTCATCTGCCTTGCAGATGCCGTTCGGAGTCGGCATAAAACATGTAAGTCCCGTCCGGCCAATTTTTAGGGAAAAATCAAGAGGAGCACGACGCAAATTGGAAGAGAAGCTCGGCCTTAGATCTCTTCTGAGGTTATCGCGCCTTACATAATTTTTTTTTTTTTTATTGGTTGCATTGTTATAGCAAATAAATAATATTCGCACGAAATGTGTCTCTTTGCGAGATGCAAACGCATTAAAGAAGGAGCATGTAGTCAGTCGGGTAGGAGAAAAACGTTGAATGAAATGAATGGCCAACATAAACAATAACAACAACAACAGTGAGACGAACAACAATAACCACAGCACCAACAACCTCGTAAGCAGCAACAACAATAGCTTCATCAGCAATAATAAAAAACAAAAACAACAACAGCATCGAATTCAACCAGAGAATCAACACCAGCCAGAAATGTCAGGCACACAGCAGCGCAGGCGCCTCTGGGTATCAACGCTTACGCGCCTCCATATGACTTCTTGAATGGACACAATTTATAAAATGGCATCGTGGGCGCACGTTTATGTGGAAATTCATTTAAAATACGCTAGTGAAAAAACGCACAGCAACAGCAAAAAAAAAACTACAAAGGAAAAAGACAGTAAAAAAGCTAAAAAAAAACAAATTGAAATATGTGAGCAACGCTCATAAAAATGTCAAAAAGTATGTTGATTTGCTTGTTGCAAGTCTCCTTCCTCCACCACCCACTGCTTTCGACTGCAATGAACTTTCTTATTGCACAATTTTTTTTATTTGTTCGCTTTTGCATTCTTTTACACATTGGCTGGAGCACATTTAAAAGCGCATGCGCGCATATTTTCATTTAATTGGCAATACAAACACGATCAAATTGGCGACATCAAGCCTGAAGTATCGGGCAGAGGGCAGTGATATTAGCGTAGGGGCATGGAAGGCGCGCGCGTGCGCCAAACACCTCCAACGTAGCAACCAGCAGAAGTATATGGCACAGACAACACTCATGCACGCCACCACCGACATGCCGTGCAGACAGAATTGCAACTACAAAATACTCAGAGGTGGGCTGTGAATAAAAAAAGAGTATTTCCCTTTTGAATTAAACAAGGTGCAGAAAGCGAGTGCGACTACATGGTAATTGTATTGTATGCAGGATTGTTTATACAACAACAACAACAGGCTTCCGCAATATTGCGCAGCGTCAAAGGTTGACTCGATAGCTATCAGAGATCGTTACAGTAAAAAGATTTATTATAAAATCCGATTTTGATAATTTTTCGAATTTTCTTTCCCTCGAAAAATCATAATTATTTTTTGAGTTTTTATATCGGCTGGAAAAATAAAAACATGTTGGAATTTTTTTATTTCACTCAAAAAGTAATTAATATTTTGGAGTTTTTGTTTTGCTTGGGAAATTTAAATCGGAAACTAACCGTTTTTTTGAGTTTTTTGTTTCGGTAGAAAAATAACAATAATTTCACTCAGAAGATATTAATTATTTTTTGAGCTTTATTACGGCTGGGAGAATAAAAAAATTGAACTTTGTGTTTTAAGCGGAAAAGAATAATATTTACTTAGCTTTGTATTTCACTCGAAAGATATGAGTAATTTTTTTAGTTTTTTATTTCATTCGGAAAGTATGGATTATTTTCAAAGGTTTTTTATTTCGCTCGTAAAAAATATTATTTTTTTAATTTTCTATTTCACTCGAAAATTTTTGCACTCTAAGAGAACAGTTATTTTTCGAGTTTTTATTTCGGTTAGAAAGTAACTATAATTTTTTGCGTTTTTCAATTCACTCGGAAACTAATTTATTTTATTTTTTCATCATTTTTTATTTCACTCTGAAAATAATTAAATTTTTTGATTTTTATACTCAGTTGAGCAGAGCTCACAGATTGGATAACGGTTGGTTGTACAGGTATAAAGGAATCGAGATAGATATAGACTTCCATATATCAAAATCATCAGTATTGAAAAACATTTGACTGAGCCATGTCCGTCCGTCCGTCCGTCTGTCCGTTTACACGATAACTTGAGTAAATTTTGAGGCATCTTGATAAAATTGGGTATATAGGTTCCTGAGCACTCATCTCAGATAGCTATTTAAAATGAACGATATCGGACAATAACCACGCCTACTTTTTCGATATCGAAAATTTCGAAAAACCGAAAAAGTGCGATAATTCATTACAAAAGACAGATAAAGCGATGAAACTTGGTAAGTGAGTTGAACTTATGACGCGGAATAGAAAATTAGTAAAATTTTGGATAATTGGCGTGGCACTGCCCATTTTTAAAAGAAGATAATTTAAAAGTTTTGCAAGCTGTAATTTGGCAGTCGTTGAAGATATCATGATGATATTTGGCAGGAACGTTATTCCTATTACTATATGTATCATTTATAAAAATTAGCAAAATCGGAGAACGACCACGCCCACTTTAAAAAAAATTTTTTTTTAAGCAAAATTTTAACAAAAAATTTAATATATTTACAGCATATAAATAAATTATGTCAACATTCGACTCCAGTAATGATATGGTGCAACAAAATACAAAAATAAAAGAAAATTTCAAAATGGGCTCCGCCATTTTTCATTTAATTTGTCTAGAATATTTTAATGCCATAAGTCGAACAAAAATTAACCAATCCTTGTGAAATTTGGTAGGGGCTTGTCGGTTGAAGCCACGCACAGTTTTTATACACAGTTGACCGTCTGTCCTTCCGCTCGGCCGTTAACATGATAACTTGAGCAAAAATCGATATATCTTTACTAAACTCAGTTCACGTACTTATCTGAACTCACTTTGTATAGCTGTAAAAAATGGCCGAAATCCGACTATGACCACGCCCATTTTTTCGATATCGAATATTACGAAAAATGAAAAAAATGCCATAATTCTATACCAAATACGAAAAAAGTGATGAAACATGGTAATTGGATTGGTTGTTTGACGCAAATATAACTTTAGATAAAAACTTTGCAAAATGGGTGTGACACCTACCATATTAAGTAGAAGAAAATGAAAAAGTTCTGCAGGGCGAAATCAAAAGCCCTTGAAATCTTGGCAGGAAAACTATTCGTGGTATTACATATATAAATAAATTAGCGGTACCCGACAGATGATGTTCTAGGTCACCCTGGTCCACATTTTGGCCAATATCTCGAAAACGCCTTCACATATACAACTACCAGCACTCCCTTTTAAAATACTCATTAACACCTTTCATTTGATACCCATATCGTACAAACAAATTCTAGAGTCACCCCTGGTCCACCTTTGTGGCGATATCTCGAAAAGGCGCCCACCTATAGAACTATAGCCCACTCCCTTCTAAAATACTCTTTAATACCTTCCATTTGATACCCATGTCATACAAAAACAATCCAGGGTTACCCTAGGTTCATTTTCCTACATGGTTTTTTTTCCCTTATTTTGTCTCCATAGCTCTCAAATGAGTATGTAATGTTCGGTTACACCCGAACTTAGCCTTCCTTACTTGTTTTTTTTTTTTGCTAATTTTTTGTGTTTTTTATTTCACTCGGAGAAGAATATTATTTTTTGATTTTTATTTCATTCCGAAAAGGACAGTTATTTTTCGAATTTTTATTTCGCTCTGAAAATAATAAAAATTGTCTGCTATTTTTATTTGACTCGGAATAAATAAAAAATAAATAAATGTAAGGCGCGATAACCCCCGAAGAGATCTAAGGCCGAGCTTCTCTTCCAATTTGCGTCGTGCTCCTCTTGATTTTCCCTACAACTTGGCCGGACGGGACCTACATGTTTTATGCCGACTCCGAACGGCATCTGCAAGCCAGATGAGTTTTCACTGAAAGCTTTCCATGGCAGAAATACACCCGGAGCGCTTGCCAAACACTGCCGAGGGGCGACCCCGCTTAGAAAAATTGTCTTCTAATTGAAAAACCTTATTTCTAAAATTTTGATGTTGCTTTGCCCGGGGTGCGAACCCAGGGCATACGGTGTGATAGGCGGAGCACGCTACCATCACACCACGGTGACTCGGAATAGAATATTTTATTTTGAGTTTTTTGTTTAACTCAAATGATTTCGGTCTGAAAAGAACAGTTATTTTTCGAATTTTAATTTCGCTCTGGAAATAATATTAATTTTTTTATTTTTTTTATTTCGCTCTAAACATAATAATTTTTCGGGTTTTTTATTTCGTACGAAAATTAATAACTATTATTTGGAATTCTATTAGTTATTTTGCGAGTTTTTGGTGTGCTTCCTATAAGAGTAACAATTATTTTCAATTCCTGTCGCCAATATCCAAGAACAACAATTACAAGCCTCACCAGCTTTATTAAATTGTTGGGCGTTTATGTGACGACGCGCATGCGCGTGAATAAAACAAAATTTCACGCAAATCAAAATGTCATAAACATATAGCTTATGTAACACACCAACAACAACAGCAACAACAACAAATAAACTTTGCAGCGTCGTGCAAACCCTACAACAATGCGCATTAATGCCATACAATCTCATTTAAATGAATTGAATATGATACGCCACGCTGATGAAGGCTCGTTGGTGGCCAGTAGTACGTTAAGGCTTCTGCTGCTTCAATTGCTTCCGAGGTCATGTCATAATTTTTGACAAGCGCTAAATTGGTGAGATTTCAACATGTCGTCGACAAAGCGCCTTTGGTGACAGTCTGAGACGAGGCGAGAGAGATGAATGTGTTTTTCCAGTCGAAAATATGAAGGTATTTCCTCCTTTTCTACTTCATAGATTCTTGATCCTCTTATTCTTTGTTATTAGTTCGGAACATACTGATACATGTTCATAACAGATGAATTGGGACGAAAATTGCATCTTTGCTTTGGGCACAACATGGGCTAAAGCAGCAAAAGACCGATGCTCGAGGTAAAGCTGGGGAATCCTTTTAAGGCAGAAGAAGCTACTTTGCTAATGAGTTCCACGAAGAAACACCATTATAAAACCGTGGTACGTGGGTATAATGAAATGAAGGTTAAACCGCCTACAAATAAACCAATTATGGCTGGAGAATAGATAAGGCAGGGTCAGACGAACTTTTAACGAGGTCTGAATAAAGTACTTGCAGCAACTTGATGATTCTGTCTATTCATCCTCCATGTAACAGCAAGAAAAATTCATTTGAAATAATTTGAAACTGAACAACCACAGGACAGTGGCCCAGACTTTTGGCGGGCAGAGAGCTCGAAGCTTGTTACTTTCAATTCCCAGGAGCTGAATAGAGCAAAGAGATTTTCATGACGAATATCCGGAACATTAGTATGCCATGGGACCAAGAAAATATATACTCCAAAATAGTTCCAGCCGTTCGAAAGCGATAACTGCCCTCGTGGGCACCACGTTTGAGCTCAGATCCCAGGACTACTGCCTCAAATAAAGGATTTTATACCTTCTCATATGACTCTGGGACACAGGCACCATATCCAAAAACCCTGCAATATAGCACTCAGGATGCTGAGGAATTTATCTTTAAACCCGATTACCATGCCATTAGTGTAGGCAGCCGTTGCCTCCAAGGTCCTCAAGAATAGTATCTCCCCTTTAAGTGTGCCTCGATATACTTTTCTCGAATTAGCGATCTCGCCCAATTCCGCTGCGATAGTTTTGCTGAACAGCTTTACGTGATGAAATTTAACGGAAAGGGATAACTGGTTTCCGTATCAAGAGAATGGGGGAGCGATGTGGTGTGGCTAAGCATTATGTGAAGGACGAAGTTACTGCGGATTAAGCCACACTATCGGAACAGAAGCCGAAAAGATGAAGGAATAAAAAAGTCATAGCTATCAGGTCTGAAATTGGGGGGCACCATCTCAGTGGAGGTATGATAAAGGTCTGCCAAGGATCGTGGGCAACTGGTCTTCGTACCAAGAGAGTATATGACGGGCAAAGTAATTGAGAGGTAAGTCACACTATCGGAGTAGCAGCAGCAAAGATGAGGGATCAAAAAGCTGTTAGTCATCAGCGGTGAACATCTGGACTGAAACAGGGGGCACCAGCTCAGGGGAGGTATGATAACAGGCTGGCAATGGTCGTGGTAGAAACGATGATTATCGGGCGGCAACTACTGAGGGATGGTATGATATCGAATGGTGATGTTTAACCATAAAAAACAACTCCATTTATAACAACAACCGATTTACAAGAAAAAATGGGGGTTTTCTCAGGATATCTTAATTTTTCAAGGTTTTCGGTCTTTCCCAGTGATATAGTTTTATTTTCAGATGTTTTCTTACTATCACTGTTATTTCGAAAATAGTAAATGTCTTAATTAACATAATGTAAAATTAACATTACGTGCTTTACAGCGTCTTCAATCAGTTTTTATTCCTCATATTTTAAACCGAAAAAAACCATCTGCGTCCGGATTGTATATTTTTGGGGTCAATCGGGAACTATTTCCGAGACCAATAGGAGAACATTTCTGAACTGTATAGGGATAATTTTGGCAAAACTTCGGGGATTTTTTGTAATAATATTGGAACCATTCCGGGATTATATTAAAATCACTTCGGGACTATTTTGGAGTTTTTGGGATTGTTTTAGGTACTATTTTAAGACCATTTCAGAATCACTTCGGGACTATTTTTGGACTATTTTGAAATCATAATGAAATCATATTTGGATCATCTCGAAACCATTTCGATATGGTTGCAGGATTATATAAGCGAATTTTTCGCGATTTTTTGGAACTATTTTGCAATCATATGGCTAGTGTTCGGAAAAATTTATTTAAGAAAAATAAAAATGTTATCGGGCTGTTATTTTTATAGTCTTTTATCGGCATTTAATTGGTTTATTATCGACGTGTTATCGGCTGCTTGTTGACCTGTTGTCTATAGCAAATATTATGGAAGGGTTATCGGTACATAATCGCCGAAACATCGACGTTTTGTCGGCTCATTATCGAAAAGCTCTCGATTTGTTAACAAAAAGTTACCGAATTGTTATCGTAAAGTTATCGATTTGGTAACAAAAAGTTACCGAATTGTTATCGTAAAGTTATCGATTTGGTAACAAAAAAAGTATCGACTAGTTGCCGAAAAGTTAGAAATATAATCGAATTTTTATCGAAAAATATATCAATTTATAATCGGAAAGCTATCGATATGTTATCAAAAAAATATCGATTTGCAATCGATTTGTGCGGCGTATGCTAGCAGTATAATAAATAATTGAAGAAAAGAAACTAAAACAATACCCTCTCCTACCCTTTACTTCAACGAACCCAAGAAGACCGACTGATTATATTTAGCTTTGAAATAATGAAAACTTAAAGTTGAAACAATTTTCGAATGGAAACTTAAAGCTAAAAACCAGCCACTATTTGCAAACAAAGGAAACAAGTAAGAAAGTCTTAGTTCGGGTGAAACTGAACATTGCATACCCAGCTGTGCACCTGAAACGCTGTTGTTGTTTGCTTTGTGTGGTTAATAGTGCTATGAGGCTGCGCAATAATATATATATGGTTCTATTATGAGCAAAAAGGATACAGAGGCTACCATTAAATCAACTTGAGCGGGTAAAAATGTAGTTAACCTAACAGTGGCAGCTATGATACAAATGTCTATGCCAAATTTCGTTCAGATTGGGACATTTTTGTTCGACGAATGGCATTAAGATTATTGGAAAGAGCAACAAAAAATGGGCGGGTCACGCCCATCAAAATTTGTTAAAGTTTTGTTCTTAGCTCAACCATATCACTACTGTGGTCGAATATATCACTCAAATGTAGTTAAATACTATAGAGTTATGGCAAACTTTGTTAAGGTTAGACCTTTAGGAAAAGTGGGCGTAGCTTTTAACCGATTTTGACTATCTTCACTCAGTCTATGTAATTTTGCAAGCATAGTGTCTGCCAAATTTCAATGTAATATCTTTAACGGGTTTTTATTTACGGCTTGTTAAAAATCCAAAATTTCTTCTTCTAAATGTGTGTGGTGCCACGCCCATATTCCAAAATTTTTTGGAATTTACGCTCTGCGTCATAAAACAAATCCACCTACCAAATTGCATTAGTTTAGCGGTATTCGTTTTTGAATTATCCCATTTTTCCATTTATCCAAACTTTCGATATCGAAAAATTGGGCGTGGTTATCGTGCGTATTCGCTCATTTTCAATACCAATCTATTCTGGGTACAGATAAACCCGTATATCGAATTGGTGAAGATATCTCAATATTTGCTAAATTTATCGTGTTAATGGTCGGACAGACGTGCGGACGGACGGACCTTTTTCTTCGACACTGATGATTTTGATATATTGAAAGATATATATATAGCGATTCCTTTATACCTGTACAACCAACCGTCATCCAATCAACGTTATAATACCCTGTATACCAGTACAGCTGGGTATAAAAACTCAACTCAACCAGCACACAATAAGGCACCAACTACCAAAGCACGCATGACAAGGATTAGAGTTGCACTGTAATACCTCATGTATTTGCAAGTAGTCATCTGCAATTCAAGCATATAAGCAACGCCAAACCATTGCATTGGGTACAACCAATTCTGGAAAGCAATAAACCCAATGCAACACTTGCGACCAGCACCACCACTTTTCTCTTAGCCATTTGTCTTTATGCTGCCCACAAAAGAATGCAATAAAAGCTTGTAAATGTTCCAGCAAAGAAAAAATGGCTTCCGAAACAACAACAGCAGCTAGCATAAACTGCACATTGAAATCAAAGCTTTATATGAATATGTGTAGGTTTGTGGGGACGAGCATGTGCACAATGAATGTCCATAGCACACATGGGAAACCAATGGGCAGGCGGTAAATTGAATTAAAATGCGTGTTGAACAAACGCTCCCGCATGATTCCATGTTCACGTACATATGCGGCGGGTGTGTGTGTGTGTGTGTGTGTATAAGTGTATAGAGCCAGCACTTCCGTTTCCGTTTGTTACGCGTTGTGGCAATAAATGGATAAAATATGTGCCGCAGTGGCAATCAAATATACTTACACATGTGACGGACTGGGTTTGTGGGGGAGGTGAGACTCTCGTCAGGACTGTCCATTCTACAATGCAAATGGCCACTGGTTAATGACAATGGCAGAACAATCGTTAAATACAAATGGTACTTGTGTAGCAATTAAAAATGACAAAATGTCGGCACATCCGAGTAGATGGAGCAGCAGCAATTGAAAAAAGCAGTATTGCTGAAATTTTTGTAAAATTACAACAACAAATAATTTAAGGCGATTAACAACAAGCATGCTAACTATGAAAATACATATGCTACTGGAGCTTGAAACGGATGATGCTTCCATCAGACCGGTCATTGTGATCCTTGATCAGTCCTAATCAATAAAAGGATATAACGAACATCTGCAAAGAAGACAAGCGCTGGAAACATTTTTCGCGAGGAAGTCATACTTTTGTTAATTATTTTGCGATGAATGGCGTAAGTAGAGACTCATGTTGTTGTTGTTGTTGTAGCAATGCTCGCCCCACCTAATAGCCGCGACCGATCACAAATTGTCATCAATATCCTCTAACGGGAGTCCAAGGAAACTTGCCGTTTCAACAGGGGTGGACCATAAGGAAAGGGGTGTTAGAGGCGTTGGTTCCACATTACAATTAAAGAGATGGTTGGTGTCATGTGGGGACACATTGCAAGCGGGGCATACATTTTGTATGTCGGGGTTGATTCTGGATAGGTAAGAGTTTAACCTGTTACAGTATCCAGAACGAAGTTGAGCAAGAGTGAAACGCGTTTCCCTGGGGAGTATGCGTTCCTCTTCCGCGAGTTCTGGATATTTTTCTTCAAGTACTGGATTCACCGGGCAACATAAAGTAGAGACTGATCATCATGAGTAGCAAGATTTTCCACCCAGCGGGTTAGGGGGCGGTAGGTATGCATGTCGTAAGGGGCGATTAAAATACCAAATTGAGTCAAGGGGTTGTAGAAAGCAACACTCTGAAGGGGTTGCCAACTTCTCCAACCCAATTGTGAACCTCAGCTACCCATGGCGAATCATATTTCATTAACAGCCCAGGCTCTGGCGGCTCCGAACTCCTGATGGATCTAGGGGGTGAGAGGGCGGAATGGCTTAGACATTTTCATGTGGTCATACCAAGGCGTACCCGAGATGGTCGGACTAGGACCTTTTGGTGCTTGCTACCGGAACGTACCGGATCTGCATCTGGCAAAGGACCATCGACATCGATAACACTCCCCAAGGCCTTCGGGGAGTGTCCTTATCGCTACAACAACAACAACAACAATTACCAAGATTTTAAAGCAATATATCCCAATAAATCTGCTTTAGATAAAGTTAGGTGAAGAAAGCATGCATGGGATGATCCCGAATTTTCACTAAGAGAGATCTAGGAGATCCTAGAAGTCCTCAAAGAACCACTTGTTTACTCTGATGAACTTTCAAGTAGGAGCAAAAGATCCACATTCATAACATTTGACACACTGTTGAAAAATGGTGAGCCAAGAAAAACGTGTCATCTTTTCTGCAGTTTTGGATATTGGCAGAGCACGTGATAAATGTACTCCTGTTCCTCCTCATCCTGACTGCTTTTGCAGAGGGAGATTGTTGGTATGCTCCACCTTCGGAGCATCGGGCGCAAAAGCGCAAGTAGTCTCTTTACAGATTTGTTTAGCTTGAGAAGGAAGCTAGTTTACTTCCGCTTGGAACACAGCAAGTCTGTCTTTTATTCCTCGATATTTCTCAGATGATAACACAGTGGTGGCCATACGGAGCTGGTCGCCTAGCTTTCCAATATTAAAATGGATCATCCAAAGTATAATCCTTGATCGCTTTGTTAAGAGCAAGGGACTATTCCACAAAGCTCCGTCTTGCCTTTTTTACTCTTTTTAACATTGCGTGTCCTTACGGACGAGCACTCTAATTCAGTTTCAAACAGTTGTAAAAGGAAGTATTATTTTTAGTTCCCTTTAACATCCATAACGAGTATCAGCGGTTATAATTTCTCCTTAATTGATGCATTAGGAGTAACATTCGTATGCAAGTATCAGGTCTAAAATTACTCTAAAATGTATTTATAAACGAGAAATCAATATTAGATATTGGATGGCTCGGTTATTGTACCTATAGGATGAACCAGTCGCTCTTTCAATATTAGGTTCTGATATTAATCCAAGTATTTTGTATTGGGTTATGTCTATTTCGGAACCTTTTGTGGCCATCCCATCTGCAAATTGACTCCCTTCAAAATCGCGGCACCCAGAAACCCAATCAAGAGACGATCGCATGATATCCGACTTTATCATGACCTTTAAGGTGCCATGGCTGTCAACAAAGATCATTGCATTGATTACTGATACCGTAGTGTTCTCTATGGCATACTCCGTCTGGAAGAATAAAGATAGGCGAAAAGCAGGAAAGGAAAAGGAACAAAAGGCGTTTTAAAGCAACCACCGCATCTCATAAATATGAACAGTAAGCTTTCCCACTTCTGTAGGTTTTCTTTAAGCATCTCGATCTATGCGCTCCCGAGCATAATATTTTGGGATACATATTGCACTGCCTTTAGCTACTGAACCAGTCTTAAATTTAAAAGGCCCTAGGCCATCTGGGAGCTACTCAAAAACCGATCGCATTATTTAGAAACTTTTGCGAGTTTCGAACTTTTTCCATACGAGAGACATCTCGGCAGGATCATTAAAAAACGGTTGACCGAGAGCTCCCTTCTCCTCAACAATACTTCTGCAGCTGCTGCAGGACTCTAGCGACGTGAGAGCCTATATAACTGTGATCAAATAACCTTACCAGGGACGATAGCCGCGACTTATTAAGGGTCAAAAATGATGATGACTCGCATGTAGGAAGCGCTGATCAGTGCTTAATTGCTACCTACCGAATTATTTTCGGTACGGATATGGGACGGCATACTCTTCCTGGCCATCTTATCAAGTCTGCAGTTGCCTGCAGTATCCCTGTGTCCGTTCAAGACTGATACTGAAGTGCTGGGCCATCACATTGAGAAATCTGCGGCATTCAGTGAGCGAATTTGGGTTCCGCTTAACATATGCTACAGTGGTTTGGAAAGCAAGAGGATGTCTCTATTTTCAGGACCGGTGAAAAGATACCAACCTCCTTCCAATCAAACTTAGACCAAACGCCTAATATTTTGGCGAATATTAGCAAGTTAGTCGCATTACTATGTCGCTAGTACATAAGTGGTACACAACAAAAACAATTATGTAAGCAGACAAAATAACAACAGACACAGCAAAGATGAGCGCAATCAGCTTAAGACGATGTTGGATAACCTACGCACACACACATGAATATAGCCACAGAGAATATGAGACACAGAAGAAAGAGAAGTAAATACAGAACTATTCGGGAAAGCTGTTCTTAAAAAATTTATACCCTGGTAGAAAATAATGACGAGGCAACTGAGTGATATATAAGCAACTCAATCTAAGGAATAAGTAATTAGAAGTACGCGAACACATTAAATTTTGGAAGTTCTACTACCACAGTAGTGCTGAATAAAGAACGCTTTCGTGTACAAAATATTTGAGTTCATTTATTCAACTGTTCAGTGAGATGAACTGATGGCAGATGGCAAGGAAGAGAGATAATTGAAACTGGTCACAATATGGTGATGCCACCCTGTTGCCTATTTCCTCATTCTTGTCCTGTTCGAATGAGCGCTGTGTAGTTCCTTGTAAAAATATTTCTAGAAGTGTAATAATCAGTGAGTATTGGTATTGAAACTAGGACATTTATGGTCAAAATCGCAGTATGACCTCTCTGCAATCTTCCAAGTGCAAGTTTCTCTAATTCGCAGGAATACGATAACTGCTATAACCCTAGCTTATAAATTCTGTGGTGGCAGGTTCAGGAAAGTGTTTAGTGCCTCCGTCGGAGTGGAGACAAGATCGCTACCCCGAACTCCTCTGGAATTTTGTAAGCGTTTTAGATTCGTGACCGTCTCCATAACATTGCAGAGAGCAGACAACTTTCTCGGGTGCCACATGCTTATAAATTAAACCCCGTCAGTAATAGCAACGTAGGAAGTGAGGGATGCAGGAAGAAATGTTTCAGCAAGTTCTGTGTTTGTGTTCAGCGCTCGCGAAGTTAAGGCACCAGATACAAGAGGTAGTAGAGTTGTCAGATCTCGAAGCAGCAGATAAGCAGGGTCCTAGAAAACTTAAAGTATTTACCAAGAGTAAAGAGCTATTTTAATAACATAAGTTCTGTAGCTGATTGGGTCTTTCCGTTTAGTCGTCAAAAAAATTCTGGTAGCACTATGGACATATTGAATCTAAGTGAGGTCTTTATTGACCGGCCAGTTCAACCTAACTTTACCAACCCTAGCGCTAAATTTACTTAAAATATCTATTTAAAAAAAAAAATTTAGATTTACAATGGACATTTTCTCTGCAGAGCTTTCCGCTTGAAGACTTTAATGAATTTTAATGGTGCAAATTGTCATCAATTACAATGCTAAATGGCTTTCGTTGTAAAATAATTCAAATTGAAAGCCACAAAAACTTGCAAGGCAAAAAAGAGAAATGCTATACTTTTTTGCAATATTTTTAAATTTTTGTTGTTGTTTTCCTTTTTTGTTTTGTGTCAAGCTACAAGCAACTTGTTTAATGCTTTTTTGTGCAGATCTAATGAAGATTTACTTTTAACAATTTTACACAAACTCCAACAAAAACACATACATTTCTAGGTTTCCGCTTATGAAACAACATATGTGTGGGTGTGTGTGTGTGTGTGGTTGTCAATTTGTGTTACACAGATGTTGCTGCAATTCATTTTATATTTTCTATCGGCAAAAGCTTACTGTCTCTGCATATAACGTGAAACATGGCATTGGTCAGGCGGTGTTCACATTGAGCAATTGCAATAAAAATTCTACAAATGCAAAAACAATAATCGCTGAGCTACAAATCCTACAAGCAATTATAAACGTTGTAACAAACAAAATTTTTGCAGTTAAACCCATTCTCTAAGCTTTCGCCCAGCCCATAAGCCTGTGCATATATTAGGGTTATCCTAATTTTCACGATGTAAATAATTTAGTCAATGGGCTACGTTTTATCATCCAAAATATTTTGTTATTGAAGAACAAACTTTAGGAATTCAAAATTCGTTTCCTACGCAACTGACTGGTATATAAGCGGCGCAATGAAATTCATAACTAATCAACACTTATTGGATGGATTTTCCGTCATCCTTTGTCAAAATCTTTCTGAAGGAAAAATAAGACTGAAGATGCGCAATGCCGAAACCTGGTTTTCTCCACCCCAAAATTTACAAAGTATGATGGAAAATCGTTCCAATATACAACAGTTATCCATCCTGTCGTAAAATCGAAACAACAAAATGGATGAGTAATCAGTTTGATTTTAGCACGTTGTAAGTAATGTACGTGAATACACTCATATATGAACCCCCAGCGGGTTAGGCGATTTAGAATATACCCGCGGTTGGTATGCCTGTCGTAAAAGGCCACTAAAATACCAAATTGATTCAAGGGGTTGCCAGCGCAATATATAGCTTCTCCAACCCAATTGTGAACCTCACGTACCCATAGCGAATCCTGTTTCCTTAACAGCCGAGGCTCTGTCGACCCCAATTTCCTCATGGATCTAGGGGGTGAGAGGGCGATATGACCTAGAAGGTTTCAGGCGGTCATACCAAATCCTTCGGTCGGGCTAGTACCTGTATGGTGCTTGTTATCGGAACGTACCGGATCTGCATCCGTCAAAGGACCATCAACATTGATAACACTCCCCAAGGCCTTTGGGGAACCGGGGGGCAGGGTTGAATTTATCATTAAAACAACTACAACAACCAAGGTCTTTGCTGGCTAGGTCAACAGAGATATTATTATCCTCCTTTGATAGCAAACGAAGGTCATACCACTTCTGAATTCCGGAACAGGGTAAAGGAGAGCTTAGGTCACTAGTATATTGTAACGAATTTGCTTGCAAATCCTCTTATTTGCAATCCTCTGCTAAGTTCGAATCACTAAACTGTTGAATAAATAACTCCAATTTGTAATAATGCAAAATGGCCTTTATTAAAGTACTTCACAATAACAAACTGTGCAACGAATAGCTTGCTTAATAACCACACTGATTGATAGCTCAATGAAACTCTACTATTCAAAATAACACTGCTATTGCTCGCTAGATATCGTCTTAATCAAACTGCTTGACAACTCAAATCAAACTGAATTCCTTCTTACTCGCTTGCCCCGCTTTTATAGCTTACGCTGCATACTTCTAGGCTCTTCGATTTCCAGAACTTACTAGTTGTTTCGGATACAAAATCGCCAGCCACAACTACGTGCACAAATTATTGCTCTCTCTTGTGACAACTCAGATAAGATATATGCATGTGTTTGTAGTTTACAGTCTCCCGCACACACATAAGCGTATAAGTAAATTCATCGGTGTGTGACATCTCATCTCTCGCTGCCTTGTATGTAAATGTTGCTCGTCGGAATGTGTACATATGTGTAGACGCAATTATTGATTCGTTTATGTAGATACATAATGATTGAATTATTGATGTGAATTCACGTCACTGCTTAGCATCGGCCTGGAGATGGCAGCACTCCTCAGTTTTGCTAATATTCGTAACACTGCCCTCCACCTAAGTCTGATCGTCCCGATCAGACAAATCTCCCAACCTAAACGCCGCTAGCATCTCCAAATGTACCACCCTTCTAATCCGTGGTTTCCCAGTGGTTTGTATGCGGTAGATGGTATCACTGATCTTCTTCACAACTTTGTACGGGCCTTCCCAAGTGCACCGTAATTTGGCTGGAACACCTTTCCGCCGGTGAGGGTTGTTTAACAGTACCAAATCTCCCGCCAAGAAACCTTCCGAATTAAAGTTCTTGTCATACCAGTGTTTCATCTTACTGCTCGTTACCCTGGCCCGTTCCTTCACACTCTGTTGTTTGGTCAATGAACCACTTCGTAGAGCTGCGCTGGACGGATTTGCTTTGCATAATCGGTATCGTTCCCACATTTCACAACAGTAGTGCGCTCCGGCTTGAAACTACCCTCGCATTCTTTCTCGGAAATTCGTTGCTTTGTTTTCCTGCGTCTTTTAGATTTTGTCAATGCCAGTGTTTCTCTCGCAGGTACTTTTGATTTTGATTTATTTGGCCCATTCGATCTATCAACCTTTGCCTTTGACTTTCGTGGTCTTTGTCGAGTCTTTTCCACCAGTACCCGATTACTGCTGAACCCTTTTTCCAAACTAAAGTTAAGTGGTATGTCCTGGTTCTTATAGCGCATAATTTTTCTCCGCATATCGATCCTGACGTCATGGTCAACCAAGAAGTCCACTCCCAATATGACTTCATCAACGATCTCCGCCACAACGAATTTGTGTAGAACCATGACTTTTCCAATTAATACCTCACATACCACTTCGCCTTGAACTTGGTTATACTCGCCTGTTACCGTACGCAACCTTGCTCCAGGTAATGACTTTACTCTCCTGTAGACCAAATCAGATCGAATCAAGGAATGAGATGCCCCCGTATCTACAGTCAGTACACGCTCTTTACCATCCACATTCCCTCTGACGGTAAGACTGCTTGATTTCCTTCCAATTTGCGACACAGATATCACAGGACATTCAACAGCCGGGGCAAGTTTCCGTTCTTTACATTTGACACGCTCTTGCTCATTTCCGCCAGCTTTGCGTTTACGGCCACCCACATTGTTGGAACTATTAGGACCAAGATCGCAATGACGTGCAATGTGACCTGGGTTGCCGCACTTGAAACATTTAATAACTCCGGCATTCTTCTGTTGAGATCCCTTCAGTGCTTCCAAAATTGTGTCTACGCAATCTGGCCTTTCTACTTCCACACGGCGTGCTTCGAAAACTGGCTTACACAGAAGCGACGCTGTTTCCTGAATCAGAGCATGCGATACCGTTTCAGCAAATGTTAGTTTTGGATTCGCATATGTAGCCCGCTTCGTTTCCACATCTCGTATGCCATTTATAAAGCTCTGAATTTTTCCCTTTCAGTGTATTCCACGGGTGCGTCTGCATTTGCAAAATGAGCCAATCTTTCAATATCTGAAGCAAACTCCTGCAATGTCTCATTTGCTTTTTGGTAGCGGTTTTGCAACTCAATTTGGAATATCTGTTTCCTATGCTCGCTTCCCTAACGTCTCTCTAAAGCGCTCATCAATGTTTCGTAGTGGTTCCGCTCATACTCTGGGATGGTCTGTAAGATTTCCGCGGCAGGCCCTTTCAGTGCCACGAACAGAGCTGCAACTTTATCTTCAGCATTCCATTGGTTCACTGCTGCGGTCTTCTCAAACTGTAGCTTAAAGACCTGAAAAGGAACAGAACCGTCAAAGGATGGTGTTTTTACCTTTGGATTACTCGCTGAAACTGCTGGACGATTTAGTTGTAACTGCTCGATACGTCCTCTCAAAGCATCCACCTCGGCCTCGATTTTATCCTGTCGACCACTGAAGCCTTATTGAAACTGGGTTAGTTTTTCTTCCATATGCGCTTCCAGTTTAGATGATATACGGACTTCCTGCTCTTCTAGTTGTGTGGAGATCTGAGATGATATCTGTGCTGAAATTTGTGAAATACGCGTTTCTTGTGCTTCAATTTTCGATGTTATTTCTGACGACATTTCTGCAATACGTGTCTTCTGTTCTTCCATCTTGTATGTTATACGGTTCTCCTGGGATTCCAGTTGGGATGACATATACGTTTTCTGTTCTTCCAGTTGTGATGCCATATATGTCTTCTGCTCTTCCAGCTGTGATGACATTTGTGACGACATTGATGCTACTGTCGATGTTTGTGCAGATATTGCAGCCAATATCATGTTCAAGTCTGTGCTGGCAACCGTCTGCGATGTTTCGTTTTTCTCTTCAATTTTTGTTGTCTCCTCGCCATCAAGATGAAAGACATACTCTTCCACGTCAATTCCCTCTGCTTCCATTGCCTCTCTTAGCCGTGCCTGAAGTTCGTGTTTAACGCCGCTAGTATTCAATGCACGGTTCTCCAACTCCTTCTTTAGTTGCTGGATCTTTAATTCACTGAACTTTGCCATGTCCTTGTTGTCCTCTGGAATTTATTCAACAATTCCTCTTCTGACACCAATTGTAACGAATTTGCTTGCAAATCCTCTTATTTGCAATCCTCTGCTAAGTTCGAATCACTAAACTGTTGAATAAATAACTCCAATTTGTAATAATGCAAAATGGCCTTTATTAAAGTACTTCACAATAACAAACTGTGCAACGAATAGCTTGCTTAATAACCACACTGATTGATAGCTCAATGAAACTCTACTATTCAAAATAACACTGCTATTGCTCGCTAGATATCGTCTTAATCAAACTGCTTGACAACTCAAATCAAACTGAATTCCTTCTTACTCGCTTGCCCCGCTTTTATAGTTTACGCTGCATACTTCTAGGCTCTTCGATTTCCAGAACTTACTAGTTGTTTCGGCTACAAAATCGCCAGCCACAACCACGTGCACAAATTATTGCTCTCTCTTGTGACAACTCAGATAAGATATATGCATGTGTTTGTAGTTTACAGTCTCCCGCACACACATAAGCGTATAAGTAAATTCATCAGTGTGTGACATCTCATCTCTCGCTGCCTTGTATGTAAATGTTGCTCGTCGGAATGTGTACATATGTGTAGACGCAATTATTGATTCGTTTATGTAGATACATAATGATTGAATTATTGATGTGAATTCACGTCACTGCTTAGCATCGGCCTGGAGATGGCAGCACTCCTCAGTTTTGCTAATATTCGTAACAATATAATATCAAAGAATTTTCAGAGGCACTCACCGAGGCGTCCCGTTTTATAATTTATGCTTTAATTTACTTCAAATCTCATTTGGTCTTCCCAAATGGGAACGCTTGATGTTATCGCCGCTAATCCGACAGCCAGGAGAGCTACATGGCTATTGAAGAAGATGTCAACTGTGCAGTGTTGCTTCACTTCACCTCACTCACGGTAGGTATGCCTGTCGTAATAGGCGACTAAAATACCAAATTGATTCAAGGGGTTGTATAGCGCAACACTCTCAAGGGGTTGCCAGCGCAATATATTGCTTCTCCAACCCAATTGTCAACCTCAGCTACCCGTGGCGAACCCTGTTTCCTTAACAGCCGAGGCTCTGGCAACCTCCAACTACTGATGGAGCTAGGAGCAGGGAGCGCGGGATGACCTGGAAGGTTTCATGTTTTCATTACCAAATCGTTTCCGAGATTTTCGGGCTAGTACCTTTATGGTGCTTGTTATCGGAACGTACCGGATCTGTATCCGGCAAAGGACCATCAAAATCGATAGCACTACCCAAGGCCTTCGGGGAGTATCCTTATCGCTACAACAACAACAACATGGTCTCCAGACAAGATATCTCCAGTAAGCAAGGCTTTATTAGCATCACTAAGAAAACTCGTGTCGTACCTAAGGAAAACTGTTCAGTTCTTAGCCGAAGGGTGGGTAATGCCCATAAAAAATGTTCGTTTTTCAACGTAAAGGGTATGGATAGACCATAAAATGTAAGCTTCAGGATAACTCGACCATGAATACTTCTTTTCTCTTGATCAACCCTGGCCTAGTGTTGGAGTACTATAGCCAACTTAAAATTACCAAGCACTGGCTTTTACAGCCCTAACAAGCTTCCTTAGTTTCTAGAGTTAGTGGAACCCCAAACGCGAATAATGCCCAATATCGCCAGCCGTCAGCTATTATCCAACGTGACGAGCTCCATAATATTATATGCAGCACCAGTATGGCACGGATCTAAAATGGTCC
Organism: Eurosta solidaginis; assembly: GCF_040869045.1. Taxonomy (NCBI): domain Eukaryota; kingdom Metazoa; phylum Arthropoda; class Insecta; order Diptera; family Tephritidae; genus Eurosta; species Eurosta solidaginis. The sequence continues at coordinate 248,147,792 of NC_090320.1, read as the reverse complement.
ACCAAAAAGATATACTAGCAGCCTACCGTATTACTGCTATACAAATAGCATGTGCTTATCGGACGGTGTCCGACGAAGCGATCAATGTTTTATCCAGGACAATCCCAGTAGATCTACTCCCAGGTGAAATGGCCGATATGTATGGAATCAGCATTGGATCAGCCAACCATCTGAAGATGCTAAGAAAATCGCAAGGTCACGAACAATAGTTAGGTGGGAACAATCGAGAAAAGGGCGCTGGACCTTCATGCGAGTTCGGAATATAACGGAATGTTCCGAGTGAAAGTACGGCGAACTAAATTACGACGGGCACGGCGGCTTCAAGGAATATCTACATAAGCGTGGGATAGAGGAAGATCTTTTCTGTCCACACTGTGCTTCCGGAATGGAAAGCACAGAACATGCAAAAATTAGGAATTTAGTTCCCCGAATGTACAAACAAAGATATTGTTGGACTGCTGTGAGCAAAATAGCCTTTATATTTATGGCGCAATTTATGCATGCTGCTAGTAAAATCAAAAAATCTGTTCCATTGTTCTTGACTTAACGGAGATTCGGTGAAATTGACCGAATTATGGTTAATTCGACCGAGTTCTTTGTCAAGCGAAAAAATTAGTTTAGTCATTTCAACAGAAGAGAAATTGTCGCTCTTAAGTTAACAAAATTTTGTAAAATTGACAGATTCCTAATCAATTTAACTGATTTTTCTGTTAACACAACTGACAGGTCACAGGTCATTTCAACAGCGAACTACAGTCAATGCATGAGCAAATTTCAAAGAGAATTTTACGCTCACTGCGCTCTCTACTTTGTACTTATGACGATGGTGCCACTTATTAAAAAAAAAACACCAACATAAGAAAACACCAAATCGAAAAAACACACAACAAGACAACAAAAAACTAGTTTTTCAACTATCAATACAAAACAAAAGACCCCTTTTTTGAGTTAAATGTGCATAACACTGAAAAAAATTATGCGGTACCGGGACATCTACTTATCGGGTACAATTTTGCAACTTCTCTTCCAAGCGAAATGCAAAATTGCCCCTCTTGTTGCAAAAGTTTTGTTTGAACGAACAGGATTTTTCCAAAATTAGTAACATTTTGTTCAAGTTTTTACGAATTTGCACTCACGCAAACGAATCAAATAAGATAATAAAAAGCATCCTTTTCTAAATTGATGTTTCCGACAGCATAAAGTTTGAGTTGTTTTGGAATCATTTCAAAATAAACTTGTAACGTAACGTTACAATAACGTAACTCCCCCTGTATTTCCTTATTCACCTAAACCTGAACCTCCCTGTACTTATTGTGCTATAGCATAGCCAACAACCACTTCTTTTATAGCATATCCAACAACCAACTAAATTGCGAACCAATGAAAATCACAATAATGGTGCGTTGAATTCTCAACCAGTTTGCGTCACCACCCATATAAACACTGAATTTGCATTTTCGCAATGCAGTCCTCGCAGTCTCTTCCGCAGGTGACTGACCCCGCGACTACCACAGCTGCCGAAGAAGAGCGACTAGAGATCCCGTTGCAGCCGACCGACCAATACCAGCCCGTTGGTACGCCTATCCGACCCCGCCCGGAACACGCAGCCGCTGTCCAGGTAAACCCCGTCGCCGGCCTATTTTCTCTCTCTCTCTCTGCCCTGGTACGCGCTCCGTAGCCCACCGCCGCTGCCGTCGCACCGTCGCCCCTCTGGTGCCACCGCTGCTACGACGACCGTTGGCCGTTCGCCATCCTACCGCCGTTAAGCCGCTGTATCCGTCCCGCCGCTGCTACGACGACCGTTGGCCGTTCGCCATCCTACCGCCGTTAAGCCGCTGCATCCGTCACGTCGCTGCTACGACGACCGTTGGCTGTTCGCCATCCTACAGCCGTTGAGCCGCTGTATCCGTCCCGCCGCTGCTACGACGACCGTTGGCCGTTCGCCATCCTACCGCCGTTGAGCCGCTGTATCCGTCCCGCCGCTGCTACGACGACCGTTGGCCGTTCGCCATCCTACCGCCGTTGAGCCGCTGCATCCGTCACGCCGCTGCTACGACGACCGTTGGCCGCACGCCATCCTACCGCCGTTAAGCCGCTGCACCCGTCACGTCGCTGCTACAACGACCTTTGGCCGCTCGCCATCCTACCGCCGTTAAGCCGCTGCATCACCGTCCATCCAGTTCGCTGGTGCCGTCACTTCGTCTATACCGCTACACCCATCCGTCCGCTAATACTGTCCGCCGTCCAGCCACTGCGCTCATACTACTGTACCAATCCGTCCGCTAATACTGTCCGCCGTCCGGCCGCCGCGCTGATCCCGCCGCTGCTCCCGGACAACCGTACCATCCCGCCCGCTACCGCACCGCCGCTAAACCACCGTACCGACCCCTCCGCTACTACTACGCCTATTAGCCACCGCCTCCATCTTTGTACGGAAAGCTGCTGTCCGCCTCATATCCCCAGCCGTGTGTGCGTGCGTTCGTAACACATAAATATCGTGTATTTATTCAGTAGGGGTTTGTGGGACCTTTACTCGACTCTGGATTGACTGAGTGTTACCCCAGCCTTAGACAAAACCCACCTCATAAATGGCGCCCGAGCAGGGACCCTCCTCCGCAGATGACCGTGGAAAAACAACTACAATCACCACCAACACTGCCGGGGCGGGTTCGACGAACGCACCGCCAGAAACAACACACACACAGGCTCCGGAAGGCACGCTGCTGAACACCGACTCGCTCAATTGGATCTACATACTTAGGAAGGAGAAGCTGATCGAGGAGTGTAAGGAACACCGAATCGACGTGGAAGGCCAAACCGTAGCCGAGCTCCGCCGCGCACTGAGTACTTACGTGCGAGCGAAACGCGCCAGGAAATCCAGTGAAGACCTGTTGAAAGAGCTGGAACGAGAAGTGAACGAGGAAGAGGGGAAGTTCGCTACGCTACCCCAGCCAACAACAAAGCCGATCCCTTCAATCCAGATCCACAGCCCACAGCCGCACGGAGGAAAGGGAGAGAACGCATTACCAAAACGAGACGAAATGAGCGACGGTGAACTTATGAATACCGTTCGCCGCTGGGACTTGCACTTTTCGGGGGAGGAGTCACTGCACGAATTTCTTGAGAGGATAGAGGAGCTTGCCGAATGCTACCGCATCCCCGTCGACCGACTCCTCCCAACACTGCCGGAGCTTCTACGTGGGAAAGCACTGCAATGGTACCGCGTCCGTAAGCAACACATACACCGCTGGAGCGATCTGCGGAGGGAGGTGCAAAATTTTTTTCTACCTAAGCGACAGATACGACATTTGGAAGAGGCCATCCGACAACGCAAACAGCAAGGCCGAGAGAAGGCCAAGGACTACATCCTCGCACTGGAAACGCTGATCCGCCAACACCCGACGATGTGCGAAGAGAATCACCTCGAACGGATCTATGATGGTCTACGCGTGGAATACCGCCTTTTTGTCAAACGCAGCGAGTTTAGGACGATCGAGGAGCTCCTGGAGCTAACGGAAGAGTATGAGCTGTTAAGAGGCGAGGAAGCGAAACAGGGAAAAATGGTGGCCCACAGCCTATACCACCTACCCATGGAATACGACAGCAAAGAGTGCTGTTGGCGCTGCAAGGAACGCGGACACCACCGCTTCCAATGTAAGGGCCCCTGGAGGAAGTTCTGCTCCCGGTGTGGCAAAGACAACATCCTCTCCAGGGACTGCCCATGCCCTCCGACTAGCCCAACTACCGAGAACGCACCCCGAACGCCGTCCAACGCTATTAAAGGAAGCCGCCAAGCACCGTACGTCCGACCAGAGAAGCCGAAGGAACCACCCGCCAGCAAATCGACCGCAAAACCACAAGTAGATGGCCGATTCTATATACCAGTGCTCATCGAGGACATGAGCGTGCGCGCACTAGTGGACACCGGCGCCACCCTATCCTATGTAGATGACACCGTGCGGAAACACCTAGAAAAGAACAACATCAAGGCACGCCCCAACAAGCGAAGTATCCAGCTGGCAGACCAAACGTGCGTCTTTAACTCGAATTCCTACCCGGCAAGGATTGTGTATCAAGGACGAGCCACAGACGCGATGCTGTCCGTTATCCCAAACTTGGCCGAAAAGGTAATCCTCGGAATGGACTTCCTAAGAAAGAGGGGAATCATCCTCACGCTGGATGGCCAGCCGCTAGAGGCCACCGTGACCAAGAGAGCACCCGAACTGGATACGCTATGTACATTGACGAGCCGAGAACACCTGAGCGACGAACAAAACACGGAACTGGGAAACTTCCTGGCGCATCACCAAAAGCGGTTTGGCGAAATCATCGGACCAAGCACTGCAGCCGAGCATACGATTCGTCTCAAACACAACCGACCGCTGAAGCAACGATACTACCCCCGCAACCCGGCCATGCAACAAGTAATCAACGAAGAGGTAGACGAGTTATTAGCCGAAGGAAGAATAGAACCATCACGAAGCGCGTACAGCTCGCCAATCGTGCTAGTCCGCAAAAAAACAGGGCACGTGGAGGATGTGCATCGATTACCGTCAACTCAACGCCGCCAGCGAACCAGACGCTTACCCGTTGCCGCAAATTGGAGCCATTCTCGACCAGCTGAAAGAGGCGAAATTCATCTCGACTATTGACTTGAAGAACGGCTACTGGCAAATCCCGCTCGCCAGAGCATCCCGACCATACACCGCATTTACAGTTCCTGGCAGAGGGTTGTTCCAGTGGAAAGTCATGCCATTTGGCCTACACTCTGCTCCGGCGACCTTTCAACGCGCTCTGGATTCGATACTTGGACCCGAACTCCAACCAAAAGTTTTCGCCTACCTGGACGATATCATCGTATTGGGAGATACCTTCGCAGAACACTTGGCGATCTTGAGGGAAGTGTTCGAGCGCCTACAAAGACACAGGATGCAAGTAAACTTCGAAAAATGCAGCTTCGTCCAGCAACAACTCCATTACCTAGGACATATCATCAGTTCGAAAGGAATTCACACCGATCCAGCAAAAGTATCCGCTGTACAGGAGATGCCCGCACCGAAAACGCTCAAAGAGCTCCGCCGTTTTCTTGGACTCGCGTCATGGTACCGCCGCTTCGTGGCAGACTTCTCTACGCTCGCCGCGCCGCTTAACCAACTGCTGAAAAAGGGACAAGTCTGGAAATGGGAGGCGCAACAAAATCACGCTTTCAAAGCACTCAAGGATAAGCTCTCCAGCGCGCCAATACTTTGTTGTCCGGACTTCTCTCGACCGTTCTTTCTCCAGACCGACGCGAGCGGAGAGGGCCTGGGCGTCGTGCTCTATCAACGCCATTCCGACCACGAGAATGTAGTAGCCTACGCCAGCCGAAGCCTAACCCAGCTGGAAAGGCGATACTCGGCCACCGAACAAGAATGCCTAGCCGTGCTATGGGGTATCCGTAAGATGAGACCGTACCTGGAGGGGTATCACTTCACCATCATCACCGACCACCACTCACTAAAATGGCTGCACTCACTCCAAAACCCCTCTGGACGTCTGGCAAGATGGGCACTGGAATTGCAACAATATAATTTCGAGATAGAATACCGAAAAGGAGCACAGAACGTGGTAGCCGACGCACTCTCCCGCTGCCCGCTACGACACGCCGATGACGACATTTTGTACACCATAACCAACGGAACAAACGACTGGCACGAGAGGAAAGCAAGACAGGTGCGGGAAAAACCCCAAGCACATCCAGATTACCAGGTCGTCGATAACCGACTCTTCCGCCACATTTCCCCGAGAAATCAACTTTCGCGGTCACCGCAATGGAAGCTGTGCATCCCAGCCGACCGACGAAAGGACGTACTACAGGAAGTCCACGACGCCGCCGCCGCCGGACATCTCGGGGTGAAGAAGACGCTTAAGAGAGCACAACAGAACTATTACTGGCCCGGGATATTCCGCGATGTCCTCAAACACGTACGGAAGTGTATCAGATGCGCAGAATACAAAGTCGAGCAAAGACGCCCAGCAGGATTGATGGCAACCATGCAATCATCACGACCGTGGGAAATAGTAACCGCTGACTTCGTAGGGCCAATACCCCGTTCCAAGCAAGGAAATACTTGCCTCCTCGTAATGGTGGACAAATTCTCCAAGTGGGTGGAGTTGATCCCAGTGCGCCAAGCGACAACGGCAAGCGTAATCAAAAAGAGTCATATACCGATTTGGCTGCCCGAAAACCCTCCTCACAGACAATGGCAAACAATTCGTCGGGAAGGCATTAGCAACGTTTTTGAACGACCACCGCATCGATCACAAGTTTACGGCAGCCTACGCCCCGCACGAAAACCCCACCGAGCGAACCAACCGAGTCGTGAAAACCATGATGGCTTAGCGATGCAAGGACGACCACCGCACCTGGGACCAGGAGATACCGCAAATAGCATTCGCGATAAACACGGCCAGCCACGAATCTACAACAGCATCAGCAGCAGAAATCAACTTCGGTAGAGACCTTACAGCACCGCAGCAAGTGCGCACGGAGGGAGCAGTACCAGCAGAGCCACAACCGCACCACCGTCCATCACCAAGTTGTGGGACGAGATAAAAGGGCATCTAGCCAAAGCTTCAAAGCAACAGAAAAAACACTACGACTTACGCAGACGGCAATGGAAGCCACGTATAGGTGAGCAGGTGATGAAAAGGGACCACCCACTCTCATCCGCGGCAGACAAATTCGCCCAGAAGTTAGCACCAAAATTTTCCGGCCCGTACTTGGTAATGGAATACGTTTCGACGAACACGGTAAAATTAGGCCACCCGGAGCAACCAAAGCGGCAACACGCACACGCACACTTGCAAGACTTAAAGCCGTACGAATCATAAACAACCCGTTTATCTCTCCATTCCAGGAACCAGACCATCCAACATGAGTCAAAAACACCGGCAACCCATACCACCGGACTCACCAAAACCAATACGGCCGTGGCACCCACCGTTTGAGGCAACATTATGGCCGGCAAACAAACCAAGGATACAACGCATACAAATTTTTCATGGGCCGCCAATAAACCACCTAATGGCCATCCGGGAGAAGGAGTCGGCGACAGAGCCGCAAGAACGGCGCGCCCCGAAACCAACGAAACAACAAAAACAGCGCAAAAAAAAAAAAATTACCGGATCCCGAGGAATTTTTTTAGAGAGCTAAGGCTAAAACGCCCGGCCAACCAATCCAAGAAAACCTGGACATTCCGGTGGAAAGCACAGCGGGTGAGGGTAGAAGTGATAAATGACAAACACGCAAAGGTGTCACTCATGGGAACGAAACGAATCGTACCAATCGAATAAGGCACTGAAGAAGGAAGACGAGACCAATCAAAATTTTCTATTTTTATATATATATGCACCCTCTGTTAATTTTAAGAGAAAATGAAATGTGAATTATTTTTCAAATTACAAAAAAAAAAAAAAAAAAAAAAAAAAAATTAATTTTCATATATACATCTACATAACATCAAAAGGGAACGAGAAAAGTATGACAACGGATACAGTTCAGTACAACTCCACCCCCGACAAAAAAAAAAAAAAAAAAAAAATTTTTTTTAATTAATTAGAATGATGTTTTTTGCAATTGAACCTGAAATAGTAACATTAACTCTGTTAGACTTAAGTAGAATGACTCTGTATATTTTTGGAAAAAATATTTTTTTTTTTAAATAAAGTGCTTCGCCCACACGCACACCGGCATAATACCTAGGCCATGCCTGGAGATCCACCTTTCCCCCACCGCAGCTTTCCGTCAACCGAAGTGGGAGGGGGACTGTAACGTAACGTTAAAATAACGTAACTCCCCCTGTATTTCCTTATTCACCTAAACCTGAACCTCCCTGTACTTATTTTGCTATAGCATAGCCAACAACCACTTCTTTTATAGCATATTCAACAACCAACTAAATTGCGAACCAATGAAAATCACAATAATGGTGCGTTGAATTCTCAACCAGTTTGCGTCACCACCCATATAAACACTGAATTTGCATTTTCGCAATTCAGTCCTCGCAGTCTCTTCCGCAGGTGACTGACCCCGCGACTACCACAGCTGCCGAAGAAGAGCGACTAGATCCCGTTGCAGCCGACCGACCAATACCAGCCCGTTGGTACGCCTATCCGACCCCGCCCGGAACACGCAGCCGCTGTCCAGGTAAACCCCGTCGCCGGCCTATTTTCTCTCTCTCTCTCTGCCCTGGTACGCGCTCCGTAGCCCACCGCCGCTGCCGTCGCACCGTCGCCCCTCTGGTGCCACCGCTGCTACGACGACCGTTGGCCGTTCGCCATCCTACCGCCGTTAAGCCGCTGTATCCGTCCCGCCGCTGCTACGACGACCGTTGGCCGTTCGCCATCCTACCGCCGTTAAGCCGCTGCATCCGTCACGCCGATGCTACGACGACCGTTGGCTGTTCGCCATCCTACCGCCGTTGAGCCGCTGTATCCGTCCCGCCGCTGCTACGACGACCGTTGGCCGTTCGCCATCCTACCGCCGTTGAGCCGCTGCATCACCGTCCATCCAGTTCGCTGGTGCCGTCACTTCGTCTATACCGCTACACCCATCCGTCCGCTAATACTGTCCGCCGTCCAGCCACTGCGCTCATACTACTGTACCAATCCGTCCGCTAATACTGTCCGCCGTCCGGCCGCCGCGCTGATCCCGCCGCTGCTCCCGGACAACCGTACCATCCCGCCCGCTACCGCACCGCCGCTAAACCACCGTACCGACCCCTCCGCTACTACTACGCCTATTAGCCACCGCCTCCATCTTTGTACGGAAAGCTGCTGTCCGCCTCATATCCCCAGCCGTGTGTGCGTGCGTTCGTAACACATAAATATCGTGTATTTATTCAGTAGGGGTTTGTGGGACCTTTACTCGACTCTGGATTGACTGAGTGTTACCCCAGCCTTAGACAAAACCCACCTCATAAATTGTTACAAGAATTAAACTTGCCGAATTATATGTACAGTGGTGAATTACCGCGATTTCATTCTTTAATTTTCTATAGCTTACAAAATCTCTATTTAAAATGTCATATTAAACATTTATACTACAAGTTATATCTGTTATTTCAATAGATTTCACTGTCAGTGCCATTTCGACAATAAACGCTGTTAATTTAAAAGTTTACGCTGGTTATTCCGAATGACGAATATTAACAGTTCTGATTGGTATTCTCAGAGCGACAGTAATAATTGTTAATTTAACAAAACTATGGGTAAAGTATAATGAAACAACTTTTTTTGTTTATTTGACTACTAAAACGGTCAATTACGAATCAACGATTTGTGCGCCGTTGATTCAATATCTTGTTGGGATGAATAAAAATCTACAGAAATTTCGGTTGAATTGACCCGTATTTCGGTTGATTCTACCAGTATTTTTCTTTCAGTGAAGTAATGGCGACTAAATCGCCTTTTCCCCAAGCGACGTAATGCCTAACGGCGGTCCCACGAGATTAGCTTGGTTTCATTGGGCCACTTGAGGGTAGTGCGCTACCCCAACGTCAAATATAAAAAAGAGTTTCTTTATTAAATGCATCTTTGTAAGTACTTCAAGATATTAAACCCCTCTGAGTAATTAATTTTCCAGTCGATGAGTATTCAATATGACTGCTTTACTCTTTCCACAGAAACCCATCCCCACTTTGTAAGTGTATAATCAAACAACTTAAGGCCCGCCCTAATATGTGGTACAGATTACACGCACAGTTGTTCAAATATTGCCACAAATGTGTCGGTTGCACGTAAACTGAATAAATGTTGAAACGAAAACAAATCGCTTGCAATTGCCGCATGTCGCATGCCGCTCTGATATGTATTTTAGTTACTGCACAACAACAACAACAAACCTAATATTTGTTGCAGCAACACTTGATACGACTGGCTATCAGTCTTTTTTTTTTGCAAGAATTGTTGTTGCTGCATATATATTTTACTAACTATTGCCAGATTTATGTGCATCGTATGCGGATATAAATTCTAAATACGCGAGCTCACAAAACTCATTTACTATGCGACAAATTCGGACCAACACTTTTTCCCAATAGCAATATGAATGCTTGTACAGAAATTTTTGTTGTTGTTGTTGCAACAACTGTTGTAATGGAGTAATTTTATTGTCACTATTGTGCCTTGACAAAGAAAGTATGTGTGTATGTTTTTAGGTGCATATATTTGGTGAAAAAGTGTGGTTATGCATGACCCAAGTTTCCAAAATAAAGACTGACAGTAAATCAAAAGGTTTACTTGCTGAAAGAAATATATATATATATTTATGAAAACATTTAATTTATTCACTAAAGTTAATGTTTCGATAAGCCCTCATTTATTCACAATAAATATACAATTTTTATGAAGGAGATTTATTTCTTTCTCTCACTAAATAACTATTATTTAGAAGGAGAAATAAATAAGTATATTAAATAAGTCTCATTGATGAATAATTAAACAAAGAATTGCATGCTACGAATACAAATTTGCCGTATGTTCTTTGTTAACCGAAAACTTGTATTGCACTACGACCTACGCACTCTCGCTAAGTAGTAAAGTCCTCTCTCGAACAACAAAAGTCACGACCTACAAGTCGCTCATCATAACTATCTTAAAGTATAACAAGTAAGAATGGGACTGTCTTCGGCTGTGCCGAAGACTTCATACCTTTCATGAATGGGGCTAAACAATAATCTTATCCCGTTCGTAATCTCCGAATAATCGGATGTATAAGATAAGAAATATATAGTGAACAGATCTACATACCTAAACCATTTTTAAGATAAATATAAAATAAAAAATAGGTTGGTACTTTGTGTGAGGATGCAAAGTTTCAGGTTTTTTGTGGTCTGCGTGTAAAAACTATGACTACGAATCACGTATTTCAACAATATATGACGTAAACGTAACTATTTGATGAAATGTTATGAATTTTGAAGCTTCTAGCCGTAAAAAAGGGGCAAAAATTACAGTTTATATGGGGTATATAATATATATATCACCGATCTCTATGATTTTTTCAGACAACAATATATGCTATATACGTAAGCATTTGGTGAAATTTGAAGCTTCTAGCTGTTAAAATGGGGCCGAAATCGCAAAAAAAAAAATATATATATACTATATATACCATCATATATATATTATATATATCACCGATCTCCATGATTTTTTGACAAAACAATATATACTACATACGTAAGCAATCGGTGAAATTTGAAGCTTATAGCTGTTAATATGGGGTAGAAATTGCGAAAAGTTTCTTATCTGAACAATCGTTTGTACGAGATATATACTATATACAACCGATCTCTATGATTTTTTCAGACAACAATATATGCCATATACGTAAGCGTTCGGTGAAATTTGAAGCTTCTAGCTGTTAAAATGGGGCTAAAATTGCGAAAATATATAAATATACTATATATATACTATATATATCACCGATCTGTATAATTTTTTCAGACAACAATATATGCTATATACGTAAGCATTCGTTGAAATTTGAAGCCTCTAGCTCTTAAAACAGGACAGTAATTACGAAAAGTTTCTTATCTGAACAATCGGTTGTGGGGGATATATACTATATATACGACCGATCTCATCAATTTTTTCAGGCAACAATATGTGCAATATACGAAAGTATATGGTGAAGTTTGAAGCTTCAATCTGTTAAATTGAGTAAGATATTACAAAAATCGTCTTTTTCTGAAAAATCGGTTGTATGGAGGATATATGCTATAGTGGTCCGATCCGGTCGGTTCCGACAAATGTCTAATCGCTCACCAAACTTTATCAAGATATCTCAAAAATTGAGGGACTAGTTTGCATACAAACAGACAGACGGACAGACGGACAGACGGGCATGGCTAAATCAACTCAGCTCTTCAACCTTATTATTTCGGTATACTTAATGGAGGGTCTATCTATTTTCCTTTAAGGACTTACAATTTTGGGTTTCGTGACGAAATTAATATACCATATCATTTTCATGAAAGGTATAATAATAACAATACCCAACGGATTAATACCCTCCAAAGCACGCCCGACCGGAGCGAGGGGCACATCCGCATGACGCACGGATTTGTTTTTGCCGAGTTGTTGATAGGCGGAGGTTTGTTAAGCGTCGAGATCTAAAACTGCTCAGCTACAGAATAAAAGTCATCAGCTGAGTACTATACATAACAGTTGGAAATTATATAACGAATAGAAATTATACATGTGACTCGGAATCTTTGGCGGTATCGAGAGAAGATGAGACGGCCCTTGGAGTGTTCGAGAAAAAGTTGTTAGGAAGATTTATGATCCTATCTGTGATACCGGACGCGAGTATCGACAAAGGTATAATGATGAGCCCAATTGCTTCACTGGCCATGTTATATGAATGGACGAAGACACGTCGGCTAAAAAAGTATTTCAATGGACATCCTTATTTGGAAACAGAGAAAGGCGAATGATTCCATTGAGTTCGTGGAGCCAGGTGAAGGAAGGCTTGATCTCCCCTGGTACTCCCAATTGGCTTCAAAGCGACCAAAATCGCTTACGTGGTCAAGTGCCAAATAATGATGATGATAAGGGGTATATTCGGCTGTATTTTAACGAAGCTTTCCCGATACCAGGCTGCCTTGGGACGTAACGGCGATCTTAGCAGATCAAAGTGGTGCTGTTGTGGCGAGCTGTTCTTCTTTCTTACATTCAAAAATAGATCTTATTAATGATATCGCTACAAGCTATAAGGAAGAATATATAGAGCGAAGTAAAGGAAAGCGTTAATAAGGTCCGACAGTGAGAACGGTGGTTTGGAAACAGAGAAAGGCGAATGATTCCACTGAGTTCGTATAGCCAGGTGAAGGAAGGCTTGATCTCCCCTGGTACTTCCAATTGGCTTCAAAGCGGCCATAGCAGATCAAAGTGGTGCTGTTGTGGCGAGCTGTTCTTCTTCCTTACATTCAAAAATAGATCGTATTAATGATATCGCTACAAGCTATATGGAAGATATGGAGAACGAAGTAAAGGAAAGCGTTAATAAGGTCCGGAAAACCCAACCGACAGTGAGAACGGTGGTTTGGAATGGGGTCGCTAGGCGGTAGATACAGATTGCAAGTAGTTCGCTGACAAGAAGTTTGCCGCGAGAAAGCCTCTATACTGGAACCAGTGTGACGGGGAGGAAACTTTGGCAACTTCGAGTGAAGATACAACTATCCGCCGAAGGAGATAAACCAGCTTCTAATAGGCGAAAAGGACTCAGTACCAGGGAAGACGAGGCTGGCTGGCTGCTCAGACAAGACATGCGCATTGAAAGCAAAAAGGCAGAGGGACTAAAATAAGTAGCAACTTCCTCGAAAACTACAATTGAGAACAGCGAGGAAAATAGTGGTGATGTGACAGCAAAGGAGAAAACGGATGAGTTTGATTATTATCCAAAGGAAGATAGTCTAAATAGTCCGATTTTCTCGGAGGAGAAGCCAAAGAGAGGTAGCGCTGTAACTCCGGCTGCTCCGGAGAGGATGAATGACGTGACGAAGCAGTCCATACATGTATCGCTAAATTATCATAGCAATACTTTTAGGCAGATGTCTACTGGAAAGTGTAGTTTCTTAGCTTCATCATTAGTATATTGCAGGATAAACCGAGTAAATTGCTTCAGTAAAACGGGATATCTTTGATAATGCGCCACAATCTCACGAAACAAAAGGCATTAGCGCACGGTTTGAGGAGATAGATAAAACGCATATCCAAATGCCAAAGTATGAATTTCATATACAGTGAAGTCGGAGGATGCGCTGCTCCTTAAGTGGGGTCAGAAGTCGGATATGCAGGCAAGAGATGGAAAGGCACTTCTGCCTACGGAAAAGGGTTAGCACTATATCCTCCCAGTGGGCAAGCTAACGGAAGATATATTATACACGTAGTTTGGGGACATTAGTAGTATTTATATGTTCCTTAGAGAGAGAGAGAGAGAAATATCGAGGAAGATAATCATAACATGTTAGGAGCAGACAAGGTTGAATAGAATCTCGGAAATCTTAAATCATATAAAAGAAAAGGACGTGGATGTAACAATAAGGTGTTGGAGAGGTACAATCATATTGAAGAAACTACTCTTGAGAAAGGTTGGCATTGCTCTCCGCTAGAGGGACAAATTCTGAGCTCAGGCAGCGTAGATTCCACATTTACTACGCGAAATTGAAAAGCATAATTGCAGTTGGCACAACCTCGAAGCAGCAAGTAGTTTGGGTCCCAGGAAGCTTCTGGTATTTGGGAAGAGGCTAAACTTACTTTTTTCTTATTAATATTAGACCTCGATGCAATTTTACTTGATGTATTCAAGTACTTCTTCAGGCTTTTTACTCCACAAAGTTATTATATTGGTGTAACTCCCATCTAGATAAGAGAGTATCTGCCTTTGCCAGGGCAACGCATTCGCAGAGAATGTGAACTGGCGTTGCACCCACCAGCAACGGATATATTTAACTTGCTTAGGTGATATCGTATACTACAGTGTCCCGTAAAATATCCAATACGAGTTGGTAGCTCCTCTCTGCTTAGATTAATGAGGTTGGCTAATCGAGTTATTTTGTATCATAGGTCTTAGCTCTAGAGTGTGATTTTCAGTCATTTAGATACGTTAAATTCAATTTAACCTAACTCAACAATTTCCCACGGAAAACATTTTGTTCATCGTGTCGCATATATAAGGTACTCACTTTTTTGTAGGGATAGATCATAACATTCCTCGTAAGGAATTGGGATACGGGGTTTCATTATGTCTCACACATGCAGTGAGAACAATAGCTCTCTCCTTAACTTATATTCACGTTATTCCTATTAGCCAACATCTTAAACCTCATATAGATCATGCTTATCTTTCATAACTGCGCGTGTTTGTTCCTTCTTCGCGTCACGATAATGCTTATTTACACCGCATGTTGAGCCCGAACGAAGGCTTACAGAGGGGATTGATTTATAATTTTCCTCTCTCTAAAAATATTAATTTTGTATCTCTCCATGCCCGAGATAAATCTTAAATAAATTTGAACTGATTAACAATTATTAGCTAACTTAAATATATCTCTCACTCAATAACAATTATCAGCTTACCAAAATGTATCACTCCTTCAAGAACAGTAATGAGCATTATGGAATCTTATTACTTCTTTCAAAGTTATACGGTAGCACTGATATATCCCATGGAGCTTTTTTCAATTAGAATTTTTTTATTGATTGTTTGTCGTAAAGCGATTCTTCTAAATTGCTTCAATGCGCAATTATTGCAATTAGAATTGCAAACACTCACAATACGAATTTGGTTGCAGATTTCTATAAGGGGGGGATGACGAGTAGGTGGATGGTCAATTGTAAGCTGTAGTAGTAAATCGACAAAAAGTTGTCGTAATCACTCTGCTTTGAGTCCGAACTCTGTGTGCTGGCAGTCGCTGCTGTGGTCATTTTAAGTGTTTACAATTTGCCTCAATAAATCAGTTGATTATCTTTTAATCCGTTTTAATTGCTTTTTGCTATTCGTTTGTATTCACAAACGAGCAAAAATTTCTATTGTTAAATATGCGTGTTATTGCTAAGATTGTTGTTGCCTCTATTGCAGCAAGCGATTGAACGTGTCCATTACATGCACACTTGCCCAAAACGACTGTTTTCGGTAAGGCGGGGTTGTGGCCTCTTATACTGTTTCAATAATTTTGTAAAAGCTTCATGGACAATTGAGTCTTAAGTCGGTCAGTTTATGAAGATGTAAGCAAATTTGATCGGTGCTTAGCATTTACAATTTGTAAAGATACAAGGTTGTCGCTTAAATGTAAATTTCTAAAAGATCTTCTTACATTTCTGTTTCGCTCTGGTTACCAACAAGCCTACCACCAAAAAAGATTTATTATTTAGCTGACACAGTCTTAATGTTAGGCGCTTAATCTTTCATTATCTTTACAGTAGATGGTCAAAGACGTTAGTTTCAAGATCAACTTATATTTTAAGTCTAGTCAGATAATGTTGAACCATCCACTGTGGTAACAGAATTTTTTTAACGAACAAGCGGAACACTTTAGTGAGCAGCCAGAAGTTATGGTATAACTTGGAAAATACACGAAATTTTGTGGGACCCAGCTAAATTGCCTCCTTGACAGCTGATAACTCTGTCGGAGCCTTGAGTTCTCGTGCGCAAGACACGAACACTGAACATGTTCAAATGTTTCTTTTGTAGGTAGTCATTCTAATCTGCTGTGTTCCGCGAAACCACAAGGAAGTACGGGCGGGCGCCGTAGTGTGATGGTCGCGTGCTCTGCCTAACACACCGAAGATCCTGGGTTCACGCCCCTGACAAAACAACATCAACATTTTAGAAACAACACGAAAACGACTGAGGCGTAAACAGATCAAAGATATTAGATTAACAAAGCAGCTTCTATATCCAAAGAGAGAAAACATGTGGCTCATGGGAGAACTTACAGAGCAATTCCTTGTGAAAATAAATAAACGCAAGACGCGACAAACTCCGAGAAGAGTTTAGGCAGAGCTTCTCTTCCGAGCAGCGCCGTGCTCCTATTTAATTTTTCCTACAAATTGGCGGGACAGGATATACTTGTTTTTTGCCGACTCCAAACTGCTTCTGCAAGGCAGATGAGTTTTGACTGAGATGCTTTAATTGCTAGAAGAACACTTTGAAGAACTTTATTTCTAATTGAAAAAACTGTTTTTAAATTTTCAATTTTGCTTTCCCGGGGATTGAACACAAGATCTTCGGTGTGGTAGGCGGAGCACGCTACCACCACACCACGACGGCCGCTCACTTTTGGTATAATATAAATTTTACTGATCCAGAAATAACTAAAAAACTTTAACTGACGAAGACATGCAACTGGAAGTCCAAGGACTTTACAACAATTGGGAGTATAAATGTCGATCGATTGTTGTACCGTTTGCCTTAAGTGTACGCCATGTAGGAGCCAACTCAATTTAAAGCATGCCAAGTCAAAGTCATGTTGTCTTGAGCCAAAGCGAGCTATTATAGCCATTGCGTGAGCATCCCTACTTCACTCCAACTTCTCTTTACCAACTCCCCAGCTTTTCAATCTACCAATTTGTGTTTTAAAACACAAAAGTACTTTAGCACTATAAAGGTCACTTAGTTAACTTTTGTAAGTACTTACTTAACCTCACTAAACTTCATATGTCAATGCGGTTAAGAATGAATTTACTCGAAAAAGTAAAAAAAAAAACACAACATTAACGGTTAATGATAATTTGTGGTTAAAAATTCGATCTGCCCTACACACACACGCACTCATACACGCATTCTAATTTGCGGTTACATGATATACACAAGTTTTCAATAATATTCAGTGGCAGTACCAGCAGTCGAGTCAACCCCTAATTGAGGGATGATTGTCATAATGTTGATGATGATGAGATGCCACAAAAGTTTACACGCATATGACAGCCTCACGTCAGACAGCGTTGAGAAGAGAGAAGGTGGATGCGTAGCAAACCACAATTTGTTTAAAACTTGTAAAAAGTGCAATCAACATTATTAAAATGTAATTATGCATAATTTTTAAAGTTGTCTTGAACACAGCCAAAAAAGCATGCGGTCTCTTAGTCTGTTGGGATTAAGCTAATTGCGTAAAAGTTTTTGCTTCTGTTCCCACTTCAGCTACTATTATTTAGGGTTAAAAATTTGACATCTTTTTAGTTCGTAAAACAAATATTAATGATGAAAAACTTAACGCTAAATTAAATGTAAAAAATATTGGTTGGAAAAGTTTTTGACAGTTTCATGTGGGACTGTAAGGAATGAAATGATTCTTTTTTAGGATGAACCGTTTATAGAAGAAATAGTCTCCAAATATTGATGTTAGTTTACGTTTAAATGACCATTCAATAAAAACCCTACACAGACTGAGTCCGTCTATTGCGTTAATTATTAAGCGAGTAGGTCCGATATTCAATTAATCCTGTGATCCTGAGATCCGAAATCAGTTCTTTTTTTTTGGTAAAAAAGGGCGAGAGTACCAAGTACTCTTGAAGTTCTATATGTAAACATATATTACATCGGTAACACTTTGATAAAAAAGTAAGGATAACAATTCGATAATTTATCAATAACATTTCGATAACAAATCGATAATTTATCAATAACGGCCGCCGTGGTGTGATGGTAACGTGCTCCGCCTTCCACACTGAAGATCGTCGATTTACACCCCGGGCAAAGCAACATCAAATTTTAGAAACAGGTTTTTTCAATTAGAAGAAAATTTTTCTAAGCGGGGTCGCCTCTCGGTAGTGTTTGGCAAGCACTCCGAGTGTATTTCTGCCATAAAAAGCTTCTCAGTGAAAACTCATGTCAACACTTTGATAAAAAAAATCTATATATATAAAATCGATAGCAAATCGATAATTTTTCAATAAGAAATCGATAACAGACAGATAACATACATAAAATATCGATAAAACACCGATAAATTATCGATAACAAAGGTAAACACATCGATAACAAATCTATAATTCGTCTGCACCCCTTCGATAACACTGCGATAAAAAGCCGTTAACAAATGGGTTGAAAGCGATAAAGTGTCGAAAATAAGTGGAAACATACCCATAACTCGTAAATGACTATCCTATAACTCATCGATAAGGGTTGTTAACGATAAAACATTAAAACTTCGATAACAAATCGATAATAATTATTTAATTAAGCTTAAACCAGATAGTTCTCGAATTGATATCCAACTTCATTCTCCAATCACTATCCAACCTTTAAGAAATTTTGTAAAATTAAAAGTTTTGGAGTTGATCTCCAACGTCATTAATATTTTCCAATTATTATCCCAATTTCGAGAGATATTGAGAAATGTACAGTTCTCAAATAAATACTCAACACATTTCTCCAGTTGACATCCTACATTATATATCGAATTGAGGTGGAGTTGAAAATCTCCAAGGTGGTACCACAAAATCAACCGCTGTTAATTGTGAGAAATAAACACCTGGTTGATAGCAGTAATGAAGCGTAATAAATAAAAATAACTTATACAGACGGCCGCCGTGGTGTGATGGTAGCGTGCCCCGCCTACCACACTGAGTCCACGCCCCGGGCAAAGCAACATCAAAATTTTAGAAACAAGCTTTTTCAATCTTTCTAAGCGGGGTCGCCCCTCGGCAGTGTTCGGCAAGCACTCCGAGTTTATTTCTGCCATGAAAAGCTCTCAGTGAAAACTCATACGCTTGGAGATGCCGTTCGGAGTCGGCATAAAACATGTAGGTCCCGTCCGGCCAATTTGTAGGGAAAACCAAGAGGAGCACGACGCAAATTGGAAGAGAAGCTCGGCATAAAATCTCTTCGGAGGCTATCGCGTCTCACATTTATTTATTTTTTTAATTATATATTTTCGTCAAAATACTGTAGAATGGAATCTTACATTTCAGTCCAGTTAGAAAAACACAAGTTGTTAATTAAATTTTTTCAACTTAAGTAATAACATTTTTTTTGCGTTATACAAAATTCCTTCCTTTGCTGAGTACACTATGATTCTCGAGTTGAGCCACTATTTCGAAACAACTCTTGAGAATTTATAAGTATGCCTAGTTATCAACATAAGCTGTAGTGGTTCTCAACCCCAAATGCTTGTTGGGTATATTCGACGCCATTTTGAAAGAACGCAAATAAGTGATAGGTTAACTAGAATTAAACTTGCCAGATTGGCCGCTTAAGCTCTGCTTAAGCTTCAGTTTAAGTATACTGAAAAACTGCAGAATAAGTATGAGGTGGGTTTTGTCTAAGACTGGGGTAACGCTCAGTCAATCCAGAGTCAAGTAAAGGTCCGACAAACCCCTATTGAATAAATACACAATATTTATGTGTTACGAACACACGCACACACGGCTGTAGGGGTTAGGAGGGCAGCAGCTTTCCGTTCCGAGAAGGTGAAGGGGCGGAGCGGCGGCTAACGGTCGTCGTAGCAGAGTAGGTATCGGCAGGAAGGTTGAACGGTGGTCGGGCAACGAACGAATAAGTACGGCGGTAGGGAAGCTGCGGCTTAACTGCGCTAGGATGGCGGACGGCCAACAATCGTCGTAGCAGCTGTGGGACGGAAGCAGCGGCTTAACGGCGGTAGGATCGCGGACGGCCAGCGGTCGTCGTAGCAGCGTCGGGACGGACGCAGCGGCTTAACGGCGGTAGGATGGCGGACGGCCAGTGGTTGGTGTTGCAGCGGCGACACCATCAAGGCGGGATCGGCACCGCGGTAGTATGGCGGACGGCCAACGGTTGGCGTAGCACCGGCGGGATGGAAGCAGCGGCGGCATCAGAGGGGCGAGGATGCGATGGCAGCGGCAGTGGGCTACGGAGCGCGTACCAGGGCCGGGGTGAGAGGGGAAGTAGGCTGGCGATGGGGTTTACCTGGACAGTGGCGGCTCGTTCCGGGCGGGGTCGGTTGACGGTATCGGCGGGATCGGATTGATCGGCAGTCTTCGGCAGGATCGGTAGTCCATGGGGTCGGTCACCTGGGGAAGAGACTGCGAGGACTCGGGTTAGTGCTGGTTTCACCGCTGGACACACCCGTCACCCTACTTGCACACTAGTAGAAGGTGCGTAAGGAGGCGGGGTTGTAGCAGCCGAGACACCGAGGGTCGACCCGTGGGCGGAGGGGAAGTGCACCGTAACGGCACAGCGGTAGCCCCTTGTGCGCACGCATCGGCTCACGGCCGAAAGCAGAGCTGATGAGAAGGGGTCGCATGGTCATGAAGGCGTTGTGCCGCTCAACACCTAGGAGGGGGGGGGGGGGGGGGGGCAAAGTAGCACAAGGCATCCTCCCCGTCGTCCTTACCTAGGTGAAGGGTGACCCGCGCCATGACAGCGCCCCTTCCACTCAGCCAGCCGCAGCTAGAATTGAGTGGAAGGAGTTAAATGGCCAAGTAGGCGTCAGGCCGCTCAACACCTAGAATGGCGCGGGTGGCAAAGTAACACAAGGCATCCTCCCCGTCGTCCTTACCCAAGTGAAGGGTGACCCGCGCCATGAGGGCGCCCCTGCCACTCAGCCAGCCGAAGCTAGGGCTGAGAGTGAAGGGATGTATGGTCATTAAGGCGTCGGGCCGCACAACACCTAGGAGGGCACCGGGGAAAAGTAGCACAAGGCATCCTCACTCAGCTAGCTAGCAGGAGGGAAAAGTGCGTATTTAAAAAGACATCCACTCCCGCTGGCTCGCCTGCGAGGACTGAATCGCAAAATGCAAATTCGCTGTTTTTATACGGGTGGCGCCGCAAACTGCTTGAGAAATTAATACACCACTATTGTGATTGTCTCGTGTGATGATCTTGTTGACGAAACACACCATTGGTTTGCCATCAGTCGTTGATAGCGTGTGGTTATTTACCATAGCGGTTGTTGGCTATGCTACAGAAAAAAAGTATAGGGGGGTTCTGCTATAGAAAAAGAAGTACAGGACGGTTAAGACTTAAGTGAATAAAAGGAAGTACAGGGCGTTATGTTATTGTAACGCTACTTAACATAAGTTTAAACGTAGTTTAACTGACAAACTGAGTTGAACTTGTACTGAAAAACCGGGCACAAGAAAAAAGAAAAAGAGAGGGAACTATGTTCCTTCCAAGCGCACCACACATTACTCCCACACTTGCTACTTGCTATACAGTTGCATTCTTGATTCCGCCATAGAATATACCCTTCCCACATACTATGCCTACACTTAACCTACATTTACATTTGGTATGCTCCTATACACAACTCCACTTCCAAGGGTGAGCGTAACTTACACTTACACTTACCTTACCCGGCAGCAGCACAAGGCAACCCAGACCTTCCTAGCCTACTTAGTTACCGAGTAAAATATAGAATAGCGTGTCAACAATTTACACCTGGCAATGATTGCTAGGTCATCCGCATAGGCCTCCACAATCCTTAGTAAAGGAGATGGAAGATACTCCGTTGAGGTGCCTCTGCATATTGTGTAGCCCCGTTCAAGGAAATGCATAAGTGTAAATGATGGGCAACCAGCTGCAGCAAATACCCAATAACTTGTGAAGTTGCACACGAATAATGTCATTCGTCACCGGTGACTTGTATGGCATGAAAAAATTTACAGCTAACGCAAGTTGGATTTCCCATAGAGGGATCACAGGCATTCCTGATAATCCAGCAATCTCCAGCGGTGTAGAGGCTCCTGCGTAACCGGAACAACAAGAAAATGTTAGTTCAACAGCAGATCCAGAGTATCCTCGGTACTCTCGTCCACCTAGCATATTTCGCATCTTTCAGGTACCTGATGGGGCAGGATTTCTAGAGAGATGATTCCTCCTTAAACTTTCTGTAGTTAAAATTTTTTTCTAGTACTTACTTCATTCACAGCGAACTGAATGTATCGGCGATCAGAGAAGAACCCGATATCTGATCAACCACTTCCCTACTCACCAGGGCTAGATACAGAACCTCCTACCTTACCGTCGTAATAAATGTAGGGATATCCTCCCTGTTATATATGCAGATCCCCCCATCTACAATAAAAATAAATAAAGACTCACCTCTCGTATTGGCTCCCGCTGGTGATATGGTAGGCATTTACATCGGCTCCTCTGGCCGACTCCTCCGCCTAGTTTCGGCGTTACTACTCAGTCGCGACTCTTGGATAAGGGATATATCCACTCCGCCTTGTTGAAAAGTTAAATCAAGGATGAGTTATGTAAATGACTTCAATACGGTGACCTAAAAAATAGATGAAAACCCAGTTTTTAAACAAACACACTTTTGTCTCAAGATTCAGCGCAATGTTTTGGCCAACCAGGTTAGAAAAGCCACCTCAGAGATGTTTCGAATGATAAAAAATATTTGTTTGGCAAAATATGTAAAAAAAAATGTATTTTCTATTCAAAACAACCTGTTTTCCAAATAAATGTACTTATATGAGGGGTGAGAAAAGTTTGAGGCACTCATATATCAATTTCTTCGATTTTCATAAATCACAATCTCTCACCCTCCCCTCTCACACAACAGTTTACACTTGTTACGGCAATTATTGAAATTGCCACATACGAGTGTCATTTAATCCACAGGGGATTCGCAACACATATCCCAATCACATATTTATTTTTCTATTTGCCACTGCACTTAGTATCCTTATTACAACCCCACAAACATATGAGTTCACAAAAATGTATATTCATCCTTCATATGTAGTTACATAACCATATGGGGTGTTGTACGAAAACATTAATGACAAATCAATACAATATGAGCTTACCAGCATTATTTACCAGGCTTGTTCATCTATGCATATAAGCGATATTGATTCATACTCGGGTACTCGCTTTGAATTGCCCACCAGTTCCAGTTTGAGCCTTGCGTTGATTCAAAGCATAACATTTCAATTCAATCAATTGAGGGCGAAAATTAATGATCATTGACACACTCATATGGGCATAAAATTAATGTGGTGGCACTGTTACAAAGTGATATGTTATACAAAAAATTGTATGGCCTTAAATGTTTCCCCTCATACGTGTTTTGCAGGTTGAACTTAAGTTATGAATCAAGTGCATGAAACTTTTCTCACGATAATCCTACAATCAAAGGTGATTTTTTTTATGATTTTTAGGAAATTTGCTCAATATATGTGTGTGTGATGTAGAACTATAAAGTTTGGGTGAACATGATATGCAGATACTTTTTTAATTCCATTGGGATCAGACGGCAAGTGCAAATGATAAGCGTGTGAATATTATTTTCCTCGTTTTGAAAATGAAAACCTAGGAATTTTAATACAAGTTAAACGAATCATCCTCTACCTCTATTTTTTTGTATCTCAGAAATAAAATAATTTAAAAAAAATTTAAGTTAAACGGATTTATTGAAAACTATACTCACGTGAAGTAATAATAATACCAAAAGCCAAGAAATAATTAGGTAGGTCATAGGTACTAGTCATCACACTCCTCATCAATCTAGGGCGTTAATCAGACAATTAAATAAAAGCGTTAGGCGTGTGAAATTTCTAAAAATGTGAGGCGTGGCAATTTCTTATTAAGGTTCAGTGGGTTTTACATAGACTATCAATAGAAATTGGACGCGTCCAACGCTTTTATTTATTTTTCTAAGTAACACCATAGATTGATGAGGAGCGTGATGACTAGTACCTAGGACCTACCTAATAATTTTCTAGTTTTAGTTTTAGTTTATTGTTTTCAATAAAACCGTTTAACTTAAAATTTTTTTTAAATTATTTTATTTTCAAGTTTTTAGTCTTTATTTAATTGCCTATTATTTCTCATTCTATTTAGTTCATTAAGTAACTCATTATTACAAGAACTCTTTCTTGACAATTTGTTACAACCTAAGTCCTCAATACATAATACTTCCAAAGACTTCACTCGATTCGGCGCCACGTATACTTGTCCCTCCTCGAACTCTATAATATTTTGATGTCACTTCTACCGGACTGTATGTAATATTTGTTCCAAATATGGACCAACTCGGACCACAAATACGATTTTTGTGAATATCTTGATCCTTACGCCACATAGCGGGGTTTCTTTTTTCATAGGTCGCCTTCTATCCTTGTATGTGTTCTGTGTTCCAAATATGAGGCAAATCGGGCCACAAATACGATTTTTGTGAATATTTCGATCCTTGCGCCACCTTGCGATGTTTTTTTTCATAGGTCGCTTTCTATTCATGTATGTATTATGTGATCCAAATACGAGCCAAACTGGACCACAAATACGATTGAAATATTTCGATACTTGCGCCACCTAGCGGCGATTTCTTTCATAGGTCGCTTTCTATTCATGTATGTTTATGTGTTCCAAATACGAACCAAATCGGACCACAAATACGATTTTTTGAAATATTTCGATCCATGCGCCACCTATCGGAGTTTTTGTTTTCTTATTATTGCATTGTCATCGGGTTCTGAACTATATTCCAAGTTGCATGCTTGTAGCTTATCGGGAAGTTACTTAAATTTCAATTACAAAATTCGTGTCGTCCGGCCTGTCAAGTCAAGCTAAATAAAAACGTGGACAGTTCCGTCCATTGTTTTCTATAAAGTTTGGCAGCTTAAATTGAGGTTATGTTGCGAATAGAATGGAAGTCAGTAAAACAAGGTAGTCGAATGGAGTGGAATGAAGAAAAGTAGGAAGAGCAGAGTTGCACTGAATCAATATGCCTTCAATCATTGTATCAATATTAAAAACAAAATTAAGAAAAAATAACTAAATACTTAAATATAGGCAAATATTTTTTCTCAATTACTGCAATTAAGGTGTCCTAAATGCTATATATTTAGAAATTGTCGCAGTTTATGTCTCTTTAAAAAAAAAATAAAATAAAAAAATTTTAAGCACTTCCTTTATATAAATGGACAAAAATCAGCGAAAAATGTCTCCTTATATAAAGACATATTTTTGCTAAACTTAAATTTCTAAATTTTGACATAGAAATTGCAAAAATGCTGTGTATGTGTATGCTAACTTTGAGCGATCAGCTGTTAGTTGCGCTACTTCTTAAGCTTTTATTCTCTCACTGTTTTATAAATGTGAAAACTTGGATGCCTGGAAGTCGGCAGATCACTTTTTAATCACTTTTAATAGGTATAACTTTAAGGGCCGTTTTCACACTTCAGTTATCTATAGGTTATAGAAATTCTCGTTTCTCCAAGCTAACTAAAGCATCGACGGTCAGTCAGGTGTGGATCTGCTGGGCATTCCGCCTCCCCACTCCCCCCCCCCCGCCCCCCCCCCCCCCCCCCCCCCCCAAAGGCCGAGAAATTTTATTTTTCAAATACTTTACAGAACAAATATGAAATATCCAAAGGACTATTTCTGGATAAATTCGGGACTCTACTCTCTTAGGGTTCTTTCGTTTTTTCTTCTTGGAATAATAACTGAGTCACTGCAAGTTTGTTTTCGCAATGTTTTTGGAACTTTTATTCTTGATCGTTTCAGGACTATTCTGGGTTTATTTCTGAATTTTCTTTAGGATCATTTCTGGGCTCACTTAGGATTCATTTCGGGATGATTTGAGGACAGTCTCCGGATTAATTTGGGAATGTTTGTGCGATACTTTCTGGCATATTTTGTGATCATTTCCGAACCAACAATGTTTCATTTCGGGATTCCTCTGGTTTATTTCGGGACTAATTTCGTTACTATTTCGGCACCTTTTCGTTTTTTTTTTCCCTTGAATGTCTCGGGACTATTTTACAGAACATATACTGATGATTAGCAATATTGACACGGATAATTAGAGTGGGAGGGGTAAGGAGTTGCATCACTTTCCAAATGTAGGCAAGAAATAAATTAAATCAAATTATTTGATTCAATGCAACTTTACAATATAAAATTTTCTTTCGAATAGCGCCGCACAGCACATCATACAATTTTCTTTCGATACTCCCCGTCAGTTTAATTAGAAGGTACATTGATCTCCATGAATCTTTTTCTCGATGGGATTTTTCTTCTTCATGAAACAGTACTTCGTCCTATTCAATAGGTGCAATAATTTGCCATAGATATCCTCTAAGAGGAGTCCCAGGGAACTTGCAGTTTCACTAGGGCTGGACCAGACTTACATGTGTATTAAAGGCGTTGGTTCCACATTGCAATTTTAAAAATGGTAGGTGTCTTACGGGGACACACTACATGCAGGACATATATTGCGTATACCGGGGTTGATTCGGAATAAGTAAGAGTTTAACCTATTTCAATATCCAGAACGTAGTTGAGCGAAAGTGACACGCGTCTCCCTCGGAAATGTGTTTTAGTCTTTGTGCGTTTCGGGTATAGGACACTGAGAACAGGGTTCACCGGGAATTTATCAGCATAAGACGTTGCCGCCTCTTAATAGCAAAATTCGTGGGTGGCGGATTTCTTCATAGTACTTTGCGAGATGACTCTTTACATTTCTCGAAGGCGGGACCTCATTAATAACTTGTCTGTTAGGATGCCCCGGTTTCTGGATATTTAACAGTACATGTTTGTTTATCATTACTTCCATCTCCTTTATGGTGGAGTATTCCCTCCTAATTGTGCAAATAATGTTTTGACATAAGGGGACATCCCGTGGCAGCTCTGTCTGTCTGGGAGCTATCTTTCTTGATTATTGTTCTGGCAGCATTTGTAATCTTCTTCTAAAGTTGTCGTTCTTGTTCTGGCAGGATTTGTTATCTAGTGCTAGCGTTTTCTTTTTGATTGTGGCAGCATTGTTTTACTATTAGGGAGAATACTCCCGAACTCCAATTCAAACCAATATTATGTTGCCAAAAAGTATTAAAAAATTCACGTCTAACAAATAAGTGTAAAAAAATATTTGTAAGTGCATTTTTATTGTAAGAGATAATTCACCACTCATGAAAACTAACTGGAATTACGATATTTATTACGGCTTTTACT
This sequence comes from Eurosta solidaginis, assembly GCF_040869045.1. Lineage (NCBI taxonomy): Eukaryota > Metazoa > Arthropoda > Insecta > Diptera > Tephritidae > Eurosta > Eurosta solidaginis. The sequence goes on along the minus strand of NC_090320.1, from coordinate 248,120,359 downwards.
CTTATTATTAAAGCCAGTGACCACCACCAAAATATTGTGCAATGATGTGTTCGTCTAGCTGCATTACATTGATGAGGCGTCGAATGACCGTAATAAATTTATGTTTGCATTTTTATTGTTTTTGTTGAAATAAAATTTGGAAATTCATATTCTTGAAGCTACCAATTAAAGGATAAGCGTATGGATACCTTATGGGTACTCGTCTTACACCATATCAGAAGAGTGCTTGGATATAAAAAAAGTAAGATATTGACTATCTTCGGCTGTGCCAAAGTCTTCATACCTTTCAGGAATGGAGCTGAACAATAATGTGTTGAAGTTTCAAAAATTCATAAAAATTTAACAATTAGTTGTGTGGGATATATAAAAGGAAGAATAAATAACAAAAACCCTTTTTCGGAAAACTGCTGCATGGGTAGTAATAGAACTTTAAAAAAAAGTATCGATACCGGTACTCATATAAAATACTCTGATCAAAGTATCAATGCTAGTACTTTTTAAATGAGATCTTATGCTTTGGATTTAGTAGAAAACAAGTACGGAAGTAAAAGTTTAGACGAAACCGAACACTATATACCTAATTGTGTGCTTTCATATATTTTAAGAAAGCGTCACGAACATTAACAGACCAATTCTAAATATTCCCGCGGAATTTTTTTCTCGCGGATTTTTTTATTCCCGCGGAAAAATTCCTCCAATTCTTTTCTCCTAGGGAGAAGAATAATTGGGGAATAGGAATTTCGAATTTTCGAAGTCAGCTGTTTTGTCAATTGAAATTTCGTTGCGCATTTCTTATTTTGTTTAAAAAATTGTAAAGTTTAATTATTGTTGCCAATTTGTTTGAAATTAAGAAATAAGGTATAAACAATGCACATTATTGCATATAATGAATTGGTGCCACAGCAACATCAACAGAGGAGCATAAGAAGATGACGGCCGGATAACACAAATCCGCCGGATTTGCCTGCTTTCATTCCGCAAAGCAATTTTCTGGCGGCCAAGTCGAGTTGAATTCGCCTTTCGCCATATGCCAAAATCTATTTAAGCCTTATTAAAAAATCCTTGCGCAATTTCTGGATGGCTGCATCAAATATGCGAAGAGCTATTCCGTTGCTTATGATATACTTTTCGACTTAAAATAAAGAATATTGTGGTTGTTGTTGTTGTTGTATTAACAGTGAGAATATTGTGGTAGAATGTAAATACATATTCACAAATTTGTACAAATAAGTGTTCTTTCTTAAAATAACCAATTTCCTTTAACTATTTTGATGCATTCCCTTTAATTTAACAAGTGAAAAAACTCCTATGAAATGGCAGAGAAATCTCCCTCTCCCTCACATTCATAATACCTACTTTTCTCCCATAACCGGTTTCCGCTTTTTCGAACATTGTTCAGAATAGGAGGAAAGGGAGAAGTGAAAAAACTCACAAGGAATTTTTATTTAGAATTGGGCTGTAAATGATTTAAAAAAATTTTGATCGACATATGGCATTTAAAAAAAAGTATTTTTAAGTCAGAAAAAGTTTTTCTAAACGGGGTCGCCCCTCGGCAGTGGCTTCGCAATCACGCCGATTATATTTGTCCGATGAAAGCTTCCCAGTGAAAATTCATCTGCCTTGCAGATGCCGTCAGGAACCAGTATGAAATATGCAGGTCTTGTCCTCTCAATTTGTAAGGAAAATAAAAAAAAAATAGCTAATTGTAAAAGAAGCTTGGTCTAGATCTCCTCGAAGGTAAATCGCTTCAAGTATTTTTGTATGACACTAAACGATTTTACTTTGAGCTACCATATCTTTACTGAAAGTATTGTTATATACCAAATATATATATATATATTGGAATTTTCTTTAAGATTAAAACTATAAGCCCCTTTTTTCAAAGTAGGCGTGGCCCATATCCGCTGTTGTTCGGAATTATATATAATACCAAGGATCACATTTCCGTCAAATTACGAAAAGATATAAATAGATTTTGATTTACGGATTGCAAAACTTTAAAATTTTCTTCTGCTTAATGAGAGCGGTGCCACTCCCATTTTTCAAAATTGTAATGAACTTATATTGTACCTTGTAACTTTTTTTTTTATACGTCAAGTTCCCCTACTTCCTCAGTATTTATTAAAGCATAGTTCCTTTTTCCATTTCCCAAACTGGGCGTGGATCATAATCTAATTTCGATCATTTTCAATACTAATATATCGTCAACGATGCTGCAAAAGCTGCTAACTCCATCCACTAAAGTTTCATAGAAGAACTAGAAAGCTCTACTGCATGTCAAGTTTAAATGTGTTGAAATCTTATGGAGTTAGCAGCTTTTCATTATATTGTTGGGGCTAGTGATTCTGGACAATAAGCTCGTACTTTCCTTTTACCACCATTATCAAAAAGTCTGTTTAAATTGAGTTCGGAGCTTTTACCGCATGGTCGACGATCTCATTTTATGCTAAAGTTATGGTGTTAATGGACTGAACTTTGTTAATCCTAAACATGTAGAACATCGGCACTTGGTAAAATGCCAGGGAAGGGTAAAGTATCGATACTTTACGCAGTACTTGGAAAAATGTATCGAGTACGAAATACTCGAGTATTTTTTGGAAAAGTATCGATACTACTTACTCAGTACTCATATCACTATGCAAGGAGGATACATATTGTGACAAATATTATCATCACTAAGCTGTTAGTAAATAATCACACAACAACAAAAACATGAAGCAGCCACCCTTATGTACATGTACACATTAAAGCTAGCAACACTTATGTAGAAGGCGACGAAGAGCTATCTCACACACACAGATGTGGCCATCAGCCGAAGTAGTTACTCACACATTTACACGCATATTGCTGTAAACTACAAATATGCATGTATTCATATAAGTAATTACCGAGCAGAAGATACAAGATTTCTAGAAGGTGTAACGTCTAGAACTTTGAAGAAATATGCGAACGAAACAACAGAGAGTATAAAAGCAGCACAAGCTGAAAAATCAGTAATCAGTTTTGATTTAAACACGCAGTTGTGAAGTACGTGATATTTAAGTATAATTGTACTACTCCCAAAGAAACCAAATAAAGACCAGTTTTGTAATGATGAATATTAAAGTGATTTATTCAACAGTTGGCAATTCGATGGTTAGCAGAAGGTTTGAAATAAGCGGAATTTCCCAAAATTCGTTACAATATATTTATGCTGTAGTATTCCTATTAGGTCGGTTTCGTCAAATGAACGATGGGACACCCAAATATACCAGCTCACAAGATTTCATCAATAATTGCGTTCAAACAGCAGACGTATATGGCTAAATTTACTCAACTCGTCATTCTGATCATTTTGTTATACTTATACATCTCCTTTAAGGACTAACAATTTTGAGCTTCGTGACATACTCAATATACCCTCTCATTTTCATGAAAGGTATAAATATACGTACCTATAACTTCAAACACACACATCCATACACATTTATTCACATAAAAGGGAAATTTCACTTAGAATTAGAATTAGAATGTTAACGATTTGCAACCCGCTGTGCTAAAAAAATAAAACATCAAAGGTTCATTATATAGATATTTTTAGTGTGTGGCGCGTGCGTGTGGCAATGTTCTTCGAGAAGAAATAGCTTTTGTTGCATACAATATTATTGGTGGACCACAATCGTATATACAAATGTACCAACATATGCATTCATAAAACGCCAGGGAGTAAAATGAAATTTTTATGACAGAACATAGTACTTACTTATGAAGATATGTATGTATGTACATTAAACGCCTAGTTGACTTACAAAGAGCCCGCAGCGGCACTCGTCACATAAAGGTGAAAACGTACATTTATATTTGTGAGAAAAGTATAATAAAAATGTCTTCGAAATATCCGATTAACCGATCATCATGCACCGCGAAACCTCCATGTAAATATTTTGTAATTGGTTCTCAAACACGTATGTGGGTTTGACTCGTAAAATTGTAACGCAGCGCATGTCTCATGCATATAACTATTTAATTCTATTTAAAGAATTTTCAGGGCTTAGGTATTATGTATATTGGAACGAATTTCCGTCATCCCTTGTTAAATTTTGCTTGTCGTTTGTCTTAGGTATGTAAAGCTTTTTTTTTTGTGACCTAGAAGGTCTTTTCATTTGTTCTACTTCAACATTAATGAGTTTAAATTAACTGGAGCTCGACCAGGGATTGAATGTAAACCTCAACAGAGAAAAGAGAAAAACAACCGACAAAATTATTGTTTTATTATCCATAGCGAATTATTATCGTCGAGTTTCGCTAATTATCGGCTTGTTATCGCCGAGTCATCGCTTTCTGATGGGGCTCAGGAGTGTCATTGACTTTAAGTTGAAGTTGCATCGGTGTCTGTTTCGTAACAAAATGATGTTTCGTCAATAGCTCTCGGATAACAAATTGGTAACACTCCAATAAGAAATTGATAACTTTTCGACAAAAAATCGATAACTTTTTGATAAAAAATCGATTACTTTTTGACAAATATTCGATAATACGCCGAAAACATAGTTGAAAAAACTACGATAACAAATCGATAAGTTTTCAATAACAGGTAGATAGCTCGTTGATAACATATCGATAACTTTTTTTTTAACAAAGCGTCTATAACTTTCCTATAGCAAATCGATAGCACGCTGATATCAAACACATAACCAATCACTTTTACACAGTAAAGTGATAAATTTCGATAGCAATACAATAATTGGTCGAGTAAAAAAAATCGATAGTCGTTGTTATCGATAAATAAAATAAATGCAAAGCGCGATAACTTCCGAAGATATTTTAGGCCGAGTTTCTCTTCCAATTTGAGTCGTTCTCCTTTTATTTTTTTCCTACAAATTGGCGGGACCCCTGTATTATGTCGACTTCGAACGGCACCTGCAAGGCAGAGGAATTCACACTGAGAAGCTTTTCATGCAGAAATACAAACGGAGTGCGTGTCAAATCACAACCGAAGAACTGACCCGGTTAGAAAAACGTTTTCTAGTTGAATAAACTTTTTTGTAAATTTTCGATGTTTCTTTTCCCGGTGCTTGAACCCAGTAACTTCAGTGTGGTAGACGATGCACGCTACCACCACACCACGGCGACCGCCGTCGTCATACCAAATTAAACAATCGTTGACTCGCCCAAACCTCGTCGATAAAACACAAACTTTTCCAATTCTTCCTTATCCTTTAATAAATTAAGCAATATCCTGCCTACTGAAGTTCTCGCGAAGCTTCCAATACGACGTATTACCTTTATAGAGAACATCTTTGGCAAAGGCGCAGTCGCGAAGACAAAACTGCTCCGACTACCACGGAAGCAGCCTTCTCCGTTTCGCAAATGAAGTCAAGCACACTGTGCATCATAATGGAGCTCGCCTGATTTATTGTATCTTATCTATGCGACTGTAGACCGGACACATTTTTCGTCAAAAAGATGTGCATTATACGCGATTTGAAACTGGTCTTCGATAATATGAAAAGGAGTCTCCTATCTGCCGCTATGTCAATGTTTAATTTACCCGCCAAACTTACACGCATGTGGAAACTGCTCCGGCCGATTCGAAACTAACAAATTATGTATAACGCCGTGACACTTTGCGTCGCAGTCACTGGCATTCACACTTACCACTATATAACACTAAATATTTTATAAAGGCAATCAGGTTTACTTTCATTCTCCGAGGTGAATGAATGATCTTATATCATATGAATTCTACCCTGCAAAAATGGTTGGATCATGTGCTCCACTCGAGTATTTACATTTATACTCCACTGTAATGCAGCAATGGACCAACTCATGTTTCTACACGAACATATTGTAAGCCGATCATTGTTCGTTTTTAACGATTGTAATCACTACACGATGTTTATTGGACTGTGGGTACTCCATGGATTACTCTGATGTAATGCGGAGTTGGAGTATATGGTCCGTTCCTAGGACATCGCAATGTTAATTGGACCATATTTTTTGTATGAATTGTGGTTAATTTTGGTGCACTCGCTTGGTCCATAGCGAGTACTCCATACATGCATGCATGGAGTACTCGCGATTTTTGCAGGGTAGTTCAAACGAGTAAATACGACTCGTTGCGTTATACATAACATGTCCGTTAATTAGGTTTCAGGCAGGGTGGCCCGGTACCACGCGGTTTCTTCTAATGGTGAACGAACAAAACACAGATGCTGTCATCAAATAAGGAGTGAGCCCACTGTTGGAATCGTTATTTGGAAGCCTTACTTTTTTTAACCATTAACATAAAAGAGCGTCAGCTTAGTAATCCAGCGAAGGACCTCTCTTGTCACCCAATGCTTCTTGGGACTGAGCAAGCAATTCTCTCAGAGTAAGAGGTAACCTCATCCTCCGTCAGAAAAAGGTAGACATGAAAATTATTAATTTAACATAAGTACCTGAAGTCTTCGGGCATAGTCTTCCGATGCACCAGTGCACACGATTTGAAGCAACGTTTGACCAGCACCCAAGACTTGCTTACTGGCACCTGATACCACAGCCGTATGAAGCAAAAACACACAAGCAGGTGCTCAGTGATATCCACAAACGCCCGTCGAACCTCTATGTCAGGAATAGCCAGTTCTTAAAGAAAAATACCCAGAACTCGCAGAAAAGGAGCGCACTCTCCCTAAGGAAACGCGCGTCACTCTAGCTCAACTTCGATCTGGATACTGTAACAGGCTAAACTCTGACTTATCCAGAATCAACCCCGACATATAAAATGTATGTCCTGCTTGCAATGTGTTACCACATGAGACCAACTATCTCTTCAATTGTAATGTGTAACCAACGCCTCTAACACCCCTCTCACTATGGTCCGCCCCTGTTGAAACTGCAAGCTTGCTTGGACTCCCGTTAGAGGACAGATGAAAATTTGTGATCGGTGGCACGTATTGGATGGGTCGAAGCACTGCCACAACAACAACAACTTGCTTACCGTAGTACCAATGCAGCTCCACCTTCAAGTTCAGGACCGCATTAATCCTCAACGGCGCCCTAGGCAACCATCAATTTGGGGGCCCTTTTTTACGTCCGTTTCCTTCTTTTTTCGATTAAAAAATACAAACTTAGATCTTTGATAAAAATTTTACTGTCACAATGTTATAATATCAATAAAATTACTATCTACATTTTAAACATGTCGCTTTCTACATTTCTTTTCGGCAAATTCATCAATTATATCATCAATATCGATTTTGTTCAATAAATCTGACTGTTGTTGTTGTTGTTGTTGTAGCGATAAGGTTGCTCCCCGAAGGCTTTGGGGAGTGTTATCGATGTGATGGTCCTTTGCCGGATACAGATCCGGTACGCTCCGGTACTATAGCACCATTAAGGTGCTAGCCCGACCATCTCGGGAACGATTTATATGGCCACATTAAACCTTCAGGCCATTCCCTCCCTCCCCACCCCCAAGTTCCATGAGGAGCTTGGGGTCGCCAGAGCCTCGTCTGTTAGTGAAACAGGATTCGCCGCGGATAGGTGAGGTTGACAATTGGGTTTGGAGAAGCTATATATTGCGCTGGCAACCTGAAGGGTTGCGCTACACAGCCCCTTGAATTTGGTATTTTAGTCGCCTCTTACAACAGGCATACCTACCGCGGGTATATTCTGATCCCCTGACCCGCTGGGGTAATAAATCTGACTCAACGCAAAGTATACCTTCTCGAGTTGCTCTTGTCTCGTTGCAGCTCTTTCAGCAGCTTTGATTCTTTTTAATTGAGAAAAGGATCGTTCGGCAGAACAATTTGTGATCATTAATGTTAAAAAATTCGAAGAGCTTTTCTGTGTTAGGAAATACATCGGCTAATTGATCTTCCATTAGAATCTTATACAAATGACTATGAGTTTTTTGTGCTTCAGTGTATCTGGAGTTCACGTAACTTTGGAATTATTTCATTTCAATGAAAAATTCTTCCAAATCTCTAGAATAAAAAATAACTAAGCTTATTCAATTCTCTCTGAAACTTCCATATACTTTCACTGTGAAGATTGTCGATGATTTCGAGGAAAACTTTTGTCCTAAAATCATCGCGAGGCGAAATTTCTACTTCTGGAGCATTTCCGTCATTAGGTAATTTTTTTCTAAGACGAGTACGTTTTACGATTTCTGTATAACCTACACCAGGTAATAATTGTTTTGTTTTTTCCTCGAAATCATTGAAATTTTCACGGAATGAAACTAAACTCTCCGACGATCCGTACAAATAAGCACACGTTTGCAAATCTGCTTTTTCACTTTGCAATGACTTACTCACTGAACGCATAGCAGTCAAAATAGAGTTGACGGCTTCTACACCCTCTGTTCCAAAAATAACCGAAATTTTTCAAAATAAAAACCACCAGTCTTCATTTCGAGATAATTCTTTTTAAACGGTTTTATTTAGGTTGACTTGACACGCTGCACGGCCGGCTGTTGTGAACGAATTTTGTAATTGAAATTAAAGTAACTTCCCAATAAGATACAAGCTTGAAACTTGGAATAAGTTCAGAACCTGATGACAATGAAAGAATACGAAAAAAAATTGTCGCTAGGTGGGGATATTTACAAAAATCGTATTTGTGGTCCGATTTGGCTCATATTTGGATCACATAATACATACAAGAATAGAAAGCGACATATGAAAAAAAATCGCCGCTAGGTGGCGCAAGGATCGAGATATTCACAAAAATGGTATTTGTGGTCCGATTTGGCTCATATTTGAAACACATAATACATACAAGAATAGAAGGCGACCCTTAAAAAAAACTGCCGCTAGGTGGCACAAGGATCGATACATTCTCAAAAATCGTATTTGTGGTCCGATTTGACTCATATTTGGAACACATAATACATACAAGAATAGAAAGCGACCTATGAAAAAAATCGCCGCTAGGTGGCGCAAAGGTCGATATATTCAAAAAAATCTTACTTGTGGTCCGATTTGGTCCATATTTCGAACACATAATACATACATGAATAGAAAGCGACCTATGATATCCGACTTGGCTCATATTTGGAACAAATATTACATACAGTCCGGTAGAAGTGTCATCAAAATATTTTGGAGTTGGAGGAAGGACAAGCATACGTGGTGCAGAGTCGAGTAAAGTCTTTGGAAGGATTATGTATTGAGGACTTAGATTTTAACAAATTGTCAGGACAGAGTCCTTGTAATAATTAGGCACTAAATGAACTAAACAGAATGAGAAATAATAGGCAATTAAAAAAAGACTAAAAACTTGAAAATAAAATAATTTAAAAAAAATGTTTAAGTTAAACGGTTTTATTGAAAACAATACTTACATGAAACATAATAATACTAAAAGCTAGAAAATTATTAGGTAGGTCCTAGGTACTAGTCATCACACTCTCCATCAATCTAGGGCGTTGATCAGACAAGTAAATAAAAGCGTTGGACGCGTCAAATTTCTATTGATCGTATATAAGACCAACTGAACTTTAATCAGGTTATGCTACGCCTCACATTTTTAGAAATTTCACGCTCCCAACGCTCGTATTTAATTGTCTGATCAACGCCCTAGATTGATGAGGAGTGTGATGATTAGTACCTAGGACATACCTAATTATTTTCTAGCTTTTAATATTATTATTATTTCATGTAAGTATTGTTTTCAATAAAACCGCTTAATTTAAAATTTTTTCTAAATTATTTTTTTATTATTCAATATACTCTCCTTTCACTTCGATACACTTCTTTGCACGCTAATACAATTTGTCAGATGAGTGGGAAATGTCCTTCTTAGGAACCTTGTCTAGTTCGTCCGTCGTCGCCTTTTGAGTGCGGTCAATTGAATTTTATTTGAGTAAAAATTATTTACAGTTCTGATAATATTTTTCTTTCACCCTCTAGAATTTTATGTTTGTAAGAAAATTGTTGAAGTTTTTTTCATCTTTCGGGGGCCCCAGGCAACTGCCTATTCCGCCTACTTGTTAATCCGGCCCTGTTCAAGTTAAACAGCTCTTCCGCATTAAATATCAACCACAGCTCTGAACGCTTACCAGTGATATGTGATATTGTAAATAGAACTAACGCTAATTGACATTGGGTATCTTTACAAAGAGAATTAATGTCAATTTCATTAATTCCTAACCGAAAAGAGAATTAAAAATTTCATAATTCCAATGGAAAAATTACCAATTTGTGTACGAATTCTAATATGTATGTCTGTGTAGTTATGTATGTAAAATACAACGCCTTTTTTGATTAACAGCACATATGGTTTCATATGCAATTAACTACATACATATATATGTACCTATGTATGGTGTTTTGTCTAACCACATCTATCTAATTTATGTCAAACATTTTCGTTTTGACATTTTGATTGTCACCTTTATATAAACATTCCTTTGTTCTTAAAGTGGTATTTTTTGACATATGTAAATAAGATAGTCTGTTTGTTTTTCGTGACATGTCAACTGCAATTGTCAAGTTATTCTTTTAGAGAAAATGAATGTTTTTTATATCACGCGACCCGGCAGCAAATTGCTTTTATTGAGCCCAAAATTAAAAAGAACCAAACAGCTATCCATAATTCATATGTGTAAAATATTTATAGTACGACATAAAGGGTGTAGTGATATGGCTAAAGGATTAGGAAAATATGTGGCGAGGCCTATAGAATGTGATAAGTCAACAATATTGTCACGTGTAGAGAAGCGATCGCCAGAAACTTCTTATGGAAGCGTGAGCACACCTACTTTAAAACAAAATTGATATCCAAAAATAAAAAATGGCGACGGACCTAGTAAAAAGTACACTGTAAAAAAATTTTAATATATATTACACTGCAGAGACTTTCGTGTGTGTAACTGTTTCATGAGCTGACTGCAAAAGTGGCGTAGAAGTAAGGCACAGTGATCAGTGTGATTTTCTCGGAAAGTTTTTAAACCCCTCGCTAAAAGCTTGGAAGCTTCAGTTGGACAAATATTTCCCTCATAAACAGGTTATGCCAGAACTCTTTCCTGCACATCCGGTAGCTGTTGGCCTTGCAATATTGCCTGTCATACCCCTTGTGTGAATTGTTATCTCTTCTATGCTTTATGCCTGATGCTGCCGCCTTAAACTAGGCTATTCGCTGAAGTTTTGGAACATGGTCAATTTTTCTAAGTAAACTTCATTCCAAAGGTCACCAGAAGCAGACACATATTAACTAAGAACTTCAAATTATTAAGTCTCTGGGTTTTCCCCTAAAAATCGTAGGAGCGCCTAATTAACTTATATCTCCATGAGACATATTATTCCCGAAGGGAACCTAATGTAAGGGAGGTCAAAAAGGGTGCTCTGGGTGCCTTTTTAGACATCGAAGGGGCGACTAGCAATGTCAGTGCTGAGGTACATTAAATTAACAAAACAACCTTTTTTTGTATCATTTGGTTTCAAGGTTCGCTTTATGGACTTGATTGAGGTATCACCGCTGGTACATTCTGACAGAGCTGAATAATTTCTAATATCTCGATATCGATAATTTCGAAAAACAAAAAAAGTGCGATAATTCATTACCAAAGACGGATAAAGCATTGAAACTTGGTAGGCGGGTTGACCTTATGGCGCAAAATAGAAAATTAGTAAAATTTTAGACAATGGGCGTAGCACCGCCCACTTTTAAAATAAGTTAATTTAAAGGGTTTGCAAACTGTAATTTGGCAGTCGTTGAAGTTATCATGATGAAATTAAGCAGGAATATTACGCCTATTACTGTATGTGCGCTTAATAAAAATAAGCAAAATCAGATGAAGAACACGCCCACTTTTAAAAAAAAAATTTGTAAGTCAAATTTTAACAAAAAAAATTCAATATCTTTACAGTATATAAATAAATTATGTCAACATTCAACTCCAGTAATGATATGGTGGAACAAAATACAAAAATTAAGAAAATTTCAAAATGGGCGCGGCTCCGCCCTTTTTCATTTAATTCGTCTAGAATACTTTTAATGCCATAAGTCGAACAAAAATTTTTGGTAGGGGCATAGATTCTATAACGAAAACTGACGAAATCGGTTGAAACCACGCCCAGTTTTTATACAAAGTCGACCGCCAGTCCTTCTGCTTGGCCATTAACATGATAACTTGAGCAAAAATCGATATATCTTTACTAAACTTAGTTCACGTACTTATCTGAACTCACTTTATCTTGGTATAAAGAATGGCGAAATCGGACTATAACCGCGCCCACTTTTTCGATATCGAAAATTACGAAAAATGAAAACAAAAAATGCCATAATTCTATATCAAATATGAAAAACGGGATGAAACATGGTAATTGGTTTATTGACGCAAAATATAACTTTAGAAAAAACTTTGTAAAATGGGTGTGACACCTACCATATTAAGTAGAAGATAATGAAAAAGTTATGCAGGGCGAAATCAAAAGCCTTTGGAATCTTGGCAGAAAGACTGTTCGTGGTATGACATATATAAATAAATTAGCGGCACCCGAAAGATGATGTTCTGGGTCACCCTGGTCCACATTTTGGTCAATATCTCGAAAACGCCTTCACATGTACAACTAAGGCCCACTCCCTTTTAAAATACTCACTAACACCTTTCATTTGATACCCATATCGTACAAACACATTCTAGAGTCACCTCTGGTCCACCTTTATGGCGATATCCTGAAAAGGCGTCCACCTATAGAACTAAGGCCCATTCCCTTTCAAAATACTCATTAACACCTTTCATTTTATACGCATATCATACAAACACATTCTAGAGTCACCTCTGGTCCACCTTTATGGCGATATCTCGAAAAGGCGTCCACCTATAGAACTAAGGCCCATTCCCTTTCAAATTACTCATTAACACCTTTCATTTTATACCCATATCATACAAACAGATTCCAGGGTTACCCTAGGTTCATTTTCCTAAATGGTGATTTTCCCTTATTTTGTCTCCAAAGCTCTCAGCTGAGTATGTAATGTTCGGTTACACCCGAACTCAGCCTTCCTTACTTGTTCCAGCTAACCTATTTTATAGCCCCTAAAAGTATGCTTCATGATTTAGAAAACTATAAACAAAAACGATTATATATTTCCTCCTAATGTTCTTTTGAGTGCCAAAATCGTTTTCAGGTTTGTCTACTTAACCAGATTAGCCCCTAAACGAAGGCTTCTCGCTTTAGAAAACTATCCATTTACCTTGTTTCTTACATTGCTATGTCAACAAAAAATCATCTCAAATACTTGCACTAAATCAGCTTTCCTTCAACTTAAAGCAAACCGGATGCTTAAAACCTGGTAAGACAAAAAAATCGATATTGTGCTTCACTAGCCATTTCATCGTACAATTTTTTAAAGTTTCTTGTAGGATTCTTTATATTATATCCTACTGTCTCTTCGGTTCGCGAAATCGACAGAAATGCTCGCTCATCCGCTTTTTAAACAATTTTTTTTAGTTTATTTAAAAGCAGACCATTATGTTTACCCAAGTACATATGAGTTGTCGCCAACTAAAACGACTACACCGCGCTTGCCATCTACTAAATGCAACGATGTGGCACATATTTGAAATTCTAAGCGCATCAGCAAATGTATATATGGGCGTGTGTGTGTGTAGGTTGTCACAGTTTTGATATTATAAAGGGGAGCAATGTCTCCTTTCATTTCATTCCACAAAAAATGTCATTGCACGTGCCGCATCCCATCCAGCACATACAGCAGCGAATAAAAGAATAGCAGTGGTATTTTTATCAAATTTCATCAATTAGATTCTTATTTTCTCCTTTATATAACTATTTATAAACAAGTAAGGAAGGCTAAGTTCGGGTGTAACCGAACATTACCTACTCAGCTGAGAGCTTTGGAGACAAAATAAGGGAAAATCACCATTTAGAAAAATGAACCTAGGGTAACCATGGAATGTGTTTGTATGACATGGGTATGAAATGGAAGGTACTAAAGAGTATTTTAAGAGGGCCATGGTTCTATAGGTGGACGCCATTTAGGGATATCGCCATAAAGGTGGACCAGGGGTGACTCTAGAATATGTTTGAACGATTTGGGTATCAAATGAAAGGTGTTAGTTAGTTATCTAAAAGGGAGTGGGCCTTAGTTGTACATGTGAAGGCGGTTTCGAGATATCGACCAAAATGTGGACCAGGGTGACCCAGAACATCATCTGTCGGATACCGCTAAATTATTTATATATATATGTAATACCACGAACGGTATTCCTGCCAAGATTCCAAGGGCTTTTGATTTCACCCTGCATAACTTTTTCATTATCTTCTACTTAATTTAGTAGGTTTCACGCCCATTTTACAAAGTTTTTTCCAAAGTTATATTTTGCGTCAATAAACCAATCCAATTACCATGTTTCATCCCTTTTTTTTCGTATTTGGTGTAAAATTATGGCATAGTCGGATTTCGCCCATTTTTAATACTAAGATAAAGTGAGTTCAGATAAGTACGTGAACTAAGTTTAGTAAAGATATATCGATTTTTGTTCAAGTTATCGTGTTAACGGCCGAGCGGAAGGACAGACGGTCGACTGTGTATAAAAACTGAGCGTGGCTTCAACCGATTTCGCCCATTTTCACAGGAAACAGTTGTCATCATAGAAGCAATACGCTTAGCAGATTTCACATGGATTGGTAAATTTTTGTTCGACTTATGGGCATTAAAAGTGGTTTAGACAAATTAAATGAAAAAGGGTTTCTTATATTTTGTTGCACCAAATCATTACCGGAGTTAAATTTTGACATAAATTACTCTTATATATTTTAAAGATATTCAATTTTTGGTTAAACTTTGTCTTTAAAAAAAAAAATTTTTTTAAAAGTGGGCGTGTTCGTCATCCGATTTTGCTAAGTTTTATTTGTCACACATATAGTAATAGGAGTAACGTTCCTGCCATATTTCATCTCGATATCTTCAACGACTGCCAAATTACAGCTTGAAAAACTTTTAAATTACCCTCCTTTAAAAGTGGGCAGTGCCACGCCCATTGTCCAAAATTTTAAATATTTTCTTTTCTGCGTCATAAGGTCAACCCGCCTACCAAGTTTCATCGCTTTATCCGTCTTTGGTAATGAATGATCGCACTTTCTCTGTTTTTCGAAATTTTCGATATCGAAAAAGTTGGCGTGAGGGGGAGGCTTCGACATGAGGGAGGCTTCGACATTTTCAAATTTGGCTCGCCTTATAAATGTTATTTCTTTCATTCCAAGAATGAACAGCGGCGAAGTTAAGTTCTATGCTTGTATATGAATTGATCAGTGATTACTTGAACGCGGTAGTGAATAGAACATTTTTTTTTTTACTTTTGGTAAGTGTACATATAAAAAAAGTGGGTGCAAGTGTGTAAAAAGTGCAAATTACGACGTATAGGTTTCGTTTTTGCCAAACAATATTATATTAGAAGTGTGATTTTGTGATTTTGATGATATTTTCAGAAACATGAGCAAATAGATTTTTAAGCAGAAAACTTGAAACAAGTGCACGAGGGAGGATTCGACAAGGTTTTTTGGGAGGTTTCGACAAATTGTCGAAGCCTCCCTTCGGCTCTATTTTACTAAGTAAATAATATTTTGCAGCTATCAAGATGCCGAATGTGTATAAAAGTAAGTGTCTTGACAGAGTGATCGACGAGGATAATATGGAAAAAGCCCTGGATGATGTTAGGGAAAAGAAAGAAACCCCTTCAAGTGCTGCTCGCAAATATGGAATAAAACGGACAACTCTTATATCTCGATTATTAAAGCAGAAAACAAATATGGGAGTTTTAAAAGATTTTTAATCCAAGTTTTGTCGAACCGAGTTCTTACGGCATCGCAAGAAAGAGATTTGGCAGCTTATTTTAAAAAAAGTTTTAATGTTCATCACGGACTAACTTACGACTTATCCAGATGATTCGTTTACGAATTCGTGTCTATATACAAAATAAAACATCCAGCAAATTGGGACAAGGAAAAGAGATCTGGGGTAGATTGGCTGAAGTGTTTCATGCGCAGAAATGATGATATAAGTCTACGAAAACCTGAAAACACCAGCATATTGCGCATTTCTGGGTTTTCCGAGGAAGCGGTTTCAATATTTTTTTCAAACTTAAAAAAGTATACGAATCACACAACTTTACTTCTGATCGAATATACAACATAGATGAGACTGGAATAACAACTGTGTTAGATTCTCCTAAAGTAAGCATTTCTCTGGTTTTGTGTTTCAAATAAACCTAATGTAAGTACATATATAAAAATTCCTAAGTTATTGCTGAGAAGGGAAAGCGAACGGTGTCTCAAGTCGCATCCGCAGACCGGGGAACTTTAATAACTATGGTAGGGATTGTCAGCGGATCTGGTAACCATATTCCACCGATTTACGTTTTTCCCCGGAAGCGAATGAACCCGAATTTTTTTAGTGGATCAGTGCCAGGTTCAAAAGCACTTTTATCGAAGAACGGATGGATGAACTCAGAGCTTTTCATAGATGTGCTTATACATATTAGAGGCTACGCTCGCTGCACTATCGACGATCCTATACTGCTTTTGATGGACAATCATGTTTCGCACTGTAGCCTAGGCAGCATCATTTATAGTCGCGATAACGGAATATGTTTAGTTTCTATTCCACAACATACCTCCCATAAACTTCAACCACTAGATGTATCAGGTTCTGGACCTTTCAAAAAATTTTGTAAAAAATCCTTTAACGATTTTATGGTGAATAATCCTGGAAAGAAAATAGACATTTCACATATCGCAGAGCTCGCAAAAATCCATTTTGAGAGCTTTTTCTACCGAAAACATTGTAAAAGGATTTTCAGCCACTGGGATCTTTCCATACAATTCATTAATCTTTCCTCAGTCAGACTTTTCCCACTCCGAAATCAAATTAAACTCTGATAGTGCCGCCGAAACCCACCAAGTCGAATGCTTTTCATCCGAGATTATTCAGAGGCCGTCATCTGAACCGAATTGTTTTTTTCCAGAAGTTATCCGTCCAATTCCCGTATTGAGAAAGAAGAAAATCTTCCCAAAAAACCAAGGAAAGTCGAGAATTTATACGGATTCTCTAGAAAAGTTACGCTTAGAGGGATTAAAAAAGCAAAGCATTGATAAATTGAAGTTACCGAAACTAAAATTGTGGAAGTAAGTCAAAGCATTGCGAAATCCAAAAGCTAAGAAACACCGAAAAATAAGTTCCTCATCATCTAGTGAAAATACTTCCTATAGCTTGGCTGATTCTGATAACACATTTGACTTTGGTGAGGATCTCAGCAGCGAGCAAACGGCATTGGGGGTTGCTAAAGAAATTCATATTGAGGACAAAGATCCTATGAAGGAGCAACTATCTGTGGAGAACGAAATGCAAATCGAGGAAAACAGATTTGTACTGGTTAAATTCACAGACAAATCCGATTTGTTTTACATTGGTATAGTCGTAGAAGAGGGAAGTACTACGTGCGTAGTCAAATTTCTTAGACGGCAGCTCAAAACACAGCTATTTTATGAACCGATTATTGAAAACAAAAGCTTGGTTTCAAAACAGGACATATTGCGTACTTTGCCAACACCTGAACATCCACCAGGAACTTCACGAGCGCACAGCAAATTTATTTTTAACTACGACTTCTCGAGTTTAGCTGTGCGTTAAAGTATGTAATGTAATAAGTACATTTAATGGATAAAATGTATTTATGAATTGAAATGAGTGAATTGCATTGAATTAAATGTTATAAGTAGTGCTAATGGAGACGATGTATTTTTGAATTGAAATATAAAACACATAGTATGCAAATTAGTTTGAAATATTTATTATACGGAATATATCTTCCAAAAATTCCACTTAAAATTCATATTTTACTTATATGTTTTACAAGTGTCGAAACCTCCCCTACGCTGTCGAAGGGTCCCATAGGGCTGACGAAGCCTCCCTGAAAGTGGGAGGTTTCGTCAAATATTCCCGTGATAGTTTTTTTATTAAAAGGTTGAAAAAAATTATATAAGAAAAGTAAGACAAGTTGAGAGTGTCATAAATATGCATAAAATCAATAATTATGAAAGAAAATATTTTCTTCGTACTCCAGTTTCTCTAAAAACAGTATTGTCTCTTAACCTGACCCCCCTTCTACCCTACCCTGGAACCTGCATAACAAATTTCATCAAGATACCTCAAAATTTACTCAAGTTATTGTGTTAGGGACAGACGGGCGGAGAGATGGACGGGCATGGCTAAATGAACTCCTTTTTTCGCCCAGATCATTTTGATATATAGAAGTATAATCTATCTCGATTAGTTTATGCCGTTATGGGGTACCGTTATGCGAACAAAATTAATATACTCTGTCAGCTCTGCTCAGCTGAGTATAATAAAAGAATTTAATTCAGAAATTTTAAAGAAGTTGTCACTGCTATTCTTTGGTTCGCTGCTTTATGTATAAGAATAACGCTAAATACATATAACATACGATTATATATTTTATATATACATACATATACATATATAGAGCTATGGCCAACTGCCAACACGCCGTACATGCTGCATACTACTGCCATGGGCATTAACCACCCAAAAACCCATCATCACCAATACCAACGTCATCGTCATCGTCATCGACATCGTCAACGCTATTGCCATTGCCATTTACTATTCAGCAGTGCCGCCAACACATTAACGCAAATTGTACGTGCCTTCGATGTTGAATTCTAGATGCTGCACAATAAGCAGGTGGATGTTGTTGTTTTTGTATCTGATTGCTTTGCTGGCTGCTGGCTGGCAATGCTTGATGTTGGTCCGGTTTGCGCGGTGCTGATGTGTGCTTTGTTTGTGCACCGCCACAAAGGAGCTGTTGAAGTGGCAAATTTTCACAAGCATACCGCAGCGACGACGACGACAATGGCAACAAAAAAATATATAGCGCGATTTCGGATGCAAGGAGATATGGTAGCAACTAAATTGGTAGGAGCATTGAAAGTAGCTCGAAAAAGTAGCCGAAGGATAAAGAGTAGGTATGATAACGAAAAAAATATTAGCTGTCTCGCGCGAAAATCTTTAATGGCAGTGAGTTCGCTTAGTCGTAGGGAAAACGAGCACACACATTCATACATACACTAAAGCTTAGCGTTCGAAGTTTATTGTAGGATTGTTAGACACATAGTAGCTGCGGCTCCAATGACCGGCTTGGGATGTGCTACATTGTCAATGGCATAAAGATGCACATAAATAAGTTTTAGGTGAAACGTGAATGGTACAAGAGGGAACACGTAGATATTTCGAAGAACACAATTGGTGTCAACACCAAATTGATGGGGTTGCGGAAGCGTGATAGAGAAGTGAGTGGAGAAGATATATTTTATTTATTTACATTACAGGTAGAGGTAACGGTAGAGTAGACATAGGGGTAGAGGTAGAGGTACATGTAGGGTTAGGGTTAGAGGTAGAAGTAGACGGATGGTGGAGGTTTCGGTGGAGAAGGAGGTATGGGTAGAGTAAGAGGTAGAGATAGATATATAAGGACGGAGCCCGACGACGCGATCCTTGCTTTTTTTCGATACATCTCAATAGATCTTCTGTCAAGTGAAATGGCTGATCTGTATACCAGTGGAATGAAGCGACAACCAAGAAAAAGGGAAGTTCACAAACAAAACTTAAGTGGCAACAACTTTATTGGTTTATTACTTTTCAACACATGCTTCTTGTCATTTCCAACACTTATTTCTTGTTATCATAACAAATCGTATTCGGACGTCTTCCGACCGCTCAAATTTTTAAGGTATGGTCTCGTTGAAGGCGAAACTCCCTCTGGGAGAATCAGTTACGACGAAGGCAAACTATCAATCTGCGCAACCTATACATTAACACTTATTATCCCATCTCTTCCACATTCCTGCCTAACGGGTAATGAAGTTTAACCTCGAGGAACTCTTCACTGTGATGCGACCATTCACCTGTTCTCTTTCTTCGTTAGCCCTTGGATAATATCTCCGCTAGATTCAACTTTCCCCAACCTCGTAGTTTTAGTTGAAAATGTTCGAGATGGCTTTCTATGTCCTTTCGATCTCATGCTTAGAGATCTTCAACAGGCTCCTCTACTCTCGCTGAACGCTTCGCTTTCGTGTTCCAATTCCTTTATCCAGCAAATCGGCGGACCTACTACGAACGGAGCGACTCAGCTTAAAAAAAAAAATTATTTTGATATTAGTCCTCGGTCACTTGTGTCGGTAACTTTCGGTTCTGGTAGGGTCAACACACTTCCTCAAGCCCACGGAAGCCGGTGTTTACATTGACTTCTAGATATTTTGTATTGTGTTTATCCTGCAGATTTATCCCTCATGGAAGGTATATAGCGCCAAAATAGTGTTATTTTATCTCTTATTGGAATGGGTCGACAGCTGCAGAGCTGATACAATGCTTGGCTCATATGGTTAAGTCTGGAAGCACTTTAAGGCTCATAAAATCTAGAATTGCTTAAAATGTTTCCAGTCGATTTTACCTTTCGGCAGCTGTGGGCTAACCTCTAAAAACTTAAAAGTTCGACATCCGGCACTCGAGATTGCCATAAATCAATAGATGTCTCCAATAGCATCTTGCAGAAACCCAACTCAGACAAAATTGCGATGAAAAAGAAGCAAATACCTTTCTCACCATCTTCAATTGGCCCACAATAGCTCTCGCCGACGTTTAAATTGCGCATACTCAGGCTCCATGCAAAAAAGTTTATTTCCCCTGCGAAACGTGGAAAAAAATGTAATACCAAAACTTTAAAAAAATTGAACCCATACACATAACGGTAAAAACTGAAACAATATTTCAACGGCTCACTCAGCTACCCTTTGTGGGCGAAATCCTCTCTCTTACTTTATATGCCTTTGTGTTCGTTAAATTTACTCAGCAGCCAACGTAGTAAAAATGAGGGAAATTTTTCATTTTCGCTCCCAAAGGAAATCATACATTTTAGTTGAGTGATATCCTCACACACATAGCTACATTTATTTATATACTCTATAAAACATATAGAAAAAACAGTTATATACTACTGCATATTTCATCAACTTGCTTTATCGCCCAAAAGTATACATCTACACACTCGCATTGCCAATATTTTTAGCTGCCAGCACCCAACACAGCGACGACATTTTCATCTTCATTTTAATATCCTTCTTCACCCTTATCGCGCTCTTTTCTCTTATTCCTTGTCATGTCATTTATATAGTAGACTGACAACGCATAGACTGTGATGATGAAGTGAATGACAATGTCATCGTTGGAAAGCTCCTCTGTTTAGCTTTTCACTTTACTTTATAACTCTATTTCTTCTACCTCCCATAGCTCTGTAGATGTGTGTGTTGTTGTCTAAACCGCAAAATATTAGTTCTTTCTCAGTTTGTCTTCTTGTATATGTGATAGCATCCATATGTTACCCGATAATTTGGCGAAAGTTGTAATGAAAGGCATGGGAACCATTTTTTCCGCCATTTTTATATGCCTTCACACACACCCACACACAGAAACACATAAGCATTATAAAAGGATATTATAACATACTCGTATACATATTATACATTTTGTATGAAGATTGAAGTGTTGTTGTTTTTGTTTGTCGGTGTTATTTACATACATACACACAATATGCTTAAGAGATGAGTCAACACAATTTTCTATGGCAATTGTGAAAAGCAGTATAATTTTTAGTAATGCTTCTCTGTGTAATGCAAAAAACTAGTGTTGTTGTTATTTTTGATGTTGACATTTCATAATGACAATTGTTGATGCATTTTTGTTGATGTAGTAGTAAAGATAAAGACAATATCAAACTTTGAGATACTCTGAGTATTTTTTTTTTTTTCAAATCATCAATAATTGAAGTAAATAAGGCAAATGGAGATTAATTTCAAACTAATTTCTTAAGCAGGAAAAGTTATAGGCATAGGTTATAGGCTCATATTAGCTTCACTTGTATATTTGTGTGTAACTCTCCCTTAAACTCAGTGCTAGAGGCTTATTACTGTAAGTACACTCCACTTTAAGTGCATTTGTTAGCCGATTGGCTTAAGCGTTCACGGTTCAAAATATTACCAGACTCTAACAAGTAAGGAAGGCTAAGTTCGGGTGTAACCGAACATTACATACTCAGCTGAGAGCTTTATTTTAAAAGGGAGTGATCCTTAGTTCTATAGGTGGACGCATTTTCGAGATATCGCCATAAAGGTGGACCAGGGGTGACTCTAGAATGTGTTTGCACGTTATGGGTATCAAATTAAAGGTATTAATGAGGGCTCTAAAAGGGAGTGGCCCTTAGTTGTATATGTGAAGGCGTCTTCGAGATATCGACCAAAATGTTGACCAGGGTGACCCAGAACATCATCTGTTGGCTACCGCTAATTTATGTATATATGTAATACCACGAACGGTATTCCTGCCAAGATTCCAAGGGCTTTTGATTTCGCCCTGCATAACTTTTTCATTATCTTCTACTTAATTTAGTAGGTTTCACACCCATTTTACAAAGTTTTTTCTAAAGTTATATATTGCGTCAAAAAACCAATCCAATTACCATGTTTCATCTCTTTTTTCATATTTGGTATAGAATTATGGCATTTTTTTTTTATTTTTCGTAATTTTCGATATCGAAAAAGTGGGCGTGGTTTTAGTCCGATTTCGGCCACTTTTTAGATAAGTACGTGAACTAAGTTTAGTAAAGATATATCGATTTTTGCACAAGTTATCATGTTAACGGTCAAGCGGAAGGACAGGCGGTCGACTGTGTATAAAAACTGGTCGTGGCTTCAACCGATTTCGCCCATTTTCACATAAAACAGTTATCATCATAGAATCTATGCCCCTACCAAATTTCACAAGGACTGGTAAATTTTTGTTCGACTTATGGCATTAAAAGTATTCTAGACGAATTAAATGAAAAAGGGCGGAGCCACGCCCATTTTGAAATTTTCTTTTATTTTTGTATTTTGTTGCACCATATCATTACTAGAGTTGAATGCTGGCATAACTTACTTATATACTGTAAAGATATAAAATTTTTTGTTAAAATTTGATTTAAAAAATCCGATTTTGCTAATTTTTATTTAGCACACATATAGTAACATGAGTAACGTTTCTGCCAAATTTCATCATGATATCTTCAACGACTGCCAAATAACAGCCTGTAAAACCTTTAAATTACCTTATTTTAAAAGTGGGCGATGCAACGCCCATTGTCCAAAATTTTACTAATTTTCTATTCTGCGTCATAATTTCAACCCACCTGCCAAGTTTCATCGCTTTATCCGTCTTTGGTAATGAATTATCGCACTTTTTCTGTTTTTCGAAATTTTCGATATCGAAAAAGTGGGAGTGGTTGCAGTCGGATTTCGTTCATTTTAAATAGCGATCTGAGGAGATGAGCGCCCAGGAACCCACGTACCAAATTTTATCAAGATACTCCAAAATTTACTCAAGCTATCGTGTTTGCGGACGGACGGACGAACGGACATGGCAAAATGAATTTCTTTTTTCGCCCAGATCATTTTGATATATAGAAGGCTATATCTATCTCGATTAGTTTATGCCTTTACGGATTACCGTTATGGGAACAAGTTAATATACTCTGTGAGCTCTGCTCAGCTGAGTATAAAAAAGTACATGGTTGAAAAAACCACATGGTTCAAAAAAGTATCGGATTCTAAATAAGAAACCATACCCAAAAAACTTCTCAATTTTTAAAAATTAATCGATTCAATCAAGTTCCCGGTTCTAAAAAAGTACCCAATTTTAAAAAATTACCCGATTCCAAAAAAAGTATCCAGATCCTAAAAAGTACTGGATCTTAAAAATTTCCCGGTTACATAAAAATGTACCCAGTGTTTTAGAGTAATATTTAAATGCTTTTCACAGTCATTTTCTGATCATATTCGTGAACATATTTCAATAATTTTGGTTGAGATTTTTGAATCATTTTTGAATGCGATTATCATGCATTTATACTTCATATCTCATACAAAACAAGACACTACATACTAATCTTATTTCATCAGGGGAAGAAAGCATGCAGAAGTGAGCTATTTGAACTACAGGTCAGTCGCAGCACCTGCGACTACAACATCCAACATCAGTTATGATCGTCAATATCTTAAAAAACGATAAGGTACGGGATGTTGAAGCCGTATTCAGGTATGTCAAGAGAGTTTCACTTACCTGGGGTTCAAATAGCTCACAAACTTTGTATTGACCAACCATTATGTATTTTCTTGGAAGCCGAAGGTGGAGAAATGATTGGGGACATCATCGGTTACGATCAGCATTTACAATATACATATTGTAACGAATTTATTTGCAAATCCTCTTATTTGCCCTTTTGCTAGGATCGTATCGCTAAACTGTTGAATAAATAACTCCAATATTGAATAGCGGAAAAATGGCCTTTATTAAAATACTTCAAAATAACACTCAAACTGTGCAACGAATAGCTTAATAACCAAACTCATATCTTAAAGGAAACTGACTTTCAAAATAATAGTGCTATTGCTCGCTAGATATCGTCTTACTCGTAACTGCTTGACAATTCAAATCAAACTGAATTACTTCTTACTCGCCTGCATCGCTTTTATAGTTTACGCTGCATACTTCTAGGCTCTTCGATTTCCAGAAGTTACTAGTTGTTTCGGCTACAAAATCGCCAGCCACAACTACGTGCACAAATTATTGCTCTCTCTTGTGACAACTCAGATAAGGTATATGCATGTGTTTGTAGTTTACAGTCTCCCGCACACACATAAGCGTACAAGTAAATTCATCGGTGTGTGACATCTCATCTCTCGCTGCCTTGTATGTAAATGTTGCTCGTCGGAATGTGTACATATGTGTAGACGCAATTATTGATTCGTTTATGTAGATACATAATGATTGAATTATTGATGTGCATTCACGTCACTGCTTAGATCGGCTTAGAGCTGGCAGCACTCCTTAGTTTTGCTAATATTCGTAACACTGCCCTCCACCTAAGTCTGATCGTCCCGATCAGACAAATCTCTCGATCTAAACGCTGCTAATCTCTCCAAATGAACCACTTTCATTTTGGTTCGTGGTTTGGTAGTGGTTTGTATGCGGTACACTACATCGTTGATCCGTTTTACAACTTTGTATGGGCCTTCCCAGTTACACTGCAATTTCGGGGACAAACCTTTTTTTCGTTGTGGGTTGTATAGCAGCACCAAATCTCCTTCCTGAAACCCTTCCGAATTAATTGCTTTATCGTACCTCGCTTTCATCTTGTCACTCATAATCTTTGCTCGTTGCCTTACCAGATCGTGTATCTCTCTCAGCTCTTCTTCTAAGACATCAGTGGATTTCTTGACATTCCTCTCCGCATCGGCATCTATCCCATACTTCAAATCAGCTGGCAGTCGAAGGTCATTGCCAAAAATTACCTTTGCGGGAGTTTGGCCCGTTGTTTCATGTACTGCCGATCGGTAGGCCATCAAGAATAATGATATGTGTGTATCCCAGTCCTTATGGTACTTGTCGACTACTTTCCTTAAATGCTCCTCCAATGTTCTATTGAAACGTTCCACCATACCATCGGACTGAGGATGCAATGCAGTTGTCCGTGTTTTTCGAATGCCCAACTTCTTGCACAGTTCTTGGAACACAGCTGATTCAAAATTCCTGCCTTGGTCAGAATTTAACTCCATTGGTACACCATACCTTGCAACCCATTCATTTTTAACCACTTCTGCTACTGTTTCTGCTTCTTGGTTTGGGATTGGGTATACCTCTGGCCATTTACTGAAATAATCCATAACCACCAGTACGTATTTGTTTCCGCGGTTGCTAGTAGGAAATGGACCTGCGACATCCATGGCGATCCTTTCAAATGGTGCACCTGAAATACACTGCTTCATCTGGCCACGACTTCGGGTTTTGGGCCCTTTCGCTCTGTTGCATACCTCGCAATTGGCAATCCACTCGGTGACCGACTGACGGCAACCAACCCAATAGAATCTCTGCTTAATTTTCTCGAGTGTCTTCGTGATTCCAAGATGGCCTCCACTTGGACCATTGTGCAACTCGCTGAGCACGTCAGGAATCCTTTTTCTGGGAACAACTATAAGTTTCTTCTTGCACTGACCATCCTCACTCTCCCATACTCGATGCAAGCAACCGGATATCAATTCCAAACTGTTCCACTGTGCCCAATATGACTTCGCAATGGGACTCTCTGCTGACATATCCTCTCTGCTTGGTCTTTCGTTTCGTTCGAGCCCTTGCATAACATGTGACAGATCTGTATCTTCTAGCTGACACTTTCTTAGTTGTTCCTTGTCCCATTCATCCGTACACGTTATAGTCATTAGCCGGACATCTATAATGTCTTCTTTAGCCTCGGCCTTTGAACAGTGCTTGCATTCCAAACTACATGGCCTTCGTGACATTGCATCGGCATTTCCATGGGTACTAACTTTTCGATGCTCAATGGAAAAGTCATAGCTTTGAAGTCGCTCGATCCACCGTGCCAATTGTCCTTCCGGATTACGGAACTGCAGAGGCCATTTCAATGCTGCGTGATCTGTCCTGACATGGAATCGCTGGCCGTAGAGGTATTTGTGAAAATGTTTAATGCACTCTACCAATGCCAACAGCTCTCTCCGCGTAACACAGTAGTTCCTCTCTGGTTTTCCAATCGAACGGCTGTAATATGCAACTACCTTCTCCTGTCCATCGACCAGTTGTGATAAAACGCCTCCTATAGCATATCCACTTGCATCTGTATCTAGAATAAATGTTGCTCCTGGAATCGGATATGCTAACATTGGGGCAGTGCACAAACGCTCCTTCAATGTTTGGAAAGCCACTTCTTGCTCCTTCTTCCATTCAAAAGCTTTGTTTTTTCTTGTAAGCTCATGGAGGCTATGGGCTACGCTGGAAAAATTTGGTACAAATCGGCGGTAATATGTGCACAGCCCAAGAAAACTTCTCAATTCATGTAGATTCTGTGGTCTTGGCCAATCCTGTACAGCCTCTATTTTTTCGTTCGCAGTGCAGATGCCCTCTGTCGTTACCTTGTGACCCAAATAATTGACTTCCTTTTTAAACAGCGCACACTTTTTGGGACTTAACTTCAGACCAGCGCCAGCTATTCTCTGGAAAACTTCCTCCAAGTTCTTAAGATGTTCATCAAAGTTCTTGCCCAATACGATGATGTCGTCCAGGTACACCAAGCATGTTTTCCAATGTAGTCCTTTCAGTACCTGGTCCATGAGTCTCTCAAAAGTAGCTGGTGCATTACAAAGTCCAAAAGGCATCACTGTAAATTGCCAAAGACCATCACCGACACTGAAGGCTGTTTTCTCTTTATCTTCCTCCTTCACCTCCACTTGCCAGTAGCCGCTTTTCAAGTCCAGCGTGGAAAACCATTTCGTACCAGATAGCGAGTCCAGAGTGTCGTCAATTCTTGGCAATGGGTAGCTATCCTTTTTCGTTACGTCATTCAACTTCCGGTAGTCCACGCAAAACCTCATTTTTCCATCCTTCTTTTTTACAAGTACTACCGGTGAGCTCCATGGACTAGCTGATGGTTCGATGACGCCGCTGTCGTTCATTTCTTGAATGATTTGACTCACAACTTCCCGCTTCGCCAGTGGAACACTACGTGGAGCTTGACGGATCGGTTTCGCATCTCCAGTGTCAATTTGATGTTTCACAACGTTGGTGCGGCCTGGTTTAGAATCATCCTGGTCAAATATGTTCGCGTACTTTAGGAGCAGTTGTTTTGCCTTACTCTGATATGCTTCCTCTAGCCCCTGCATCCATGCCGTGATGTCATTTGAAAGATCAGTATTACTAGCTGAAACGTGTTCCTGGAGCTGTTCACAGTTAATAACCACTTCAGCCTCTTGGCATCTTCCCAAAATAGCTCCTTTAGTCAGTTTGAGTGGTGACTTGAACTCATTGAGTACTCTTACCGGAATACGTCCATCTTGTTTTGTCATAGCCAGGGTTTTTCCTGCAAGTATGTTTAGTGCTGATTTGTTTGCTGCTTCGACAACCCACAATTTGTTTGTCCCACAATCTCCATCAACCTTTGCCCAGATGACTGCTTCGGATTTTGGTGGTATTTGCTGACTCTCTTCCACCAGCACTCGTTTACTGCTGTAGCCTCTCTCGTAGCCGAAATTAAGTGGTACATCCATGTTTTTATATCGCATCGTCTTGTTTGCATGTCGATCTTGATGCCCTGGTCGATTAAGAAGTCCACTCCAATTATGATTTCATCAACAATTTCTGCCACTATAAAATTGTGTACTACCATGACGTTCCCAATTACGACTTCACATTCTACTTCTCCAATTACCTGGGTGTCCTCTCCCGTGGCTGTACGTAATCTTGCTCCAAGCAATGGTCTTATCTTTTTGTTGACTAAATCCGCTCGAATGATGGAATGAGATGCACCCGTATCTACAGTCAATAACCGTTCCTTTCCGTCCACATGTCCTTCAACAGTAAGGTTGCTCGATCTTCTTCCAATCTGCGAGATAGAGATTATGGGGCATTCAATTGCGGGAGCCAGCTGTCGCCCCTTGCGGTTGACTCGATTTAGTTTAACGATTGAGTGGTCTTGGATATTTGCTCATCACCTTCTGCTCTGCGTTTACGACCACCCACATTGTTGGAGCTATTGGGACCGCTGCTGCAATGTCGTGCAATATGACCTGGGTTGCTGCACTTGAAACATTTAATAACTCCGGCATTTTTCTGTTGTGATCCCTTCAGTGCTTCCAAAATAGTGTCTACCCAATCTGGTCTTTCCACTTCTACACGATGAGCTTTGTATGCTGGTTTACTCAATAGTGAGGCCGTTTCCTGAGTCAATGCATGTGATACCATTTCAGAAAATGTCAGCTTTGGGTTTGCGTATGTAGTTCGCTTCGTTTCCACGTCCCGTATGCCATTTATGAAGCTTTGAATCTTAACTCTTTCCGTGTATTCCACGGGTGCGTCCGCATTTGCAAGATGAGCCAATCTTTCAATATCTGAAGCAAACTCCTGCAATGTCTCATTTGCTTTTTGGTAGCGGTTTTGCAACTCAATTTGGAATACCTGTTTCCTATGCTCGCTTCCATAACGTCGTTCTACAGCAGCCATCAATGTCTCATAACTGTTCCGTTCGTACTATGGAATCGTCTGTAAGATTTCCGCTGCAGGCCCTTTCAATGCCACGAACAGTGCAGCAACTTTATCTTCCGCATTCCAGTTGTTCACTGCTGCGGTCTTCTCAAACTGTAGCTTGAAGACCTGGAAAGGAACAGAACCGTCAAAGGATGGTGTTTTTACCTTTGGATTACTCGCTGAAACTGCTGGGCGATTCATTTGCAACTCCTGTATACGACCTCTCAAAGCTTCTATCTCGGCATCAATTTTGTCCTCGAGCTGGACAATTTTTGTATCCTGTGCTTCCAGCTTTGATGTTACCCTTATCTCCTGTGCCTCCAGCTGCGAGGATATGCGGGCCTCCTGTGCTTTCAACTGCTCAGCGAACTGAGATGTCATATATGTCTTTTGCTCTTCCAGTTGAGTTTCCATTTTGAATGTAATCTGTGTCGACATTTCTGACATACGCGTTTCTTGTGCTTCAATCTTCGATGTTATGCGTGTCTCCTGCGATTCTAGTTGTGATGCCATATATGTCTGCTGTTCTGCCAGTTGAGATGACACTGTCGATGTTTGAGCAGATATTGCAGCTAAAATCATGTTCAAGTCTGTACTGGTAACCGTCTGCGATATTTCGTTCTTCTCTTCAATTTTTGTTGTCTCCTCGCCATCAAGATGAAAGACATGCTCTTCCACATCAATTCCTTCTGCTTCCATTGCTTCTCGTAGCCGTGCCTGAAGTTCGAGTTTAACGCCGCTTGTATTCAATCCACGGCTCTCCAACTCCTTCTTCAGTTGCGGGATCTTCAATTCACTTAACTTTGCCATGTCCTTGTTGTCCTCTAGAATTTATTCAACAATTCCTCTTCTGACACCAATTGTAACGAATTTATTTGCAAATCCTCTTATTTGCCCTTTTGCTAGGATCGTATCGCTAAACTGTTGAATAAATAACTTCAATATTGAATAGCGGAAAAATGGCCTTTATTAAAATACTTCAAAATAACACTCAAACTGTGCAACGAATAGCTTAATAACCAAACTCATATCTTAAAGGAAACTGACTTTCAAAATAATAGTGCTATTGCTCGCTAGATATCGTCTTACTCGTAACTGCTTGACAATTCAAATCAAACTGAATTACTTCTTACTCGCCTGCATCGCTTTTATAGTTTACGCTGCATACTTCTAGGCTCTTCGATTTCCAGAAGTTACTAGTTGTTTCGGCTACAAAATCGCCAGCCACAACTACGTGCACAAATTATTGCTCTCTCTTGTGACAACTCAGATAAGGTATATGCATGTGTTTGTAGTTTACAGTCTCCCGCACACACATAAGCGTATAAGTAAATTCATCGGTGTGTGACATCTCATCTCTCGCTGCCTTGTATGTAAATGTTGCTCGTCGGAATGTGTACATATGTGTAGACGCAATTATTGATTCGTTTATGTAGATACATAATGATTGAATTATTGATGTGCATTCACGTCACTGCTTAGATCGGCTTAGAGCTGGCAGCACTCCTTAGTTTTGCTAATATTCGTAACAATATTTTGTATAAATAAACAAAATTTTATACATATATTTTTTCTAACTTCATGATTGAAAAATGTATGCAAGTGAAAAAATAAGATTTTCAATGAAAAGTAAAATTTTAACAAGTATAAAATTTATTGTTCAGTCAACAAAGATAGTCGGAAAAGATTCAGAAAGCTGATTGAAAAATTATTAAAAATTTTTGATCACCTAAACTAAACACAGTTGATTCAAATATGATTCCAAAATGTGATTGAAAAACATTATTCAGTTTTCGATCTTTAAAAGTATTCATATTTGATTATTCTCTTTGTTGATTTTTATGAAATATTAAAATCTAATCATCAAAGGACTTCAAAAATGATTCCAAACAGTGATCGAAAAATGATTTTCAGTTTTTGATCATCAAAAGTATTCATATTTGATTTTTTCTTTTGTTCACTTGTATGATAACTCATTATTTAGTCAGAAAGAGTAATCAAATTGTACTGATATGTAGGGAAATTCAAAATTGAATCACCTAAATGATGAGTGGGACCTCTTTTTTAAATGTGCTCGCTTATTATAAAAGTACATATATCGATCCCTTACTTCAATAATATCGTAACTCAATCAAAACGTTTTTTAAACATATTAAACTTAAAAGCTAAATATATTCTATTCTACTTAATTTAAAAATTCTTGCAATTAGAACAAGTAAGAAAGTCTAAGTTCGGGTGAAACCGAACATTATATACCCAGCTGTGCACTGTAAACGCTGTTGTTGGTTGCTTTTTGTTTAACCACATTGTTATAAAGCTGCCCAAAAATACATATATGGTTCTATTATAAACTCATTTTCGTTCAAAAGAAGTAAAAAGGATACAGAAGATGCCACTAATGAACTTAAGCGGGTAAAAATACAGTTTAAAATTAACAATTAAAAGCTTATGCCAAATTTGGTTCGAATTGGAAGATTTTTGTTCAACCAATGGCATTAAAAGTATTTTAGAAAAAGTAACAAAAGAGGGGCGGGTCACGCCCTTCTTCAAAATTTGTTTAAGTTTTGTTCTTACTCAACCATACCACTACTGAGGTAGAATTTCAATCAAATGTAGTTAAATACCATAGAGTTATGGCAACCTTTGTTAAGCTTAGACCTTTAGGAAAAGTGGGCGTGGTCTTTAACTGATTTTGACTATCTTTACTCAGTCAAGGATAGTGTCTCTGCCAAATTTCAATGTAATATGTTTAATGGCTTTTCATTGACGGCTTGTTAAACTTCCAAATTTTCTTCTTCTAAATGTGGGTGGCGTCACGCCCATATTCTAAAATTTTTTTGGAATTTATGTTTTGCTTCATAAAACCAATCCACCTACCAAATTTCGTTAGCTTAGCGATATTCGTTTTTAAATTATCTCATATTTTCCAATCGTCTAAATTTTCGATATCGAAAAAGTAGGCGTGGTTATCATCCGACTTCGCTCATTTTCAATACCAATCTATTCTGGGTTCCGATAAGCCCGTTTACTGAACTTGGTGAAGATATCTCAATATTTGCTCAAGTTATCGTGTTAACAGACGGACAGACGTCAAATTTTTTTCGATACTGATGATTTTGGTATATGGAAGTCTAAGGGTACGCTTACACAGCCACCGATAAACCGAAAATTGCAATCGGCCGATAAAATCTATCTTCTTTATACCAGTACAGCCAAGCGAATTTATAGTACCCTGTGTACCAATACAGCTGGGTATACAAATATATTTCATAGTAATAGCAATAGGTATACCACGGAAATTAGAATATGGCTCAACTGCCAATGAATATCGCTCTCATCCCAACATAACATATAATGAGATATAAAGGTTATGTCTGTACGATGTGTATTTAGATGACGATCTTTCTATTTATAAATTCATCTGATATATAGGGGTCGGTATGAAAAAACTCCTGCGCAACTACGGAAACCTTTAGAGATTTCATACGGCTGCGTGGCTCCCATGGTCAAGCCTATTCGCCTCTATGGCGTTGTAGTCTGATGAAGAGCATCAGGCACTATCTTCACGGTCAAAATGTTGAAAGCAGTGCAGCGATTTGCGATGTTTGTAATAAGCGGAGCCCTTCGTATATCACCTACAAATTGGTTTCAGCCAGGGTCGCAATACGGATAAGTGATATAAGCTTGGAAATTATGGGCACTGCAGGATTCTGATCGAGTTCGATTTAGTCGCTGGCAGCACAGACTACTATTGTCGACTTCCACTCCTCTTGCCACATTCCCCAATCATATTCGCTCATGTGATGAATGGAGTGAAGAATAAATATGGGATGAACGGGAGTCTGGTAAACCGGTACACAGATAGCTCGAGGCCACCGTAAGGTTGTAAAAAATCGCTTGGCCTCTCTTGTGAAGGCAACTAACTACTTTTTGATAAAAACTATCAGAGTAAGAGAGCATAAAGATATTCCCTGCAACTGTCAGGGTTATATCTGCGGCAAGCACGGGCAAACTGTACGCGCTCGATCGTGGAGAATTTGGGACTTCGCTGGCCACTTGCCCACTGTTTCTGGATGGTGGGCATTAAACCAGCTAAGCAAGCGCTGGTCGGACAACACTTCTTACCTTGTCTGGAGATCATTTTGGTCCGCTGTTGAATCCAAGCGATCGACGAAGCTATAATATTTTGTAAAGGTTAATATATCCATGTGTATTTGAGTGTTAACAGTCTTTGAGGACGGCTAACCGGAGGTAGTTCCCAAGATCGGTGGCATATCATAGATGGCATGTACAACACAGTCTCTTGACCGATGCTAAGGTACGAAGCTCTTGTGTAGTGGAGGACGCTAGACGCTAAAACATAGGGTTGGGATGGGGCAAGACTAGCATGCCTGGAAGGGTTAAACGTAAATTTTTACTTGTGGGAATCAACCAAATAAAGACACAATATGTTATTGGTTGGCATAGCAAGGGAATGACTAATCGGGATCATAACTAACCCAACGTCCGACTCGGCCACATCACGACGGTTGTTGTCTTTTAGGGGCAGAACATAAGTTATTATACGAGGACGAAATGAAACCAAATACCGGTCACTGATAGGGGCATTAAAATCTACACCGACGACTCTAAAATGGAATAAGGGGTCGGAGCTTCCCGACTAATGCAGTGACGAGGTCTTGCCAGAGGAGGTCTATGCCATAGAGAGATCAGCCAGGCGGCCCCAGGACAGTAAGATCGCAGACACCAATGTAACAATCTTTATCGACAGCCAGGCCGCCTTAAAGGCACTAAAATTCAACAGACATATTGCAGAGGTTTCGAGCCTCGCTAGCATCCATAAAACATCTCAAAGTCTCTTTTTGCACAGCGATCTGCGAATGAAATTGCAGAAGCGATGGCCAGAAAAGTTTCCAGAATGTACATGAGGGGCGGAAATAGGATTACGCTAACGGAATTGCTGTGGACCAACCGGTATATTTGCGAGGTCTCAAGATTCTCGTGTCCATGTTTGCATAAGAAAGCAACCAACTTCCTTCTGAAGATGGGCAGTTAAGCCAGGTTTCTGGGTATATTGTTTCGATAAAGAGTTGGACAGTTTTATATATGAGTGTTTATTTAATTAATGAAATAAGTTAATTGTTACATTTTAAAGTTAATGCGTCAAAGTATATCAATTGAAAGATAAAAACGTAATAAAGAAGAAGATAAAGAATGTTCTGGCAACACAGTTGCCAGATGTATATATAAATAATTTATTGTCGTGGCGCTGCCATCTCGTTTCATAGATAACATTTTTCCCTCCTCTGCAAGGGCTAAGGCAGGTGCCCTTCTCTGTCTGGTTGATCGCCGTGAAATTTGAGGTATCCTACTTGTTTCGGGTGTTGTATGCGGTGTCGATGTAGGATTTTGCCCTATTGTACTATTGGCCGAAGCAAAGCCTTCAAAATCTTACGATCCCCACGATTCGTTTTGCGCCGTTTCAGTAACCACCGGTTGCGTTATTGCTTCAGTGCTATCTACTTCAGCTGATGCCTCGGTTTCATTAGTGTTGTCTTCGGTTGACAGCCTCGCCTTGAAATAATCAACTTCCCAGCTGTTTTATCAGGTCCAACCGGGGCTTTGCGTATTTGGTCTACATGCCGTTTTACACTTTCCCATTGAAGAGTATTTCATAGTGCAGATCACCTAGACGTGTGTTTATGGTTCCCCTGAGCCACTTACAAATTCGTGGATTTCCAGACAAAAAGTAAACATTTTGATTTGGTTCAAACTCTCTAATAGTTTTCTTGGACTTTACGTATTGCTTCTCTTCTACCTTCTTTGAAATTTCCTCTGGTCGAATCAGATTCAACCTTGTGCGCAACTGTCGCCCCATAAATAGCAGTGCTGGTGATGACCCTGTGGTTGCATGTGGTGCGTTTTTGTATTGCCTCAAAAATTCATTCGTTTGTCTTTAATGAACTACTCGTAGTACCCATCGCTTTCAATGCTTTCTTGACTGTTTGTACGCTACGCTCTGCTTGTCCGTTAGTTGCTGGGTGATACGGCGCTGAATATTTGTGATATTTAACACCAACTGCTGTCAGAATGTGAAATTTGTTCCATTATCAGAAACGACAGTTAGCGGCACGCCGTAAGCCGCAAACACTTCGTCTAACAACGCAATTGTCGCCGTTGCTGTTATAGATTTAATAACTCTCACTTGTAACCACTTACTGTATGCGTCCGAGATTACCAGCAACATCGCTCCCTCGAAAGGTCCCGCATAGTTGATATGAATACGTTCCCATGGTCCCTTGGGGTATTCCCAATGATGATCCTCACTTTTTGCCGGTTTGTTTGCTTGTCTTGCACATGCATCCCATTGGTTCGCAATATTCTCGATATCATTGTCTATGCCCCGTGTGTAAATTGTCAAGCAGTTTGTTTCGATATTCTGGTGGAATAACAACACGGTGGTCGAACGTCAAACATCCGGAGGACAACTTATAATTGACTTCTGGGGATTTGTACCCTGCCCTTTTCAAGCACTGGCCACTTTCCAGTAGTTTAATTATTATACCCATTCGTTCATCTTTTCTGGACTCTCTTGCTATGTGTTCTGAACTTAGTGGTAATTGGTTGATTTGGCGAATCATGAAGTGGTCGAACTCATCATATTCGTCATGGCTGTCTGCTGCAACTGCTTAATTTGTAATGATTTCGGTGGCAGAAAGTGGGCGCGGCATTCGCGTTCGCCTTTGAGCTCTTGTACGCTACCTCGAAATCAAATCTGCTTAAAAAGTCTGCGTGGTTCGCCATTCTACTTATGCATAATACTGGAAGCGATTTGTCAGGTTGTAATATTTGTGACAATGGCTTATGATCGGTGATTAGTGTCCAATGACGCGCGTATAAATATTTGAAAAATTTCTGAACCGCCCACACAATTGCCAATGCCTCTTTGTCAATCTGTGGATAGCGTTGTTCTGTAGCATTCAATGTTCGACTTGCGTATGCAATTGGTCATTCGGTTCCGTTCTCTAAACGATGTGAAAGCACGGCTCCTAGTTCTGTTGGACTCGCGTCTGTTGCCAGTAGTACAGTTAGTGTTGGGTCGTATGGCATCAACACTTGAGGTGAAACCAACGTCTCTTTCAATAGAGGGCAAACGGCGTTTGCCTCTTTAGTCCAGTAAAATTTCTCCCTTTTCAGCATATCCCGCAATGGCCGTGCATTTGTGGCCAAATCTGGAATAAATGCGCTATAATACGTGGTTTTTCCTAAAAACAGCTGTAACTTTTCAAAAGTCGTTGGCTTGGGAGCGTTTAGTACCGCTTCAATGTGTTTTTCGGATTTATGTACGCCCTGTTCGTCGATGCGGTGGCCAAGGAACTCCACCGATGGTGTCGCAAAGACACACTTTGACTTGTTCAAATACAAACCATGTGATTTAATGCGATTTAGTGTCGTTTCCAAAACTATCAGTAGCTGCTCGAAGTTTTCAGCAAACACCAAGATATCATCAAAAAAATTTAAAATATTTGGGCCTCCCTGTAACACAGTCTCCATTTTTCTTTGCCATATAGCTGGAATATTTGCTGCTCCATATACCGCACAAGTAGGTCGTATTAACCCATGCGTCACTGTATTTAATGTCAATACATGCGCAAACTCATCGTCAATTGTTAAATGCGTATATGCATCTGTTATATCTAAGTGACAAAATATTGTAGCGTTTTTCATTTTACTAAAAAAATCTTCTGCTTTTGCAATCGGGTGTTCGTCGATGATCATTTTTGGATTGACAGTGGGCTTATAATTACCGGTAATGCGAATACCCCCATTCTTTTTTGCTACTACGTGTGTTGTTGAGGCCCATTCTGAATGCTCCACTCTCTTGTAAAAACCTGTCTGATTTTTACGATCTATTTCCTGGGCATACTCCTCTCTCTCCTCTCGCGAAAACTGGTGTTGCTCCAGCTTTGAGCTTTACTTTTGCAGGTGGCCCACTCAACTTCCCAGCTGTCGTACTGAAGATGTCCTCAAAACGTGTAATGAGATGTTGCAGTCGCGTTTGTTGGTTTATTAATAGTTTTGGTGCTGATGAATTTATAGTATTGATTCGGTTAGACGATGAAAACAGTTCAGTGAAGTTTATTTCTCGTGCGAATTGCGATATCCATTCTCGGCCGCAAAGTGTATCACAATCTCCTTGAACGACATACAAATTAAGTCGTCGTGAAGTTTTCCCCATTGTCGCAGTTACTACGACCCGTCCAATGCAGTTCACCTTGTGGCCCGTATAGCTTGTAAATCGTCGATCTGTCTTTAACAACCTAAAATTTAGTTTTATCGAACGCAACGTTTTGCAATTCATTACTGCACATGGTGCACCCGTATCTAATTCCATCTGAATTTGTTTCCCATCTATATATATAGGAATCATTTTTCTATCTACTGCATTGCATGCATTAACACTGTTTAGTTTTTGAACTGATTCAAATTCATCCTCTGAAATCTGATCTAATTTGGTCTTGCACACTTTGGCGATGTGGCCCACTCTTCCACATGCAAAGCATTTGGAATTATTAAATTTGCAGTCTTTTCTAAGGTGCTGCCCCCCACATCCGTAACAATTGGACCCTTTTCCTTTTTCCCTCTGCATCGGTTTTTCGACACTCGGGTTTTTCGAATTTGTATTTCTTTTTGTTTTAACTGGTGCGTATCCCAGTTTATACGTTGGCTCGCTTGTTTGTATCACCTCTGTGCACTCTAGGTCTGTTGTGGCGTTTTGTGTTAATTCGATTGTATGCGCAATTTCGTATGCTTCTGCAAAATTTTTTGGTTTCTTTGCAATAACTTCATTACAAATAACTCGTAATTCTACGCCATACAACAATTGCTCTAGTAACATTCTATCTAAGAATTATCCATACTCACAGTGTACAGCCGCTTCTCTTAACCGAAGTGCGAACTTGCAAATCGGCTCTGCCTTTTCTTGTTTGTTTTGCCAGAACTTGATACTTTCTGTATACTTATTCCTACTGCCATCAAAATGGCGAATCAAGATATTTTTTATTTCGCTGTAGTTAAGGGAATCTGGTGTTTTTGGGCTAACAAGAATTTTTAGCGCTGTATTAAGCTCTGCCCCCATGTGTACACGTACGAACTTGTGCTGTTCCGCTTCTGGAACCTTGCTCAACTGTAATGCCCAATCTACATGTGTGAAATAATCCTGTACTGAGGATTTATCTTCTGATGTGTATTCCGTAATACTAAACGGTGGCGGTTTGGGTGACACCGAACGATTTACGTTTGTATTTGCCGCAGCATTCTGTGCAGCCTCCTCCACACCTCCTCGGATTGCTCCTGCTAGCGCATCCAATCCTCCGGTGTAAGGCTCATTTTTAAAATACACTTCTGACACCACTTTTATATATGAGTGTTTATTTAATGAATGAAATGAGTTAATTGTTACATTTTAAAGTTAATGCGTCAAAGTATATCAATTGAAAGATAAAAAAGTAATAAAGAAGAAGATAAAGAATGTTCTGGCAACACAGTTACCAGATGTATATATAAATAATTTATTGTAGTGGCGCTGCCATCTCATTTCATACATAACAGACAGCCAATTAGCTGGGATCTAAAAGCTATAAAATTAGTTTTCAAATATTCATTCAAATAAAATTATGGAGAAAGTAGACGTCAGACCAGCTTCTCTCTTCAATCACATAACCGCTTGGTTGAATTAGCTGCCCCTGGGTATAATCTGGAGCTAATGAGATTTTACAAGGTTAGATCTAACGGAAGGTTGGGAGAGGGTGTGACATACCAAAAATTCTCTTAACTTTTTCTGGCCCAATTGATAGTTACCAGTTGTTTCTACGCTGCTATCTTATAGTAGGTAGTCATAGTGACGAACCAAGTATATCTATCCATTACTAAGCGACAGACACTTTAGCCTGTCCTAACCTAACCTCTCTCTGATGTCATCATATAAATCACACACTCTCGGTAAAGCAATATGAAATACCATTAAAATGAGTGGCAAACAACCACTAAACAGATATAAAAAAAAAATTATTAAATTTACCATAAATTTATCATTCCAAAGAGGTAAAAAAAGCTCAGTTCAAACTCATAGTTATAACGAGAAAGCTGTCAAAAATCGTTACAATTTCATGTACAAATACGCTTACAATAAAAAAGTTAAAAATATATATATTTTTTTTCAAACTTGCGATTTTCCGCTGGGCCAACAACAGTGCCGTTACACACACACAGCACCCGTTCACATAGCCGCCATTAAAAAGCTACCAACGCAGTTTTGACAGTTTGTTATCCATTCAAAGTTGTTATACGAACATTAAATATTTTAAGGATGACCGTATGGACTTTCTTTTTGTTTTTGTTTTTATTTTTTTTGTTGAATGGCTTTTTAACGGTGTTTTATGTATGAACAAAAAAGCGAGAACCAATGGCATACAGACTCGCCGCTGTGGTTTTCGCTTAGATACACACACACGCACAAAGCCCGAGGCGTCCGACACCTGTTTGTTGATTTAAAAAACTAAAACCCAAATATTTCACGAAAAAAGTCCCAAAACCCAATGTCAGTTTGTGTTTTTGTAAAGTGTTGTCTCCAAGGAAATCTCGCTCGCTTTGGGCATATCGTTTGTAGAGGCAATCTGCCATTTTACGGAAACACAAGCGGACAAACAAATGCATACATTTTTATGATATGACAAGATAAGCGATTATATTTTTTACGAAATTTAGAAAAAGTTGCTATTATGAATTTGAATAACAATAAAAATTTAACAAAGCAAGTATTTCCAAAAATTAAATATCAAATGCTGCAACCGTTATTTTGCCATGCAAACACATTCAAGTGGCGGTGGCCAGCTTCGACATATGGTGAGGAAATGGTTTTTAATGTGTCAAATATACTCAGGAACTTGATGTGAACCACGAGTTCAAGCGATAAAGGAGGCAGGCTTTAAAAAACTTAAGCTCAATTGTGGCTCGCTTGGTAGACAGTATCGCTTGCAGGATAGCGTCACCCTTCTGGCCGCAAGTAGATAGCAAACAGCCTAGCAAAATTATTAAGTACATCAAGCCTTATTTATTAATGGCAATTTGGGGTTGTGTCCAATGGCCATCGATGCGGCACGTCTGATTATGCTGCAACTGCATCGCTGATGGTGGAACTATGGTGCCTCTTTCAAGTTTTACCACATCAAGGCGTATTTTGGTTTCGTCATCGTTATTTTATATGGTGCCACAACAAGCTTCCATGGTGTTAAAATCAGCTTCTCCAACCGAGGTAGCTACCTAACATAAGCTGGAGACATTGGTAACCTTTTAACAGCTGATTCGACCGACCTTATGAGAATGAATGCAATCGATTATTGGTGCCGCTAAGGTCGTAACCGTATCGTAGCCAACCAATTGGGTTTTGGTTTACCGTCGTAACGATAAACAGCTGATTACGTTAAGGATACGTATACAGCGATACGACATACGGCACCAATGACTCCGGCTTTAGCATAGGAAGTGCCACTTACGCAGCGTTTAGGATTCATACTCAGCAAATGACTGCATATAACTATAACACTTCTCTTAATCGTCGGAGAGTACTACAGTAACTTCACCCTGAAAGATATTGTAACGAATTGAGTGAAACTCTACTTATTTTACACATTCTACTAACGTTCGTATCGCTAAATTTTTGAATAAATAACTCCAATATTCTGTATTACAAAATGGTATTTATTAGACTACTTTAAAAGTACTTCACAATAACACTTATAATTCGCAACCAATAGCCTGCTTAAATCAAACTGTTTGCAGATTACTCAGCTTTCGCTGCTTTTATACTCTCTGCCCAAATGTCTAGACGTTTCTTCTGCTAGAATTTTCTACTTGGTTACCAGCTATACGCTACCAGCTATAAACTACAGATACACGTTTATAGCATCTCGCATAGCCATATGCGCGTGTATATGTGAGTACTACTTCCAACGATGACTACATCTGTATGTGAGTTATCTCATCGTTGCCTTGTATGTATGTGGGTAAATGATGATTAATGTGCTTATGTAGCTTGCTTAATGTTTCTGTTGTTGTGCCTTTATTTGATAACCTTAGAGACGGTAATATTCACAATATTGATCACAGGCACCCCCAGCGGGTTTTGATTGATGCAAGGGGTTGCTAGCGCAATTCAAAGCTTCTCCAACCCAATTGTCAACCTCACCTACCCGTGGCGTATCCTGTTTCTTTAGCAGCTGAGGCTCTGACGACCCCGAACTCCTGATGGATCTAGGGGTGGGAGGGCGGTATGGCCTAGAAAATTTCATGTGGTCATACCAAATCGTTCCCGAGATGGTCGGGCTAGAACCTTAATGATGATTGTTACCGGAACGTACCCAATCTGCATCCGGCAAAAGACCATCAACATCAACAACAAGCCCCAAAACCTTCGGGAAGTGTCCTTATCGCTACAACAACAACACACAACTGATTACAGGCAAATTCCTTAAAAATACGCTCTTATCTGGTAAGAACAGTCAACAGAAGATAGATATAACAATCTTTCTTATCAGCAACGTGATAATGTTCTTAGAGTATCTCGATGTATTCAATGGTATTCGCCGCCACCGAAATGAATAAAAACCAGGCGGATAGCTCCAAAAACCTGCACTATGCTCTTTCCTCAGTAAAATCTAATAAAGCAACATTAGGTTGACGTGCTTGCTTAATTCTCAAACCAGACAATTCTGCAGCGATAATATTTACGATCGTCATCAAAAATTCTTTTGCAAGAGTTTTCAGAATGGGACTGCAGTCAAAACAATTCATCTGCCTGGCTGAGGTGAGAGAGGGCGAACCTTGATATGGGAAAGTAAGTTGATTTATGAATATAATAAAAAAATAGTACTTGCGAGGGGACTTTAATAGAAATCAGGACTGTACTGTTAAAGTAGATCTATTTTGCACTCATCCTATTCACCACCCATTATCCAAACCGACTTAAAACAATACACTCAGTTTATTATTGGTTTTTAAAATTTAAGTATAATGAATACAGGAATATACCCTTAGGATACACCCTTGCTCTGCTTCCAAATACTGGCATCAATAGAAATATTGTCTTGGCCGTAGCGACTTCGCTCATTCGTAAAGCCGTAGGTATTACGAACAGGACCTTAAGTCTTTCGGAAAACTGTTTT
Source organism: Eurosta solidaginis (assembly GCF_040869045.1). Taxonomy (NCBI): domain Eukaryota; kingdom Metazoa; phylum Arthropoda; class Insecta; order Diptera; family Tephritidae; genus Eurosta; species Eurosta solidaginis. The sequence continues at coordinate 248,078,009 of NC_090320.1, read as the reverse complement.
CTCGAACACACCATGGGCGATATGATCTTCTTTCGACACCGTCAATGATTGCGAGCCATACATGAGGATAGATATAATAGCAACTTGTAGAGCCTCATTATTGTTCGTCGAGAGAGAACTTCACTTTTCAATTAGCACATATTGGCAAGAGTTGTTCTCCGTTTAATTTCTAAACTGACATTGCTAGTACAGAGGTAGACGAAGTCCTTCGCGGTCTCTAATTTATGTCTGTCAACAGTGGCGCTTTAGATTTGCTGCTGGTATTTGCAATAGGTTAAAAAACAGTCACATGGAAGGGAGTCACCTTACTTGAAGCCTCGTTTGTTTTCGAATGGATCGAAGAGATCCACTTTTTCGATATCGAAAATTACTAAAAATGAAAAAAAATGCCATAATAATATACCAAATACGAAAAAAGGGATGAAACATGGTAATTGGACTGGTCTATTGACGCAAAAAAATATAACTTTAGAAAAAAACTTTGTAAAATGGGTGTGAAACCTACTAAATTAAGTAGAAGATAATGAAAAAGTTTTGCAGGCCAAAATCAAACGCCCTTGGAATCTTGGAAGGATAATAAATTGGCGGTACGCGACAGATGATATTCTGGGTCACCCTGGTCCACATTTTGGTCGATATCTCGAAAACGCCTTCACATATACAACTTACTTACTTACTTAATTGGCGCTTAACCGTCTAAACGGTTATGGCCGTCCAACAAGGCGCGCCAGTCGCTCCTTCGCTCCGCCAACCGGCGCCAATTGGTCACACCAAGGGAGTTTAAATCGTTTTCCACCTGGTCCTTCCAACGGAGTCTGGGCCGCCCTCTACCTCTGCTTCCATAGGCGGGTTCCGATAGAAACACTTTCTTGGCCGGAGCATCATCTTTCATTCGCATAACATGGCCTAGCCAGCGCAGCCGCTGCGTTTTAATTCGCTGGACTATGTTGATGTCTGCGTATAGCTCGTACAGCTCATCATTAAATCTTCTTCGGTACTCGCCATCGCCAACGCGTAGAGGTCCATAAATCTTTCGAAGAACTTTTCTCTCGAACACTCCCAAAGCCGCTTCATCTGCTGTTGTCATGGTCCATGCTTCTGCCCCATATAGCAGGACGGGTACGATAAGTGACTTGTAGAGTATGATTTTCGTTCGCCGAGAGAGGACTTTACTTTTCAATTGCCTACCTAGTCCAAAGTAGCATTTATTGGCAAGATTGATTCTTCGCTGGATTTCAGTGCTGATGTTGTTGCTAGTGTTGATGCTGGTTCCCAAATAAACGAAGTCTTTTACTATTTCGAAATTATGGCTGCCAACAGTAGCGTGGTTGCCAAGGCGCATATGCGCTGACTCTTTGCTCGATGACAGCAGGTACTTCGTTTTGTCCTCATTCACCATCAAACCCATCTTTACCGCTTCTTTTTCCAGCTTGGAGTAAGCAGAACTAACAGCGCGGGTGTTTAGGCCGATGATATCAATGTCATCAGCATATGCCAGTAATTGCACGCTTTTATAGTATATTGTTCCAGTGCGGTTAAGTTCTGCAGCTAGTATAATTTTCTCCAGCATCAAATTAAAGAAATCGCACGATAGGGGGTCACCCTGTCTGAAACCTCGTTTAGTTTCGAACGGCTCGGAGAGGTCCTTCCCAATTCTGACTGAGCTGATGGTGTTGCTCAACGTCATTTTGCACAGCCGTATAAGTTTTGCGGGGAAACCAAATTCAGACATAGCGGCATATAGGCAGCTCCTTTTCGTGCTGTCGAAGGCGGCTTTAAAGTCGACGAAGAGGTGATGTGTGTCGATTCTCTTTTCACGGGTTTTTTCCAAGATTTGGCGCATTGTGAAAATCTGGTCGATGGTAGATTTACCAGGTCTGAAGCCGCACTGATAAGGTCCAATCAGCCGGTTCACGGTGGGCTTCAATCTTTCGCACAATACACTTGAAAGGACCTTATATGCGATATTAAGAAGGCTGATTCCACGATAGTTGGTGCATTTTGCAGTATCCCCCTTCTTGTGGACTGGGCAAAGAACACTTACATTCCAACCGTCGGGCATGCTTTCGTCCGCCCATATTTTGCTAAGAAGCTGCTGCATGCGCCTTACCAACTCCTCGCCGCCGAACTTGAATAGCTCCGCAGGCAATCCATCAGCGCCCACGGCCTTGTTGTTTTTCAATCTGGTTATTGCTATTCTAACTTCGTCATAATCGGGCGGGGGAACATATATTCCATCATCATCGATTGCGGGATCGGGTTCTTCATCTCTGCGCGGTGAATTGCTGCCTCCATTTAGGAGAGCAGAGAAGTGTTCCCTCCATAATCTAAGCACTCTCTGGACATCAGTTACAAGGTCGCCGTTTTCATTCCTACAGGAGTTTGCCCCGGTCTTAAAACCTTCCGTCTGTCGCCGTATTTTTTGGTAGAATTTTCGGGCGTTATTCCTGGTGGCTAGCAGCTCAAGCTCCTCGCACTCACGCCTTTCTGCTTCTGCTTTTTTCTTCCTGAAAAGGCGTCTCGCTTCCCTTTTCAACTCACGATAGCGTTCACACACTCCTCTTGTCGCGCTCGCTTTTAACGTAGCCCTGTAGGCAGCGTCTTTTCTTTCGGTTGCAACGCGGCATTCTTCATCATACCAGTTGTTTTTTCGTGGCCGCCGGTAACCAATTTTTTCCTCGGCGGCAGTATGAAGTGCTTTGGAGATATGCTCCCACTGCTCCTGTAGTCCTTCAGGATGAGTTGTGCCCTCAGAGAGCAGGTATGAGAGTCGAGTTGCGAAATCATTGGCAATCCGTTGTGATTGAAGCTTTTCGACGTCTAGCTTTCCTTGTGTTTTTTGTTCCTTGTTTTTAGCCGCGTTGAGGCGGGCGCGCATTTTGGCTGCAACGAGATAATGGTCCGAATCGATGTTAGGTCCTCGGATCGTTCGCACATCTAAAACACTGGAGACATGCCGTCCGTCTATCACAACGTGATCGATCTGATTGCGAGTATTTCGATCAGGAGACAGCCATGTAGCTTGATGTATCTTTTTATGCATGAACCTCGTGCTTGATATGACCATGTTTCGAGCACCGGCAAAGTCAATCAGCCTCAGTCCGTTAGGAGAAGTTTCATTGTGTAGGCTGAACTTTCCGACTGTAGGGCCAAAAACACCTTCTTTGCCCACCCTGGCGTTAAAGTCGCCAAGCACGACTTTTATATCATGCCGGGGGCAGCGCTCGTATGTGCGTTCTAATTGTTCATAAAAAGTGTCTTTCACCTCATCGTCTTTCTCCTCTGTCGGCGCATGGGCGCAGATGAATGATATATTAAAAAATTTTGCTTTTATTCGAATAGCGGCGAGACGCTCGTCCACAGGCGTGAACGCCAGCACTTGGCGACAAAGTCTCTCTCCCACCACGAATCCGACGCCGAAACTGCGCTTATTCGCATGGCCACTCCAATATATGTCACAATTTTTGATCTTCTTTCTTCCTTGCTTCGTCCAACGCATTTCTTGGATGGCGGTGATGTCAGATTTTGCTTTGACGAGGACATCAACCAGCCGGGCATCTGCACCAATCCCATTCAGGGAGCGGACGTTCCAGGTGCATGCCCTCAATTCATTGTCCTTCAAACATTTGCCATGGTCGTCATCAATAGAGAGTGTATTTATCCGAGGCTTGTTGTTATATTTCATTGGAGTATGGTTTTACGTGGCGGGTCCCAAGCCCAGCGCACAACCCGCTCAGCGGGGGTGAAAATATTACTTGGCACGTTTATATAGCGAGCCGCTTGCTCCAAGACAGACGCCCGCTTGCAGCCGCACCTAGAGGTGTACAGACGCTGCCGATGAAATCTCCCCCGGCTAGCCCTTAAACCGATTATGTCAGAGTGGCCTAGCCAGGTTGTCGCCTTCTCACATTAGCTCACCGCTAAACGGGTGTTTAGCGGCTACCCAGAGGATACTTGGCCGCAAGCGACCGGCAGTAGTGAGCTGCTTGAACCGCATGCAAAAGAATCGCTCTGGCCATTCCCAGGTGAATGGCGGTCAGAAGCTTTCCCCACTTTCGTGGACTTCTACACACGGCCCCACCTACCTTTAATTTGATACCCATATCGTACAAACACATTATAGAGTTAGCCCTGGTCCACCTTTATGGCGATATCTCGAAAAGGCGTCCACCTATAGAACTAAGGCCCTCTCCCTTTTAAAATACCCATTATCACCTTTCGTTTGATACCCATATTGTACAAACGCACTCTAGAAAAAATGCGATATTTCATTACCAAAAATGGATACAGCGATGAAACTTGATACGTGGGTTGACCTTAGGACGCAAAATAGAAAATTAGTAAAAGTTTGGACAATCGGCGTGGCGGTAATTTAAAATTTTGCAAGCTGTAATTTGGCAGCTGAGTATGTAATGTTCGGTGACACCCGAACTTAGCCTTCCTTACTTTTTTTTGTATCCTTCTAAGCCGGAGTATTTTTTACTGCAACTTTCTTATTTGCTAAGCAATTTTTAAAATTGATATGCAATTATTTTGGTCTTAAAAAGCTATATGTGCTATTGCTCTGAGCTCGATTAAACATATTTTTGTCTGCTAAACGAGTTGAAATACCTTTAAGTATGCTTCTCGTTTCTACAAACAATTAAATAACGACTATGTGTAAACGACTTAAAAGGACATTAGAAGAAAATGTGGAGCTTCTCAAAAAAATACAATTTCTCTCCGAGTCTTTCTCAACACAGGCTTCTAATTAAGGGACAAACTTTCGCCACTCTTTAATTCGTATCAGAACCGACCCAGTCTAATGTACGCACGAGTACAAGAACACAATATTTTTTTATAAAATTTATCAATAATTTGTGGTTATGTCGTTTAACGCATATTAATATATTTAATAACGGTAAATAAACCATTTTTCAAGTGCGTGCACACGAAATTTTCGGGCAATTGACCCGCATTCCTTTGCGGTTTAACCGCACAAATGTTAATACTTTTCTCACCTTAAATAAATGCAACATTTACGCATTTCACTTTTGGTACGTAATTCACTGTGTTATGAGAAAAAAGAGGCGTTTTTAGTTTCTATACAATTTTTCTTCATATCCTGTTTATTTGTATACCATTTAGCCCATATGTTCAAATTATGACTGCGAAACTCGAAACAGTACTTGTATGGGGTGTGGTTATGCTGCTGTATAGGGCCAAGTACCCCTCATCAATTCGGTTTCCTCTACTCTCGTTCGTGCAATCTAAACAATATGTGCAGAAGTAGCCAACCCATTTGAACAAGAAGATTGACAGTGTAAGGAACGAAATAAATGTATGTAACGAAGAGCTGTTCACACAACAGACAGGTCTCAAACTCTCCACTCGACTCTGGCACCGGCTCTCTGGATGCTTTGTTTTACCTACCGCTACAACCTAGCAGTATACTCATGTGAATCACTCGCTGACTCCTTAAAAACTTAAGGGTTTCAGTGAGCTCGGAAGAAATACAGGTACGATAACGAGATTTGAATCGCATCAGAAAGGAAGGACGCCGCCTACTGAGCTACGTTGCATGCAAGCTCAAATAACACTGGCCTCATTGTTGTGGTTGTTGACCTCATAAACAATTCCTATTCAGAAAATTGTCGTACGAGTCCGTGAATCCGTCAGAGATGGATAACAAAAAGAGAGTAGTATGGAAAACAGAAATAGCAAGGGAAGGAGATTGGAAGAGGCGAAGAAATGAATTATAAAAGGAAAAGGAGTGGAAGAAGAAAAGGAGTAGAAAAGTAAAGGGAGTGGATGTGGCGCAATGTAGGGGAGAAGCAGAAAACCGAAGAGGATGGAAAAAAGGCAAGAAATTAGAAAAAGGAAGTGAAAGTGGAGTCGGAACGAAACAGGGGGAGCTAAAGGTAAAGGGACTGATAGAAGCAGAATATAGGAGAAAGAATGGCATGCTACGCGTCCACGATATGGTCGCCAAGCCTGAAGAAGATACAGGCCTGCCAAAATACTGCCCTCAGGACCGCCAAGGGTTGTCTTCTTATGTCCCCAGAACACCATCTACATAATGAGGCGAGAATACTCCCCATTAGGGAGAGAAATGAAATACTAACGAAACAGTTCCCGTTGAATACCCAGAAACCTGGGTATGTACATATGACACCAACCATATCTTCAACTGTATTGTGGAGCCAACGCCTCTAACACCCCTCTCATTATGTTTCACCCTGTTGTAACAGCAAGTTTCCTTGAACTCCCGTTAGACGATATTCATGACAATTTGTGATAGGTCGCACCTATGGGATGGGGCGAAGAACTGCTACAACAACAACAACAACAGAAGGGATAGGCAGGAACCGAAAAAGAATTAAAAAGGGGAAGGAAGTGGAAAACAAAGCGTGAGAGATATTAAAAGGATTACTTAGTTAACGCGCTTAGCCGTTTAAGCGGGGTTGGCCGTCCAACAAGTCGCGCCAATCGGTTCTTGGTCAAGCTAACTGGAACCAATTGGAGAGCGGAGCTGAGTGTAGAAGTCAACGCAAGTGGGCAAAGCTTTTGAGCGCCATTCACCCGTTAATGGCCAAGGCGATTATTTTGCATGCGTTCAAGCAGCTCACTATTTCCGATCGCTTGCGGCCAAGTATCCTCGGGGTAACCGCTTCCAATATACATCGCTTAACATCCGTTTAGAGGTGAAGTAATGGGAAGAAGGCAATGACCGCTACTCTGACATAATCGAGTTAAGCGCTAGCTGGGCGACTTCATCGGCAGCGTCTGACCCACCAAAAGATGCAAATACAAACGGGCTTATGTCTTGGATCAAGCGGCTCGCTATATAAACGTGCAACATAATACCTCGTCCACGATAAGTGGCTTGTGCGCTGGGCCTGGGGTCTGGCACGTAAAACCACACTCCAATGAAAAGACACAACATGCCACGGTGTCAAAAGAATGGGTGGGTAAAGACATAGAGAGAGGGAGAAAACGATGCCGTGGAAGAGGAGATAGAGAAAGAAGCGCAGAGGCAGGCAGATATGGATGGTGAGAAAACGGGCAAAGGGAAAATGAGAGGCATGATGCTCGGTGTTTTCGAGAGACTAAAACGAATGATACTCGGGTTTATTCATAGTCCTATCCGTGATGCCGCCGGCAAGTATCGAAGCAGAAGAAAGGCTTCGCTAACTAGGTCATGTTATGATAAGACGCTCCGGCCTGGAATGTACTTAAATCGACACCCGTATTTGGAAGCAGAAAAAGAGTAATACCTCCACTGAGTTGGTAGAGATAGTTGGATAAAAAGTTAGAGCGAAACAGGCATAATTGGCGTGACTAGTTGCGAATAGCGAAAATAGTCAAACCGGTAAGGTACCAATTAATGATGTTGAATTGTTGTTGTGCTGACAAATGAGACCAAAATAAATGGGGTTTTTAGGTATTGCTCAAAATATGTTAACGCATTATGGATCCAAGTACTTGAAGTAGTCTAGTGTCAATGTTCAATTAATCCTTTTCTGAACATAACTAAAAGCATGTGGTACTTTAAGCAATAATAACAAAAATTTCTGTAATAATAACATATGGTGCTCTAACTAATTAGAAAATTCGTGAAGGGAAGCAACTAGAAAAACAAAAAAAATGAAAATTTGAAATTTAATCCTTTTTCATATTTTGATTGCTCAATGTTTTTATTATTAAAAAGTGACATGAAATCGAATGTTTAGCTCAGTCTGAGATTTACTCAACAATTTCCTAAGTATTTAGGAAGCCAATACAGGAATACTACACTCACATTCGAATCTCTCTAAAGATTCAGCTGCTGTAATATGAAAAATCAGTCACCATGCTCGGATTGACTAAAAGGGAGTCGACTGGCGTTTTTAAATGGGGTTACATATAAAAGCCAATCCCTCTAAATCAATAGGCCAAGATGGAATAGCCATGCCAATGCTGAAAAACCTTGGCGCTGAGAGAATAAACTACATAACGCTCATTTTCAACTTGTCGTTGAAGTCCTTTGTCATTCCCGAGCAATATCAAATGGCAAGGATAATTCCACTACTAAATCCTGTGAAACAAGCTACCGAAGGCGAGTAATATCGGCCGATAACTGCTCCCTATACAACCTTCACCCCAGTCATTCCACCGAGAGAAGTGGGGTAGACGAATTATCTGGGGCATGGGACCGTTTAACTTGTTCACGGATGGGTTGGACGGAAATGTTATAATTTTTAAAATCTTTGTTTAAACAAAAATGGCACATTCGTTTCTTTGGCATTTGACCGACAATATTTAAAGAGTCTTTGGTGGAACTACCTTCCTTTTTATACCATGAGAAGAACAAATTAAAGAGCTTAGACATGTCACTATTTTTCGTGTTTGCCAAGTTCACCAAATGAAATGTGGTGAATATGCGTGGTAGAAGTCTTAGGCATGTGGTGAATATCTTGTGCTCCTGTGCGCCCTCTGGTGAGGTAAAATACATATTCAACTCTGCTCGGTGACATCTATCACTCAAGTTGGGAACATATTTTCTGCAATATACAAAGACAGTCAAAATTTAAATATTAACTTATTTTATTTAAATAATAAATACGTATGTATATAATTTTTTATATAATACAATTATTACACTTTAAAATATTTTTTATTTTTTTGTGATCAACCTTTAACAATTCATCGATTTTCTGCTTAAATAAATTCATAACCAAACAATCGTTGCCCATAGAAACAAGTAGATAAGTGGAATAACGAAAAATCACATAATCCCTCCTAGTAGCAGGTGCCGTGGAGTTTTTATTGCAAAAAGTATAAACAAATAAATTGAGTAATTTTTTCTTGATAGACAGCAAAATGAAGTTCATTCCATTGCATACAAAGAATACCGCCATTGTTTATAAAAACGCATTATGCTCCTCCGCCAGCATAATTGTGCTCATCTTCATCATACTCTCCGTCATGATGCCAGTGCTATTGGTTTCCTTGCTTAGTCCATACTCTGGTATTTCAGAGTCGCGTGTGCTCTTCGAGCAGCCACGTCTACATTTCAAATTTCAAACCATTTTCACTGCTGAAACTGAAATGAAGCCGAACGGAAACAGTAGTCCAAATTCGACAACAGGAAATCTGATTGTATGCAGCACATTTCCCCAACTAAACGCCATGACCGCAGAGCACAGTGGCAACTGTGAGGGGATTAAGGTGAGTGCAACTTTGTTAAAGCTCTTTGGTAGGTTCATCAACCATTCTTTATATTTTTGTAGTACTGGACTGATGATTTCGATCACGATGGCACAATTGATCGTGCACATTTTGAACAACAATTAACCTCTTTGCCGGGCCAGATTAAGAATTTTGATTTTGCGCTAATCTTTGAAGCAAAATTAAAGGTAATTTCTGCCTGCAAAAATCAATTTAAGCGATAACTAATTCTATGTACCCTTTTCAACAGCACAAATGCTTACTAGCGCCACCAGCTTTACTAACCTATCACACCATAATCCCTACCGCTGCACAATTAAGCGCTGGCGTCATTTTACTTAAAGCTGAATTACAACTAAAACAATATATTGAATTTACTTGTCCTTTTCTTGGACGCAATGCCAAAACACATTTTCACAATGTACATCTCAACTCGAATGATAGTCACATTGAATTGGAAGACTATCAGCTACCATCTTTACTTGAACAATTAAAAGCAAATCCCGCATATTTCCAACTCTCTTTGCAAGATATTTATTATCGGCGTGCACCTGGTGATGCCTTACGCATACAATTAGAATTGGATGTATTACAAGTTCCGGCTCGCTATCATTTGAGTGTTTGGGAGCGTTTAGGACAATTTTGGTTGTATTTTGCTTCCTTTTTTGGCATATCTTTTTATGTTATGAATAAGGTTAAAGATTATCTATTTGGACGGCATATCATACGTGCTTGGGAGGTGATACCATGGAAAAAGCTCTATTGACACGATGAGCATGAGCGTTTGGATGAGAACTATATCGATTTGGATGAATTTTCTACGTCTGTTATGTACTGATCTCTATACATTTTTTTAATGCTTAAGCTTGAATTAAAGAAGCTTCGCAAATAAATATTTTAGCTACAAAAGAAAATAACAAATATAACAAAAAGCTAATTTAAGAATTTTCGTTTGTGTATTCGCTTTTTGTATTGCTGGAGTTCTAACTCATATAATAAAGGACCTATTTTGTCACATAAAAATATATAATTTCATCGTATTGACTTGTATATTGCTTCTACCGGAAAGATGCTTCGTAGCCATCATTTTAATGGGTTTCAGAAAACATCTGTGTAAAGAACAGATAAAGGAAGGCAAGTAAATATAAGCGATTTTATCAAATGAAAAATGTTAGCCGAGCGTACTGAAATCATATCCGGTGAAGGACTAGGTAGCACTTGCGAAACTCTCTTAAAACAAGGAGATATGTTATATGTATGTTTTATTTGCCTATTTCTCGACGTCTTTTAGTTGTTTTTTAAGTGCTACCAGCGCGTGCATCTATTGGTGTTTGTATTCTTCTGTAAGATCGTTGTGCTGACCATGATGAGAGTAGTTCATCGGCTTAGATACCTCTCTTTGCAACTGATAATTGAGGGCAATATTTTTTGGGGTTGTTGTTGTTGTAAGGGTAGGGACAGTTCTAAAAGCCGTAGGAGAAATTTAATGATAAGGAAATGCTTAGCCGGATGTGAATACTGTACAGTTTTGTAATAGCTCTTTATGTTAGTAGTCCGGCTGCTATGGGCCGGTCGTTGTTGTTGTTGTTGTTGTAGCAGTGCTTCGCCCCACCTAACAGGCGCGACCGATCACAAACTGTCATCAATATCCTCTAACGGGAGTCCAAGGAAACTTGCTGTTTCAACAGGGGTGGACCATAGGGAAAGGGGTGTTAGAGGCGTTGGTTCCACATTACAATTAAAGAGATGGTTGGTGTCATGTGGGGACACATTGCAAGCGGGGCATACATTTTGTATGTCGGGGTTGATTCTGGATAGGTAAGAGTTTAACCTGTTACAGTATCCAGAACGAAGTTGAGCCAGAGTGACACGCGTTTCCCTGGGGAGTATGCGTTCATCTTCCGCAAGTTTTGGATACTTTACTTTGAGTACTGGGTTCACCGGGTAATTCCCGGCATAAAGGTCCGACGCCTGTTTGTGGAGTTCACCAAGGACCTGCTTATGTTTTTTCGCTTCATACGGCTGAGTTCTCAGATGCCGTATTTCCTCAAAATGCTTACGGAGATGACTCCTTAAGCCCCTAGGCGGTGCTGGCTCGTCAATCAGATGTCTGTTGGGATGCCCAGGTTTCTGGGTATTCAGCAGGAACTGTTTGGTCAGCATCTCGTTTCTTTCCCTGATGGGGAGTATTCTCGCCTCATTATGTAGATGGTGTTCTGGGGACATAAGAAGACAGCCCGTGGCAATTCTGAGAGCAGTATTTTGGCAGGCCTGTAGCTTCTTCCAGTGGGTAATTTTTAGGCTTGGCGACCATATGGGTGACGCGTAGCACGTAATCGGCTGGCTAATTGCTTTGTATGTAGTCATGAGCGTTTCTTTATCTTTTCCCCAGGTACTGCCAGCAAGGGATTTGAGGATTTTGTTACGGCTCTGAATTCTCGGAACAATTGCGGCTGCGTGCTCACCAAAATGTAGATCCTGATCAAACGTCACACCCAAGATTTTGGGGTGTAGGACAGTCGGTAGCGTAGAGCCATCGACGTGGATGTTCAAAATGGTCGACATTTGGGACGTCCATGTTGTAAATAAGGTCGCGGAAGATTTAGTCGGTGATAATGCCAGGTTTCGCGAGGCGAAAAAACTGGAGAGATCAGGGAGGTAGCCGTTTATTTTATTGCATAGCTCATCGATCTGTGGGCCTGGGCCTGTGGCCATTACTGTGCAGTCATCGGCGTAGGAAACGATTGTGACTCCTTCCGGTGGTGAAGGTAGCTTAGATATGTAGAAATTAAACAAAAGTGGGAATAGGACACCACCCTGTGGCACCCCTTGTTTAATTCTCCTTGGCTTTGATGTTTCGTTTCTAAATAGCACCGATGCCTGCCGACCACCCAGATAATTTGCGGTCCACCTTTTAAGACATGGGGGAAGGGTAGACCCTTCCAGGTCTTGCAGTAACGAGCCATGGTTGACCGTATCAAAAGCTTTTGATAGGTCTAGCGCTACGAGTACTGTTCTATGGTGGGGGTTTTGATTTAAACCGCAATTTATCTGGGTGCTGATGGCATTTAGCGCGGAGGTAGTGCTATGGAGTTTTCTGAAGCCATGCTGATGGGAGGCTAGTTGCAAATTTGCTTGGAAATAAGGAAGCAAAATGGCTTCGAGCGTCTTTGCTACTGGCGATAGGAGAGATATCGGACGATACGACTCTCCTATGTTAGCTGGTTTACCAGGCTTTAGTAGCGGGACCACCTTGGCCATTCTCCATTTCTCGGATATGACAAAGGTGGAAAGAGACAGGTTGAAGACCTGCGCTAAATATTTGAAACCCTCTTTCCCTAGGCTTTTAAGCATCGGCATGGCTATGCCGTCTGGGCCCACTGCTTTGGATGGTTTAGCGCGACCAATGGCGTCCTCAACCTCTTTAGCGGTGATGGTGATTGGTGACGCGCTGAATTTGTGTTTATGTGCGTGTCTGTTGGCCCTCCGTCTAACTTTGTCGACCGTAGAATGCATTATATATTGTCGGCAGAAAGCGCTCGCGCATTTTTTCGCATCCGACAGCACTTTGTCGCCAAAGGCAATGGAAACTTTGTCTTTGTGCTTAGTCGGATTCGATAGGGACTTTACGGTGGACCAAAGTTTACCCACACCGGTAGAGAGGTTACAACCTCTTAGGTGCTCCTCCCATTTCGCCCGCTTGTGTTCATCCACAAGCAATCTGATGCGTTGGTTTATATCCCTTATTTGGGGGTCGCCTGGATCAAGCTGCCTTATAAGGTCACGTTCTCTCGCTAAGTTCGCGGCCTCCGCCGGGAAGTGGGGCCGGATTTCGGGAATTCTCCCGGCGGGAATGAAACGTGCCGAGGCGGATTCAATGACCTTGCGGAAGGCACGCTCCCCTTGGCGGGCATCAGTCGGGGTAGGGAGGGCAGCAAAGAGGTTGTCTGTAAAGGATTTATATTCTTCCCACTTTCCTTTTTTAAAGTTTATGAAAGTGCGTTTTTCGGTGACGATGAAGTCGGCGGTACGCTCGAGCGAAACAAGTATAGGCAGGTGGTCGGATGCCAATGATACCATCGGCTGCCAGTTGACGCAGTTTACGAGTTCTGCGCTCACGATTGAGATATCTGGCGAACTGTGACAGCTTCCTACCATACGTGTGGGGGCGTCTCCGTTTATTGTGCAGAACGTCGTTTCTTCTATTTGATCCGCCAACATCTCGCCCCTACTGTTCGCCCGCAAATTTGAATGCCATAGATCATGATGGGCATTGAGTCGCCTAAAATAATGCGATTGTTTCCAGTGAGTAAGGCTCTGATATTAGGGCGGTATCCACCGGGGCAACAGATGGCAGGGGGGATGTAGATGTTGATGATTTCTAGGTTTGCATCGTCTGACCGGACAGATAGGCCTTGACGTTCTAAGACGTTGTCCCTGCGGTCGATGCCAGGATCAAATATGTGATATTGCACAGAGTGGTGTATTATAAACGCGAGGCCGCCTCCATTTCCGCTCTCGCGATCTTTTCTGTGGACATTATATCCAGAGCAGGTCTGCAATGCAGATCGTGCTGTGAGTTTAGTCTCTTGAATCGCAGCAATGCGGATGTTGTGCCGCTTCATGAAATTGACTATCTCCGTAATCTTCCCAGTTAGTCCATTACAGTTTAACTGCAGAATTCTGAAGTGCATGAGGGGAGACGTCGCCACTCTGGGGGTAAGTGACGGGTGACTACGCCTGGGTTGAGGAAGGCCAGGACGCAATTGCTGTTGTGGCCCTGGGACTGGGCGTCCTTGGGCAAGCATTGGGGTACCCGGATGATTTGGGTTTGCGACCTGGCAACATGGCGCGATGAAACCCGTCGAGGGGTTGCCGTCGCGGAGACCAGAACATCTAGGAAAGTGGCACCACCCAAGGCAGGAGCTGCATTGGGCGGATGTCGCAAACATATATATTCTGTGCTGGCAAACGGTGCAAACGGAGGTAGGGACTAAGAGTCTGGTTCCCTGACCTACACGATTGCTGCCGGAAAAGAGGGGGGGAGAAGACGGGGGCAGGGGCTGTTGCTCAGCATTGCTTCCGACTCTACTACGAAGATTGTAGTTATGAGTGGTAGCAGCTGTTTGAGTTGTTGGCGCCGTAAGGCGCGAGCAGCAGCGGGTACTTGTTGTGGCTTGCTGAGCAGCGGGGCTGCTGGAAGGTAATGGGGGGGCGCTTAGACGTAGACTACGAGGCGCCCTTGGCCGTGAACAGCAAGGAGCCACAAAAGATTTATAAAAGTTACGTGGACGTCGGGTTTTGGGATCAAGCCCAGAACAACCTGTCCGATGCAACCATCGCTTACACGAGACACACTGAACAGAGTATGACCGTCCTAAAAAGATTCTTTTCCGGCAGATGCAGCAAAACCATTTCTCAGGACCGGGGTCAGGAGACGGACCCGGATTGGATTCGATACCTTCCCGGAGCAAGAGAATATGGAGCAGTCCTGCTGCAAGGAGCTGCTGGGAGGATGACAATTTGTGGGAGGGACGAAACAAATTAAATGGGGTTACACTGAAATGACAGTCCTTGGTCGGGAAAAATCCCGAGTCGCTCCGGTACATAGAACCGACTGCCTTGGGAAGCGATCGTCTTGCTTATATGTTCTCTAAAACTTGTTTGCAGTGCCTTTGTTAACATGACGAAATCTCACCATAACCAACCTTTTATAGGAAGGCCAATATTTGCTTTGGTTTGCGAATGCGAGAATGCTGGTTTGAGATTGTTATGTAGATCTTTAGGTGGCTTATGACATAGACCTGCGCAGTATTTATGACAGTAAAGCTGAAAGAGTTTCAAGCTTTAACAGGTGGATGTAAACAAGCAGCCGAACGAAAACCTTAAAAAACTACTGTTTACTGAAATATATACGACGTAATCTTCCTTAACTCCACTTTATGTTTAAGAACTATCATCTTTATGCATGCTCCTTAAGGACAGTTTTTCTTTTTCGCATTAAAATTTATTGTATTGCTTCGTAACATGATTAATGTGGTAATCGGATTTCAATAAGTTGAGTTACCATAACGCACATAAATACTTTTATCTTAATGTTAATCAAATAATTAATATCAATCTAAGAAACGCATCTGCTAGACAAAAGCTTTACTGGTGTTCAAGTTCATTCCAGTAATAAAAATACAAATCTTAATAGGTCTGTGTGCAAAGCCTTGATGAATGAATATTAAGTCCTTATTACACGATTGTCAGTTAACATAATCTTCAGTTCTTATGACGCATCATTTTTTCTGGAATGAAGTAAATTCCAAGCCTTCAGAATCCTTCGGCGCTTGAGCCAGCGCAGGACTTGGATCATATGCACGATTATCTTCGATTATAATTGTTGTATTGGGGTAGTAATCTAATTGCACAAATAAATAACGAAATTCCATTTTCCCTGACGGGGTCTGGCAGAAGATAATAGAAAATAACTATGTATTAAAATTTGGTAGACTTTCTTATACACTTTTCGCACCTGTCGCGATTCCAAATGCACCGTACCACGATTGCGTATACCTTGCACATAGAATTGCATCCGTACATGCGGCACACCATTACGTTCGAAGGTTGTGTGTGCAACACGCTGACGACGACCACGGCGTGATTCCTCGCCATATCCTTTTATTGGACTACCTAAGGCATCTTGCACACGGGGATCCTACATAAAAATTTTTATTACAAATATTCATGGCAATAATATCAAAGAAAAAGGTAATAGTCTAATTGAGGGGTCGACTGCTAATACGCTACCAAATATATCGAGAGAGGTGTCTTGACATCAGTATTAATAATCCGAAGGCGGAAAATAAAAATGTTAACTCGTTCAAAAGATATTAACGAAAAACCGGAAAAAGACCCGCGGGTACCTCCGAAACCGGGGATGGGCTCCATAGTATTTTTGCGCAGAACACCTTTCTGCGTTGGCGGCCTTCGGCCGCGCTTATAAAAAATAACCCTGGGCTACGCCATGCCAAGTCCGGGTGTGTGGTATAACCGTGGCTACCGCCACGGTGATGCACAATTTTTTTGTGGGTACGAACACAACAACAACCACATAAAAATCGTCAAGTTCAACTGCAAATATCTCCGGACAGAGATAAAATTTTTCTTTTCCGCCTTCCGATTATTGTTCTCGATATTTTTGGTAGCGTATTAGCAGTCGACCCCTCAACTAGACTTTTACCAAGAAAACATAGATCATACCTCCTTAACAAGTTCTAAAGCGTTTGAATAAATATTATTTGGACTCGTGCCTGAGAATAATTCACGAAATATGGCATATAACAAGACACCTGTGACTCCAATGCCGGCAAGTATTATCGCTGTATAACTCGCAGTTTTCGTATTTTCTTTGATCTTTTCACCAAGTGGACGCACATCGGTCGATATTTCAGTACGTTCGCTGCTCTCTTGCAATGCTCGTCCACTACCTGCATCATCTTTTCGCATTTGAAGGAGCGGTGTTTGCGTGACCGCAATCATACGGCACCATTGCAACTTCATTGTTGATGTTAAGCAGAGATTTCTCTGCATAAACTGCCGCAGCACTACAGGTAGCGTCATTTCCAAAGTTGATCGTGGATTTTGTCCTATGATTATTAAATTGTTACAGTTTTTGTAATTAATGACAACACCTGTTATGCTAAATTATAAATAAATTTGATATCAAATGTCAAATTGAAGAAAAATAACAGCTGATTTGTACACCCATATTGCCACCTTATTTCATTTTGATTGTGTACATCCCGACAAGAATGTTGTTGGGTATATAGAATGTGACACTGCTGATAGCCTGCTCACGCTCTTCGCAATAGCTTCTTTTTTTACTCTGCGTGCTTTGTACACAGAGTATATTAACTTTGATTGGATAACGGTTGGTTGTAGAGGTATAAAGGAATCGAGAGACTTCCATATATCAAAATCATCAGTATCGAAAAAACATTTGTTGGTCCGTCCGTCCGTCTGTCTGTCCGTTAACACGATAACTCGAGTAAATATTGATATAAAATTAGCGAAATCGGATGATAAACACGCCCACTTTTTATATATATAACATTTTGGAAAACACAAAAAATCAGATTATTTAGTAAATAATACACCTAGACTGTTGAAATTTGACGTGTGGACTGATATTGAGACTCTTGATAAAAAATAAAAAAAAAATTTTAAATGGGCGTGGCACTGCCCACTTGTGATTAAATCAATTTTACAAATATTATAAATCATAAATCAAAAATCGTTAAGCCTATCGTCGCAAAATTCGGCAGAGAGGTTACCTTTATTATAAGGAATGCTTTGAAGAAAAATTAACGAAATCGGTTAAGGACCACGCCCACTTTTATATAACAGATTTCTAAAGGGTCGTGGACGAATAAAATAAGTTATATCATTGCAAAAAAGAGCTTTATATCAATGGTATTTCATTTCCCAGGTGGATTTACAACAATAAATAGGAAAAATTTCAAATTTAAAAAAAGTAGGCGTTGGACCGCCCCTTTTATGACTAAGCAATTTTCTATGTTTCGGAAGCCACAACTCAAAGAAAAATTAACGAATCGTAATAAAATTTGGTACACAAATTTTCCCTATAGCAGGAAATATTTCTAGAATAAATGGACGAGATCGGTTAAAGACCACGCCCACTTTAGAAGAATACAATAAGCTATATCTTCGCGAAAAAGAGCTTTGTATCTATAGAATTTTACTTTCTAAATTGAATTATAACATTAAATTGGAAAAAACTAAAATTTTTGAAAATGGGTGTGGCACAGCCCCTTATATGACTAAGCAATTTTCTATGTATCGGGAGCCGTAACTCGAAAAAAAATTAACATATCGTAACAAAATTTTGTACATATATTTTCCCTATAGCATAAAATATTTTTAGTAAAAATGGACGGGATCGGTTAAAGACCACGGCAATTTAGATATAAAACAAGTTTAAAAGGGTCGTAGACTAGAATAATAAGCTATAAATTAGCAAAGAAATAGTTTTGAATCAATGATATTTCACTTATCAAGTTTTATTGTAAGAGGTAATGGGGAGACATTTTTTTTAAACGGGCGGTGCCACGTGGTATGTAGAAAAGTAATTTATCTGAAATTAAATGTACAATTGTATATAATGTTCGGTTACACCCGAACTTAGACACCTTTACTTGTTTACACGTATTTACGTCTAAGTACGCTTATCCTCACTTAAGCTGCAAGTATGCACCGCCGTGTGTCGTACGTACGGACATTTGTCGTACGAAACACGTTTGACCGAACCCTCAAGCCCGTAGGAATCAATGTGTGCGTCTGTGTACATGTACATAACATATTTGTGTGTGTATTGTTTAAAGCAAAGCACTGTTGCCAGTGACCAGTTTGAATGCATGCTTATGGAAACATCAACTTTTTCCATTTTAATTTTTGATGTTGTAAAAGGCTGGAATTAATATCAAATAAATATAAATAAATTACATAGTTATAATCTGCACTTTTACATAACTATTACGATTTATTTTCACAATTTTTCAAACATTAATTAGGTGTTTTTGCATAAAACTGCAAACGGTCAAAAATTAGCGCACAAAAGTTTACTAGGCAACTCTGTCAAGTGAGAGTGCGATCAGCTGACACGTTCTTACGGAAAAAATCAAATTTGTTTTGATTTCTACGTTCCGGGCTACGTACGTGCGGGCGTTGCACATAGGTGAGTTTTCGTTTACATTGCACATTCATAAGGTACGTCGTGTCAGCTGACACGTTTTTGTACGTAGTTCGTGGGTAACTACAGCTTTAGATAATGCTTGGTAGACCCATCTAGCGGCAACTAGCTACATAACATGTGGTACCGAAAAGCAAAGACACAAACCTCTGGTGGTCATAGTGTATAACCTATAGCAGAATCGGTTGCGGTGAATAGTGGACACACACCATTTATAGAGGTAATACATAGAAATGAAACATAGACGCATATTTCAGTTGCATCTGAGTATAATGCGTATTGAAATTTAGGAGTACTAATTTTCTGCGCAGCAACTTCAGAAGAGTAGATAAAGTTTAACGCTTAGCAGTCCATATAAAGTATAAGCGTAAACGTATAAATAAATAAATGTAAGGCGCGATAACCTCCGAAGAGATTTTAGGACGAGCTTCTCTTCCAATTTGCGTCGTGCTCCTTTAATTTTTTCTACAAATTGGCGGGACGGGACCTACTTGTTTTATGCCGAATCCGAGCGGCATCTGCGAGGCAGATGAGTTTTCACTGAGAGCTTTTCATGGCAGAAATACACTCGGAGTGCTTGCCAAACACTGCCGAGGAGCGACCCCGCTTACAAAAATTTTCTTCTAATTGAAAAACCTTATTTCTAAAATTTTGATGTTGCTTTGTCCGGGGTGTGAACCCAGGGCATTCGGTGTGGAGGGCGGAGCACGCTACCATCACACCACGGTGGCCGCCACTATGTTGATGGTCCTTTGTCGGATGTTTATCCGGTACGGTCCGGTAACTAGCACAATTTAGATAGTAGCCCGAAATATTTGCAGTTGAAGTTGGCAATTATCATGTGGTTGTTGTAATGTTGATGTGCACTGAAAAAAAATTTTGTGTACAAAGGGATTTTGCACGGATTTAATTTTGATCCCACCCCGTTGGTGGACCCGGCCAGGGTAATTTTTAATAAGCGCGACTGGTCCGCTAATTAGCATAATTAAGGTACTAGCCCGACCATCCCGAGAACGATTTTATATAACCACATTGAACCTTCTAGGACATGCTGACAAGTTAATGATGTTTGAGTAATTTCCTGTCCTGGCGTTTCAAAAACGTTTGAAGAATTTCCTGATTTCGTTTTTTTCAAAACTCCCTTTCTTAGAAATTTTAAGAATAACACCCTTTCTCAACATTTGAATGCAGAACTGTAAAATGTAGACTTTTTTCAAAGGATTCCTATCGCAGCATAAATTCAATGCGTTTTCCGCTAAGATGTTTGAAACAAAATCTGAGAAAGGGCATTTGCATACGTATCAGGGACCGATGACAATGCATTAATGTGGTGGTGTGGTGACATAAGGTCAACGGATATAAGATCAATTGGCCTTATTACCACTTTGAATGGCCATAAGTTTGATTGCAACTTTGCACACGTATCAAGGCTCAATGACAATGCATTAATGTGATGGTGCGGTGACATAAGGTCAATGGGCCTTATTACCACTTTGAATGGCCATAAGTTTGATTGAAACTTTGCACACGTATCAAGGCTCGATGACAATGCATTAATGTGATGGTGCGGTGACATAAGGTCAACGGCCATAAGGTCAAATGGCCTTATTACCACCTTGAATGGCCATAAGTTTGATTGAAACTTCGCACACGTATCAAGGCTAGATGACAATGCATTAATGTGATGGTGTGATGACATAAACTCAACGGCCATAAGGTTAATTGACTTTATTACCACTTTGAAAGGCCATAAGTTTGATTGAAACTGCTCACGTATCAAGGCTCGATGACAATGCAATAATGTGATGGTGGGGTGACATAAGGTTAACGGACATAAGGTCAAATGAACTTATGACCACCCCAAATGACTATAGATTTGAAACCTTGCACATAATGCGAAAAACGCATTCCTTTATTAATGATTGAAGTGGATGCATGGCACATCTACGAAAGAGCATACTGGAGCCCTTTTTAACACGCTTTTATTAGATTGGCCTGTATCTATCTATGTATCCATGTATATATGTAACGGAATCTGGAGTGGAGCCGAGAGCCCCGGTAATGCAGAGCTCCGAACTCCGTTGCATCTTTTGAAACATTTTAAGATAGGTACTTTTAGCTAGTGCAGGCCACCAGACCAAGGCACCATAAAGAAGAATCGGGCGCAAAATGGCTGTGTAAATCCAGTAGGTCACCTTAGGGGAGAATCCCCAGGAGGTGCCAATTGCCCTCTTTCATGTGAACAGCTCTGCTGCTGCCTTCTTAGATCGCTCCACTTGGCGGTATAAGATTTTGTACTTTGTACCTCCTCGTGAAGAGGACAAGCTCGGTTTTATCCGGGTTGACTTCCAAACCTGTGGCGGGTTTTACTCCTGGAGCAGCTCCAGAATGTCAGCTGGGTCCGTTGCCGTCACTGGAACCCAGGCTCTAGCCCTTGGTCGTGAGGGGATATCACGCGCCTCCACTACCTTGAGGCGCGCGCCCGGATATACCAACCCTATTAGCGTGACAGCGGCCCCATAGAGGTTTACCGTCCTGGCGTCGTCACAGGCAATTAGCTTGACATTGCCCTGGAACCACCCTGCATCGGTGTAAGATGGCGGTGGACCAAGGTTGTCTTTCTTAACCTTAGCGGCCACCGTAGCGAGCGCGGCCTCGATCCACTTCCACTGTTGTTTCGGGATCCTGCCATCTTCGCTGCGCACGTCTATAATGCCAATGATCTGCCGACCTTTGGCAATTTCGGCGAAAGACCGCGTCCAGCCTCCCTGCGTCTTGGGCCTTTTCGGTGCCGTGCGGTTGGATTCATCCATGGACCGCTAGCGTTTCGAGGTTTCATCACTCTCGACTAAAACTTTAAAATTACTTGAAATAAAAAATTAAAAATAAATAATAGTTTAAAAAACTAAAAATACACGCTTTTATAGGAAACCGAACTAAAAAATAGAAAATAACTTTCAATTAAAAAGAGTTTATATAACAGTAACAGAAGGTCAAACAACCGTTTATAGTTAACCACCTCAAAATAAAATTATAATAAAATTTAAGTTATTAACAGAATAATTTAATTCACAGTAAAAAGCGTGGGGTGCATTTGACTACATTTCATATCTTTCCTCTCAGATAGTTGCCAATAGAATGATTGTTACATTCAATATCAAGCACCCCACGCTTTTTACTGTGAATTAAATTATTCTGTTAATAACTTAAATTTTATTATAATTTTATTTTGAAGTCATTAACTATAAACGATTGTTTGACCTTGTACTACTGTTATATAAACTCTTTGTAATTGAAAATTATTTTCTATTTTTTAGTTCGGTTTGCTATAAAAGCGTGTTTGTTTAGTTTTTTTTTAACTATTATTTAGTTAAATAGAACTTTTTCTTGTGAGAATAGATATATCAAAGAGAATAGATATGCGAGAGGACGCAATACTTTATGAAAGCAATCGTTCCCACCGTGATTCTGAAAGATTGTGATAAGATTTTCGCAGTCCGCTTTGTATTTAATTTGTATTTGTATTTATTTGAAAATTTGTTCCTAGCACAACAATTTGACAAATTATTTAACAGTGCTAGTCATGTATAGCATGAGCTATAAAAATTTAACATTAATATTAATAAATTAAATTAAATATAACAAATAATAAATAAATATTTTAAACGTCTTCATATTGACCACCTTGAAACTGGTTAATTTGTGCAGTGGTTTATCTATTATCCAAACCAGACAGTTCTCAAATTGATATCCACTTCATTCTCCAATCACCATCCAACCTTTCAGAAATTAAAAATGTATAGTTCTCGAGTTGACCTCCAACGTCATTCTCAAATTATTTTCCGACCTTGAGAGATTTTGTGAAATGCACAGATTTCAAATGCATATCCAATACATTTCTCCAGTTTATATCCTACTTTGGATATCGAGTTGAGGTAGGTTGAAAAAAAAATTTTCCCCGAGGTGGTACCACCAAAGCCAAGAGCTGTTAATTGTGAGAAATAAACACCTGGTTGATAGCAGTAAAGAAGCGCTAATAATTAAAAATAGGTTATACATATTTTATTTTCTTGAAAATACTGTAGCATTATAATCTTATATTTGAGTCTAGTGAGAGAACCACACATAAATACAATTTGGGAGCCATATTTTTTTTAACCTAAGTAATCAGCATTTAATCAAATAAAGCATTTTTTCCTTTATAAAAAGTATCCTTTTTGGCTCAGAACGTTATGATTCTCAAAGTTGAATACTAGCAGTGTTTTTTAACACGCGTATATCCGTTTATGCTTAAACTTTATATGGACTGCTAAGCAACAAACTTTAAATACATCTCTGAAATTGCTGCGCATAAATTTTGTCCTACTAAATTTCAATACGCATTATACTCAGATGTAACTGAAATATGTGTCTTTGTTTCACCCTCTACACTAATTCTATGTATTCTATGTGTGTCCACAATTCATCGCAACTGATTCAGATATATGTTATACCCTATGGCCATCAGAGCGTTGTGTCTCCGCTTTTCGGTACACCCTGTTGCTGTAGCTAGATGTTTAGCCACAGCCGCTAGATGGGTCTCCTAAGCATTATCTAAGCGAGGATAGGCGTTTTTTTCACGCCCAAACGAAACGTATACGCGTGTTAAAAAACACGGCTACTGTTTTGAAATAAATTTTGCCTTGTTATAAACATGAGCAGTAGTGGTACTTAAGCCAAAATGCGTGTTGGGTATATTCGACGTCATTGCCCACAAACGAAAATAAGTGATAGGTTAACTAGACTTTAACCCTGTCAGATCGGCCGCATAAGATCAGCTTAAACTTCAGTTAAAATAGATTGAAAAACTAGATAATAAGTTTAAGCGTAGTTTAACTGACACACTGCGTTTAAACTGTACTGAAAAACCGGGCCTTAATGAAACAAATTGACCTCAAAATGAGTATGGCAGCCATGGTTCAACTAATAATAGAGCTATGCTGGCAGCCTTTCGTATTAAAGTATCCTCCTAACATGACATTTATTTATAATGCCTTTTGTATGACATACGTCGATTTGACATTTCCTTTCAACAAAATAAAATAATAAAAAAAACTTTTCCGCTGGCACTTTTCAGATTTTAATCAGAATCAGAAAAATTTGAACCAGAATGAGAAATAGACGTCTGCGAGCGCGTCATGGTTCCATAAAACAATCTTAATTAATGTGTGTGTGAGTAAATTAAAATTTATTAAAGTGAATTTGGATTAACAAAGATGGATAATTTCAGTAGCTTTGAAAAAACAAATACGAATATAAACAATACGAGAAAAGCGAGGGTTTGTTGTGAATATAATGTATTAATCAATTAAAAGTTGGCGAAAGCAAGTTTATTAATTCCATCATGGGCCAAAGTGTGTATATTGTGTTTAGGGAAATACATAAAGCAATATAATATATATATATATTTTATGTATAGGAGAAAATTGGAAAATTGTGTGCTGCAATGTTGAGAAAATGGAAACTCAACCATGAAAAAGTGAATCTATAAAACAAGGGTTTTCCTATATAAGTACTGCGTGCTTCTCTATCCATTGGCAGAGTATTCATACAGACATACATATATGTGTGTGCATAAAGGCACGCATAATGGAAAATTCAATAGTGAATATCATCACTGTGTGCAAGAGCTCGATAAAATCTTCGTGGCGTAGCAAAATTTAGTGAATATGAGCAAATTTATCTTGACTGCACAAGCAGTTAAATTAGCTTCCTTTAAGTTAATACCAAATTCCTATGCTCTCCAAGGACTAACCCAACGGCATTTCACAAATTTATGCATCGACGATAGTATTTCCCAAATAGAAGCTTTAAGATATTCTGTCTGAGTTTAGAACCAACAAGAAAGCTTGTTAGATTCAAGGGGTTGTGTACATCAAACCTTGGTTGTAAGCGCAATTTACGACCTTATTTTTTCACAGAAGGAGAGGGTAATGTCAAAATCATTAAAACTGCAAACGACAATTTACCCAGCAAAAAGAAGCTGAGCTACCCGGTCATAAATTTTACTCCGATATCACAACTCAAATGTTCAGATCTTTTCTGTGCAGGTTTGCTTGCAGCAGTATTCTAAAGGCCCTGCAGGAACGAATTTGCTCCCACAATCCTAAGCAGTTTCAAAGGCATATTTACTTCTGCTTACGGTTCTGCCAACCTAACCTGAGGTGGGTTGTGAAGGTTTCAGGACCACAAAAAAGTTTTAATAAGATGTTATTTTAATCTAACTAGGCTCGTAATAAATATAATGATTCTTAGCAGGTCTGTTCCAACGAGTTGCACTGCTTCACCGCAAAAACCGAAGATAAATATGATGTATAATGAGGCTATAAATCCCCCAGCGGGTTAGGAGGTCATAATATACCCGCGATATGTATGTCTGTCGTAAGAGGCGACTAAAATACCAGATTCATGGGGTTGTGTAGCGCAACTCTAAGGTTGCCAGCGCAAGATATAGCTTATCCAAACCCAATTGTCAAATTCGCCTATCCGTGGCAAAACCTGTTTCATTAAGAGCCGAGGCTCTGACGCCCCGAACTCCTCATGGATCTAGGGGTGTGAGGGCGGTATGGCCAAGAGGGTCGCATGTGGCAAAAAAAAAAATCGTTTCCGAGATGGTCGGGCTTGTTACTAGAACGTACCGGATCTGCATCCGGCAAAGGACCATCAACATCGATAACACTCCACAAGGCCTTCGGGTAGTGTCCTTATCGCTACAAAAACAACTCGAGGCTTTAAAATAATCAAACGTACTTCCATAATGTTCCTTGCAGGACTAATGTTGCTGACGTTTCTGTTGACCCAACCTGCGGAGAGTTGGATATGTTTCAATTCACGGTAAATGCCTTGTACCCAAATAACCTAAAACCTTCTAAATATCTCTCTTCACTGGGTCTTTGGTCATAGTGATATTCAAGTAGAACAAAATCGTTGATGAGATGGCTAATACTTAAAGCTTTCCAATGGATTTTAGCGATATGTGTATAAATTCGCTAGTGCGTCATCTACTAAGAAAAATCGGAGAATACACCGCCAGGGCGAGTAATTATAACGAAGTCGTAGGTTCCCCATTGCCATGTTACCAAATAGAGCGAATTTCCTTCTCAAACTATATAACCCTGCAGTGATGTCACAACTATGAAGGATGTCCTTTCACGGGATTCATGGGGTTGTGTAGCGCAATATATAGCTTCTCCAACCCAATTGTCAACCTCACCTTCGAGCGGCGAATCCCGTTTCACTAACAGACGATGCTCTGGCGACCCCAAGCTCCTCGTGGAACTTAGGGGTGGGGAGGGAGGGATGGCCTGAAGGTTTAATGTGGCCATATAAATCGTTCCCGAGATGGTCGGGCCAGCACCTTAATGGTGCTGTGTTAACGGAGCGTATCGGATCTGTATCCGACAAAGGACCATCACATCGATAACACTCCCCAAAGCCTTCGGGGAGTAACCTAATCGCTACAACAACAACAAGAACAACAACATGTCCTTTCACGATAATCAGGCGATATCAAAGGTACCCTCCAGAAGGATATCGGGAAATATTTGATATGATCGCGCTGAGGACATAACACTCCATCCCTCCGTAAAGGACTGATTCATATTCATCATAACAAGATTCGCCTCAAATAGGCGAAGTTAATACCGGGCTTATGCAGCTATGGTGCTTGCAATTATTGAAATTAGCAACATCTTGAATCACAAGAATCGAATAATCAATTCCTTTTAGCAGTGTTAAGGATTGCTTTATATAATCGCTCAAATATCAATCAGTTTCTTAAACCCTTCTGTAATTTCAGACTTGTAGGACTGCAGGCAAAGGCAGTGAAGAAGTTGCCGCACTTTCCTTCTTGTATTGTCCTAAGCAAGCGGATATCTCTGGGCTTGAGTTCATAAGGTATAATAAGTGGTTCAATAGATATGGGGCTTAGCATACTCCCACGCTAAGCATGCCTGTCGTAAGAGGGTACTAAAACATACACATCTGGAGGAGTCAAACAACTTGGTCCTGAGGTAGTCTGGCTAACTAAGAGCGGCTCCCACCTCACCGCAAGCATTACATTGTTATGCGCCCTTCCAATGTAATGGAAGATACTACTAAAACATACACACCCCAGGGTTCAACAATGTGATGCTGAGGCAGTCGGGCTAGGAGCTGATACCGGAGTGTACCGGATTTAATCCGGCAAAGGTTAAAACAACAACAAATGTGAAGGAATGGCACCCTAGGTTAGCGCGGTTTTGATCCACCGCTAGCAGGACATTGTGACACGCCCTACCGATGCAATGGAAGATACTTCCGAGGGTCAAAACAATTGGTGCCGAGGAAGTCGTGCTAGGATCTAGTACCGCAGTGTATTGGACCCAATCCGCAAAGGTTAAAAGAATGAAGACAGTTAAGGTATGGCAACCTAGCACGGTTCTCAACATCAGCGCTAGCAGGTGAAGGGGTACACTTGCTGTCAAAGGGAGACTAGAATCCAAAGACCCGAAGGTACTAGGGTTCAAAAAAAGCGTTCCCTTATGTGCACTACCCACTTGAACCTTGTGGTATTGTTTTTGCGATTACAACACCAACCCGACTCAAACACTCAACTATTTATTGAATGGAGAGAAGATGTTGTTTTGAAGCTAACTGTCGCTCTTTGAGTTACATCTGTCTACATTTTTCTTTCAATTTTTCTGCGCTCCGTTTTACCCACAGCTGCGAACACGAAAATAGCAGTGGCAATTTTTTATAAAATTTCTTTAATTATATTTCTTTTTCCATAATTTAAAAAAAAATATTTCATGAATTGTGTAACTGTAGCTTCGCAAGTCAAAAGCTTTCGAAACATTTCAAAAATTCGAAAAGTTTGCATGGAAATTTAGATTTTTTATTCAGAATTTTTTTAAGTATGCAATTTAAGATTTTCTTCCATACGAAAGGTGTAAAACTATTTACTAGGGCTGTCAACTGAATCCGGATTTTCAACTATCCGTATACACCGGATATTCGAATAACCGGATCGCTATGCAAAAAATCCGGCTATCCGGATATCCGGATTCGTAAATGGAAAACAGCGGATATCCGGATACGTAAACGAAAAATCCGGATGCCGTATGGATCCTGGAATATAAATGTTGAATATCTGCATATCAGAATTGAACGAAGCAAACATTGAAAAATTATTCACAAAATATGTTTGTAGATTATTAAATTATTATTAAGAAAATATTTCTCAATACGAGCCTTTTTTGTATTCACTGTTAATTTATTTAAATGCCCCACGTATTTATTGTTATTAATGTTAAATAAACATACATATATGGTACGTAAATTTGTTGCTTTCACTGGATATCCAAAAGTACGGTTATTAAACCGATCTTCATAAATCCGGATATCCGGATAGTTTCACAAACGAATATTAACCGCATATGCCGTCCGGATTTTATCCGTGTCAATGGATATCCGTATGAATATCCGGATATTCAAATATGCGGATAGTCCCAGCCCTACTAATCCGCCAGAAATACTAATAAGAAAAGAACGTCATTATGAATATTTATGCAAGTCAATTGAATTAAAAAATAAAAATAAAAAATGTTTACAATTTTCGCCTCTCTTAATTCTAGATTAATTGAAAACGTGTTTAAATTACAAAAGCTAAGTTAAAAAAAAGCACGCGCGACTTCAGGCCAGTTGGCAGAACTTCCAGTAACGCGTTCGGGCAATAATAACGAATAACAAAAAATAAAAATTTCAGCACCAAATTACAAAACAAACAAAAAATAATAATTAATCATCAATAAATGTAAAGCAACAACAAACATATCCATCCGTTTGCAATTCTATTTAAATTTTAAGTCGCAAATTATATCAGCATTGTAAACTTTAGCAAAAATTTATTTATAATCAAATAAAATTATATGTACGTACATATTTAATCCTCACATCAACAACGAACAACAAAATTGCTTCCGTTCTTCTTTGGTGCATTAATCAAGAAAAAAGAAATAAAAATTCCAGTTATAAACCCTACTTATAACATTCTTGCTTGCGGCTTCAAGCTTAATAGTCTTTATTATAAAAAAAACAACAAGTACAGCATTTAATATACGATCAACATGGATTGGGTTATTCATGATGAACTTGGCATTACTGTCGGTCATGTGGCAAGCGGTGCAGCTGCATCGGCTATGGTGATTGGTGGCGTTATTCCATATGTACCACAATATTTGGAGATTAAGAAAACACAAGATGCAGATGGATTTTCACTTCACGTTTGTCTTGCATTATTGATTGCCAATACATTGAGAATACTCTTCTGGTAAGTGAAGAAAAATTAATCAGTATATTTTTTTTTAATTTATGTATACATTTTTTTGCGTACATATGTATGTATATTTATTTATTTATTTAGTCTAGTAACAAATGTTTAGTACAGACACTTATGACTAAATTACAGAAACTAGCTTATAATAAGCTATGGAAAACACTAGCTATACTAACCTCTATCCGCGGCTCTGGCAGCAAGAAGAAAGTTAAACATCTAATCTAACTCAAACAGTACCGATATGAGCCCGAAACTATCTCGCCCGAAATAAACCTCAAATAGTTCTGACATGATCCCGAAAATAATATGAAACGATAGGGAGATAGTCCCTAGTTGATGCTCAAAATTATGCCTAAATGATGCGAATGATGCCCGACACAGTCGCGTATCTATCCCGATAAACAAAACCGAAGTTATATCAAAAATTATATCGAAATAATCTTGAAATGGTAGAGCTGGTTCCAAAACGATACCAAAACAGTTTCGAAACAATTAAACAGTTCCGAAATAGTTTATTTTATAATTTGGGAAAAATTTAAACAACGTGACATCAGGACGGACAAGGCGACAGCTGTTTCGATTATACCTTGTAAATCTCTTCAAAGCCTTTTCTCCCAGGAGTGGGATTTCAACCCGCACTCCTACGATGGTTGAAGTGTTACAAACGCACCGCCGAAATAGTCCCGAAGTGATCACTATGCGGTCCCAAAATAATCCAGAAACATGCCTCAAGTGATCGCAATATAAAAGTGATTCCAAAAACAGTCCCGAAACTGTCTCAAAAATTATGTTGAAACTCTCGCGACTCGTCCCGAAATAATTCAAGAGCAATCCCAAATCAATCTAAAGATAGTCCCGAAAGGAATCCAGCCAATTCGGGAAGACACTGCGGAAGTTGTTTCATAATTAACCTTAAATAATCTCGAAATAGTCCTAAGGACCCCGAAATGGCCTCGAACATCTTCGAAATTAGCTAAAAAACTATTATGAAATAGTACCGAAACTATCCCGAAGAAGCCACGAACCTTTTACGAACTTATCTAAAGATACTCTCGAAATTACCGCGTTACGATTTCCAAGAGATCGGATATCAGATCTGATATACGGACATTCCCGGAAACCATACCGAAATAGCTACAAATCTATCCCGAATGTATCGTCTCGAAAGGATCGCAGTACGGTTCTCAAAAGAATTCGAGGTCAAAACACTTAAGAAATAGTTTGAAAATTGTCTCGAAGCAGGCTCGAATTTAGCCCTAAATAGTAACAAAATAGTCCCGAAGTTATTCCGATTACAAAAACCATATCGAAACAGTTTCGCAACTATTCCGAAAAAGATCAGAACGTAACTCGAATTTATCTAAAGATAGTCTCGAAAGGACCGCGGTACGGTTCCGAAAAGATCCGGAAGTTAATTCGAAAGCACTCCGGAACTAATTCGAAAATTTTCCCGAAGTAGGTCCGAATTTAACTTTTAAACAATACCGAAATAGTCTAAAAGTCATCTCTAAACTGTTCAAAGCATTACCGAAATAATCACAAAAACAATCTCGTAATGATCCCGCAACTATTTCCAAATAGCCCCGAACCTTTCGCGAAATCAATCCCTGAATAGGACTGAAATGATCCCAAAATATTCACGGAGCTATCCTCAAAGCAATCCTGAAATGATCCGAAGATAGTCCCGCAATTATCCGTAGATAGTCCACAAATGGCCAAAAAAATTATCCCAAATATTCCCGAACAGGCTAAACGAGGACTATTCAAGATCTGCTTGACGAGTTGTAATTGTTCCTTTCTTATCTGACTCAAATGAACGGAAAGACGTCTCCACTGATTTCTGCTTTAAAATAGTATGTTTTAAATCGTCCCAGTCTCACGCATGTCGTAATAAGAGCACACTTCCGCAATCCAATTGTCAAACTCACCTACGCGAAGCGAATCTTGTTACAAATATGAATGTATTATACACATATTTAGCAGGCGAGGCTGTAGTGACACCAAATTCCTCATGGAACTAGGGGTGGGTGGGCAGTTTGGATCAATGTAGTAATATTAAATCGTTTCCAAGATAGTCGGGCTGTTACCTTGCTGTTGACTGTTACCTAAAGCACCGAATCTATATCCGGCAAAGGACCATCAATATCAATAACGCTCCCCAAAACCTTCGGGGATTGTCTTTATCGCTACAACAACAAGAACAAAAACAGAAGCCAAAGTGAAATATCACCCTATATCGGCTACCAACTTTAAAACGCCATCTTCTAGGATTTGTTTGTAGTTGCTTTTTTTAACGGACCAATTATTGGAGAATCCGGTTAAAAAAGCTCGACATTTTTTAGAATAAGTTCTCACAGCGCTTTTAGAGCATGAGCTGGTCATTTACCAAAGAATTTACTCAGTAAAAGGATATAAAAAGAAATATGACATGGTTTGCTGTGAAAGCCGCAAAAGTGTGAGATATCTCGAAAAAGTCTGCACTTGTTTGTTAAAATCGTTAAGATCGTGTATAGTACTTCTGCTATTTTTAAACGGTTTTATTTAGCTTGAGTTGACAGGCAGGCCGCATGCACGGCCTCACCGCCGTTGTGAACGAATCTTGTAATTGAAATTTAAGTAACTTCCCGATAAGCTACAAGCTTGAAACTTGGAATATAGTTCAAAACCCGATGACAATGCAATAATATGAAAAAAATCGCCGCTAGGTGGCGCAAGGATCGAGATATTCGCAAAATTCGTATTTGTGGTCCGATTTGGCTCATATTTGGAACACATAATACATGCAAGAATAAAAAGCGACTTACGAAAAAAAAATCCACGCTAGGTGGCGCAAGGATCGAGATATTTACAAAAATCGTATTTGTGGTCCGACTTGGCTCATGCTTGGAACACATAATACATGCAAGAATAAAAAGGGACTTATGAAAAAAATTGCTGCTAGGTAGCGCAAGGATCGAGATATTCACAAAAATCGTATTTGTGGTCCGATTTGGCTCATATTTGGAACACATAATGCATGCACGAATTAAAAGCGACTTACGAAAAAAAAATCGCCGCTAGGTGGCGCAAGGATCGAGATATTTACAAAAATCGTATTTGTGGTCCGATTTGGCTCATGCTTGGAACACATAATACATACAAGAATAGAAAGCGACCTATCAAAAAAAATCGCCGCTAAGTGGCGCAAGGATCGAGATATTCACAAAAATCGTATTTGTGGTCCGATTTGATTTGGTCCATATTTAGAACACATAATATTTGGAACAAATATTGAATACAGTCCAGTAGAAGTGACATCAAAATATTTTGGAGTTGGAGGAGGGACAAGCATACGTGGCGCAGAGTCGAGTAAAGTCTTTGGAAGGATTATGTATTGAGGACTTAGGTTGTAAAATTGTCAGGAAAGAGTCCTTGTAGTAATGAGCCACTAAATGAACTAAATAGAATGAGAAATAATAGGCAATTAAATAAAGACTAAAAACTTGAAAATAAAATAATTAAAAAAAATTTTTAAGTTAAACGGTTTTATTGAAAACAATACTTACATGCAATAATAATAATATGAAAAGCTAGAAAATAACTAGGTAGGTCCTAGGTACTAGTCATCACACTCCTTATCCAATCTAGGGCGTTGATCAGACAATTAAATAAAAGCGTTGGACGCGTCATATTTCTATTGATAGTCATAAGTAAAACCAACTGAACCTTAATCAGGTTATGCTACGCCTCACATTTTTAGAAATTTCACGCGCCCAACGCTTTTATTTAATTGTCTGATCAACGCCCTAGATTGGATAAGGAGTGTGATGACTAGTACCTAGGACCTACCTAATTATTTTCTAGCTTTTCGTATTATTATTATTTCATGTAAGTATTGTTTTCAATAAAACCGTTTAACTAAAAATTTTTTTTTAATTATTTTATTTTAATTCTTTTAAATAGTCATTGAGTCATTTTATGTTTCATGCCAAGTCTGTATACTTAACTCTGATTATCTAAATGTTCCAATTTTGATAAGCTTGATATAGCGATTAATTAAAAGATAGCATTCGTAAAAAGAAACATATATACCAATAAACCAGTATCTCGCGTACATATGTATATATACATATGTATAGTAAATATGTATAAACAGACCTTATATAGAAGAAGTTTGTCAATCACACCCAATTTATATTTGTTGTTTATTTAATAAGGATTAAGTCTTAAATGAAAAATAAGCAAAAAGGTGATACCACTATGTGACAGTAAGAGTGTACTCTCCGTGAGACATTTTACAATACGCAGGTTTTGTAAAGCATACCGAACTTGAATTCACCACCTAAATCTACTCTGCTAACAACAGAGCTCTTAACAAGTCTCTTAAGATCAAACTTGACTTGAACTATTTTTGGTTTTTACCAAACAAAATTCATAGCAATCCATGTACTGACCCTGACTCAGAGATCTGGTTCACGGATGTATCAAAACATGATGACGGAAAAACGGCAGCTGACATCTATGGGCCAAACTTCTAGAAATCGATACCAATGGGATGTCAGCGGTAGTGAATGTCTGCAAAGTGGCTTAATCTCGAGGAGTTTTGCATTTGCTTTGAAATTGGTTAATTTTATTTCTGTTTTTTGTGTCCGCTGAACAATTTGAAAATGTGGACACATGCCCTTTTTAAAAATAAATGAATCAATTAAACAGCAGCAAGTGCAATGTTGATCGATTTTCGCGCCGTTCGTTTGATTGTGTCACTTTCGGGCACCAAGACAATTTACAATTTGAAATTCCTTTGAATTTCAAAGCATGTCATGATTGTTTTCAGTGTAACACTAACGAAATCGATTTGGTTGTCATGGGAGCCAGCAGAGTCAAAATGATGTTGTTGGGAGCTATATAGAGCCAAAGAGCTACTGCGTGGTAGCCCTAATATAGAGTATGTTTTTTTTATCGAGAGAGGTAAGTCCAAAGCGCAAAGTAGCCTGACATTGTTTTCGCTTTTAACGCTAGTTAATGCAATAGGCCGAAGTCATTCACAGAGAACAGAACATTTTTAAATATCACACCTTTTATTATATAAATTCCGTTGACTAGGGTTATTGTCCTAATCTTTCACGAAAAGCAGTATCCTATCTGGTACATAATTTTTATACTCAGCTGAACAGAGCTCACAGAGTATATTAATTTTGTTCGCATAACGGTACCCCGTAATGGCATAAACTAATCGAGATAGATATAGACTTATATATATCAAAATGATCTGGGCGAAAAAAGAAATTCATTTAGCCATGTCCGTCCGTCCGTCCGTCCGTGTGTCCGTAAACACGATAACTTGAGTACCTTTTGAGGTATCTAAATGAAATTTGGTATGTAAGTTCCTGGGCACTCATCTCATCTCTATTCAAAATGAACGAAATCGGACTATAACCACGTCCAGTTTTTCGATATCGAAAATTTCGAAAAACCGAGAAAGTGCGATAATTCATTTCCAAAGACGGATAAAGCGATGAAACTTGGTAGGTGGGTTGACCTTATGACGCAGAATAGAAAATAGTAAAATTTTGGACAATGGGCACCGCACCGCCAACTTTTAAAAGAAGGTAACTTAAAAGTTTTGTAACCTGTAATTTGGCAGCTGAGTATGTAATGTTCGGTTACACCCGAACGTAGCTTTCCTTACTTGCTTTAAATGCCTACTGCGTGCTTATGAGAGGGAGAAGTTTAGCTGAATATCAAAAGTTAAAGTGTTTAAAAACTTTAGAAAAAATAATCTTTTATCAACTACATACATAAGTACAACATGACATACGAATTGAACAGTTAGTCACTTGTCCATTATCAATTCCAACTGGAAGATACAACGCTCCTTCCCTTCGCCCACATAGTTTTCGCTTATCTTGAAGCACATAAATAGCAATTTTTTATCAGCTATACATTTTTTTTTAAAGCTAGTGCTTATGAGAGGGGAGGCGGGTTTGAGGAGTATTAAATTTCATTTGAGTTGTTTATTATTTTCACGAAAGTAGTTGTGGCAGTTTTTCTTTCAAATTTTGTTAGTTAAATTTTCTTTTTCTTATTTTCGAGCATTTAAGAAAAATCTTCTATAAATTTTGTAATTTAAACACTGCAAACCAATCTCAAAAACTTTTCGAAAAAATTCTAAAATTCTGGAAAATTTTACGAAAATTTCGAACTTCTTTTTAAGAGTTTACGAATTTTTTTAAGTATGCAGTTTTATAACTCAATAAATTTTAGTCTTAACAAAGTAAAAGTTATAAGTTTTTTAAAATTCGCATTGATTTTTTTTTTTTTTTTTTTGCCACAGGGTGTTTTAGATGTTCCTCCTTTTTTTGAATAAGGATGCAAATTTGAAAATCCCCTCCGGAAAAAATTGTCAAAAATCAATTTGAATTTTGAGAGACTTACAACTTGTACTAGACTAAAATTTATTGCGTTACAAAACTGCATACTCAAAAAATTCTGAAAACTTAATAAATAATTCGAAATTTACATACAATTTTCGAATTTTTTTGAAAACGTTTTTGAAATCAGTTTCAGTTTTCAGATTAGTAAACTATCGAATATAAAGAAAAAAATTTTATTAACGAAATTTTATAAAAATTTCCACTGCTATTTTCGTGTTCGCTACTGCACCTATACCTCCAAAAGAGTTTTTTTTAATTAAAAAAAATTTTAGCGACGAGTGGTTCTGCATTGTTCTCACGTTACCACTTTACAAGAATAGACTCGTATACTACTAAGTGTAATAAGCTTAGCATGCAGGAAATTTCTTAAGTATTAGACCACTTTAAAATTTGTTAACTATGGTCAGGTATATTTCACTGTGTGTATACTCACCTTTTAACTGCACATGCGTATAATTATGTAATTTATAACTTCATGAGTCGAGAAAATGCCTGAGGCACGAACAAACGAAATGCAGTATGTAGTCACATATGTATGTATGTAAGGAAATTCATAATTCTACTATAAGTGTTTTTCAATGTTAATTGAGCGTTAAACGAAAGCTGATTTCAATTACGTTAGAACGATTTGTGGCTTTTGTTCAATCAAACACCACGCACAAACTTTGTTTTTGCTTAAGTAGGCTTTATAATATCTCTTGCCTGAGGGCTTTTGGCAAAAAGTATATTCTTGTGGAAAGTGTTTGCCAAATAGTTACAGGAACTACATATTTGGAGATCTAAATAAACTGAGATCTGAATCTCTCTAAGAACTCTTAAGGGTATATAAACTCACCTTAGTCGCTGCGATATTTTTCATCCAGGTGTGATGAGAACAAACTGTTGTACTTATGTGATGATAGTAGTAATGTAGAACCTACTTCCCCTTCCGTCAGTCTTTCTTGCGGACATGTGTACTCATGTGCATTGGATAGGCTATGGACATGCTTGGCTGAAACTAAGTGTGTTGTGTTTTAATACCCAGATGTACTTGTACACAGGGTATTATAACTTTGATTGGATAATGGTTGGTTGTACAGTTATAAAGGAATCGAGATAGATATAGTATTCCATATATCAAAATCATCAATTTCGAAAAAAATTTGATAGAGCCATGTCCGTTCGTCTGTCCGTCCGTCTGTCCGTTAACACGATAACTTGAGTAAATATTGATATATCTTCACCAAATTTGGTACACGAGCTTATCTGGGCCCAGAATAGATTGGTATTGCAAATGAGCGAAATCGGATGATAACCACGCCTACTTTTTTTATATATAACAAAAAACCAGATTATTTAGTAAATAATACACCTAGAATGTTGACATTTGACGTGTGGACTGATCTTGATAAAAATTTGAAAATTTTTTTTTAAATGGGCGTGGCAGCGCCCACTAGTGATAAAATCAGTTTTATTTATTTATTTATTTATTAAGTCTATGGTTTAGAAACCTTACAGCCTACGACGTACATAGGTTTTAATTATATTAAAAATAGTACTTTCAAAGTTTTTCTTTAAATACATTGCGATTTACAAACATATCTAAATTTATTTTTCTACAAAACAAATTAAATTCCGCTAGTAGTCTGATAATTGGTTCATTTTGAGCATACCTGGTTTTCATTGAGTTTAATACAAAGCAATAAGAATGGACAATCAATAGTCCCATTGAGAACATCTCGAATAAAAACTAAGCCATATACCAATCGCCTACTGGCACGAGCATGCAGACTGATCAGTCTGCACCGCGGAACATAAGACGGAATAGGCATATTAAACCTAATACTGGAAAATGCAAATTTTAGAAACCTTTTTTGTATACGTTCAAGTCTGGTAAAATCAACCGAAATACGGGTCAATTCAACCGAAATTTCTGTTAATTTTTATCCATCGCAACAAGATATTGAATCAACTGCGCGCAAATCGTTGATTCGTAATTGACCGTTTTAGTAGTCAAATGAACAAAAAAAGTTGTTGCGACAGATTTGTACGAAAGTACCTAGGTTGCGGCATTTGCAAGTCAGATGAGTTTTCACTGAGATCTTTTCATGGCAGAAATACACTCGGAGTGCTTGCCGAACAGTGCCGAGGGGCGACCCCGCCTAGGAAAATTTTCTTCTAATTGAAAAACCTTATTTCTAAAATTTTTATGTTGCTTTCCCCGGGGTGTGAACCCAGGGTCTTCGGTGTGGTAGGCGGAGCACGCTACCATCACACCACGGCGGCCGCCATATACATACGTAAATATGTGCATACATATAGTACACAGCATACATAAGTACAAAGTAGAGAGCGCAGTGAGCGTAAAATTCTCTTTGAAATTTGCTCATGTATTGACTGTTGATCGCTGTTGAAATGACCAGTGAGATCAGTTGTGTTAACAAAAAAATCAGTTAGATTGATTAGAAATCTGTCAATTTCACAGAATTTTGGTAACTTAAGAGCGACAATTTCTCTTCTGTTGAAATGCCTAAACTATTTTGTTCGCTTGAAAAAGAACTCGGTCAAATTAACCATAATTCGATCAATTTCACCGAATCTCCGTTAAGTCAAGAACAACAGAACCGATTTGTTGATTTTACTACCACCATTTCTTTCAGTGTACTAAGCAGTAATTTTTTAGGATCCTTAAATTCTGAACTATTTCGTTTAATGAAAGCTAGAGAGGAATATGCTTTAGGTATGATGTAATTCAAGTGATCAATAAACGTGAAATTCGAGTCAAAAACAACCCCAAGGTCTTTGATTTTATAACTAGAACTGAGGACAGAGCCAGAAATAGAGTACGAAGATATAAGTGGCAATCTAATTTTGTTGATTTTGATGATTTATAACAATAAATAAGAAAAACTTAAAATTTAAAAAAATGGGCGTGGCACCGCCCCTTTTATGACTAAGCAATTCTCTATGTTTCGGGAGCCATAACTCGAAGAATACTTAGTTCACAATAGAACCATATGTATGCTATATGTATTAATGCGCAGCCTTGTAACACTATTAAGCACACAAAACAAACAACAACAGCATTTCAAGTGTACAGCTGGGTATGTAATGTTCGGTTTCACCCGAACTTAGACTTCCTTACTTGTTAAATCTTAGCTTCAAGTATAGCGGGTATAAGACATTTCTTAATGTGCAGTTAGGTCTACCACTGAACTATAATGATATCCAAACGTTTGTATAAGTCGACCCGCTTGGTCCAAGACAGAAGAGCGCAGTGCGTGCAGCCACAGCTTATGTTGGTTAGATGCTGCCGATGAAGTCCCTCAAACGTTGGCCCTTAAACTGATTATGTCAAAGTTTTCTCACCTTGTCGTCTTTTCACATTAGCTTACGACTAAACTGATGTTCATTGGCTACACAGAGAATACTCGACCGTAAGCGATTGGAAGCCGATTTTTGAATTACAAAAAATCTAGTTACTATGGAGCTGGTACTTATTTGGTACTTTCAGTCTAGTTCTGAAACAGAAATTTTTAGAACTAGTAACTAACTTCCCTTCAGTGTAGGTATCTTCCTACATATGCGCACAAAGGAACGGATGTCATGCTCGTATGGTGGCTTGTTTGCTGCTAATCTCTTTACGCTATTTCGATCACGTGTAAGTGTGAAACACTAATGTTTTTATACTCAGCTGAGCAGAGCTCACAGAGTATATTAATTTTGTTCGCATAACGGTACCCCGTAACGGCATAAACTAATCGGGATAGATATTGACTTCTATATATCAAAATAATCTGGGCGAAAAAAGAAATTCATTTAGCCATGTCCGTCCGTCCGTCCGTCCGTAAACACGATAACTTGGGTAAATTTTGAGGTATCTTAATGAAATTTGGAATGTAAGTTCCTGGGCACTCATCTCAGATCGCTATTTAAATTGAAGGAAATCGGACTATAACCACGCCCACTTTTTCAATATCGAAAATTTCGAAAAACCGAAAAAGACGGATAAAGCGATGAAACTTTGTAGGTGGGTTGACCTTATGACGCAGAATAGAAAATTAGTAAAATGTTTAACAATGGGCGTGGCACCGCCCACTTTTAAAAGAAGGTAATTTCAAAGTTTTGCAAGCTTTAATTTGGCAGTCGTTGAAGATATCATGATGAAATTTGGCAGGAACGTTACTCCTATTACTATATATGCGCTAAATAAAAATTAGAAAAATCGGATGACGAACACGCCCACTTTAAAAATTTTTTTTTAATTCAAATTTTAACAAAAAATTTAATATCTTTACAGTATATAAGTACGCCAGTAATGATATGGTTCAACAAAATTCAAAAATAAAAGAAAATTTCAAAATGGGCGTGGCTCCGCCCTTTTTCATTTAATTTGTCTAGAATACTTTTAATGCCATAAGTGGAACAAAAATTTACC
Source organism: Eurosta solidaginis (assembly GCF_040869045.1). Taxonomy (NCBI): domain Eukaryota; kingdom Metazoa; phylum Arthropoda; class Insecta; order Diptera; family Tephritidae; genus Eurosta; species Eurosta solidaginis. Next base: position 248,037,879 of record NC_090320.1, on the reverse strand, counting down.
AATCCTTGTGAAATTTGGTAAGGGCATAAATCTATGCCGGTAACTGTTTTCTGTGAAAATAGGCGATATCGATTTAAGCCACGCCCAGTTTTTATACACAGTCCACCGTCTGTCCTTCCTCTTGGCCGTTAACACGATAACTTGAGCAAAAATCGATATATCTTTACTAAACTTAGTTCACGTACTTATCTGAACTCACTTTATCTTGGTATTAAAAATGGGCGAAATCCGACTATGACCACGCCCACTTTTTCGATATCGAAAATTTCGAAAAATGAAAGAAATGCCATAATTCTATACCAAATACGAAAAAAGGGATGAAAAATGGTGATTGGATTGGTTTTTTGACGCAAAATATAACTTTGGAAAAAACTTTGAAAAATGAGTTTGACACCTACCATATTAACCCGAAATAACCCACGATTACCATATGGTAACGCAAAAGGTGTCGCTATATTTCCACGAATTAAATCTAAACTGCACAACAAATCCACAAATGAATAACGCTATTTTATACAGAATATCCGTGACTTTCCGAAAAACAAAGCTTTGGTCAGTCTGAGTTCAAATAGTGAAGCTATCGTCAGGTGCGTCCCGAGGGGGGTGTGGGGGGTGTAAAGTTTTTCCTAGTCGGAATTTTGTCGGCAAAACGATGATCAAGGGTTTCAGTGATTTTTAAAAAATTTACATTTTTTTGTGATAGATACCAAATATGTTGAAGCACAAAAAATTATTTTTAATTACTTTTACTAGTCGGCAATTTGTCGGCAAAATGATGGTCAAAAATTTCCAGTGGTTCTGAAAATATTGAAAACTTTGCGTGCTACAAAACGTGATATGTTACCAGATCAGTTAGCACTAGCACCTGAACCATCATCAACTTCACTACTCCCATCGAAAGAAACAGACACTTGGGTTCAATTCTGCGGCAAGATTGCTGCATTTCTGACAAATTTCGAACGAATGAGTGAGGTCTTGAGTAGAATGAAAAACGAAGCTGTGCCAAATTTGACAGCATTTTTCAGCGATGTAACCGACTGTTTAAAGAATATTAACGAAGAGAGTGAAAAATTGTAGTGAAGCTATAGTAGACCATGCGCCTTGAAAAAGAATGAAAATATCGACTACCAATGAACGCAAATATTTAAGTTCTCTTGGACCATACCCAGCCAAATCTTGACGTTTATCCAATCAATGCCAAAATTTCGTTGAAAAAGCAATGTCGATTCAACCCTGCATGGTATTCAGAATACAGTTCATATAAAGACGCTGAATTTTGCTTTGTTTGCATTTCATTTTTGGAAGGCATTGGGAGATCGCAAGCTAGTCCAGAATGGTTATCGGTAGGTGTTCGTCAGTGGCATAAAATGAAGAGCCGAGGTCAAAATAAAAAAGAAAATTGGCTGAACATTTCATTTCTCATCGAGCCGCTTTAAGTGATTTCTGCAATTTCATCAATGAAGGAGCCAATATCAAAATCTTAATGGACAAATCCATCAGACAACACGCAATTCAAGAAGCACAAGAAAAAGAATACCATTTGAAAGTTCTGCAAACCCTTGTTGATGTTTCTAGAACCTTGGGAAGGCAGGGCTTGGCTTTTCGTGGTCACGATGACTGTTTGGAAAACGGCGATGGAAATTTCCTACAAATTGTCAACCTAGTTTCACGCCATTGCCCTTTATTGAAGAAATTGTTAGATGAAACTTCAAGAAGACCACGTAACGTGTCGTAACTTGGTCTAGCCACACAAAATTAATTAATTGCTCTCTTGGGGACGGCAACTCAAGAAGCCGTTGTAAATGAAGTCAACCAAGCAGGTATTTTTTCTGTCATCGCGGTCACTACTCCGGACCCGTCTCATCAAGATCGAATTGCTATTGAGGGCGAACTTGTTCCGGTTGAGCGGTTATTGAAAATGGACGTCGTCCAGACCAAAAAGACGGGAGAAGACTTGTCCAATAAAATTGTGTCGGCTCTTCAATCACTTAAAATTTCTATTAAAAACATCGTACGACTATGCCAAAAACATGTCGGGCAAATATATTGGCAAGCAAAAGAAATTATTGGAAAAGTGTGAAAAAGAAATCCCTTATATTCCATGTCAGGCTCATCGGACAAACACATTTGTGGAAACAGCGTGCAATTCCAGTGCGTTAATTACAGAATTTTTCAATGTTTTGGAAGCATTGTACGTTTTTTTATGGTAGCAAAAAACGTTTCAAATATTTGAGAGAAGAATTGGAAAAGATTGAAAACTCACTGCAGTTGAAAAATTTGTCTAAAACGCGATGGGCTGCTAGAGCTGAAACGGTAAAAGCCGTATGGGTTTCTTTTGAAGGTATCGTACATGTTTTAACAGATATAAAAAAGGATTCGGAATTTTTCGATAGTAAAGCACGCACATCCGCTACAGCTCTGCTGAAAACAATTTTAGATTTCGATTTCATTAGCTCCTTATTTTTTTGTAAAAATATAATGTTCAAAGTCAAAAATTTAACTGAGAGTTTGGAAGCTGAAGATTCTAATGTTATTGATGCTCTGTTGTCAATTGAAAGTACATCAGCGTCATTCCAAGAAATGAGTGATGAGATTCAGATCAATACGCTGATCAATAGCTCTGTTTGCAATGCTCAACAATTGGAAATCAGTCCAGAAGGTGATTTTTGAAACATCACAGAACGCGCCGTCTACCCAAAAAGTACGACGAGAGACCAGAAAAAGCAATGATTTCGATTTCTTGACATTTTACCGAAAAGAATTCAGAACTGTCCTTCAAGTTTTCGACACTGGTATTCAAAATAATATAAAGGACGCTTTTTCGCCATTTTTGCATGTTCAAAAGATTTTAAAATTCCAGTTGGTAAACGCAACGTCACATTTGAATCGGTCGAATCTATTATGCAATTGGATCCAATTTTGTTTAAATGAGATCCAGAATGTTTGCATGCTGAACTACAAATTCTTCTAGATTCATGTCAAGAATGTGAAAACTTCAAAGATATTTCTAAAGTAGTGTTAAAGTTGAAAAATGTCATTCCCGTGGCACACAAACTCGTTCGTTTTATTTTGACTGCTCCTCTGCTCCTATAACATCAGCTTCTTGTGAACGGTCATTTAGTAAATTGAAGATAGTTTTGGATTATCTGTGGATGGGTATAAATAAATCGAGTATCGAGTATCGAATTGCAGAGTTGCATTAGGGGGATCCCAATCAGATGCGGAAAAGTTAGGCATCCTGCCTAAACAACCACTTTTTGTGGGTATCAATTGATGAAACGACTGACATACAAGGCCGTTTCGTAGCAAACATTTTAGTGGGAATATTACACCCAGACAAAGATGTAAGCTGCACATTTTTTTTATTAAACGTCGTTTGTCTGGAACGCACAAATCACTCCAAAATTGCAAGAGCATTTGATATTCTTCGAAGGATAAAGTGGACGAAATAAATCTACGCGAGGTTGTCAAAAAATGGTCATTATTGACATACCGCAGAAACCAGATCTGACGTAAACACAGCATTAAATGTCTAGGAGTACTTTGAGAAGTTATAAATTTTTAACATAGCGGTCGTCAATTATTTGATTTTCAAAATACTGTACGTATTTTGCTGTTATCTTGATATCTTATGTAACATAAAAAAAAATTTTGAAATTTGGTTTGTACCATAAATTGTCCCACGTTATCTTAGGTTAATCAATTCTCATATAAATTTTATGCAGTCGGAAAATTTTTCTAGTGAGTCGGCATTTTTATGATATAATCTGGAGAATTTTTTAAATACTACGACTTTCAGAGGTTTTTCGTCGCAACAAATGCTTGATTTCATTCAAGATATACCAACCACTCTTTACATCGAGCCTCCTGTAGGCGGAAACATATCTGGCGAAGAGGATCTGAAGATGATTGTACTGGAGTCCCTGATAACGTATGCCCCTTTTTGATCAGAGCGTACATATTGTAGTACCATCGAATCGTAGCCGTTGTTCCGGTGAATATACAGGGCGAAATCAAATGCCCTTGGTTTTATGCCAGGAGTACTGTTCGTGGTATTACATATATAAATAAATTAGCGGTACCCGACAGATGATGTTCTGGGTCAACCTGGTTCACATTTTGGTCGATATCTCGAAAACGCCTTCACATATACAACCAAAGACCACTCCCTTTTAAAACCCTCATTAATACCTTTAATTTGATACCCATATCGTACAAACACATTATAGTCACCCCTGGTCCCATTTATTGGCGATGTCTCGAAAAGGCGTCCACCTATAGAACTAAGGCCCACTCCCTTTTAAAATACTCATTAATACCCTCCATTTGATACCCATGTCATACAAACACATTAAAGGGTTACCCTAGGTTCATTTTCCTACATGGTGATTTTCCCTTACTTTGTCTCCAAAGCTCTCAGCTGAGTATGTAATGTTCGGTTACAACCGAACTTAGCCTTCCTTACTTGTTATAACTAGTATAGTTCACTAGTGAATTTGATAATGTGACGCAGACGACCAAATTTATGCAATTCTTATTAAATTGCTTTGCAGTTTTAACTTTGCATCCTAACGTTAATATATTAAATTTACCCTACAACATTCTGATTACATTTTTTACATTCAATGAGTGCGCTTGGCATCTTCTTCGACTGAACTGATTTATTTCATATTTGTTATTTATGGAATTTATTTCAATTGATTTAATTAAATTTTTTCCCTTTATTAAATTGTCTCAGTTTCTTCATGCATTTGTGTGATTGTTAATATTGATTTGGTGTCTGGTCGACACATTGTTATCAGATGCAACGCAAATAGTTATTATCAATTTAATAACAAACACAAAGCGCATAATTTATTTAGCTTCATTCGCTTCATTGTAACCATAATAACTTACATATTCATGTATTTTTGTATAGACAGCCAATAGTGGGGTCATTTTTATTTCCACATTCTGATTAAACAGATTCTTCAACATTAAAAAATAAATAGCAGGCGTGATATACCTCCGAGATGATTTAGGCCAAGCTTCTTTTCCTACAAATTAGCATCACGGTAACTACATATTTTTTGCCGACCCTGAACGGCATCTGCAAGCAGATAAATTTTTGCTCAAAAGCTTTTCGTGGTATAAATACACGGAGGAGTGTTTGTCAAACCACTGATAACTGAAAAAAACTTTTTTTTTTAATATTTTGATGTTGCTTTTCCCGAGCCTTGGACCCAGAACCTTAAATACTAAAAGCGATGACGCGAAAACCTCCAAAAAATATATTTTTTTTAATTCGATGTAAATTTTATTTCGTTTAATGCTAATCCGTGAACCAGACGTCTGAGTAAGGATCAGTATACGGATTTTCTTGTATTATGTAATCGTAATATAGGATTATCTATGTGTTTGTAACCACTCATATTTTCGACTTTGTGATTAATTTGAGTGTTAAAGGTACACCAAATATGGCCTATTTCTTTATCAGAATAGTCGGTGTACTTTGGTAAATTTAGCGATTGCCGTTCTTTGCGTGGTCTTCAGCAACCAGATTGAGAAAGCATAGATGACAATTGGCATCGTAGCAGTATGTTTCTAAGTCATCTGCATACCCTTTTGTGTCAAATCCGTGGGTATCCAATGGGTAAGAAAGTGAGCTATGGGTACTGCCCATACGCGAGAGAAGAGTACACTCCCTTGAGGGTATCCACTACACCGAAAGTGAAAAGCCGCGAAAATCAATCGAACTACAGATCAATCCAACCCAAATTTCTGTAAATTTTTAGCCATCGCCAATAGCTGTTCAATCAACTTCGCACAAAATGTTGACTCTTTCAAATGAACAGCAGTCATACGTCAGCTTGTTAAGCTCTGTTAGCTTTACAATTATTACTGTCATCCTAACGTCCGGTTCTTCAGTGCAAGCTTAAACTCCCTACCACTTCGGCCGCTTAAGGTCAGATAAGGAGTAAAATTTTATGTTATCGAACAATGTGGCAAGGTTAAACTCTAGTCAGCTTTAACTGTACTTTAAACTTGCACCGAAAAACTCAGCCTAAGAATACCATTGACATTTGTTCCCAGTTGAAATAATGACCGAAATGAGAACTTTTAACAGAAAAAGCAGTTGTATTGTTTGAAAATCTGTAGTTTTTACAGTATATGCTAACTTGCGACAGACACTTTCTCTTCTAATGAAATGACTAAACAAATTTGGTCTCTTCATAAAAACTCGATCGAATTGACCATAATACGATACATTTAACCCAATGCCTTCAATTCAAGAACAAGCAAACTGATTTGTTGATTTTACTAGCACAACACCCAGCAAAGTATTATAACGTTCTGTTTCAAGATTGTTGCCTTTTTGAGAATACAAAATAAATCCTAATGATAAGGCGACGGAAGTTGCTCGATCCCCCGGTTTTGATATGAATACGATCTTAACGTCTTTCCACCTGTTTGGAATATAGCCTAAAAGTAGCAGACAAGGATAGACCTTATCTGATGGTAGACTCGCTTGGCGGTGGTAAGCTTTGTTGTAAGACTTTTATCTCTATAACTTATGGTAGCCAAGCTTCCCATTATAAGTGAGTATTGATAGCCTATATGTAATTCTGTTTTGTTCCCATCTGTTAGTTTTTTTTTCAGAGTGTCAACTACATTTCGCAATGTTCTCTGTAGATAACTTATTCGATCTTCTAAATTCTTTGCTGTATGATGTTAGAGCGATTCCCAACATCCCTTAATTCCCTAATTTCTGTTTATTTCTGGTTCAGCGAAATATAGCACAGACCGTAGTGTTAACAAAGTAATAAATTATAAAGGAATCTATGCAATACAGGTTGGGTGGCAACCAAGGCGAATTCAGTACCAGGTGGTGTTATCCCATCAGCTGATTGCTGCTTCTTGCTATTTTCCATACAACGCTTTTGTACAACAGTATGCCAATTAATTAATCAAAATCAATGCTTATCTTCTTTTGACTTGACAATGTTCTGCACGGCGAATTGCATGTGGAATGCGCTTTTCCATCACCTCGTATAGATTCGCCTTGGTGAACATAACCAACATCATCGTAATCGTAATTATCCTGCTGTTTTGTCCTTCTCTCTTTAGGCTCTCTGTTTAGCTGCTTAGGATCTCTCTTCTTCAATTTCGTCTCACTTTTCTACCATGTCATCTATTTTATCTTTCTCTTTATCAGCTTTCTACATCTCCGATTTTGGTTTTCTGATTTTGCTCATTTCCATTAACTCAACCATATTAATAGTTCAATCATTACACTTGAGATCGAAATAAAAAATACTTAGTTCCCGGCATTGCCCGAAATGAAATCCCGAAAATTCCTTGATCGAAGAAATCCAAAAAATTTACAATTCTAGTGTGACGTTATAAACGAATTATTATCACACCTAATCAAACAACATGAATAAATAAATTGCGCAAGTGTGAAGCGAAGTGCAAAAGTTCTAATGAAACAAATTGAGATATTCACAAAGTATTTGTATGTAAAGTTATTAAGACACACACAAACACGCTTACAAATAAAAGTGGCTCATTTGACAGATATTCAATTGCGCCGAACTTAAACGCTGTTTATTGTAGCAAAGGTTGATTATCTCATGAAGTTTTGAATACGAGTAGGCATGACAGCGAGTAGGCGGCCGCCGTGGTGTGGTAGCGTGTTCCGCTATCCACACCGAAGATTCTGGGTTCACGCGCCGAGCAAAGCAACATCAAAATTTTAGAAACAAGTTTTTTCACTTCCCTTCGGAAGTGTTTGGCAAGTACTCCCAAGTGTATTTCTGCCATGAAAAGCTCTCAGTGAAAACTCGTCTGCCTTGCGGTTGCCGTTCGGACGCAGAGGAGCACGACGCAAATTGGAAGAGAACCTCGGCCTAAAATCTCTTCGGAGGTTATCGCGCCATATATATATTTTTTTTTATTTTATTTATTTATGACAGCCACATTGTCAGATTTTATAAACATTTGTTTATATAAGTACATATTTTTATTTTATGTACATATAATGTTACCTTTATCTTTACATATAATAAAATTGTAACAGGTTGATGTCTGTACATTGAAGATATACAAGAAAAACTGAGAGGAGAGGTCGTTATTGGACCAACGGAACCCAAATCTACAATTTTTAGAATTTTTGTCTGTCTGTCTGTTTGATTGTCCGGGCATCACGTAAAAACTACTGGTTAGAATTGCATGAAACTTCACCATTCTATCACATGACGTCTAACTTAAAACTTAGGATATCTCACCCAGTTCCCGAGTTATTGCCCAAAATGTGGACCCCGGGTTACCAAAAATGTTGTTTTTTTTTACCATTATGCCCACCACACACAAAAACTAATCAATTGAATTGAATGAAACCACTATTATATTACTAGACGTCTATCCTAAAATTTAAGACAACTCTCATCAGGATATCTTATCCGGTTCCAGAGTTATTGTCCCAAATGTGACCCAAAATTAGTTTTTCCAACATGGGTGTCAAACGAAAGGTAGAAATGAGTACTACACTGTGATGTGAGATCTATTTCAATATCTCAAATTATTTCGGAGATTTCGCACAAAATGTGTAGATGGGCAATCGTAAAATTCGTTTATAAAATATGCCTATCAAATGCACGGTACTGGGACTGGGATTAGGACTAGGACTGGGACTGAGACTGAGACTCGGAGTGGGACTGGGACTGAGACTCGGAATGGAACTGGAACAAAATACATACCACCCTCTGGGACTGGCAATAAGATATGAAGAAGAATGAGAAAAACTTGAGAGAGGAGAAAAGAGAGAAGGAGACTGAGAAAGAGATAGAATGAGAGGAAGATGGAGATAGATGGAGCGAAAAATACGGAGGGAGGTGTGAATACAAAGATTAGGAAAAAGTAGAGGGGCGAGGGCAGAGTTAGACGGAATAAGCTTATTAAAACGTATGCAGATAGACCAAATTTAGGGCAGAACAACGTCTGCCGGGTCTGCTAGTATTCAATAAAACTAGTTTATTTGCATAAAAGTGTTGGCATTGTAAAACAAATTATTTTCGTTAAATGTCGTATGTTATATTTGCCGTTATCATGTTCTAAGCGCATGTTAACTTTTTTATTAACTTTTTTTTTTGTTTTTATTGCATGCATATTATAATTCATTTAATTTATTGCTGTTTACTTGCGCTAACAAATATCGGTGAAATGCTTTGCGTATTTAAAAAATAATTTAATCCAGTTAAACTTCTTCTTTGTTTGAAAACGTGATTGACCTTTCCAGACGATATTGATGACTTTTACATTTGCTTATGGCAGATTTACGACAGTTGCAGATTTAAACTCATAAAAAAGAGGGAATATAAATATTGTAACGAATTTCGGGGGATAATTATGCACCTTCTGCTAACGTGAGTGGTCTTTATTTAGACTACTTTGTGAGTAGTACTTTACAAATTCAATTACAGTTCACTACTAGCGTGTTTAAATCAAAACTGCTTAGTTATTCCTCAGCTTGCGCTGCTTTTATACCCTCTGTTACCTCGTTAGCATATTTCTCTTTAGGTTTAGGACGTTTCACGCACATGCCTTCTAGAAAAGTGGTATCTCAGTTTATTCTGTAGTTTATGCTTTTCTTCTAGTCATATGATCTTAGCTGCCGGCTACATATGGAATATTCTTCGCTGCCTTGCACATAAGTGTGGCTGCTTGCTGTTTTTGTGGTTGTGATTATTTACTAACAGGATAGTGATGCTAATATTCGCCACCCACTATATGTTTCAAACTGGTAATTTCACATGCTTCATCAAATTTTTATTACGTATGTATTTAGTTGTACAGCTAAAAACAGCAAAATAGGAACACGACAAGGTTTCTAAGGCTGGGTGCGAGTTCGCCTAAATTTTAGGTACTTAAACTAATATTCCACTAGAATCTTCCAGCACTGCTACAGTTAAGACAAAAAGTTGTCGAAACTGTGCGAGTTATGTAATTTGACAACTAAATATTGTTTGTATACAAAATTGCGATGTACTCATATATGCATGCTTCAACAGGGCAGGGGTCAAGGGAGGGACACCATCCCGAAATAGAAGTACAAGAAAATGTAGCATCTCCAGCCTATAAAGCCTTTTTTCGGGGCATCGCGAAGCACGTGGGGAGGGACGGTTGCCACTATCTCAAGCTGAGCACTATTATGTGACTAATATTGGGTGGACCCAAATAGCTTATTTTAAAGCGGCGGTGGGGCGCTGAGGAGTATGATCCAAGGATCCAATTATTATTCCGCCAGAATTAAAGCGAAGCTATTTGGAACCATCACTACACTATTCAGGAATCAATCGGACACCATTTGTGGCTTGAATACAACTTTGGTCTATATGGCACCTCTTATGAATGCACAGTCGCATTTTGTTTACATTTACAAACTAAAACAAGTAAGGAAGGTTAAGTTCGGGTGTAACCGAACATTACATACTCAGTTGAGAGCTATGGTGACAACATAAGGGAAAATAACAATGTAGGAAAATGAACCGAGGGAAACCCTGGAATGTGTATCAAATGAAAGGCATTAAAGAGTATTTTATGAGGGAGTGGGCCATAGTTCTATAGGTGGACGCCATTTAGGGATATAGCCATAAAGGTGGACCAGGGGTGACCCTAGAATTTGTTTGTACATTATGGGTATCAAAAGAAAGGTGTTAATGAGTATTTTAAAAGAGAGTAATCCTTAGTTCCATAGGTGGACGCCGTTTCGAGATATCGCCACAAAGGTGGACCAGGGGTGACCCTAGAATTTGTTTGTACATTATGGGTATCAAAAGAAAGGTGTTAATGAGTATTTTAAAAGGGAGTAATCCTTAGTTCCATAGGTGGACGCCGTTTCGAGATATCGCCATAAAGGTGGACCAGGAGTGACCCTAGAATTTGTTTGTACAATATGGGCATCAAACGAAAGGTGTTAATGAGTATTTTAAAAGGGAGTGGGCCTTAGTTCTATAGGTGGATGCCGTTTCGAAATATCGCCATAAAGGTGGACGAGGGGTGACTCTAGAATGTGTTTGTACGATATGGGTATCAAACGAAAGGTGTTAATGAGTATTTTAAAAGGGAGTAATCCTTGGTTCCATAGGTGGACACCGTTTCGAGATATCGCCATAAAGGTGGACCAGGGTGACTCTAGAATGTGTTTGTACGATATGGGTATCAAACGAAAGGTGTTAATGAGTATTTTAAAAGGGAGTAATCCTTGGTTCCATAGGTGGACGCCGTTTCGAGATATCGCCATAAAGGTGGACCAGGGGTGACTCTAGAATGTGTTTGTACGATATGGGTATCAAACGAAAGGTGTTAATGAGTATTTTAAAAGGGAGTAATCCTTAGTTCCATAGGTGGACGCCGTTTCGAGATATCGCCATAAAGGTGGAGCAGGGGTGACCCTAGAATTTGTTTCTACAGTACGGGTATCAAAAGAAAGGTGTTAATGAGTATTTTAAAAGGGAGTAATCCTTATTTCCATAGGTGGACGCCGTTTCGAGATATCGCCATAAAGGTGGGCCAGGGTGACTCTAGAATGTGTTTGTACGATATGGGTATCAAACGAAAGGTGTTAATGAGTATTTTAAAAGGGAGTAATCCTTAGTTCCATAGGTGGACGCCGTTTCGATATATCGCCATAAAGGTGGACCAGGGGTGACCCTAGAATTTGTTTGTACAATATGGGTATCAAAAGAAAGGTGTTAATGAGTATTTTAAAAGGGAGTAATCCTTAGTTCCATAGGCGGACGCCGTTTCGAGATATCGCCATAAAGGCGGACCAGGAGTGACCCTAGAATTTGTTTGTACAATATGGGCATCAAACGAAAGGTGTTAATGAGTATTTTAAAAGGAGTGGGCCTTAATTCTGCAGGGAAATATCGCCATAAAGGTGGACCAGGGGTGACTCCAGAATGTGTTTGAACGATATGGGTATCAAACTAAAGGTATTAATGAGGGTTTTAAGTGGTGGTCGCATTTTCGAGATATCGTCATAACGGTGGACCAGGGGTGACCCTAGAATTTGTTTGTACAATATGGGTATCAAAAGAAAGGTGTTAATGAGTATTTTAAAAGAGAGTAATCCTTAGTTCCATAGGTGGACGCCGTTTCGAGATATCGCCATAAAGGTGGGCCAGGGGTGACTCTAGAATTCGTTTGTGCAATATGGATATGAAACGAAAGGAGTTAATGAGTATTTTAAAAGAGAGTGGGCCTTAGTTCTATAGGTGGACGCCTTTTCGAGAGTATCGCAATAAAGGTGGACCAGGGGTGACTCTAGACTTTGTTTGTACGATATGGGTATCAAATGAAAGGTGTTAATGAGTATTTTTAAAAGGGAGTGGGCCTTCGTTCTATAGGTGTTCGCCTTTTCGAGATATCGCCATAAAGGTGGACCAGAGGTGACTTTAGAATATGTTTGTACGATATGGGTATTAAATAAAAGGTGTTAATGAGTATTTTAAAAGGGCGTTGGGGCTTAGTTCTATAGGTGGACGCCTTTTCTAGATATCGCCATAAAGGTGGACCAGGGGTGACTCTACAATGAGTTTGTACGATATGGGTATCAAATTAAAGGTATTAATGAGAGTTTTAAAAGGGAGTGGTGTGAAGGCGTTTTCCAGATATCAACCAAAATGTGGACCAGGGTGACCCAGAACATCATCTGTTGGATACCGCTAATTTATTTATATATGTAATACCTGCCAAGATTTTAAGGGTTTTTTATTTCGCCCTGCAGAACTTTTTCATTTTCTTCTACTTAATATGGTAGGTGTCACAACCATTTTATAAAGTTTTTTTCTAAATTTATATTTCGCGTCAATAAAACAATCCAATTATCTTACCATGTTTCATCCTTTTTTCGTATTTGGTATAGAATTATGGCATTTTTTCATTTTTCGTAATTTTCGATATCGAAAAAGTGGGCGTGGTCATAGTCGGATTTCGTTCATTTTTCATACCAAGATAAAGTGAGTTCAAGTAAGCACGTGAACTAAGTTCATTAAAGATATGTCGATTTTTGCTCAAGTTATCGTGTTAACGGCCATGCGGAAGGACAGACGGACGACTGTGTATAAAAACTGGGCGTGGCATCAACCGATTTCGCCCATTTTCACAGAAAACAGTTAACGTCATAAAATCTATGCCCCTACCAAATTTCAAAGGGATTGGTTAATTTTTGTTCGACTTATGGCGTTAAAAGTATCCTAGACAAATTAAATGAAAAAGGGCGGAGCCACGCCCATTTTGAAATTTTCTTTTATTTTTGTATTTTGTTGCACCATATCATTACTGGAGTTGAACGTTGACATAATTTACTTATATACTGTAAAGATATTAAATTTTTTGTTAAAATTTTACTTAAAAAAAAAATTTTTTTAAAAGTGGGCGTGGTCCGATTTTGCTAATTTTTATTAGGCAGACATATAGTAATAGGAGTAACGTTCCTGCCAAATTTCATTATGATATCTTCAACGACTGCCAAATTACAGCTTGCAAAACTTTTAAATTACCTTATTTTAAAAGTGGGCGGTGCCACGCCCATTGTCCAAAATTTTACTAATTTTCTATTCTGCGTCATAAGTTCAACTCATCTACCAAGTTTCGTCGCTTTAGCTGTCTTTTGTAATGAATTATCGCACTTTTTCGGTTTTTCGAAATTTTCGATATCGAAAAAGTGGGCGTGGTTATAGTCCGATATCGTTCATTTTAAATAGCGACCTGAGATGAGTGTTCAGGAACCTACATACCAAATTTCATCAAGATGCCTCAAAATTTACTCAAGTTATCGTGTTAACGGACGGACGGACGGACGGACGGACATGGCTCAATCAAATTTTTTTTCGATCCTGATTATTTTGATATATGGAAGTCTATATCTATCTCGATTCCTTTATATATGTACAACCAACCGTTATCCAATCAAACTTAATATACTCTGTGAGCTCTGCTCAACTGAGTATAAAAAATGAAATGAAAAACTCAAAAATGATTTTTTTTTTTACAATTTGACATTTAAATTTAGGTTGAATAGTATGCTCCATGGCGGAACGATACAAGGTGGCAGCATGGCGACATACCTACAAACATAAATAAAAATTCCATGTACTTTGTTTTTGTAAATTCGATGGACAAATGTCAAAATCGTACTGCGCCGAAAGTTGATGTATCAAATCAAATAAAAAAAGTCTATAATCAGCTGTTCCATGCTGCCACCTTGTATCGATCCGCCATGGTATGCTCAAACAAATTCTAAATTTTCTATTTTGCACTGCCTTACCGACAGTTTCCTGTCGTTTAGGTTTTTAGTGAAACGCTTCCTTAATAGTCCCAAAATATACCAAATTGCCCTAAATAATTTCCGAAATGTTCACGAAAAAATGCTCAAAGTTGTTCCGAAATGGTTCCAAATCATCTCAACATAGTTCAGAAGGAAATCCCGAAAAAGTCACAAGGTACGCCCGAAGTGTTCTCGACTTCACCCATATTGGTCTTTAAGTAGTGGTCCCTTAATAACCCAAAATGATCTCCAAACTATATAGAAGTAATGGTCCCGAAATAACCCAAATTGATCTCCAAATAATCTCGGTAGCAACTACAAAATAAACTTTGAAAAAGTTTTCAAATAGACCCGAAATAGTATTCAAGGAGTTCTAAAAGGTATCCGACATGGTTCCGCAAAAGTCTCAATAATCCGAGATAATCCTATCCTAATACTATCGGGTTATCTAATTCCTAACTAGTGCCGAAATAATTTCAAAATTATATAGTTCCGGAATCATACCAACTTAGGGTTGAGAGGATCTCGAAGACATTTGAACCGATACCACAGTGTACATCATCATGACACCATAATCATTCCAAAAAGGTCCGTAACTAGTCCCAAAACATCACAAAATTATTCCAAAAGCGATCCCAAACTGAGATACTGACATCATTGTAAAAATAGTTCCAACGAATCCCAAAGAAGGCCCCTTAATAGTGCCGATTACATCTTCGAAATTGCAACGAATGACTCGAGCTCGTGAAATAATAGTCCCTTCATTTTATAGAAATATACACAATGTCTTAAACTGTTTTACAACACACACAAAAACAGTCTGTATTCTTGCCTTCTATGCCTGAGGAAGCGAGAAATGTGACAAATAAGCCAGAAAGGCGGCAGCTGAAAAGTCATTGTGACCTACACCAATTTCGGGCTGTAGTAAAATAGGGGCTTTGAAAATAAAACAGTTAAATGGGAACACTGACGTCAGAGGATTGAATCTAACGCCAAACGCTTTAAGGTAGTAATTGGCCTATCCAGGAAAAATAATAGGAAACCGAACAGACAAAAGCCTTAACTAGTCAACTGTTCCTTTAATGCCACCTCTAGAACTTAGAGAGAAATGTGGGGTGGAACCCACGGGCATAAGCTGGTTACTTTATATTTTCAAACTCATCGAACTTTACAAACACAATAACTTAATCATGGCTGTTCACTTGACATCCTCAATTTATATTCCTTGCCGCGTACGTCTGGTTTAAATGAACGACCTGCTAACGAGCGCTTCTGATAAATTTGATTATCTTAGTTGTGAGCGTAAAAATGTTATTTACTTTTTTCCTTAAACAAATCGACGTAAATGTTGTGAAGTAGCCAAGTGTTTTTAAGTTTGTTTGTATTAAGTTTTGAGTGAGAAAATCAATTGTCAGTAAAATGTTCAGCTAGGGAATGGTCAAGTTTAGTGTACGTGCTTTGATGATATTTTGCACAACGGACTTTTATAATTTTATTATTAGAAAATAGTATTCATATATTTATATATTTTGTACATATGTATGTATGTTTAAGACTGAAATTTGTCATACTGGATAATTGTGGTATTTCCCCCAAAGCTTTCAGAGCAAAATTTTGCACACATGAGTACAAAAACCTTCATAATTAAATTTGCTTACTTTATTTATTTATTTACAGCACTGAAGAGAAAAATAGCAGTGGCAGCTTTTATCAAAGCGGAAGCATTGCTATTAAATAAATTCCTAAAAGTACAACGTCACTAAGTTCTGTTGAACGCGCCTGAAAATATTCCACACAATTTAGATTGAAAACGTATAGTATATATACGTTTTATAACGAATTTAGTGAAACTCCGCTTATTTTACACCTTCTACTAACGTACGTATCGCTAAACTGTTGAATAAACAACTCCAATATTCAATAATGCAAAATGGTCTGTATTAGACTACTTTGAAAGTACTTCACAATAACACTTATACTTCGCAACCAATAGCGTTCTTAAATCAAACTGATTACGGACAACTCAGCTTCTGCTGCTTTTATACTCTCTGCCCAAATGTCTAGAAGTTTCTTCTTCTAGAATCCTCTATTGGTCACCAGCCATGCGCGCGTGTTTTTGTATTGTGTAACCATATGCGTGTGTATATGTGAGCTAAGTAGTAGCTGATGATATTTGTTTGTATCTCTCTGCTGCTTGTACATACATAAGTGTGGCAGCTTGCTTTATTGTTGTTGTTGCTTTATTTACTTAGTATCAGATTAGTGATGTGGGTATCACTTAGTGTTACTTATATTCGTCACAGTATGTATTCAATTTTGTATTAAAGGAACAAAAAGGCAATAATTAGAAACCAATTACAAGGTGTGCAGCGAGGCATTCATATGACTGAGCGGATAGAGATATCTGCCTTTACACTGGTATGAAGTATAAATGTTGGAGATTTCGACTTCAATACTCAGCCTTCTGAAAAGATGGCTGATGAAGAAGTGAAATTCAGAAGCATGTCCTAGTAGCAATTGCCGTGTGAAAATTTTGAACCTGGCTCTCTAATTAAATACATAATTCAGAGCACTCCAAATAAAATGTTCGAGTTTTCATAAAATCTTCCCCAATTTTCGAAAATGTTTTTGAAATTGATTAACAAAGTTTCAGTAACAAATTTCATCGAAGTTTTATCTTAATATGAAAAAATTTAATTTTAATTTTAAATAAACTCCGAAGAGGCTTTAGGCCGAGATTCTCTTCCAATTTGCGGCGTGATCATTTTAATTTTCCTACAAATTGTTTTTTATGCCGACCCCGAATGGCATCTGCAAAACAGATGAGTTTTCACTGAGAGATTTTCATGGCTGAAATACACTCGTAGTGATTGCCAAATACTGCCGAGGGGCGACGCCGCTTAAAAAAAGTGTCTTCTAATTGAAAAAACTTGTTTCTAAAATCTTGATGTTGCTTTTCCCGGGGCGTAAACCCAGGATCTTCGGTGTGGTAGGCGGAACACGATACCATCACACCACGGCGGCCGCCGTATATATCGAAAATAAAAATAAAGTAAAACAAGTAAGGAAGACTAAGTTCGGGTGTAACCGAACATTACATACTCAGCTGAGAGCTTTGGAGACAAAATAAGGGAAAATCACCATTTAGCAAAATGAACCTAGGGTAACCCTGGAATGTGTTTGTATGACATGTGTATCAAATGGAAGGTGTTAATGATTATTTAAAACGTAGTGGGCCTTAGTTCTATAGGTGGATGCCTTTTCGAGATATCGCAATAAGGGTGGACCAGGGGTGACTCTAGAATGTGTTTATACGATATGGGTATCAAATTAAAAGTATTAATGAGGGTTTTAAAAGGGAGTAGCCGTTAGTTGTAGATGTGAAGGCGGTTTCGAGATATCGACCAAAATATGGACCAGGGTGACCTAGAACATCGGGTACCGCTAATTTATTTATATATGTAATACCACGAACAGTATTCCTGCCAAGATTCCAAGGGCTTTTGATTTCGCCGTGCAGAACTTTTTCATTTTCTTCTACTTAATATGGTAGGTGTCACACCCATTTTACAAAGATTTTTCTAAAGTTATATTTTGCGTCAACAAACCAATCCAATTACCATGTTTCATCTCTTTTTTCATATTTGGTACGGAATTATGGCATTTTTTTCATTTTTCGTAATTTTCGATATCGGAAAAGTGGGCGTAGTCATTGTCGGATTTCGGCCATATTTTATACCAAGATAAAGTGACTTCAGATAAGTACGTGAACTAAGTTTAGTTAAGATATATCGTTTTTTGCGCAAGTTATCGTGTTAACGGCCGAGCGGAAGGACAGGCGGTCGACTGTGTATAAAAACTGGGCGTGGCTTCAACAGATTTCGCCCATTTTCACAGAAAACAGTTATCGTCATAGAATCTATGTCCCTACCAAATTTCACAAGGATTGGTAAGTTTTTGTTCGACTTATGGCATTAAAAGTATTCTAGACGAATTAAATGAAAAAGGGCGGAGTTACGCCCATTTTGAAATTTTCTTTTCCCTTTGTATTTTGTTGCACCATATCATTAGTGGAGTCGAATGTTGACATAATTTACTTTTATACTGTAAAGATATTAAATTTTTTGTTAAAAAAAAAATTTTTTTTTTTAAAGTGGGCGTGTTCGTCATCCGATTTCGCTAATTTTTTTTAGCACACATATAGTAGTAGGAGTAACATGCCTACCAAATTTCATCATGATATCTTCAACGACTGCCAAATTACAGCTTGCAAAACTTTTAAATTACCTTCTTTTAAAAGTGGGCGGTGCCACGCCCATTGTCCAAAATTTTTCTAATTTTCTATTTTGCGTCATAAGGTCAACGCACCTACCAAGTTTCATCGCTTTATCCGTCTTTGGTAATGAATTATCGCACTTTTTCAGTTTTTCGAAATTTTCGATATCGAAAAAGTGGGCGTGGTTGTAGTCATATTTCGTTCATTTTAAATAGCGATCTGACGTGAGCGCCCAGGAACCAACATACCAAATTTCATCAAAATACCTCAAAATTTACTCAAGTTATCGTGTTTACAGACGGACGGACGGACGGACATGGCTAAATGAATTTCTTTTTCACCCAGATCATTTTGATATATAGAAGTCTATATCTATCTCGATTAGTTTATGCCATTACGGATTACCGTTATGGGAACAAAGTTAATATACTCTGTGAGCTCTGCTCAGCTGAGTATAAAAATAAGAATTTTATTGACGAAATCGCCACTGTTACACTGCACACATTACAGAGGCGTAGAGAGATGCATGGTGTCTTATTTAAGGTAAAACTTGCAGCCCATATGTTAAAACTAGTAAACTCCATTTCGATAGTAATCATTCAAAAGTTATATTAAAATTTCAAGTTGTTGCTCCGAAAAAAGCGTTTTTACTAGTTTTATACGTATGACCCACTATGGTGATCGGAATCTCGTCCTTTCCGACATCATCAATAACGTTGCTCTAATTTAAATTGAACTATATAGTATGTTCATGAGAATCCGTATAATGTGTATCTTCTATTTATGTTTGTTATTATATATAGTTTGTAAGAGCTGTAGAGTAAATAAGTAATTAATATCAGTGAGCCCCATGCTGGACGCCATTCTTACTTGGTAGTAATTTTCGAAATTACAATAATTCGTCCTCCTAATTGGCGCTGCAAACTTAAAATGTATGAACATTTAATAAAATATGTAAAAATAAATACTTTTGCATTAAAATGTAAAAATATAAAAATCATAATACGTTCCTCAGAACCTAAAAAGTGTAGACTTTTGAGTATGTAGATGGTTTTTTTTTATGTCTATGCCCTCAATTTTTAGTTCTAATGATAAGGAAATAATTTTATAAGTTCGGATGATGTTATTTATTTTCAAATGTATTTCAAAAAACAACAAAAATTACAATAATGCGACACCTTCAATCATTTGCCCAGTTATGTAATGCTGATAGCTGTTTTCAAGCATATTTACGAAAGTCAGTGTTAAGTCCTAAACAATAAAATAATACTAACATTTGATTCATTTCGTTGATGATTTAGTTTCTTAGTCGATTTTCAACACTTTTTTGCACTTACTTAAGATAGCGCGCTACCGATAAGATACGAACAAACATAAAAAAAGAACCGGCAATTGTAGTTGCTTTTAAAAGCCACTTTTTTACTTCTAGATATTCATTACATTGCTAAATGGTAAATGATAAATACCTGAAAACGAAGAAAAATTGATATTGATTTTGCGCCATTGAAACGCTTTCCTTAATCTAGACAAATAATTTTCTTAGAAATAAAAAAATCTGGTTATAGCAAAAATTTTCTTATGAATAGATAAAAAAATAAAATTAAATGTGCAACTGTCATGGAAATGGATTTCGAGTCAAGGTCCTCAACTTCACAGCCGATTGCTCTAACCACTGTGCTATCTCGTGCATGTAAATATTGTGAAAAATATTCAATCAATTATTCTCCATTGAAAAATTTGAAGGAAATTGTTTTCCCAAATTAATGAAAAGTTTTATACAAAAATTAGAAATTCTTACTCATTCCCCAATTTAAGAATTTTTTTTAAGGAAATGTTTTCCTCATTCTAAACTTTGTTCATCTCCCTTGAGAGCTCAAGAAGGTTTCGAAAATTAAAACAAAAAACATTGTCTTCATATTTTATACGACTAGCAGACCCGGCAGACGTTGTTCCACTCTAGCTTTGGTCTATCTGTATAACTTTTAAGCAGTTTTTACCTCTTACTCTCCCTTTCCTTATCTTTTTATTCACTCTTTCCTTTGCTTTTTGTTTTCTGCGCCTCTTTCTCCATTTCCATCCTTCTCCTCAGTTGTTTTCCTCTCCATCTATACCTATCTCTCTATATTCGTCTAACTCTACCTCTTTCTCCTTCCCTCTTCTCCCTAGTTCTTCTTACTCTTCTTCATCCCTTGTTCCAAATCTCCCAGTCCCATTCGGACCCTGCTCCATATCCCGGAAAAAAAGTTAGGTAAATAATTATCTACGCAAAGGACTTTCTATATACCAAATTTTAGACAAATCGAACCGTAATTAGAATTTCCCGGAAAGAAACTTCACAAGAGCGCTATCCTATCTTTCAAGTTGGATCACGCTGCACACGGTGTGCAAATTTTATTAAAATCGGTTAAATAGTTAAGGAGTCCATCGCGGACAAACAACGTGACATGAAATTTAAATTTCTAAGATATATCATTTTCAGGTTAAATTAAACTTTTTTCAAATAAAATGAAACAAACTCTCCTAATCAAATTAAATGTTTTTCTTTGCAAATTAAACTTTTTTCATTTCAAATAAAACTTCTAATGAAACTTTTTTTCAAATCAAATGAACTTCTGTTATTTCAAATGAATTTTTTTCAAATCAATGGAACCTTTTTCAAATTAATGAAACTTTTTTCAAATTAATGAAACTTTTTTCTTACCAAATGAAACTTTTTTTAAATCAAATCAAATATTTTTCAAATCTATTGAACCTTTTTTCAAATCAATAAATATTTTTTCAAGTCAAATGAATTTTTTTTAAAATCATATTAAACTCTCTTCAAATCAAATTAAGCTTTCTTTAAATCAAATGAAGCTTCTGTCATTTAAATTAAACATTTCTTAAATCAAAGGATTTTTTTTTAAATCAAAGGATTTTTTTTTAAATCAAATAATCTTTTTTTAAATCAAATGAGATTTTTTTCAAATCTAATGAAACTTTTTTCATATCAAATTAAACTTTTCAAATTAAATGAAACTTTCCTCAAATCAAATTAAACTACTTATATTTTTGATGAAACTTTTCCAAATCAAATGAAACTTTTTTGAAATCAAATGAAACTGTCTTTAAATCTTTTTCTTTTCAAAAAAAAATTTAAACTTTTTTTAATTCAATGAAACTTTTTTCAAATCAATTGAAATTTTTTTCAAATCAATTGAATTTTTTTTTTTTCAAATCAATTGAATTTTTTTTTTTTTTTTTTCAAATCAATTGAAACTGTTTTCATTTCAAATTAAAAAATTTTTTAGTTCAGATTTCAGATCAGATCCGCAGGTTTTGAACCTTGCTTTTACACACATATATCGACTGCTGAGTGGAGTATCAGCCTATCTCGTTTGCCGATTTAAAAACGCTTTGTATAAGAAACCTTTTCAAAAACAACCTATTTCATATTTTGAAATTGCTATCTCAGAATTTGTTTTCAAAAACGACCTATAAGGGCATAATTCAGTACATTTTGCCGAGAAACAGGACGTCTATAAAAAAAAAATCTTAGATAGGGCAAATCTAAAATAGGGCGTTGTTGAATGAAACAAGTTCTGATATAGAGCGTCTCAGGAAAATATTTTGAGGTAGGTCGTAGGTTAAGCTGGCAGCCGAAATAAGTTGATTTTCCACTGAACAGTCCATAAGTATTATCTATGCCTCAGAATTTCTTCCATATAAAAAATTAGTATGAAAGAGAGGAAATTCTGAAAATTCCATTGAAAATAATTATCAAAAATCAATGCAAATTTCGAGAGACTTATAACTTGTGCTTTATAACTAAACTTCTTACTTTATTTCAATCTCAAAATTTTACGTAAAAAATTTTAAAGTTTCATGCAGACTAGAACTTTAGAAATATTTCGAAAACATTTTTGAGATTGGTTAGCATGATTTCAGTCTCGTATTTTTTTCTTAAATTTTCGAAAATAAAAAGAGAAGGACTTTAATGACTAAATTTGATAAAAAATTAAATTTAAATTTAAATTACACATTTTTTATCTTAACTAAACTTAAGCCGTGAAAATAAAAGACTTACCGTCACCTAAGTTTACTTACAGATACGAGATCACACATAAAGGAACTTAAAAATATGAAACATATCATTACCATGCCCAGTTCAAAATCAATGGATAGCTAAAATAAATATTTTGTATGGCAAACAATAATTTCATTGACATTTACAAAAGATAACAAATGTCTTCGTTGATTTTTCTTAATTACACATTCCTTATTCATAGAAATACGTGTAAACGTGTGAGGGGTGCGTCACTAAAAATTAGTGCACACATTGGAATTTGTTTTTGAGCCACGCATTCATTAGTCTACTAAATTGCTATTATAGTCATATTTATCGCCTAACATTAGGTTATAATACCTATAAATCATCAGTATACATATAACACCGTCGATATTTGTATGGTGTCTCAAAGTTAGACGACTGTGAATAAAATATATATATGAAGAAAATACAACATACAATTATTGCGATATACCCCGATGTGATCCTGAAAACAGTTTCGAAACTGGCAGGAAAATAATCTTGAAACAGCCTCGAAAAGGTCCCGAAATTATAGCGCACAATCGCAAAGTAGTCCAAAGACGAATCCGCAATATAGTGCATTCTTTAAGACTTCCCTGAAATGTTTTTTTACGATATGACTCCAAAATGGTCTTCAAATATTTCTTAAAACAATCTCGAAATATTCCGATTCCCGAACAGTCTCGAATGGGCTCCGAAATAGTCCGGAACTAATTTCGAAAACAATGTCGAAAGTTTCAGCTCGAAACTATACGCAGATAGGCTCGAGAGAGTCATGAAATGGTCTCAGCGGTATTACTGTAAAAACAATCAAGAAACCGATCTGAAAAAGTTCTGAGAAGATCTGGATCACAATCCCTAAACGGACCCAAAATAGTCAAATATAAATCTTGAAATAGTCCCGAAACGGTAATAAAACAATCCCGGCACCGTTCCTAGATAGTCCTAAAGTAATTTAGAAATTGTTCCGAAACGATTCCGAACATATTCCTTAAGTAATCTAGATAATCTCGCAATGTTAGGGATCTTGAAATAGTCCTGAATCGATCCAGACAACAATCCGCAATAATGATTCTCAAACAGTCCCGAAATATTTCCAAAGTTATTTGGATTTTACACTGTTCACTTCTCCATATCAGATAGGCCCCAATTTAAGTGACCTAGATACCAAAAATTCATAGACCACGATGAATCTGACCCACATGACAAATGTTACAAATATATTACTGGTCGGAGCCCTTGCTTTGCCCCCTGTTTATAGGTCTGACGTTAATACATTTAGAGTTATGTCGATTTATAAAAAAGTTCTAATAAGCTTGGAGGGATAGAAATGTCTACTCGCCACTGCTTTCAAATTTGATTTTACATCTATCTGTATTCCCCACATACCAAATATAATTGTTCTCGGACAATATAAGCTTTGGGTTGTCACGATTTATAAAAGCGGTCAAAGTACGAGTGGAAGGGGTTTCTGGGCCGCTAACCAGGATACAAATCTTATTTGTATAGAATAAACACAGGTAGAATTAGAGCAATTTAAAAGTAATGTTCCAAAAAACGGGTGTGGGCAGTATCTGTACTGAAAACAATCTCGAAATATTCCGATTCCCGAACAGTCTCGAATGGGCTCCGAAATAGTCCGGAACTAATTTCGAAAACAATGTCGAAAGTTTCAGCTCGAAACTATACGCAGATAGGCTCGAGAGAGTCATGAAATGGTCTCGGCGATATTAGTGCGAAAACAATCAAGAAACCGATCTGAAACAGTTCTGAGAATATCTGGATCACAATCCCTAAACGGGCCCAAATGAGTCAAATATAAATATTGAAATAGTTCCAAAACGGTTAAAAAAAAATCCCGAAACCGTTCCTAGATAGTCCTAAAGTAATTTAGAAATTGTTCCGTAACGATTCCGAACATAGTCCTAACGTAATCTAGATAATCTCGCAATGTTAGTGATCTTGATCCAGACAACAATCCGCAATGATGATTCTCAAACAGTCCCGAAATAGTTCCAAAGTTATTTGGATTTTACACTGTTCACTTCTCCATATCAGATAGACCCCAATTTAAGTGACCTAGATACCAAAATTGATAGACCACAATGAATGTGACCCACATGCCAAATATTACAAATATATTACTGGTCGGAGCCCTTGCTTTACCCCCTGTTTATAGGTCTGACGTTAATACATTTAGAGTTATGTCGATTTTTAAAAAAGTTCCAATAACCTTGGAAGGGTAGAGATGTCTCGCCACTGTTTTCAAATTTGATTTTACATCTATCTGTATTCCCCACATACCAAATATTATTGTTCTCGGACAATATAAGCTTTGGGTTGTCACGATTTATAAAAACGGTCTAAGTAGGAGTGGAAGGGGTTTCTGGGCTCCTAACCAGGATACAAATCTTATTTGTATAGAATAAACACAGGCAGAAGTAGAGCAATTTAAAAGTAATGTTCAAAAAAAAACGGGTGTGGGCAGTATCTGGAAAAAATAATGCCTCTTTAAAGGCCGTAAACTTAAAATCACTCTTCATAGTCAGTATACTTAACGGCCCAAGAGGTGTAGAATCCCGTCGCTCCCTTTTTAAAAAAAAGATGGCCAGTAGATCCTACATTGTCTAAATTAATCACATAATTTTCTATGTCTCTGCGAAATTTCATTCAAATCTGTTCATTCTGGCTTGATTGAGTCACAAATCGATTAAAAAGTTATTCAAAAGTAACTGTTACCAGGGGGCGTAGTTCCTTCCAGACTAAGCATTCACTATGTGCGTGCAAATTTTAATTAACATGCTTTCAGCCGTTCTCACGTGATTGAGTCACAACCACAAACGTCTAGACATCCAAACATCTAAACATCAAGCTTTCACGTTTATAATATTAATAAGATAATCATGGCGTTAAAAACAAAAATATGAGTTCCAGTATTGCAATCCATATGTTGTGTCCAATCACAATTCAATATGGGTTAAAAACTATATTCTTCTCAACTTGAGAAGCAGATTTTGCCCTACAAAAAAGCAGGGGCGGAAACTGTTATTCCGTTTATAAGATAATTCCTTGCAAAACTATTAATTTTGCACTTTTAATATATTTGGATCAGATAAAA
Organism: Eurosta solidaginis; assembly: GCF_040869045.1. NCBI lineage: Eukaryota > Metazoa > Arthropoda > Insecta > Diptera > Tephritidae > Eurosta > Eurosta solidaginis. The sequence continues at coordinate 248,012,105 of NC_090320.1, read as the reverse complement.
ATTATTTTCGGATTTTTATTACCTGTGTCCGATAGAACTAGTTAAACTCGGATTTTTAAAAATGAAAGTCCGGAAATAAAAGTTAAATCCGGACTTTTATTTTTTAAGGCCAAAATAAAAGTCCGGCTTGTCCGAAATACAAAAAATGTTTTTAATTCGGATTAGCCGTTTCTTTTTTATCAAGCTGGACTTTTATTTTGGCCTTAAAAAATAAAAGTCCAGATTTAACCTTTGCCGGGCTTTAATTTTTAAAAGTCCGAGTTTAAATAGTTCTATCGGACTCAAAAAATAAAAATACAGATTCTACTTTTATATGTGGACTTTTATGGAAAAAGTTCGAAAAATAAAAAGGATGCATGATTCGACCTGATTTTGCTATAGAGATACCTGAGAACTCGAAACATTTTCACCTAGGACAATTTTTGACCCGGACTTTTTCGACTCCGAAAAAAAAATAATTATTATTTTCCGTCCCTGAAAAAACCCTTTCGTTGAGAACGCTATGATTCTCAAGTTGAGAGTCAACGCTTTAGATCTGAAACTATGTTAGTTGTTAACCTAAGCTCTAGTGTGACTCGTGCTGAAATGTTTGTTGGGATGCTTACCCCATATTTTCGATTTTTGACCACTATCCCATAATACATAAAATGTTTATCATACGTCATGTCAAACTTTAATTTTTGCGCTCGAGTTGCCAATGAGTGAAAAACTGCTTATCCTGGTGGATAATCTTTCAAATTGGCATGAAAACGAAAGTTAAGTGGAGAGGGCTCTAAGGAATGTTGCACACCGCAAATGTGTGAATACACTCGTATATAAAAATGTGCTTAAGAACAGCTGCAAATAAGTAATTTTCTATTTATGTCTTTGAATATTTAAGTATGTTCGTTTATGTAGTTAATACTCGTGTAATTTCAGAAACGTGACCATTAAAATCGTTCTTTTGTTGACCACACAAAAAATCAATGAGGTAAACGTGAAGGGAAAAAAATGTATACAAATATTCCTAAATAACATACCACACTGACCCACTGAGGCATTTTAACCGGAAATAAGTAAAAGACCATGAACACGCTGTTGTAAACTAATATTTACATACAGTTGTAAAACCATTTTTCCCTAGGCCTTTTGCCAATTGGCTACCTAGATGCATATATATGTATGATTGGTAGATTTATATGCAATTTCTCATGCTTTTATGCATTTAGCGTAAATACAACATAAACATTTATCAGGAAAAACAAGCCAATGCAAAACCAAATGCATTGACACGCGACAACTTTAAGATATTCATTGTTTGCATAAATATGAGAATGTATGTGTATATGGCTCATTCTATAGTAATGGATATCAAAGTGGAGCTAATCTCGAAATTAATCCGAAAATAATGTCGAAATACCCAGAAATCTTTGGAAAACTACACCCTAATAGCATCGACAATATCCTTCCTCAATAATGAAAACAGTCCAAATTTTATCTTAAGAATAATTCAAAATTTATCCAGAGGTGATGCTTGAGAACAATTACAAAAAACTCCGATAGGATTTCGAAAAGGCTTCTAAATTCACTTAAAACGATATCGAAACTATCCCGAACACAATCCCCAATTGGTAAAAAATTAGCCCGAAAATCTCCACAGTCTTCTTATGATCCTTATAAAAAAATAAATGAATACTTGGCGCGATAGTCTCCGAAGATATTTTAGGTCGAGTTTCTCTTCCAATTTGCGTTGTGCTCCTCTTTAATTTTTCCTACAAATTGTAGATCCCATGTTTAATGCCGACTCCGAACGACATCTGCAAAGCTGATGAATTTTCACTAAGAAACTTTTCATGGCAGAAATACAGTCGGAGTCGGAGCAAAATCACTGACGAGGGGCGAACCCGCTGAGAAAACTTTTTTCTAATTGAAAACCCTTTTTTTCTAAATATATGATGTTGCTTTGCTCCAGTGGAGCACGTCATCGCCACACCACGGCAGCCGCGATCATCCTTTAACAATCCCGAAATAATGGAAACGTCCAGAAGTGATCTTAAAAAAACTTCTAAATTAATTCAGAGGTAATCCTGAAATAATCTCTAAAACTATTCCGGAAATTATCTTGAAAACTATTACTGGTTCGAAAACGGTTCCGAAAAAGTCCCAAAATTAACATGAAACAATCCTCTTGACGGTCCAAATGAGCCCAAAAAGCTCCAAAAACAGTGTCGATCCGTTTAACAATCCCTAAAGGATCATCAAAACAATTCCATAATAGCAGCGACGATCCACACTCAGAGAAAAAATCGTTCTAAAACTAACGAAACAAGTTCAAAATTAAGAACATTCTTTGACAATAGTCTTTTAACTGCATGTTTTCTTAACTCGTTTTAAGAACAGTTTTTCCAAGCACACCGTTCGTATTTTATAATCAGTTTGGTATTGATGTGTGAACCTTCTGTGCTCATTTCAAGCACTACTTCGGCTTGATTTAAGATTTTTCGTTCTCACGCTTCGAGAACGATTTGTGGTCATTTTAACAGTATTCGGTCTCAATTCAAGAACGGTTTGTGCTTGATAATTGATGGGAGGGGAATGTATTTTGCATAATATGCATTTTTTCATATAATTCTCTTATTGAGAAATTATTCTTATTTGAAAATGTAATTTGAATATATACTTAAAACATTTCATAACAAGTTTGAGAATAATCTGTGCATAAGTGAATGGAAAAATAATTGAACGAAAAATAAAAGTTAAAAAATTGTTTTAAAAAATTTTAGAGTTTGACGGTGATCGAACTCGCGCCACGCGATCGCAACCACAACATCATAACCGCTGGGCCACTACAACTGCTTGATGGTTTGTGCCAAATGTTGTATCTCACATTGTAGTGCACACGAATTGTGCCGTTTCTTTTTTCTTTAACTTAATTTAAGAACATTGTTCTCAATTTAAGAACATTTTTCTTATTATTAGAACATTTGTTCATATTTTAAGACCAGCCGTTCTCTTTTCAAGAACAAGGTTGTTGTTTTGAGAACAGGTCGTTCGTTTTTCAAGAACAAAAGAGTAAGAACATGAAAAGCTTGAATTGAGTCCGGTGGTGCTGGATTTTAGAACGGCGTTTTTATCTGAGTGCAAACACAATCCTTAAACATATCTAAAATAGTACCTTATGATCGTGTCGTGAAAATATCCCGAAACAGTTACAACATGATCCTTTATACACTCCCGATATAATCCGAAAAAAAACGTTCCAAGTATACCCTAAATAATTTTGAAATAGTCTCGATAAAGCTACGAAATAATCGCGAAATAGCTCTATATTACCCCAAACTAGAAGAAAGTCAGAAAATGATATCGAAATACTCCAAAAATAATCCCGAAATGATCTGGAGATAGCCCAGAAATGATCGGGACAGCACTCACGTGTACTTTAGAAAAAGAAAAATGTATTTGAGGAAAGGGCAAATGTAATTTGAGTAATAGGTAAATGTTTTTGAGACATGGGCAAATGTATTTCAGAACAAATCAAAACCATTAATAAAATACTTTTCTGCAGTTGCCCATTTCTTAAATCTATTGCCCTTTTCTCAAATTCATTTGCCATTTCTCAAATACAATTGCCCTTTTCTAAATTTCATTTGCCACTTTCTGAAATACATTTGTCTCTTCTCAAATACATTAGCCTTTTTCAAATACGTTTGCTCTCTTCTCAAATACCGTTCGGAAAGGTGTACAAAGCTGTGGATATTTTCTTCCCAGAGCTTCGGAAAACATAGTTCCACCAGACGAGTTCAAAATGCTGCTGTATTAAGAGGGATGCAATGACTCCGTCATAGGCGCGAATAAGAAGGCGCATCACAATGAATAATGAATGGGATATACATGATATATGTGAGGCCATACAAGAGGGTAACGAAAAAGCTGGTGATTTGGATGAGGAGAGTGCAGCACTCGATGGGAGAAATATAAAAAACTTGCATTGCAAAATCTCGAATAGCATGAGGAAGTTTTATGATATTAGGCTAACAAAAGAACTCCTATGAGCTCAGAGAGAAGACTTGCAGCTCATAATGAGTGTACCAACTGGGGGCACAGCCTTCCGGCATCACATGCTGGTAAGTTAGGCCTCCTCAGTGATTGAATACTGGTTCCTTGAAAACTCCTAGTATTTTCAAAGAGGCTGAAGTTATTTAATAGCACACATACATATGTACTGGTTCTTAATTGAGGGTTTTGCGTTTGGTTAAGTCTATGTGAGGTCTTTATTGATCGGCCAGGCCAACCGCACCTTAGGTGGTTTCACTCACATTTTAGCTTTAATCCCATTTCTCAACAAAATTTGCGACAAAATGGTACATTTCTTGCTAAATAAAAGTATATTTGCCAATTGTAATGAACTACCTAAATCTCACACCCGTCACCGTGGAATGAGCCATGCACATTAAATATTCAAATATCACTTCCAGCTATGAAAACCATTATTTATGCATGTTATAATGCATATATTAAACACAAATACACCTGCAGACAGAGCACATACATACATAAACGCTGTCTTATATCAAGTATTCATAGCAAAGTAATTTACCAACTACCTTACTGTCTGCCAACCCGTCTACAACCGTCGTCATCATCAGCTGTTTTGTCGTCACCTTTTAATGTTAAGTAAAACTGCATACAAGTTTCCCTGACCGCCAAAGGCACTGTCATCGTTTTTGTCGTCGGTTACTTGTCATTGCACTTGAAAATGGCAACTTGCGATTTTCACGCCAAATAGAAGTAAGTTCATATATATATGTACAACGACAATAAAATAAAAGCCGATGACTCATTTTTTAAACCGGTTGCACCACCACTCGCTTTTCATTGTCAGTAGTTCGTAGTCCACGCCAAAAACATGTCACATTTAAGTCAACATCATATTCGTTTAATTGACGGTTATATCGGAAATCTGTCAAACTGAGCGCCCCACGTTTGGTCAACTTGTTGGCTACATGTATAGGTGCGGTCGGTCGGTTTGTTACGAATAAGCGAAATAAAACAGAAAATATAAAAATAATTGACATAATTATTATGCAGTTTATGATAAGTTATTTAGTTTTTCAATGAATGTAATACCGGTTTTGATTTTGATATCTGCGACAATCAAAAGTTTAATTTGCAGTTAGGTGCAGCTTTTATTTAAAATATTTAAAGACTATGGTTCTCTTCCCCACAAGGAAAGATTGGAAAGACGGGGGGATCACTCAGAGATTCGACATCTCGGTTTTCACGGACGGATCTAAAATAGCTTGCGGAGTGGGAGCGGGAGTATTCGCGACTGCCCCGCCCACGTCCCGGCTTCCCGACTCGGCAAGCGTGTTTCAAGCTGAGATTTTCGCTATCCGAAAGGCGTGTAAAGCGTTAATGGATATCAATGGTAACGGTAACAGGGTAGTAATTTTCTCGGATAGCCAGGCGGCTCTTGGGGCCCTCGGGTCAGAGACGATATCATCAAACCTGGTTGGGAAGTGTAGGGAGAGCGCCATGATTATGGCGATCCGGCAGATCGTTACCCTGATATGGGTGCCAGGGCGTCGAAACATACAGGGTAACGAGATGGCGAATGAGCTGGCACAGCGTGGAGCGGCTCTTGATGTCTCAGGAGCGAAGGAGGTCCTTGCACCCCTGGGACTCATCAAGGGCCGCATCTCCCAGCACTGATTGAGCGAGGCCAACATTAGGTGGAATCGGTTGCGGTCCTGTAGAGTTTCCAATAGCATGTGGCCATTATATAACGAAAAACGATCTATAGCTGTACCTAAGAAGAACAGAAGGGATTTATCCAGAGTAGTTGCGGTGCTCACGGGGCATTGGAGAATTGGGGTACATGCGTCAAGGATGGGACTAGAACACAATACCTCCTGTCGCAGCTGCAACCATCCGTAGGCGGAGGAGGCGGTTGAGAATCTGCTGTGCGAAACAGAATAAAGTTTCTTGGAAAACCCTTTTTCGAAAGCCTCCAAAAACTCAAGGATGTTAGGCCGGGAGAGCTTCTCAAATTCATAAACTCCACGGGGTGGATATAGCGGGACAAATTTCCCTGAGGCGCTTAAAAATGTTTTATTAGTCTTCTTACAACACCCTTTCATTGGTTAACTCACGAGTTGTGGTATCAAAACGGCGCATGAGCGCTAATTGGAGTCAATTGGGAGTCGCCACTTCAACCAACCAACCGACCATCATGGTAACACATAAATTTAAATAAATATCTTAAAAATTTTATAACTTACCAGAATACCGGGCAAAGGGTTTTCTGCGCGAAAGTTGGCAATCCTATATTTAAAAATAACTATTTGCCCGTCTTCTGTACTAATCTGCAAACTACATGTTTTACGCCGACTCCAAACGACATCAGCAAGGCAGATAAGTTTTCACTGATAAGCTTTTCATAACAGAAACACATTTATGAGTGTTTGCCAAATTACTGCCAAGGGCCGACCCCACTTAGAGAGACTTTTTTCTTATTGAAATAACTCTTTTCGAAATTTTCGATGTTACTTTGTCCGGTCTTGAACCAAGGATCTTATGTGTGGTAGGTGGAGCACGCTACCAACACACCGCGACTGCGGCATACTTTTTATATTCCTCTATATTTTCTCCTTTCTTCCTATTACCGCCTTTCTTTCTCTCTAATTCCTCTTCTGTATCCCACTTATTTTTAAGCCTTGAAATACAAGTCACGAAAATGCTCTTTTCAAAAGCCTGAAATAAGTCTTGAATATAGGGCCAGAATGTCTCAATTGTGTTGTTAGTGTAGAAACGAGATAAACAGAATTAAGCAAGGAAACAAATACAAGCAGGATAGCCTAGTGGTTAAAGAAACTGTTCACCGTGTGATTCGCGGTTCGAATCTCCGTGAACCCTATGATAAAATTACGAAATCGCCTGATGATGAATTCGTGGCGGTTTTCGAAATGGTACCATCGCAATATGCCAGTAAATGTTTCTTTCTTTCTTTTCAGTTTCTCTTAGAAAAACATAATAATTGAATATTCAATTATTATAAGTCGCTGTTAAGCTCATGAATTCTTAAATAATAAGCATAAATTGAACACACCATTAAACAAACAAACAGAAAGTTGACTTAGTTGGTTCCATGTTCTGCCAGGAAAACTTTCCAAACAAAGGAAGCTGATTGCAATAGGTTCAAAGCGAAGAAGATCAGAGATTGTCCAAAGTTTCAAATAACTAGATACACCCATGTGCGAAAGCTTTAAAATGTTAAAGCTGTATCTTAGGTCAGGAATTACACATTTTAACAGTCTGTTCCGTACGCGAAATTAAGACGCTGAATACGAGCGAATTAGAATCACTGACTTCTACCTGACAACATAACGCACACAGCCATAAATCAAATACCAACTTAAGGATCGCGCTTCGTACAACAAACAAACTAACAACTGATACCTGTTGTTGTGGTTGTAGGGATAAAGACACTCCCCAAAGGTTTTGTTATCGATGTTGATGGTCCTTTACCGGACATACATAGATCCGGTACGTTGCGGTAACAATCACCATTAAGGTACAAGCCCGACCACCTCGGGATCAATTTAATATGACCACAATGAACTTTCTAGGAACTTTTGGTCGCTCGGCTGCTAAAGAAACAGGATTCGTCACGGATAAGTGAGTTTGACAATTGGGTTGGAGAAGCTATAAATTGCGCTGGCAACCCCTTGAATCATTTTGGTATTTGCCGCGGGTATATTCTAAGCCCTCTAACCGGCTGGGGTAGCATGATACCTGCCATCTCCTTTTGTGTATATTTGGTTGATTTTCAACAAAGCAACGTGCCTATTTATTCTCCGTGGCTTTCCACTTTAGAATTTTTAGAATTATTTTCTCCGAAGCTACCCCTAGTAAAATTTTGGGCCAAATAATTTATCAAAGCGTTTTTACACTCTACCTACATTCTGTATGCCAATTTATGCGAACTTTTTAAAAAAGGGGCCCCGAGCAGCCCTTCGAGATAGAGCAATAAATACAATTTTACTATATACCCTTACCTACGTATTTCGATATCTACATTTTAATATCCCTTTCTGCTTATTTCAAAATCACTAGGGCTAAATATTACAAATTTAAAATAACCAATGCAAATAAAATTTACCAAAGAATGTAAAACGATTTTGACGTTTTACTATATCGGTTTAGGTCAATGATGCCCTGAAGAGCTTCGTAGAGCCCCGGAAATTTTTTTGGCGTTCACATACATGTCGTGTGAGCGCAGCAACTGAGATTCAGCAGAGCAAATACTGAATCAGTTTTTGCTTGTACTTCAAGCTGTAAACATCTCATTCGTAAATTGTATGCTCAAATTTTTTCAAATTTTTTTTAAACGCACATACTTGTACAAAAAATGTTGCACTTGTATTCGAAGCTCTGCTGGTTTTGTGCACCACTAGTCTAGAACTTTAAGCCAAATTAGGACATATAGCGCCCCAACTACGATGTTCTGAGTGTTACAAAACTAATAGATAATCATAAATATTCATTTAGACTGTCTGCAATACCGTTATTTCATATATTGGCAAACCGAAACACAAACTTTAGACAAACAACTGGTTTAGAAGACAAAACTATATCAAAACGACTTCAGAGCTCAGAAAGGTATTTGTATGAAATAAAGAGAGCTCTTCGAGTCCAAAATTACGCAGTCTAATCGACACCTTAATGGATATTGGCCATTAATGGAATTTTAATTCAATTTTGTTTTCAAATTCTGTTTTATTTCTGCTTGACCAATTAAATTCTATTCACATAAATTGTTTGTTTGCTTTCAATCGCAAATGGAGATGTGATTAATCTCGAGTTGTTTTGATGAGATCATTTGGGACTTGAGTAATTTAAAAATATCCATTTTGTGTATATTTTTCTCCACTTGCACATGTACTACAAAAGCAATTATTAGGATTTATTATTATTATTATTAATATGCATATTATCCGTAAAATACAAAAGAAAATTGGCCTGCCATTCATTTTTACTTCGCATTGCATTAATTTATTTATTTTTATACTCAACGTGCTTTGCACACAGAGTATAATATTAACTTTGATTGGATAACGGTTGGTTGTACAGGTATAAAGGAATCGAGATAGATATAGACTTCCATATATCAAAATCATCAGTATCGAAAAAAAATTTGATTGAGCCATGTCCGTCCGTCCGTCCGTCTGTCCGTTAACACGATAACTTTAGTAACTTTTAAGGTATCTTGATAAAATTTGGTATATAGGTTCCTGGGCATTCATCTCAGATCGCTATTTAAAATGAACGATATCGGACTATAACCACGCCCACTTTTTCGATATCGAATATTTCGAAAAACCGAAAAAATGCGATAATTCATTACCAAAGACGAATAAAGCAATGGAACTTGGTAGGTGGGTTTGACCTTATGACGCAGAATAGAAAATCAGTAAAATTTTGGACAATGTGCGTGGCACCGCCCACTTTTAAAAGCAGGTAATTTAAAAGTTTTGCACGCTGTAATTTGGCAGTCGTTCAAGATATCATGATGAGATTGGGCAGGAACGTTACTACTATTACTATATATGTGCTAAATAAAAATTAGCAAAATTGGATGAAGAACACGCCCACTTTTAAAAAAAAATTTAATATCTTTACTGTATATAAGTAAATTAAATCAAAATTCAACTCCAGTAATGATATGGTGCAACAAAAAAAAAAAATAAAAGAAAATTTAAAAATGGACGTGGCTCCGCCCTTTTTCATTAGTTTGTCTAGAATACTTTTAATGCCATAAGTAGAACTAAAATGTACCAATCCTTGTGAAATTTGGTAGGGGCATAGATTTTCTGACGATAACTGTTTTCTGTGAAAATGGGCGAAATCGGTTGAAGCCACGCCCAGTTTTTATACACAGTCGACCCTCTGTCCTTCCGCTCGGCCGTTAAGACGTTAAATTGAGCAAAAATCGATATATCTTTACTAAACTTAGTTCACGTATTTATCTAAACTCACTTTATCTCGGTATAAAAAATGGTCGAAATCCGTCTATTTTGATATCGAAAATTACGAAAAATGAAAAAAATGCCATAATTCTATACCAAATACGAAAAAAGGGATAGAACATGGTAATTGGATTGGTTTATTGACGCAAAATATAACTTTATAAAAAACTTTGTAAAATGGGTGTGACACCTACCATATTAAGTAGAAGATAATGAGATAGTTATGCAGGGCGAAATCAAAAGCCCTTGGAATCTTGGCAGGAATACTGTTCGGGGTATTACATATATAAATAAATTAGCGGTACCCGACAGATGATGTTCTGGGTCACCCTGGTCCACACTTTGGTCGATATCTCGAAAACGCCTTCACATATACAATTAAGGGCTAGCTTTTAAAACCCTCATTAATACCTTTAATGTGATTCCCATATCGTACAAACACATTATAGAGTCACCCCTGGTCCAACTTTATGGCGATATCTCGAAAAGGCGTCCACCTATAGAACTATGGTCCACTCTCCTTTGAAATACTCTTTAATACCTTCCATTTGATACCCATGTCATACAAACACATTCCAGCGTTACCCTAGGTTCATTTTCCTACATGGTGATTTTCCCTTATTTTGTCTCCAAAGCTCTTAGCTGAGTATTTAATGTTCGATTACACCCAAACTTAGCCTTCCTTACTTGTTATAATTTACTGTTATAGTTTTGATATTCGTACTTAAGTTACCTTTGATGCTTTAGTTCATTCCAACATTGTATATGGGCTTCATTATTTCGCATTCAATGACCATAAGGCATATTTGTCTAGCTCTTTCGTCTTCTTCCAATTATTATTAACCCTCCTTAAGGTCAACTAATATTAGTTTAATCTATTTGCTTATACTATTGGATTTTTTTCTAGTTTTCCCCGCGCCTTAAATTTCCAAGTCACAATTAGTGGGAATTCCTTTACATGCATCAGTTGGGTGAGGTAGGTGAATTTCTCATATGTTTGTTTATATATCGAGGTGGTTTGGATTTTATTAAAAAGTGTGCTGCTTGAATGGTTTTTATGTAATTAAATAAATGACGACTATACTCGTACTATATCAAATAAATCCTTTTAATGTCAAATTGCACGCTACCCAAACGTTTATATCTGTTGTTGTTCTGAGGTAACATACATATACACAGAGAAATTTGTGTTTAGGTCTCTACAACTTTGGATAACAAGTGCAATATATAACCAACTTTTTCGCACAAGAAAGCAGAACAGGACCTTAAGGCAAAACAATTTATAAATGTTCTATATGGACTGCTAAGTGGAATATCATCCTCTCCTTGCTGCCGTTTAGCCTATCTCAGCCAACTTTACAAAAACTTCCTATATCATAATTTGACACAGAATTTTCTTCAACACCGACCTCTAAATAATATTTGTTTGCATTTTCTAAATAGGGGCCAAACGAACCTTTAAGGTCGTTTTCACCATCTGTAGTTAAGTTTGAAATTATTTAAACAAGATAAATTAATATAAGGCGTCATATATCCCGAAGAGATTCAGACCGAGCTTCTTTCGTGCTCCTTTTAATTTTCCTTCAAATTGGTGGGACGGGACCTACGTGTTTAACGCTGATTCCGAACGGCATCTGCAAGACAGATGAGTTTTCACTGAGAAGCTTTCCATAGCAAACATACACTCGGAGTGTTTGCCAAATCACTGCCGAAGGGCGACCCCGTTTAGAAAAACTTTTTTTCTAAATTTTTTTTGTAGCTATGCTCGGTACTTGGATCCAGGATCTTCGGAGTGCTAGGCGAATCTCGCTACCACTTCACCACGAAGTTAACCGAGAATTTATGTAGGGGATACAATTATTTAGTTAGTTAAATGTATAATTGTGAAACTTTTGTAAAATAAATCGCAAAAATCTATTGTGAATACACGAAAACCAACAAAACAGCGGACTTTTTTTTACACTTTTTCCTTTCACTTAACTGGCAGTCGTTGCTTCGGTTAGCATAGAGACAAGGAGATTTTCGATAACTTACAGATAAGTGACTAACTGTAGATGATGGAAACGGTACTTAGTGAGAGAACTAAAGGTTTAAAATGTTCTCCAAAATTATTCCTCGATCTTTAACTACGTATTTCGATATTTACTCTGGGATTATTGCGCCCCTAAAAATGCTGTTTATACTCAGCGTGCTTTGCACACAGAGTATATTAACTTTGATTGGATAACTGTTGGTTGTGCAGGTATAAAGGAATCGAGATAGATATAGACTTTCATATATCAAAATCATCAGTGTCGAAAAAAAATTTGATTGAGCCATGTCCGTCCGTCCGTTAACACGATAACATGAGTAAATATTGAGATATCTTCACCAAATTTGGTACATGAGCTTATCTGGACCCAGAATAGATTGGTATTGAAAATGAGCGAAATCGGATGATAACCACGCCCACTTTTTATATATATAACATTTGGGAAAACACAAAAAACCTGATTATTTAGTAAATAATAGACCTAGAATGTTGAAATTTGACGTGTGGACTGTTATTGAAACTCTTGATAAAACTTTGGAAAAAAAATTTAAAATGGGCGTGGCACCGCCCACTTGTGATAAAATAAATTTTACAAATATTATTAATCATAAATCAAAATCGTTAAACCCATCGTAACAAAATTCGGCAGAGAGGTTGCCTTTATTATAAGGAATGCTTTGAAGAAAAATTAACGAAATCGGTTAAGGACCACGCCCATTTTTATATAAAATATTTTTAAAAGGGTCGTAGACGAAAATAATAAGCTATATCTTAGCGAAAAAGAGCTTTGTATTAATAGAATTTTACATTTTAAATTGAATTCTAACATTAAATTGGAAAACACTAAAATTTTTGAAAATGTGTCTGGCACCGCCCCTTTTATGACAAAGCAATTTTCTATGTTTCGGGAGCCATAACTGATATTTCACTTATCAAGTTTTATTATAAGAGGAAATGGGGAGAAATTTTTTTTAAACAGGCGGTGCCACGTGTTATGTAGAAAAGTATTTTATCTGAAATGAAATGTGCAATTGAAGCTCACGCTGAGTATATAATGTTCGGTTACACCCGAACTTAGACACCTTTACTTGTTTAAAATGTACTTGTTTGAGTCCAAAATAAATTAATGTAATATGTCAGAAATAACATTTAATTTAACGGTAAACCCAAAGCATTTCTCTCAGTGTGTGAAACGCAAATATGCTTCAAGCTAATTTTCTTGGAGGAATTAAAAGATTAACATTCGTGATTACCTGTTCAGGTTGTCAGTAAAACAAACTACCATTTTTTATTACCTTTATATTAAGTCGCTTTCATGTTTTTCCCCTCATTTCCATACGAATTTTTGACCAACGGAAAAGTTTTTCGGTAACTTCCCGTTGAGCTAGAGACTTGATACTTAGAACATAATTCAGATCTGGGAGACATTACAACGCAAGTGAAAAAAAATCCGCTAGGTCGCGCAAGATATACAAAAAATTAATTTTAAATTGGAAATTTTGCGATCGACTTTTAACTAACTTGTCGGTGATCCAGAGACTTGAAACTTAGCACATGGTTTGCGAGTCGATGGCACTACAATTCGTGGAAAACAAAATGCCGCCAGATGGCAGACGAATCGAGAGAAACGAAAATCCCTGAAAAAACGCAGGGAATCTTGGGATCGATTTTTAAGCAACTTCCCGGTGAGCTACAGTCTTGAAACTTGGGCCGTGAGTTATCACCCAGTGACAATGCAATATTTGATGAAAAAATTTCGCTAGGTGTCGCATGGATCGAGATATTAAGAAAATTAATTTTGATTTGGGAATCTTTCAATCCATTTTTAACTAACTTCCCGATTACCTAGAGACTTATAACTTAGCACATAGTTCGAGACCCGGTTACAAAACAATTTATAGAAAACAAAGTTCCGCTAGGTGGCGTGCTAATTGAGATAACTACAAATCCTTGAAAAACGAGGGGAATCTTGTGATCGATGTTTGAGTAACTTGCCGGTGCGCTAGAGACTTGAAACTTGGGCCGTGGGTCAAAACCTGGGGAAAATGCAACATTTGATCAAAAGAAAACGCTAAGTGGCACGCGGATCAAGATAGTAAGAAAACAAATTTTAATTTGGGAATCTTTCAATCAATTTTTAACTAACTTCCCGGTTACCTAGAGACTTGAAACTTGGCACTTAGTTAGAGGCCTGTTGACAATACAACTTATAGAAAACAAGGTTCCGCTAGGTGGCGCGCTAGTCAAGATAACTGCAAATCCTTTAAAAACGGGGGGAATCTTGCGATCGATTTTCTAGTAACTTCCCGATGAGCTAGGGACATGAAACTTGGGCGGTAAGTCACAACCCGGTGACAATACAATATTTTATCGAAAAAATTCCGCTAGGTAGCGCATTGTACGAGATATTGAAAAAACTTGTTTTCAATTGGGAATCTTGCAGTCGATTTTTAACTAACTTCCTGGATATCTAGAGACTTGAAACCTGAAATATAGTTTAAAACTCGGTGACAGTGCAATGTTTGATCAAAAAATTTGAGCTAGGTAACGCACAAGTCGAACTATTTAGAAGATTAGGCCTTACCTTCATAGCTAGCCTCCTGAGTGTTGCAGGCGTTGTAGAATTCCACCTCGTTGAAGGCCCAACTCAATGCACGTCCTTGCATAGCTTTACGTACGCGACTTTCACCATGATTCTTTTAGACTTTCAGGCGTATGCGAATTTCACCACCTTTATAGTTTTAAATCCCAAAATTCTTTTAGAAGAGCTATTGTTAAAGTTTTTTAGTCAAAATTCAAGAAGACTATGTCTGTATTAAAGGAAAAATTGCCTTATATTTTTTGGTCCATTTATATAAAGGTAGTCCTTAATATTTTTTTATCATCTCTTTATTTTTGTTGAATTTCTTACATGTAATCTTTGAAGAAAGTGTGAAAATTCGCCTGTGAGAGTGAAGCTCTTAAAGTTATTAGAGTTCACGTGTTTTTATTTTACAGGCAAATTGTATGGGGAAAATTTGGTTTCACATCTTCTGGTCTATATAAATATCTGAAGCGATGTACCTTGGATTCGAATATGAATAAACAGATCGAGTAAACAACTAACGCCAAGGCGCATTTTTATACACGGCTGTACACAATTTTTTATCCTTAGCTTTAATCGTATAACATGGGTAATAGTAATAGGCTCCCATATATTAAAATTATCAAGGCCGAAAAATATTTCGATTGAGCAATGGCCGTCCGTCCGCTAACTTCGGCTAAAATTGAGATATCTATTTACCAAATTTGATAAGTTGATTTGTTAAGAGTCGGCATAAATTATAACCACACCTTTTTATTTTATTTTGTTTTTCTTTGACCAAGCAATTATTGATGTGTGTGTGACTACACTATAATTACGAAACAATGTAAGTGGTAGAGTTGACATAAGCGAATCCAGACAGAAAATTAGCTAATGAAAATAAAAGAAGGCAGAAAAGAAAATCGATATTATATGAGGGAGACAGTGAAACGACAATGAAATAGAAGTTAATGTAAAGAAAATGAAACTGAAGAAACGGAGAAAGAACAAGTAAGGAAGGCTAAGTTCGGGTGTAACCAAACATTACATACTCAGCTGAGAGTTTTGGAGACAAATGTTGGAGTTGAATGTTGACATAATTTACGTATATGTATTCTGTAAAGATATTAAATTTTTTGTTAAAATTTGGCTTTAAATTTTTTTTTAAGTGGGCGTGTTCGTCATCCGATTTTGCTAATTTTTATTTAGAACACATTTAGAGTAATAGGAGTAACGTTCCTGCCAAATATCTTCAACGACTGCCAAATTACAGCTTGCAAAACTTTTAAATTACCTTCTTTTAAAAGAGGGCGGTGCCACGCCCATTGTCCAAAATTATACTAATTTTCTATTCTGCGTCATAACGCCAACCCACCTACCCAGCTTCATCGTTTTATCCGTCTTTAGTAATAAATTATCGCACTTCTTCAGTTTTTCGAAATTTTCGATATCGAAAAAGTGGCCTTGGTTATAGTCCGATTTCGCAAATAGCGATCTGGGGTGAGTGTTCAGGAACTTACATACCAAATTTCATTAAGATACCTCAAAATTTACTCAAGTTATCGTGTTGACGGACAGACGGATGGACGGACAGACATGTCTAAATTAATTTCTTTTTTCGCCCAGATCATTTTGATATATAGAAGTCTATATCTATCTCGATTAGTTTATGCCGTTACGGGGTACCGTTATGCCAACAAAATTATTATACTCTGTAAACTCTGCTCAGCTGAGTATAAAAAGAGCAGTATAATACCAATGCTTATAGTTATCGCCTCGGTTGCAAAGCCAAGGCAACGGCTAGAAAGGAAATGAAAACAAAAGGAAAAAGAAACGGCGGGGAAAGGAAAGAAAAGATTAGGAGTCAAAACCGAAGGCGGAAATGAAAGAGGACGGAATTTTATTAATTTGTTATTGTTTTGTTATCGATAAACTATTGGATGAGTATGGACGTATTATCCAATTCTTATCGATGAGTTATCATTTTGTTATCGAATTATCGATCTTTTATCGAAAAGTTATCGATTTCCTATAGAAATGTTATCAATTTGTAATCGATTGGTTGTCGGAATGTCACTAAATTGTTATCGGCGTGCTATCCATTCATCGATTTGTTATGAAACTGATACTGGTAGAACTTCGATAATAACCAGATAACAATAACTTGTCGGTATTGGTTGTTACCGATAAAACTTTGTCGGCTGTTTTATCTCAAATAGCCCGAAATTTTTTGTTTCTGGTAAACTAACAATTGAAATTTGACTTAAGCTACCAAGCGAATCTTTGATTAGAGGTTAGATAGGAATGAGTTATGGAAACGAACAAAATGTGAGGGATCATGAGCGAAAGAAGGTTTCTTGGTGTGTTCAGCAATTTGGCGATCTCCAATCGATCTTCAAGATATCGAAGTAAGATATTTTGAATTAAACTTCTAATCTCCCAACTATCCAAAGTTGTCATCGTAAGTGTTCACAAAAATATTAGCAAATTAATAAGAGATCCATTGTTTAAGCGACTTAAACTATGTGTGTTTTTCTTTCGTTTGTTTCATAAGCGCTGAAATTCTCATCCGGCTTATGAAATATTCTAAAGACATAGTTTTAGTTTTTAATTTAAAATCGAGGTTCTTCGAGTAGAAGATGGGGTGCCAATACCTCAGAGCACAGTGCTCGCCTCCACATCACATTTTGAAAGGGGTCTTCAAATATAAGATGAGGTGGCTCATTAGAGCGAAATCTCAGAGTTCCCTATGCTCGCCCCAAATTAAATAAATAGAGGTTTTTCTAGTAGAAAATGGCGTGCCAATACCTCAGAGCCCCGTGTTCGCCTCCACATCACATTTTTAAAGGGGTCTTCAAATAGAAGATGAGGTGGCTCATTCGAACGAAACCTCAGAGTTCCCTATGCTCGCCCCAAATTAAATAAATAAAGGTGTACTGATGCTTTGCATCGCCCCGTGTTTTAAATACACCATAAACTAAATAAATAAAGGTGTACCGATGCTTTGCATCGTCCCGTGTTTTAAATACACCATAAATAAAATTAAAAATATCAAACTTAATAAATTGAATACATTAAAATAAAGATGTTATAAATAAATAAAGGTGTACCGATGCTTTACATCGTCCCGTGTTTTAAATACACCATAAACTAAATACATAAAGGTGTACCGATGCTTTGCATCGTCCCGTGTTTTAAATACACCATAAACTAAATGAAAATAAAATACAGTCCATTAAAATAATAATTTATAAAATTATAAATTTAAAAAAATGCTTGGTTGCAGTGTGCTTTGAACCCGCAACACCAAGCGTTTGAGTCGGGTACGTCATCCACTGTGCCACGACTCATACGCCTACAAGCACATCAAATTACTCCCTTATAACTCACATTAAACTGCTCGCCCTTAACTGCCCCACGCTTAGCTATCCATATATTTAAAAAAAAAACTTCGTTCGTATAAATACTTAGGTCGCTATTGTAAATAAATTATCAGGAACCACTCTATAAAGGTCGAGCACAATTACTAAACTTAGAGTGGAAACTGCGCGGTAAATAAGATATTAAACTTCTATAAATTACGCGTTTTAGTATATTTACCTCCCCCCATTGGGTATATTAGTGGCAAGTCTCTTAAAACTTTATTACAAGATCGGCCATTCCCTTCTGTACAATTTTTCTAAATACTTCAAACGGTGCTCCAAAAGTACCTCATCTCGGAATTTCCCCCCTAATTTAATCTATTGTCATCGGGTTCTCTACATATGTTTGGGGTAGTTATTTTGTAGCTCTGAAAAACTGATTTTAGATTCCATACGATTAGTATGAATTTGTCTAAATATCTACATAGATACGTGCGAAACTGAGCGAATCTGTTTGTCTTGGGTGTTGAATTGGCATTGACCTATAAACCACATTTAAAACTTGAAGTCTCTAGCTCCCCCTTTTGTCTGAACTAGGAGTAAAGTTGTAAGTTCATATCCCTCCTGTAATTTTTCAAGTTCCTATCTCAATGGAAAATCTCTCCCTGTCCGATGTAGTAGATGTTTACATAAACAAATCAGCCAAGATCCCGCATTCCGGAATTGTTGTATTTGTAATCGAATTTGAAAAAAAAGTTTGATGACGTAGCGCTTTTGAAATTTTTCGATTTATTACATTTCTCTTATATTTCGCTACCAGTGTTCGGAGTATTTAAAACTGTTACCTGAGTAAACGACTACGGCGGAGTAAAAATAAAAATTTCGGAGTATATTTTTTTTTTCTTTTTTGAAAGTGGGCGAACAACTAACATCAAACATATTTTGGTGGCTTAGCAATCCCTTCGATTGTGTTTTCGTCATGAAAAGTTTCTCAGCAAAAAAGTTATCTGCGTTTTTAGATGAACATGGAGTTGGCCTAAAATGTGTAGGATTACCAAATAATGCTCCCATTAGCACACAACATTCTGGAAGAAAAGTAGGCTCTATCTCCCCGGTTATTTATCGCGATAAATATTATTATTATTTTCGGTTTATCATATATTTTTCATACTCTTTTAATGGCAGAAGATTCCATTCTGTAGGCATGATAATGGCGGCCTGGTAACTGACGTACAAAGGCGCAGTGTTGGTATAAGATAAAGAAGCAAAAAAAGTGGGTCTTGCAGTAAATGTGGACAAGACGAAGTACTTGCTGTCATGGTGGCCTATGCAGCCACGTCACTGTTGACGGATATAAATTGGAGACTGTGAAGGATTTCTTCTATTTGGGAAGCAGAATTAAAAGCAAAAACAATGTCGGCCTAGAAATCAAACGGAGAATAACTCTTGCCAGCAAATGCTTCTTAAGGCAATTGAAAAGTAAAGTCTCGACGAACAAAATTCTCGCTCTACAAGTCACTCATCATAACTGTACTGATGTATGGCTCGGAATAATGGAAGGTGTCGAGAGAAGATGAGATGGCTCTTGGAGTATTCGAGAGAAAAGTTCTCCGGAGGATTTATAGTCCTATCCGTAAAGTCGACGGCGAGTATCGAAGGAGGTATAATGATGAGCTGTATGAGCTTTTCGCAGATATGGCTATAGTGCAGCGAATAAAAACAGAAAGCTTCGCTAGCTAGGTCATGTTATGAGGAAAGAAAAGACCTTCACTGAGTTTGGAGAGACAGTTGGAGGAAGCTTTGACCTCGCTTGGTGCTCCCAATTGGCGACTGTTATCGCAAAACAGGGTTAGCTGACCTTCTTCATTTTTATATAAAACTTCAAGAAGAGCAGTATGTTAAATTTAGGCAGGATTTAGAAATCGCGTCCGGGCACATTTTTTGCTTGTATTTTACTCCTTCTATTCTGATTCCATACGAAAAATGTGAACAAACTCCACGAACATGTCTTAAGACACGAACAATCATTTCGTCATTGAAAACTTCTACCAAAAGATATTAGGCAGTAATACTATTTAGTTTTCAACTCGACCTAAATAAATCTTTAAGATAAAAAATGTAGTAGGAGGTAAGAGCGGAGCAAAATACTCCGATTGGAATAAAGTCTGAACACTGCGTCAGCAATAAAACATGTTGTCAAAAGCGTGACGTCACGTCAAGAAATTTATTTTCCAGCCAACTATGATTTTTTTGTTCTCTCATTTTTTAATGCGGGATCTGTTTATTGGTTCATGAGATGTTTATGCCCTAAATATTGCATTTTAATATGGCTCTAAATCTTGTTCAAAGTTTCGTATACTATCGGGAAGTTACCTAAAACTAAACCGAGAAATATCCGAGCTCGAGCGATTTTTTTAAATATCCCTGCGCCACCACTTCGAAATTTTTTTAAACAGTCTGCCGAATTGATTACAAATTTACTATTTGTTAAACTTTGCCTTTTTTAGATTTTCTTTTCATTGTAGTGTCCTCCCGGCAGAAGTATAAGCTATCATGAAAGCCGCAGCTTGAATATTAAAACAAACTATTGGCAAGGAAATCATTATTTTTACTACAGCCAAACGGCAATCAAATCCCTTGGCACTTACTCAACCATTTCTGAACACTAAACTCCCGGCTATCTCTTCAGGAGATGGCCCAACACACCTGTGTGCCCTTCACATGGGTCCCGAGGCACAGGGACATTGGAGAAACTGTATTGCTGACGAACTGGCTAGGCAGGGAACGACCAATCAGATTCTGTCCCACAAAGAACACTTACATATACCATTTGCCACATGAATACTCTGAATGGTTCGAATAGGAGATTTAACGGTGTCTTTTTGTGGTATCACAACGGCCCCTATGTATGCCTTCAAGGCAGCCACTTCACCCTAATAGCGATTTCACACAGAGGCTTAATGAAATAATTAGTCAAGTTTTCTACATTAAAACTCTAATTGAACTCGATCTTCCATACAAAATACAAATTCTTAATTATCTCATTATTGCTTTATTGAATGCCTAATCGAGTGAAAAATCCAGTCGGCTTTGCTTGGTGCTTCGAATTTTATTGTCAATGTAACAAATGACAATCAAAAAAAAATTATTTTTAATAATTTACGAAAAATAGAAAAACACGAAAAAATTCTAAATTTAATTTGCGCTGCATCTGCTGCAAAAGATAATATGGCCTTTTCGAAAATAGGCACATATTTGGTTAGGTGCAACATCTATGGGTAGTTGCCCATGCATTTTATTTGGAATGTATTTATAGTTAAGGCAACGGCTGCTTTCCATTTTAACTATTTTTTTGTAAAAACGAAATATTATTTTGGGGCTGCTGACAGATGTTGGCTTAATAAAGCAAAAGTCCCTGTATGAAAAGGGAAACTTAATTATTTCATTAAATATAATTGTTATTCGAGTATTTGAAAACCTAACCTACATAGACAAAAAATTTATTGAGCTACAAAAATGTATGCTCCACATTTTTTGGCATGTCAAATAAAAAGTTTCAAAATTTTCAAAAACTTCGTGAATTTTCATATATTTTCGAAATCTTGTTTGAAATTGGTTTTCAGAGTTTTTGTTATACAATTCACTGAATTTTTATTCTAATCTATATATATCTAAAATTTACAAAATCAAATAGCACAGAAAATACTAACCGATAAAATGTTAAAACTAGAGCTTATGATTTCTCGAACTTGTTCAAGAAGAGATTTCTCGCGAGATTCTCGAATCTCGAATTACTCGTAATACTCGCGAGCTTCTCGACAATCAATTTAATCAATTCATTGGCTGTTTTATATAGAGCTTACGATTTCTTCTGGAGCACAAGCGAAAACTTCCACAAAACCACAACTAAAAAACACCGAAATGTATAGAATACTGCCAATGCAGCGACTGAATTGAAATTCGAGGAGCTCGCGAGTATTACGAGTATTTTGAGATTCGAGAATCTCGCGAGAATTGAAAGTCGAAAAGCTCGCGAGTATTACGAGTAATTCGAGATTCGAGAATCTCTCGTGTTCTTGATGTCTCGTTGAAAAATAAAATATTTCGAACAAAATTATATGTATAATAAATATGTTTTGAGTTAAATGTCATTGGAAATCAATATAATCAAAAAAAAAATCACAAGTAAAAAAACCAAGTGTATAAATACTGTTCATATAGCAATGCAATTAAGTTTATGTCGAGAAGCTCGCGAGATTTGCGAGTACTTCGAGACACGAGAATCTCGCGAGAAGTCGAGTTCTCGATTTCTCGGGTCTCGAAAATCGCGCTTGTGTTCGAGAAGAAATCGTAAGCTCTGTAATGGTGTATTTAAACTTTTTTTTATTGTAAATTTCAATTTATTGTACTGAAACGCGAAATTTTGCGTTTTCAATTTAAATTCGCTATGCCACAATCGATTTTCTCATACCACGTACTAGTTTTAGCTGTGTGTCCCTTACGTTCTTGATTTGCTGAATGGGTGTAGGGCTGACTTGAATATGCTGTCTGTTAGTTGAAAAGCTCAGCTGTGGCAAGCACGTCACAGCAACCGTAAAAATATTCATGCACTAACGAACATGTTGCACGTATTTTCTGTGCACCGCTTCCACCTTCATGCACCTTCCACTTGGATTAATGTTGGATTTTCAACTGCAATTGTTTGCTTTGTTTCTTTTTTGTTTGTTAGCTTTGTGGTAATTCTGTTTTTTTTTTGTGTAACATTTTTGTAGGCTGAAAAGGTTAGAACAGTGTTGCTTGGCCTGGCCAGCGATTATTCTACCTTAATTTTCAATTATTTACTTGCATTGCAATTCACTTATGACCCTGCGTTTTGTTGCATTTGTACTAAGAATAACTTGGCTTAAAGTCTAAGTGGAATGTTGTAATTACTTATTGCGAATGCATTGGTATTTGCTTCAAATTTGTTTTTCCTTATTTTATTGTACGCATGTAGGCGCTGTCATGTTTTAATTAAAAGTAGGCTTTAAATTTTTCTACATGCCATCTCATGGCTAATTTTCAGAGTGCTTTCGAATGTCTGACTGTGATAGTCCAACTGAAATCGCTTGGTTATAGGAATCCGTTATTATTGATTTTATTTGAACTATGGTCGAAACATTTATTTTATTTGTAGTAGGAATTTTCTTTAAAAATACCTTGAAACGCTGGCGTTTTTAGTGCCCGATTTTTCAGGTCAGAATATGCAAAAATCGAAATAACCAAAAGCCTTTACTAGCCACGCAGAGAAAGAGGGCTTAACTCAACAAATGACGGTATCGAACACGTTTTCTTTGAGTGGGAAAAGGCAGGTTGAGGAAAACTTGACCTTCCTTGATGCTCCGAATCGGCGTCAGTTATCGCGAAATAGGAATAGCTGACGTGACGTGTTACGAAACGGCTAAAATCGCTTAGGCGGCTAAGCGCCAATTAATGATGACGATGGAGAGCTACGCTGTACCGGATGGGACAACTAAGGCCCAGTTTTTCAGTACAAGTTCAACTCAGTTTGTCAGTTAAACTACGCTTAAACTTATTCTGCAGTTTTTCAGTCTACTTTAACGGAAGTTTAAGCTGAGCTTAAGCGGCCTATCTGGCAGGGTTAAACTCTAGTTAATCTATCGGTGATTTGCGTTCCTTCGAAATGGCATCGAGTATACCCAACAAGCATTTGGGCTTGAGTATCATTTGAGCTCATGATGATAACTAGCATACCTCTAAAATCTCAAGAGTCGTTACGAAACAGTAGTTCAACTTGAGAATCATAGTGTACTCAGCAAAAAAAAGGATTTTTTTATAAAGCGAAAAATGCTATTACTTAAGTTGAAAAAATGATAGTTCCCAACTTGTGGTTCTCAAGTGTAAGATTCCAAGACTACTACAACATTTTCACGAAAATAAAATAAAATATATACTTTATTTTTGATGAATTACGCTTCAGTACTGCTATCAATCAGGTGTTAATTTCTCACAATAAAGAGCTGTTGGCTTTGGTGGTACCACCTTGGAGATTTTTTTTCAACTTCACCTCAACTCGATATCCAATGTAGGATTTGAGAACTGTACATTTCTCAAAATCTCTCAAAGGTTGGATAATAATTTGAAAATGCTAATGACGTTGGAGATCAACTCGAGAACTATAAATTTTACAATATTTCTCAAAGGTTGGATTGAGTGATTAGAGAATGAAGTTGGATATCAACTTGAGAACTATCTGGTTTAAGAATAACTAGATAATGATGTTGGATATCACCTCCGGAACTAGATATATATTTCGCTGGAGGAATATCTTTTAAATGTTTGTTGGGTAAGCAAAATCCAGCTGTTGTCGTATCTACAAATTATATAGATAATAAAAAACCAATGTTGCGTTACAAAACAGCCTACCCCAAAGGCGACCTTAAACTGTGACTGGAAAACTGCTCAGTAGTTTAACTGGAGTTTGAATTTGACTAGAGTTTAAGCAAACTTAGTTTAGGCTTAGCTGAACCAACTACTGAAAAACCGGGCCTAAGTATTATCGGTTTTATTTTACCTAAATAATATTGCTGTAATAGAGTAAACACACGTTCAGTCTGCCTCACGAGTCATCTGTGTACGAGTTGATTCGCCGTCAAAATCGAACTCATTTTGATTTTCACGAATCAGTCAGAGTCATGTCTGTGTCACTAAGTATTACTTAAATGTCTTGGCAAAACATTGAACCTGACTCTTGACTGCGACTCAATGTGTGTAAACCGTATAAGCAGCACAATTTTTCATAAGTTTGTCTTACATTTAATTTCTTTTGACAGTTCTCAACTGTCAAATATTTGATTTAACCTTGCCCTGGAAGGTTCATATATTAACCGAAGCACTATTTACCATCCCAAAATGTTTCATGATAAGTTAGTATATTATATACTATAGTACTATAAGTATACATTTCTTACTAAAATATACGAATAAAAAAGGCTGATGCATCACAATCTCTTTTATTCACCACTTCCATTGGTACCTTACTTGGTGCTTGGCTTAATAGCATTCCACTTATCTCTGTTAAAGTTTTATTCAGTTAAGTTTTTTTTAGATATGAAAGTACATATTTTTTTTACATTATCTACATTTACGGCCATATTTATTATATTATATTTATTATACCCGTAACTTCAAACGAACATACCTTTTATCACTTGTGGTTTTATCGAACCACAGAATATAGAAGAGTCTGTATCGATTGTTACAACATAAGTATATGCACATTAGAGCGGGTCAAATTGTATGGATGGATTTTTTTTTTCATCAGGAGTATAGCCAAAGAAAGTAGATTAATAAGAGGGAGCATTGTAGAGTCGTTCATTCTCCACAAAGTGGGACGGCTACACCAGGAATACACCATACGTTTTGCCCCTGTTTCGTTTTCACCATCGGGATTAAAAGTCATGAGCCTGGGTATTCGCGCAATTTTAGTGATTTAAATTGCATGGCGCCAGCGCCAATGCGGTGCCAGCTCAATGGTAGCTCATTTACGCAATGACTCCAAGCGAATTTTTGGCACTACTTAGTAGTGAGTGCGTAGTACATTTCACTTCCGCTATTGAGTAAAACGATTTTTGTGTGTCAGGCACGAGTTTGGTGTTATTGGCGCTACTGGAAATTATGACACTGAGCTGATGACGGTAGCGCTGATAGTTCAGCTTTTGAATCAGAGAAAGAATTGATGGCCCGTGTAAATTATTATGGCTTTGGCTATTATTGGCTGTGACTTTGAACTAAATAAATGCTGCGGACATAACAACCGGAGTCATTTTTGAGTTTTATCTTTTAGATTTAATGCACAATTAATATGGGTGTGTTTGAGCAGCCAAATAATAACAGTAGTATTGCTAAAGTGCTGCTTAGTTGATGGAATGTCGCTAATTTCCTAGAGATGATCAATAGATTGTCAACATTTCGTTCAACGAACGCGCGAAATTGTCACATCTGCTCAAATGTTGCTGAAGAACGTTATATTGTTTTCACACAGAAACTTAATGATCTCATTTCACCTTCTAATGAAATCGTAAATTTTTTGCTTTCACACAGAAGTAACTGCTCAATTAGTATGAAGGATGAAATGTCAAGCGAATAAAATGACAATGCTATATGACCGACAATCATGGCGGAACGATACAAGGTGGCAGCATGGTGTCATACCTACAAACAAAAAAAATTCCATGTACTTGTAAATTCGATGGACAAATGTCACAATCGTATTGCGCCGGAAGTTGATGTATCAAATCAAATAAAAAAGGTTATAATCAGCTGTTCGATGCGGCCACCTTGTATCGTTCCGCCATGCAGACAATGACATTTACTTTGACAAATGACATTTTTAAGCACTGAACACACCCAAAACTAAGAAGCGGAAGGCTGCCAACAGAGTTGCATTGTGCTTTTGACTTCATTACGCATTCGATTAGCTACTAATGAAATAATGATAGATTCGAATTTTGTAGGGAAGATTGAGCTCAATAAGCGTCTTAATGTAGAAAACTGCCTTTATTATTCAATAAGCCGTCTGTGTGAAAACAGTATTATCCGCTGTCATAAAAAGTAACACTGCTGCAGCTCGAACACACCCTATATCAAGAAAGTAACAAATATACAACTTAGCTTTTGCCAATATTTTTCAGCCAGCTTATTTTCAAATAGGTAATTTTTCCAATGGCAAAATAAATTACAAAGTTAAACAGCCCTTATAAAATCAGCTATGTTGAGGCGGACAGCATAGCAAAAAGTATGGTGAATTCCTGGTACAGCCGTCCCACAATTTCCACACAGCTTTAGAACTCTACAATGTACCATCTTATATTTAGAGAGTCTTTGGTATAGCCAAAACGGAATCTACATATGATTCTAGGAAAAATTGTTGAAGACACCATAGCTGTAAATCCGATTTCGAGGCCCCGACTTTTGCAAAATAGATATTTTGCCATAAGAATGTAGGGTTTGGCCAAAAAATCTTCATAGCTTCTGATAGAATTATAGGAAAAAAAAATCATGTTGAGCTTGCTTTAAAGGTATTTTACGTACATTTCAGAATATGTATTAATATCTATAGTGTTTTTGAATTTTAGTCGAGATGTTAGGCTTAAATTATGAGAAATTAGCCTAAAATGAACTTTTAACTACTATATTATCATTTTTAACAAATTTCTTATGGAACATTTTTTAAACCCCCAAAACCCCCCGTCGCTACGCCCCTGGTTGTACAGGTATAAAGGAATCGAGATAGATGTAGATTTCCATGTATCAAAATCATCAGTATCGAAAAAAAATTTGATTGAGCCATGTCTGTCCGTCCGTCCGTCTGTCCGTTAACACGATAACTTGAGTAAATTTTGAGGTATCTTGCCGAAATTTGGTATGTAGGTTCCTGGGCACTCATCTCAGATCGCTATTTAAAATGAACGATATCGGACTATAACCACGCCCACTTTTCGATATCGAAAATTTCGAAAAACCGAAAAAGTGCGATAATCCATTATCAAAGACGGATAAAGCGATGAAACTTGGTAGGGGAGTTGCACTTATGACGCAGAATAGAAAATTAGTAAAATTTTGGACAATGGGCGTGGCACCGGTAAGGGCATAGCTTCTATGTCGATAACTGTTTTCTGTGAAAATAGGCGAAATCGGTTAAAGCCGCGCTCAGTTTTTATACACAGTCGACCATCTTTTCTTCCGCTCGGCCGTTAACACGATACCTTGAGCAAAAATCGATATATCTTTACTAAACTTAGTTCACGTAAAAATGCCATAATTCTATACCAAATACAAACAAGTAAGGAAAGCTAAGTTCGGGTGTAACCGAACATAACATACTCAGTTGAGAGCTATGGAGACAAAATAAGGAAAATCAATCTGGGGTAACCCTGGAATGTGGTTGTATAACATGTGTATCAAATGAAAGGTATTAAAGAGTATTTTAAGAGAGAGTAGGCCATAGTTCTATGGATGAACGCCATTTAGGGATATCGCCATAAAGGTAGACCAGGGCTGACTCTAGAATTTGTTTGTACGATATGGGTATCAAATGAAAGGTGTTACTGAGCATTTTAAGAGGGAGTGGGCCTTAGGTCTATCGGTGGACGCCTTTTCGAGATGTCCCCATTAAGGTGGACCAGGGGTGATTCTATAATGTGTTTGTACGATATGGGTATCAAATGAAAGCTGTTAATGAGTATTTTGAAAAGGAGTGATCCTTAGTTCCATAGGTGGACGCCGTTTCGAGATATCGCCATAAAGGTGGACCAGGGGTGTCTGTAGAATGTGTTTGTACGATATGGGAATCAAATGAAAGGTGTTACTGAGCATTTTAAGAGGGAGTGGGCATTAGGTCTATAGGTGGACGCCTTTTCGAGATATCGCCATTAGGGTGGGCCAGGGGTGACTCTAGAATGTTTGTACGGTATGGGTATCAAACGAAAGGTGTTACTGAGCATTTTAAGAGGGAGTGGGCATGAGGTCTATAGGTGGACGCCTTTTCGAGATATCGTCATTAGGGTGGGCCAGGGGTGACTCTAGAATGTGTTTGTACGATATGTGCATCAAACGAAAGGTGTTACTGAGCATTTTAAGAGGGAGTGGGCATTAGGTCTATAGGTGGACGCCCTTTCGAGATATCGCCATTAGGGTGGGCCAGGGGTGACTCTAGAATGTTTGTACGATATGGGTATCAAACGAAAGGTGTTACTGAGCATTTTAAGAGGGAGTGGGCATTAGGTCTATAGGTGGACGCCTTTTCGAGATATCGCCATTAGGGTGGGCCAGGGGTGACTCTAGAATGTGTTTGTACGATATGGGTATCAAATGAAAGGTGGTAAGGAGTATTTTAAAAGGGAGTAATCCTTAGTTCTATAGGTGGACGCCTTTTCGAGATATCGCCATAAAGGTGGACCAAGGGTGACTCTAGAATGTTTGTACGATATGGGTATCAAACGAAAGTGGTTACTGAGCATTTTAAGAGGGAGTGGGCATTAGGTCTATAGGTGGACGCCTTTTCGAGATATCGCCATTAGGGTGGGCCAGGGGTGACTCTAGAATGTGTTTGTACGATATGGGTATCAAATGAAAGGTGGTAAGGAGTATTTTAAAAGGGAGTAATCCTTAGTTCTATAGGTGGACGCCTTTTCGAGATATCGCCATAAAGGTGGACCAAGGGTGACTCTAGAATGTTTGTACGATATGGGTATCAAACGAAAGTGGTTACTGAGCATTTTAAGAGGGAGTGGGCATTAGGTCTATAGGTGGACGCCTTTTCGAGATATCGCCATTAGGGTGGGCCAGGGTGACTCTAGAATGTGTTTGTACGATATGGGTATCAAATGAAAGGTGGTAATGAGTATTTTAAAAGGGAGTAATCCTTAGTTCTATAGGTGGACGCCTTTTCGAGATATCGCCATAAAGCTGGACCAAGGGTGACTCTAGAATGTTTGTACGGTATGGGTATCAAACGAAAGGTGTTACTGAGCATTGTAAGAGGGAGTGGGCATTAGGTCTATAGGTGGACGCCTTTTCGAGATATCGCCATTAGGGTGGGCCAGGGTGACTCTAGAATGTGTTTGTACGATATGGGTATCAAATGAAAGGTGGTAATGAGTATTTTAAAAGGGAGTAATCCTTAGTTCTATAGGTGGAAGCCTTTTCGAGATATCGCCATTAGGGTGGGCCAGGTGTGACTCTAGAATGTTTGTACGATATGGGTATCAAACGAAAGGTGTTACTGAGCATTTTAAGAGGGAGTGGGCATTAGGTCTATAGGTGGACGCCTTTTCGAGATATCGCCATTAGGGTGGGACAGGGGTGACTCTAGAATGTTTGTACGATATGGGTATCAAACGAAAGGTGTTACTGAGCATTTTAAGAGGGAGTGGACATTAGGTCTATAGGTGGACGCCTTTTCGAGATATCGCCATTAGGGTGGGCCAGGGGTGACTCTAGAATGTTTGTACGATATGGGTATCAAACGAAAGTTGTTACTGTGAATTTTGAGAGGGAGTGGACATTAGGTCTATAGGTGGACGCCTTTTCGAGATATCGCCATTAGGGTGGGCCAGGGTGACTCTAGAATGTGTTTGTACGATATGGGTATCAAATGAAAGGTGGTAATGAGTATTTTAAAAGGGAGTAATCCTTAGTTCTATAGGTGGACGCCTTTTCGAAATATCGCCATTAGGGTGGGCCAGGTGTGACTCTAGAATGTTTGTACGATATGGGTATCAAACGAAAGCTGTTACTGAGCATTTTAAGAGGGAGTGGGCATTAGGTCTATAGGTGGACGCCTTTTCGAGATATCGCCATTAGGGTGGGCCAGGGGTGACTCTAGAATGTTTGTACGATATGGGTATCAAACGAAAGGTGTTACTGAGCATTTTAAGAGGGAGTGGACACTAGGTCTATAGGTGGACGCCTTTTCGAGGTATCGCCATTAGGGTGGGCCAGGGGTGACTCTAGAATGTTTGTACGATATGGGTATCAAACGAAAGGTGTTACTGAGCATTTTAAGAGGGAGGGGGCATTAGGTCTATAGGTGGACGCCTTTTCGAGATATCGCCATTAGGGTGGGACAGGGGTGACTCTGGTATGTTTTTGTACGATATGGATATCAAATTAAAGGTATTAATGAGGATTTTAAAAGCGAGTGGCCCTTAGATGTATATGTGAAGGCGTTCTCGCGATATCGACCAAAATGTGGACCAGGTGATCCAGAAAATCATCTGTCGGGTACTGCTAATTTATTTATATATGCAATACCACTAACAGTATTCCTGCCAAGATTCCAAGGGCTGTTGATTTCGCCTTGTAGAACTTTATCATTTTCTTCTACTTAATATGGTAGGTGTCACACCCATTTTACAAAGGTTTTTCCAAAGTTATATTTTGCGTCAATAAACCAATCCAGTTACCATGTTTCATCCCTTTTTTCGTGTTTGGTATAGAATTATGGCATTTTTTTCATTTTTCGTAATTTTCGATATCGATAAAGTGGGCGTGGTTATGGTCAGATTTCGCCCATTTTTTATACCAAGAAAAAGTGAGCTCAGGTAAGTACGTGGGCTAAGTTTAGTAAAGATATATCGGATTTTGCTCAAGTTATTGTGTTAATGGCCGAGCGGAAGGACAGACGGTGGACTGTGTATAAAATCTGGGCGTGGCTTCCACCGATTTCGCCCATTTTCACAGAGAACAGTTACCGTCATAGAATCTATGCTCCTACCAAATTTGAGAAGGATTGGTAAATTTTTGTTCGACTTATGGCAATAAAAGTATTCTAGACAAACTAAATGAAAATGGGCGGAGCCACGACCATTTTGAAATTTTCTTTTATTTTTGTATTTTGTTGCATCATATCATTACTGGAGTTGAATTTTGACTTAATTTACTTATATACAGTAAAGATATTAAATTTTTTGTTAAAATTTGAATTTAAAAAATTTTTTTTTTAAAAAGTGGGCGTGTTCTTCATCCAATTTTGCTAATTTTTACTTAGCACATATAGAGTAATAGTAGTAACGTCCCTGCCAAATTTCATCATGATATCTTCAACGACTGCCAAATTACAGCTTGCAAAACTTTTAAATTACCTTCTTTTAAAAGTGGGCGGTGCCACGCCCATTGTCCAAAATCTTACTAATTTTCTATTCTGCGTCATAAGTTCAACCCATCTACCAAGTTTCGTCGCTTTATCTGTCTTTTGTAATGAGTTATCGCACTTTTTCGGTTTTTCGAAATTTTCGATATCGAAAAAGTGGGCGTGGTTATAGTCCGATATCGTTCATTTTAAATAGCGATCTGAGATGAGTGCTCAGGAACCTACATACCAAATTTCATCAAGATACCTCAAAATTTACTCAAGTTATCGTGTTAACGGACGGACGGACGGACGGACGGACGGACATGGCTCAATCAAATTTTTTTTCGATCCTGATTATTTTGATATATGGAAGTCTATATCTATCTCGATTCCTTTATATATGTACAACCAACCGTTATCCAATCAAACTTAATATACTCTGTGAGCTCTGCTCAACTGAGTATAAAAAGGGGATGAAATATGGTGATTGAATTCGTTTTTTAACGCAAAATACAACTTTAGAAAAAACTTTGTAAAATGGGTGTGACACCTACCATATTAAGTAGAAGAAAACGAAAAAGTTCTGTAGGGCGAAATCAAAAGCCCTTGGAATCATGGCAGGAATACTGTTCGTGGTATTACATATATAAATAAATCAGCTTTATTGAACTATTTTATGAGCTCGAGGCCTTATTCAAATAAAAAACGCAGTATATAAATATTTTATATTTGTATTTTTATTTTATATTCGATATTTCGACTTCAGTTTGAAGTCATCATCAGGAACAATTGAGTATGTTATACAGGCATACTCAATTGTTCCTGATGATGACTTCAGACTGACGTCGAAATATCGAATATAAAATAAAAATACAATATAAAATATTTATACTGCGTTTTTTATTTGGATAAGGCATCGAGCTCACAAAATAGTTTAATAAATTTTAAAGATTAAAGGCCAATAATAATTTTTTAAAAAATAAATAAATTAGCGGTACCCGTCAGATGATGTTCTGGGCCACCCTGGTCCACATTTTGGTCGATATCTCGAAAACGCCTTCACATATACAACTAAGGGCCACTCCCTTTTAAAACTCTCTTTAATACCTGTAATTTGATACCCATATCGTACAAACACATTCTAGAGTCACCCCTGGTCCACCTTTATGGCGATATCTCGAAAAGGCGTCCACCTATAGAACTACGGCTACTCCATTTTAAAATACTCTTTAATACCTGTCATGTGATACCCAGGCCATACAAACACATTCCAGGGTTACCCTAGGTTCATTTTCCTACATAGTGATTTTCCCTTATTTGGCAAAGGATGAAGGAATATTGTTCCAAAAAACGTCACCCTTGGTCTACAATTTGGTCGATATTTCCCAAACGTATGTGATATGGAATTAAAAACCACTTATAAACCATCTACGAAACCCTACGAAACCAACGCAGCTAAGCTCTCAGTAATGTAATGTTCGGTTATACCCGAACTTAGCCCTCCTTACTTGTTTTACTTAGAATTACCATTTTAACGAATTTTTGGAAAAAACTGTTATCGACAACGTTTTTAGCGAACATTTTTGGGTCGGACAGGGTATACATGTGAAAATTTTTTTAGTAGTAGTCATGAAAAAAACCTTAAAAATCAAAGTCGAAAAAAGTCAAAAAAAAAAATGAAAATCCCAGGCTCGAAATTTATTCTTTTGGATATGCGTAGTTGGACTTTTTCTCCTGAGCCCAAATCCTGTCGAAAATCGTTACCGCGATATGGTTAACTTTCATACATACAAATCGACCCACCCTAATGCTTATAAATATTATTTATATATACTTATGTACATGTATTTACTATTTCCTTAGGTATTTAGATTGATTTTGTAGTTATGTCGACAAGCTAAAGTGAAAACGATTCACTTAAAACATTATCTAGTGTAGTCATAGGTTTTGTAGGCTGTGCACATTTATAGCTTTACTTAACATGCTTTGTTTTAACAGGTTGAGAAATTTAAATTAACAACAGAAATAACCAAAAAAGATGCTTTACTTGGAAGCGAATTGTATTTACAATGTCATAGCCACCACACCTTCCTAATTTTCTATTCAACCAAATTTGTTGCAGAGAATAGTGTTAATAGCTACTTTTTTACATTTATATACATATGCGCTTACATTTTATATGGACTGCCAAGTACATAACTTTATCTACACCTATGAAATAGTTGCGTATAAAATTAGTACTGCTAAATTTCACTATGCATTATACTCAGTTGCAACTGAAATATGTCTATCCATTTTACCTCTCGCAAATATCTCAATTCCTGATTCCAATTCAAGTTAGCGGATATGTGGAAAGAGAGGACTGTAGACTCATGAGGGGTATTCTGACTGGACGCTGCCTTCTGGCATCACATTCCTTTAAATTAGGCTTGGTCAGTGATAGCAGATGTAGGAAGTGCGGGTTGGAGGAGGAAACACTTGTGCCCTGCGCTTGCCATGCTAAGACTCCAGCTATTAGGAGTGATACAGCTGTCAGATCTAGAAGCAGCAAGTGTCATAGAAAGCTTCTAGTATTTACCAAGAGGACGGAGTAGTTTTATAACATAGGTCCTCAGTTTTGTCGTTAAATAAACTTCTGGTAACACTATGGACTCTCATTCAGCCCATGTAAAG
This sequence comes from Eurosta solidaginis, assembly GCF_040869045.1. Classification (NCBI taxonomy): domain Eukaryota; kingdom Metazoa; phylum Arthropoda; class Insecta; order Diptera; family Tephritidae; genus Eurosta; species Eurosta solidaginis. The sequence continues at coordinate 247,977,832 of NC_090320.1, read as the reverse complement.
TCCCCATGGACCGGGCAGTTCAACCTAACCTAACCTTCCGCTGGATAGTATACAACAACACTACTCTTCGAAACCCTTTTCGTTTGTTAAAGTGTTAGTTGAAACCTCGTCAATTAAATTATTGCGGGCTTGTTAGCAATAATATTCATATGGAAGACGATTGAAAGATGTTAAGTAATTTAGTCAAGCAGTTAAATCTACAGGCAGATCCACGGAAAACAGCTTAGCTTTTCTTGGTAGCTGTCATTTGATGAACAAACTGTTGAGCTCAAAGAGTTGCTACGTAGCTGACCTTTTGGATGGCGAGGACCATTAAGACGAATGTTCGAAACCGGAGAGTGAAAACTGAAAACATTAATGAGCCAAAGGTTAGTCAAAATACCTGTGGCCCTCACAGGTGGATAAAGTTAGATTTGGAGAAATGCACATAAAATTCTATGAGACCAACAAGAGAATAAACGTCGAAAGCGTCATCTCTCAGATTGAGCGTATGCGGGAGTAACACAATATTTCCTTTTCACGGAGTTTTATTGTCTGATTTCCTGCCAGACTTAATCTGGTCGGATGAGTTTACCTGGCAGGATAGACATTATCGTTTTTCCCCCCTTTTACTTCCCTCATGTCTTTTTTCTTTTACTTTCTTAAAAGTCACATGCAGGTATAAACTCCTTTTTGTTTATAGGGCTGAGAGTGTAGACGTTGGTGAAATACCCCAACCAAGACGCTGAGTTAGCCTGGGGTGCAAAGATATCAGCTTGCCGCCTCGCCTCACCACCCAGAAATTCAGCCACGTAACAGAGTACACAGTGCCAAGCTGTCGAAAAACTGTGCTTTGAACCAACTTACATTTGAATAGTCTTATATGCAGTCCAGTTCAGAGGAAGCGATGGCTTCTTTCCCTCTTCATCCTCTGTTGTGAGACATTGGGAAATGGACTCCATAAAATATCCGATTTTGACAACTTAGATTCTAATGCCTTTAAAGCAGATAGCTTGTATATCATGAAAGCAATATAGTTGCACTCTTGGCAAAGATTCCCGCCTTAAAGATACTGTACTTGTAAGGCAGTCAGTATGACTGATTGATCTGCTTAAGCTTAAAGAACAGCGCAGCTCCAATTCCCTTGTTCATTTTTGATCCGTATGTGTAGACCATAATATCCTCATCACCTGTACCTCATCGCCAACAACCACCCTTTTTGTTTTGACGCCGTTTAATCGTGCTCTTGTCATGTCTTCTAGTACCATTTCCTACGCGTAGCTGACTGTGTTCACATTTTGGATTCTATTAGTCTTAGAGAGTACATTTTTAGTTAAATCTTGCCAGATAAGGCCAGTAGGGTTACGACTGCCCCTATACTTAACTTTGGCTCAGCCATTTGAACCCAAAATAACACTCACATGCGAAAGACTAACATATTTCTGATTTATCAGATCCGAAAGTATCGACTTCTCGCTAGTAGCTAGAGGCATGAGGATGGCCAGAACACAATATTTCGTTTTTGAAAGCTATTGATTGCCTAGCAAACGTTACATGTTACGATTGGTATCCAATTGCTTCAGGGGCATTAGTGTGCCTCTCTTACTTAATTGAACAACAACCACATTAACCTACCTTCCACACCAACTAACCTTCTACGGAAGAGCACGAACACGCAGTCTTTCGCGCTTAAACCGTGAAACCACTTTCCCTACCACTACCCTACCTTTCCTTCCTTTCAAGAATCTTAAATGGGCAAAATTATTTCACAAAAAGCCAAAAATTCGATTTACATAAAGCTTATGAAAGCTAATTAAACCGTCCTCAATAAATTAAAAGAAACACGAAAAACTCACACAAAAAACTTCTGTTCTAGTAAATTTATTCAATAGAACACTTATCTCACATAAGGCAAAGTGCGGATAGCGGAGGCGGCAAAAGATCCTGCGGCCTGTGGTAGCACATTTGTATGAATGGAAGCTGTTATATGTATGTTTGTAAGTACATGTGTTCTACTGTGTATTTGCCACCTTTGTCGAATTTAGTACTCACTCGACTGAAACTCCCATGGCGCAGAAACTTAAACAAAAAGCACACGTAAATAGATATAATTGAAAAACCTAATTTTACCTAACCCAATAAGCAACGGTAATAAAATTGCAAAAGCTTGAGGAAATTTTGTTTCTTTTATTGTTTAGCAGCAATCTTGGTCATTTGAAAGTACAATTTCTCAAACTTTTCTCAAATGTTAGCTTTCAACTGAGTAAAATTTTGGAAGCATTTAGAACCATTTAAACTCTATTCTCTGCTCGTCATATTTGAGATGGGTTTGGGTATGTAAAATTCCTCAATTTGATAATATTTTGGGATACATTTGAGAAGTATGCGAAAATTAGGTAAATTTTGAAATCATTTTCGAAATGAGGTTGAAAAAAAGTTTTATTTGAAAGTACTATTTCTCAAGCTTTTTTCAAATATTAGTTTTCAACTGAGGAAAAGTTGAGAAGCATTTAGAACCATTTAAACTCTATTCTCTGCTCGTCATATTTGATATGGGTTTGAGCATGTAAAATTCCTCATTTTGAGAATATTCTGGGATACATTTGAGAAGTATGCGAAAATTAGGTAAATTTTGAAATCCTTTCCAAATGAGGTTGAAAAAAAAAATTTATTGGGCATAAAGACACATCGGTATGTAGAGAATATATATCTATGGCTTGTTTAAGTGTACTTACCAAAGGAAGTATTTCAATATACCTTGTGGTGAGCCAAATAAAAAAAAAATGTTGAAGAGATCTTGAGGCCACAGTTGAGCCGGAGGGTTGAAGCCAGAGTGCAGAAAGGACAGAACATAATTTGCACGTGTATATCGATGGTAAGTTGATCATACAGGAATAAGTTAGTCCTACAGGAAATTATAGCCTTGAAGAAAACAGCAGTCAGGTGGAAATTAAGCAATAATCTCACACAGTAATTCGTCAAAAAGTGGCATGGAATGCAAAAAAGCATTGGGAAAACTTTCCTTAGGGCTGACCATACACCTATACTGGATTCCACATCATAAATTGATAGAAGGTAACAAAATGAGCACTTGCTGAACCAATGGCAAACCGTTTGGGAAAAATCAAAGGAAGACAGGAGTTGCTTATGAGCCATCAAGCAGGAAAGGCGTGTACAGAAGCGGGGGGCTGCAAAATTTCTTAGTTAATGTTCTTATCCTACGACATTAGATGGGCATACTGACGGACACTGCCTTCTGGTGTCACATGCCTATAAGTAAGGCCACATCTGTAACAGCAGATGTAGGAAGTGCGTGCTGCAGGAAGAAACTGTTGAGCATGTTCTGTGTTCATGTCCTGCGCTCGTCAGGGCAAGACTCCATCTATTAGAGGCAGAGAGAGAGAGAGGTAGAGTTGCCTCATCGCGAGACAGCAATTCAGCTAGGTCCTAGAAAACTTCTAGTATTTGCTAAGCTGACGGAGTTATTCTATAATATAAAACCTGGCACCTAATTAGGGTTCTTCCCTTTAGTCGTCAAACAAATTGTGGTAATACTATGGACACATTAAGTCTATGTAAAGTCTTTATTGGCCGGCCAGTCCACCTAACCTAACCTTGGTATAGTAAAAATATAGTTTAGAGACATCCAAAAAAAACAAACCTGAAAAAAATTTGCTGCTTATTTTAATGTTTTGAGGTGCCTTATCGCGACTTTGGTTTTTTCATATAAATCGTGTGGAGAGTTTGTATGTTTTTATAAAAAATGTGCCAGAGCTCTAAAGCTTGGTACCCTACCTAGCTATTCATATAGGGACTTACAACAAGGTCTCACATTTTTTTTTGCATTCTTGACTAGTTTAGTAGTTATTCGGAGTAAAAGCTGAACCCAAATTGTATGAGATTCCCCATACGATTTGTATGGAAAATAAAATAAAAAGCTGAAATTTAACCAATATTTTCACTATACCAAGAGGAAAAAATAATATTTTTTTTCGCCCACCCTAATATAAGTACATTAACATATAGTAGCTATGGGAAAAAGTTTAGTTAAAAATAAACAAAAAGTAATTTTAAACAATAAAAAAGTGAAAGGAAGATTATGCTTCTGTGGGAACTATTTAGTATGATTAATTCTTTCAGGCTAAGAGAAACTTTTAAACTTTCTTTAAAAAAATTAAATTTTTTGATTCATTGTACTATCGGGAACGGAACTTCCAGCCCTTTTCCATATAGCCAAAGCAGGCAATGTGCTGTTAGTATATTGCTAGGATACTTTCGATACCATTTCCCAAAAACTCCCCGGCATACCCCAAATCTACTTTTCTCGATAACAAGTCTATATATTTTCGATAACAAACCAGTAAATCATCAATAATGTATGTTGTCGATAGCAAATGTATAACCCTTCTATAACTCGTCGATAACACGCCGATAAAAAATGGATAACAAAGCAATAACTCGTCGAAAAGAAATGTATAATAACTCGTCTTTAACGGTTTAACGATTACAAAGCGATGTTTTGTGTTTGATATTGCAAAACTATACCGAAGTCCAGATTTCTCTAAAATATCGTGATATATAAAAATGAATTGGTGTGCGTTACTCTCGCCAAATCTCAAAAACGGCCTGACCGATTGCGATAATTTTTTGCTTGAAAGTGGGAGAGGGAATAGGAGTGAGAGTAGAATCGGGGGTTGAACTGGGATTGGGAGAGGGAGTTGGAGTGGGAGAAGAATTAGAGTTGGGGGAAGAAGCGCGAGTGGAATTATGAGTGGGAGAAGGAATGAGTGTGGGAGTGGGGTTGGGAGTGGGATTGGATTTGAGAGATAGAGTGGGAACGGATTTGGGAGTGAGAATGCGTGGGAATGCGTTTGGATTTGGGAGTGAGAGAGGGAGCGCAAGTAGAATTGGAAGTGGGAGATGGAGATGGAATCGATTTAGGAGTGGGAGTGGAGGTGGATAGGCAGTGGGAGTTGAAGTTGAATTGGGAGTGGGAGTCGGAGTTGGCATGGAATTTGGTGGAGAAGGGGAACGGGAAACGGAAGGGCAAAAAGAAAGGTAAATGGAATAAGGTTTGGAAAAAATGGAAGATAAAGTAGAAGGGAATGGGAAAGAAAGTAAAGACTCTAAGCGAGGATCCTCTTTTTAATATATGTATGTTAACCAGTTTTCTGGCAAAACAAAATCTGCCGGGTGAGCTAGTAAATAAATAATAAGATATTATAACGATATCGTGTACTTAGTAGTAGAGTTATCATCCCCGTGATGAGGCTTACCAATTTCGCTTTCTAAAACCCGTACATAAAAACAGCAATTAGAAATAATATATACGATTTGGAACAGCTGGAATAAAAAATAAATGTGTGCTACATGGCGTATGAGCAACAATTTCCTGGTCTGTGTAATTCTTTTAGATTTGATAGTGGTGTAGGTCACACTTCCTGATAACGCTCTATCTTGTCAGAATGATTTATCCAGCAGCTTTTCAAAACTTTTTATAAAAACATATATTTTGAATAATGAAATGCTTCCCTCAAAGTTCAAGCCAAATTTTCTTCAGCTTTGACGATATCTAATAATGGATATCGTCTACTGCTGTTTCTTCTGTAAAACAATATGAAAAAACTTATTTTCTCGGTAACAAGCACCATTAAGTTACTAGCCCGACCAACTCGGCAACGATTTTATATCACCACATGAAACCTTCTAGGGCATGCCGCCCTCCCACCCCCTAGATACATGAAGAACTTGGGGTCGCTAGAGCCTCGGCTGTTAAAGAAACAGGATTCGCGGGTACATGAGGTGGATAAGCTATATATTACCCCTTGAAAAGGTTGCGCTATACAACCCCTTGAATCAGTTTGGTATTTAAGTCGTCTCTTACAGGCATACCTGCCGCGGGTATATTCTAAGCCACCTAACCCGCTGGGGGTGAGCCGACGTTGTCGCAGACGTTTTCGCTAATTGTGCACGGCGAATTAAACGAGATCAATCCGTCGCCAATAATACGAGGGGAATTAGCATAGCTACCACACCAGTACCAGAAACGTACAGGGTTGGATTAGAGGTCTCGTTTTTATTCAAATTAATTAAAAGCCACTTATAACACTGAAACTTTTAGCTTGAATACATAAAATTCTCAAGAAACCATATATTTAATACTCCTATATTGCTAATAGAAAATGCTCGCAATGTGTTTTGATTTCGAAATCAAAACAAGACAGCCTATAAAATTTTTGTGATTGTAGCAGCATAAGGGTGACAAGAAAAAATTGAAATTTACTAAGTACATTCGAATATTGAATACAAAAACAAAAACGTTTAAACAGCAATATATCGGCACTCTGATGTTTGGGAATGTACATAGTCTTTTGTAGCAATATAGGAGTATTCATATTTGCAAGAAACCCATTCCTTATTTTACAGAAGAATCTGAAAAATTCACCTCAGTAAACCGGCACTTGTAGAAGCCCTTTTTCCTCGTTCAAACTTTCAGCTATTCTTTCAGTCAAATCAAGTTCCTTATTCTGTAAATCTTTACAAAAGACAATGAGATTCGGTAGCTGTCGTACTACCTACTTTTTTTCAAGCTCCAAAAATTTCTCTCGAATAGAGTTACAGAGTAAGTATCGCATGGCCAGCAAGCAAAGAAATCCTCCCAGACTCCCTCTTACATTAAAATTGACGAAAATACACGCCATTTTCAATATAGAGCAAGAATTGAAAAAATATGTTTTTTTTTTCCACAAAATTATATATGTATGTACTTATTAGGGCGGGTCGATTTAAAAATCGCTCATTGCTCTGTGAAAATCGTATTCTAGGGATCAAAATAAGAAACTTTGCCGAAGGAACCATACCTCTAAAACGAATTCTGATGTCCCCCCATTTGGGTCGAACTTTTGGGTGGGGACAATTTCAATTCTACCTGCTGTGTCTTGTAGTGGCTTAAAAAAACAACACAAGCAATTTTACGATCTGCAATTGTGTCACAGTGATACCTTCATTTTTTAAAACGGTTGAATAAAAAACCCACACATGCAAATGCATCACAGTGATGCCTTGGTTTTAAAAGGGGGTTGTAAAAACGCTAATTTCTAATAATTTTTTTAAATTTCTTTTCTATTACTAAGTTAAATTCATTTTTTCATTTACATATGTTCTGACTAAATAAATTTCTAAAGAGAAAAATAAACTCCAAAAAGAAAAAACATAGGCATTTCAAAGTGGGATTTTTCAAAATTTGCCCCTACGACCCAAAGGGGGGGGGGGGGGGGGGGGGGGGCATCAGAATTCGTTTTAGAGGTATGGTTCCTTCGGAAAAGTTTTTTATTTTGATCCCTAGAATATGATTTTCATAGAGCAATGGGCGATTTTTTTGCCTCCCCACAAATCGACCCGGCCTAGTACTTATAATTGCAAAGAGATAAAATAATAATTGCAAAAAGTTTGAGGACCACTGGCATGCTTGCAAAATAATTAACAGTTTGACTAGCACTGGGAAGAAATGTAATTATGGCCGCGAACGCAACAGCTGTTCCAAAACAAAAATACGTAATAACAATACGGCACGGTATACTTCTGGTGGAGGCCCGAGAAAAGCAACATAAAAACTTTTAGTAAAAAGGTTTTTGGATTAGAAAAAAATTTTCTAGGCGGACTCACCGACAATTGTTTGCCAACACAAGGAGTGGTTGCCATTAAAACCTTAAAAGAAAATCTGCCTTGCAGATGCCGTGCGTTGACATAGTAACAGTTCAGATGGCTTGGTGCGCAACAGCTGTTTGAAGAGCAAAAATACTTAAGAATTTACCGAGGTATACTTCACAAAAGGCGAAGTCTAAGATTCTTAACAATTTGCGTTGTGCTGCCTTTTAATTTTTGATAAGGTTGATGAATTTCGCTTAGAAGCTTTACGTGGTAGAAATGTATTAAAATGGATGGCAAAACAATTGTAGAATAGCTAACCGGTTTTGTAAATTGTTTTTGAAGTATTTTGATGATGCTTGACGCCTTGCTTGAGTCGGGACCCCTGAATAGTTAGCACACTACCTCTTAAAAAATTAGCTATATACAAGTTTTGGCGAGTTTGAGAATAATTTTTCTGACCACTACTGTATTTACAAACATACATAATTAATGAACATAAGTATGTAAATGAAATGTGCGTGTGCAACAAAATGCGCCATCGGATTTGAGTGCTAGAAAAGAAATGTATAAATTGCAACTTAAGCATTGCTATAAAAGATTGCATTAGAATGAAACTAACTATTTATTGTGAGAGCAAATAAGCCCAGTGAAAATTATGGCTAAGCCGCGACGTGCATTTATTTGCAACATTGTTTCATGTTTAAGACATTTCATATATGAATGCACTGACTTGAGCAGAATTCACAGAATTCCCTTTAATTTGCATTCAAAAAATCGTAGGCACTAATTAAGCAAGTTGTTTGAACTTGAATAAACACGCGGTTTACTAGAAATTCTACTTATGCGGGGCCTTGTAAGCCAAATCATCTCAACGTTGGATTCTGTGTCACCGATTTCGCTAAAATTATCTATTTTAAGCCGAAAAGGGTCTTCAGGATTTACATTTTTGACATTCACATTATCAACTGTGTGAACATTCACTGCTACGGAAAAAAAAATCGAGTGAAGGCCATTATAAATGAAATGGAACTAAATAAAAGGAAAAATAAAAATAACATAAAAAAAATTTAAGCACCTTCTTTATATAAATGGATAAAATCAGCAAAAAATGTCTCCTTATATAAAGACATATTCCTGCTAAACTTTGATTTTTAAATTTTGACATAGAAATTACAAAAATATGTATGAGAAGTAAAAATATAAAAGTGGAGCGCAAATTTCTTGGATTGGAAAGTTGGTAGGAAAGGAGATATTATTAGTCAATCAATTGCGCTCCATCTTTATATTTTTACTTCTCATAAATATTTTGCAATTTCTATGTCAAAATTTAAAAATCAAAGTTTCGCAAAAATATGTCTTTATATAAGGAGAAATTTTTCTCTGATTTTTCTCCATTTATATAAAGGAAATGCTTAAATTTTTTTTATTTTATCTTATTTTTATTTTCTCCTTTTCTTACATTTTCTCGGTGCCTTAACCTGTCTGTTAAGTTTTACGATTGTAGCTCAATGAGAACTTACATAAAAATCAATCCCATAATTCCCTTCGTTCCGTTTGATTTTTCTAAATATCTCAGTCCGTGCGCCCCCTAGCGAAACTTTTTGTATTGTGTCATCGGCTGCCATCGACCTCTGAATTAAGCTCTAAATTTTTTGCCGCTAGCTCATCGAGAAGTTATTTAAACCGCGGTTTCAAATTACCAAATTATTATCTAATTTTTTTAATCCATGATCCACCTAATGGAATTTTTTTCTCCTTTTGTTCCTTTGTCACGGTGTCTTAACCTGTCTCTGAGGTTTCATGTTTGTAGCTCAATGAGAAGTTGTTTTTAATCGATCTCAAAACATCAAATTTCCAAATTCTTATCTAAATATTTCGATTCGTGCGCCACCTAAAGGATTTTTTTTTTCTCCTTTTCTTAATTTTTCTTGGTGTCTTATCCTATCTGTGAAGCTTTACAGTTGTAGCTCAATGAGAACTTACATAAATATCAATCCCAAAATTCCCTCCGTTTCGTACGATTTTTCTAAATATCTCATCCCGTGCCCCCCCAAGCGAATCTTTTTGTATCGTGTCATCGGCTGTCATCGACATCTGTATTAAGTTTGAAATTTCAAGTCTCTAGCTCATCGAGAAGTTACTTAAAAGCTGGTTTGATAATTTTCAAATTCTTAGCTAATTATTTCGATCCGTGCGCCACCTAACGGAGTTTTTTTCCTTTTGTGGCATTATCACGGTGTTCTAACCTATGTGTAAAGTTTCACGTTTGTAGCTCAATGAGAATTTACTTAAAAATCGATTGCAATATTTGTATGAAAAGCGGACAAACATTCAACGGACCTAATATAAAGGAAAAGTAATAGAAATAGATAGGAAAGTTTACAGATATGTAACAGAAATAATACTAACACTAGTAACGTTAAAAGTGGTTACGATACCACGCAAGAGGTTCACGCGAAAGGTCCGAGTGTATTTCTGCCATGAAAAGTTAACCAGTAAAAACTCATCTGCCTTGTAGATGAGGTTCGGAGGCGGCATAAAACATTTAGGTCCGGACCTGCCAATTTGAAGGATACATTGAGAAGTAGCACGACGCACAGTGGAAAAAAAGATCAGCTTAGCACCCATATGCTTGAACGCAGGGACTGACAATTGTTATAGTTCTCTTCTCATTGAAACATTAAAAAATATAGGAAAAATTAGGTTTTCTTAACCAATTGTCAGACATTGCGAGCAAGCATATGAAAAAGAGAGGAAAGAGAGCGTAGAGAGATAGAAGGAAAACAGGAAGAGAAAATATAAAATGAACTAAGAGAGAAAAAGAGGGTAGGAATGAAAAGAAAGAGAGTAAACATTTTACGAATGTGGGCAAGCCAATTTTCGGACATGAAAACGTCTTTCTGTAATGTTAGGAAGACATACCTCAGCGAACAGAAAACCGGCATAGTGTAAGAAAAGACAAGTTTTAGGTCTCAAAATTCTCATCGATTTTAGGTTTTTTTTTTGCGAATTATGTCTCTGTGATTTTCCTCCATACAAAAGTGTCAACAATTTTTTTTATATGGAAGAAAATCTTAAACACCCTTCGGAAAAAAATTGTCAAAAATCAAGCGAATTTTGAGAGATCTATAGCTGGCACTATATATAGCCTCAAATTGATTGGGCTACAACTCTGTATACTTAAAAAAATTCAGAGAACTCCAGATAAAAATTTCAAAGTTTTCATAACATTTTTTTCGATTTTTAACATGCTTATATTAGCTTCACTTGTATGTATATATATATGCTTGTTTGTAACTCTCTAGGCTGGGCGCGCAAAGAAGAATTTCAAACAAATAAATATAGTTAAAAAAAGTAAACCAAACAAGTAAGGAAGGTTAAGTTCGGGTGTAACCGAACATTACATACTCAGTTGAGAGCTATGGAGACAACATAAGTGAAAATGAACCGAGGGAAACCCTGGAATGTGTTTGTATGACATGTGTATCAAATGAAAGGCATTAAAGAGTATTTTATGAGGGAGTGGGCCATAGTTCTATAGGTGGACGTCATTTAGGGATATCGCCATAAAGGTGGACCAGGGGTGACCCTAGAATTTGTTTCTACGATAAGGGAATCAAATGAAAGGTGTTAATGAGTATTTTAAAAGGGAGTAATCCTTAGTTCCATAGGTGGACGCCGTTTCGAGATATCTGCATAAAGGTGGACCAGGGGTGACCCTAGAATTTGTTTGTACAATACGGGTATCAAATGAAAGGTGTTAATGAGTATTTTAAAAGGGAGTGATCCTTAGTTCCATAGGTGGACGCCGTTTCGAGATATCGCCATAAAGGTGGACCAGGGGTAACCCTAGAATCTGTTTGTACGATATGGGTATCAAATTAAAGGTATTAATGAGGGTTTTAAAAGGGAGTGGTGGTAGTTGTATAGGTGGTCGCCTTTTCGAGATATCGCCATAAAGGTGGACCAGGGGTGACTCTAGAATGCGTTTGTACAATATGGGTATCAAACGCAAGTTGTTAATGAGTATTTTAAAAGGGAGTGGGCCTTAGTTCTATAGGTGGACGCCGTTTCGAAATATCGCCATAAAGGTGGACTAGGGGTAACCCTGTTTGTACGATATGGGTATCAAATTAAAGGTATTAATGAGGGTTTTAAAAGGGAGTGGTGGTAGTTGTATAGGTGGTCGCCTTTTCCAGATATCGACTAAAATGTGGACCAGGGTGACCCAGAACATCATCTGTTGGATACCGCTAATTTATTTATATATGTAATACCTGCCAAGATTTCAAGGGTTTTTATTTCGCCCTGCAGAACTTTTTCATTTTCTTCTACTTAATATGGTAGGTGTCACAACCATATTACAAAGTTGTTTCTAAAGTTATATTTCGCATCAATAAACCAATCCAATTACCATGTTTCATCACTTTTTTCGTATTTGGTATAGAATTATGGCATTTTTTTCATAGTCGGATTTCGTTCATTTTTTATACCAAGATAAAGTGAGTTCAGATAAGTACGTGAACTAAATTCAGTAAAGATATGTCGATTTTTGCTCAAGTTATCGTGTTAACGGCCATGCGGAAGGACAGACGGATGACTGTGTATAAAAACTGGGCGTGGCTTCAACCGATTTCGCCCATTTTCACAGAAAACAGTTAACGTCATAAAATCTATGCCCCTACCAAATTTCAGAAGGATTGGTAAATTTTTGTTCGACTTATGGCATTAAAAGTATCCTAGACAAATTAATGAAAAAGGGCGGAGCCACGCCCATTTTGAAATTTTCTTTTATTTTTGTAATTTGTTGCACGATATCATTACTGGATGAATGTTGACATTATTTACTTATATACTGTAAAGATATTAAATTTTTTGTTAAAATTTTACTTTAAAAAAAAATTTTTTTTAAAGTGGGCGTGGTCCTTCTCCGATTTTGCTAATTTTTATTAAGCGTACATATAGTAATAGGAGTAAGGTTCCTGCCAAATTTCATCATGATATCTAATTCTACTAATTTTCTATTCTGCGTCATAAGTTCAACTCACCTACCAAGTTTCATCGCTTTATCTGTCTTTGGTAATGAATTATTGCACTTGTTCGGTTTTTCGAAATTTTCGATATCGAAAAAGTGGGCGTGGTTATAGTCCGATATCGCTCATTTTAAATAGCGATCTGAGATGAGTGCTCAGGAACTTGCATACCAAATTTCATCAAGATACCTCAAAATTTACTCAAGTTATCGTGTTAACGGACGGACGGACATGGCTCAATCAAATTTTTTTTCGATCCTGATTATTTTGATATATGGAAGTCTATATCTATCTCGATTCCTTTATACCTGTACAACCAACCGTTATCGAATCAAACTTAATATACTCTGTGAGCTCTGCTCAACTCAGTAGAAAAATATGGATTTCAACAATGAAAATATTATCGTAAATTGTACACCTAAAAGATTCAGTTACTTAAATATTTCAAAAAATCGAAAAACTAGAATTAAGGTGCTTGACTTGGATAGCAAATCAAATAAATATATTTTAAAAAACTAGAAATCAAGGTTTTAAATAATATCGAACTAAAAAGTTAAAAATAATTCTCAAAATAATTTTATAACAATAATGAACGAAAAATACTAGTATTATTGTAAAAAAATCGTGGGCGCATTGTGCCATATTTTTCGTATATCGAGCGCCCGAAGCTTTCTTCACAATAATACTTGTATTTTTCGTTCATTATGGCAACTAAAAAAGGAATACGAAAATGTGGTACTATTCCACTCCCAAAATATCTGTTGGACGCTTGAAGTTATTGCTTGTAACATAAATTTGTATACATTTTTTTTTTCAATTCCTTTTTTTTAACAATCTGTTACTCAATATGGTCTTTAAGATAGACATGCTTTACATACTCACATTTGTAGATATATACAAAAGTATACATATACATATATGTATGTGCATACGTATATGTACTTAATTTTATGTTACCCTTGTGGTTTCATGATTGCAATAAACTTTATAAATGCTCACATAAATTTAGCCATAAACATAAGATTACCCATAAAAACTCAATGAACAATTTCGTTCGATATTAATTTGAAAAACATTTAAGAATTTTTCTTTATACTCAAATCTCAAACGTTATTCTCAAAAGTCAATTTTTTAATATAAGCTTCTTCAAACTTCTAAAATTAAGAAATTTCATTTTCTCAAATAGAAAAATTGTAGTATATCAAACCCATCTCAAACATGTTCGGAACGAAATGGAATCGAAATCAAGAATACTCAAGAAGAGAGGGCTGAAAATTAATGTTTTACAAGAGTTTTCGAAATCGTTTAATCTTAAATGAGTTCAAAGCTGAAAATAAAATTGAGAATTTTCGTCTCCTGGTTTATTTGGTACTTTCATTTACATACGCCCACTTTTTATATATATAACATTTTGGAAAACAAAAAAACCTGATTATTTAGTAAATAATACACCTACAGTGTTGAATTGTGGACGTGTGGACTGATATTGAGTCTCTTGATAAAAATTTAAAAATTTTTTTTAATTGGGCGTGGCACCGCCCACGTGTGATAAAATCAGTTTTACAAATATTATTAATCAAAAATCTTTAAACCTATCGTAACAAAATTCGGCAGAGAGGTTGCCTTTACTATAAGGAATGACTGAAGAAAAATTAACGAAATCGGTTAAGGACTACGCCCACTTTTATATAAAATATGTTTAAGAGGGTCGTGGACGAATAAAATAAACTATATCTTTGCAAAAAGGAGCTTTATATCAATGGTATTTCATTTCCCAAGTGCATTTATAACAATAAATAGGAACAACTTTAAATTTAAAAAAATGGGCGTGGCAGGCCGCCCCTGTTATGACTAAGCATTTTTCTATGTTTTGGGAGCCATAACGCGAAGAAAAATTATTTCAGAATAGAACCATATGTATGCTATATGTATTATTGCGCAGCCTTGTAACACTATTAAGCACACAAAACAAACAACAACAGCATTTCAAGTGTACAGCTGGGTATGTAATATTCGGTTTCACCCGAACTTAGACTTTCTTACTTGTTTCGTTTGAGACTGTTTGAATAATTTAGGCGACAGCAGTTTTGATGATACCTTGTTTTTGTTATTGTGAAACCTCTCCCAATTGCCTTCTTTACTTACTTAACCGTTTAAACGATTATGGTCGTCCAACAAGTCGCTTCTTCGCTCTGCCAATTGGCGCCAATTGGTCACACGAAGGGAGTATACATCGTTTTCCACCTGGTCCTGCCAGTGGAGTAGGTGCCGGCCTCTGGCTCTGCTTCCATAGGCGGGTTCCGATAAAAATATTTTCTTAGCCGGAGCGTTATCTTTCATTCGCATAACATGGCCTAGCCAGCGTGCCGCTGCGTTTTAATTCGCTGGACTATGTCGATGTATGCGTAAAGCTCGTACAGCTCATTATTAAATCTTTTTCGGTACTCGCCATCGTCAAGGCGTAGAGGTCCGTAAATATTTCGAAGAACTTTTCTTTTTTCTCTCGAACACTCCCAGAGTGGCTTCATCTGGTGTTGTTATGTTCCATGCTTCTGCACCATATAGCAGTACGGACAGTACGCCTACCTAGTCCAAAGTAGCATTTATTGGCAAGAGTTAGTCTTCGCTGGATTTCAGAGCTGATTGGAAACCAGCATTAACACAATTGCCTTCTTTGCATAGATTTATTCTTTGGACAGCACATATGTACACCTATTACGTACCACTTGTACCAAAGCTACGTTTTATTGTTGACAGGTTCATATTAATGAACTGGTTTTGCCTTGTTCTATTTAATAAAAATTAAATAATGAATGTTTTTTGTATTATTAAGCGGGGAGATTTTAGTCTTGAATCATCGAAAACAAAAATTGGAAAAAGTGAATTGACGAAATTTGATAAAAATTGCCACTGCTATTTTCGTGTTCGCTGCTGTGCATACATATGAATGTAATGCCTTCCACCAACGCTAGCATTGTGCTATTAATTTTGGAATAATTACATAACTTGTTGTCTGCGCTATATATTTCGAACAGTACACGCTCACAAATTAGAACCACTTTGTTTTAGGGTGATTGTAATTTCTGAAAAATTATAATTCCTCGACGTGTTTTGTTTGTATAAAACCTTTAAAATTAAGTCAGTTTGCATTAAAAAAAACTGCAACGAAATTGTGTTTTATTAAATTTTATTCATTAAACATAAGGTAGCAATCTAGTACAATACATATCACAAGCCTTTTTTTTCATTAAATATAAATATATGTATATATACCCTAAATCAAAAAAGAACCAAAAAACAAAAACTCCAATTACAATAAATATATTTTTTCATTAAAAATACATAAAAGATCGATAGAAATACATTAAAAAAGCCAAAATTGAATCAAATACTGCATAACTAATATTCAGCGATTTATTTTTTGTTAGCCCCGCATGATAAGTATTAGAAACAGCGTTTAAAATGGATGATTTATTCGATTTGATATAGCTGATTGCAGATGGCGCCACATCAAATTTTAGGCTAACCGCTTCCCTTGAATACCTTTGTCAAACTTTTCCAAAATCTGAACTTTGGTTTCCAAGGACAACGTATTTTTCTTACGTTTATTTGGCATTTCAGCGAAATACTTTTACTTTTAAACAAACAATGCCAAAACACGTGCACGCGTATCGAATTTCACACAAAAACTGTACAGAACCGCGACAAAAATCCAACGACTACCGACTACTAATTACTGAAGGTTCTAATTTGCGAGCGACTACTGTAACTCTGTACTGTGAATATGCATCCCAGTGAACCCACGCAGTTCACACAATTGTTTCACTGGACAGAGCGCTTACATTTACACGGAGGCTTATAAAAGATTTCGAAGGAGTATATGCGTTTTTTAAAAGTTCTATATATGTATGTATAGAGCTCTTCAAGTGTCTGATTCTGATATCTCCTGTTTTTCCTATTAATTTTTCTACGTTGGTTTATGTCCACTCACTGAACCTTTCTCTTGCAATCTACTTTCCCACTCAGCATTTAGGTGATTAAATTTTGAATTTCTCTACATCTCAATACAATCTGATTACTATTTCTGACTAAATAATGAGTTATCATACAATTGAGCAAAAGAAATAATCAAATATGAATACTTTTGATGATCAAAAACTGAATATAGTTTTTCAATCACATTTTGGAATAATATTTGTATCAAATGTGTTTAATTTATAATCATTTTTAATTCAGCTTTCTGAATCTTTTCTGACTATATTTGTTGACTGAATAATGAATTTTATACTTGTTAAAATTTTACTTTTCATTGAAGATCTTATTTCTTCACATACACACATTTTTTCAATCATGAAGTTCAGAAAAAATATATTGAAGTTTTATTCTTCAGTACCCAGCCAGCATTTTTTGAAAATTTTGATCAAAAAATATTTAAAAACATTCAAATTTAAAAGCATTTTCTGTTCGAAAATTAATGTATCGTCGGGAGAAAAATGTACCATAAATGTGATTATTCTTGAATAACCATTTATGATTCCTATTTCGAAACGCTTTTTATTCATATTTGATGTCATTGTAAAATTGAGCTTTAATAGTTTTAGAGTAATATTTGACTGCTTTTCACAGTCATTTTCTGATCATATTCGTGAATATATTTCAATCGTTTTGGTTGAGATTTTTGAATCATTTTTGAATGCCATTATAATGCATTTATTCTTCATATCTCATTCATTCACTACATAATAATCTTATTTCATCAGGGGAAGAAAGAATGCCAAAGTGAGCTATTCGAACCATAGCTAACTCGCAAAAAACTTGACCGATATACACCTGCGACTGCAACATCCAACATCAGGATTATCGTCTGCATCTTAAAATACGAATACGATACGGGATGTTGAAGCCGTATCCAGGTATGTCAAGATAGTTTCAAATTTTTATATATTTTTTTTAGCTTCATGGTTGAAAAAATATGTGTATGTGAAAAAAATAAAATTTTTAAAGAAAAGTAAAATTGCAACAAATATAAAATTCAATATTCAGTCAACAAATATATTCATAAAAGATTCAGAAAGCTGAATGAAAAATGATTATAAATTTTTGATCACCTAAAGTAAACACATTTGATTCAAATATGATTCCAAAATGTGATTGAAAAACTATATTCAGTTTTTGATCATCAAAGCTAAGAATATTTGATTATTCTTTTTGTTGGTTTTTATGAAATAATAAAATTTAGTCATTAAAGGACTTCAAAAATGATTCCAAAAAGTGATCGAAAAATACTTTTTAGTCTTTCATCATCAAAAGTATTCATATTTGATTATTTCTTTTGTTCAATTGTATGATAACTCATTATTTAGTCAGAAAGAGTAAACAAATTGTATTGATATGTACGGAAATTCAAAATTGAATCACCTAAATGCAAAGGGGGGCAAGAAATAATATACATACTGCTCCGAATATACCATTTCTCCACCTTCGGCTTCCCAGAAAATACATATCCAACTATTAGACAATACAAAGGTTGTGAAC
This sequence comes from Eurosta solidaginis, assembly GCF_040869045.1. Taxonomy (NCBI): domain Eukaryota; kingdom Metazoa; phylum Arthropoda; class Insecta; order Diptera; family Tephritidae; genus Eurosta; species Eurosta solidaginis. The sequence continues at coordinate 247,959,635 of NC_090320.1, read as the reverse complement.
TATTTAAACCCCAGGTAAGTGATACTCTCTTGACATATGTACTTGGATATGGCTTCAACATCCCGTACCATATCGTATTTTAAGATGTTGGCGATCATAGCTGATGCGGCCAAGTTTGTTTGCGAATTACCTTTGGTTCAAATAGCTCACTTCCGCATGCTTTCTTCCCCTGATGAAATAAGATTATTATGTAGTGAATGAATGAGATATGAAGAATAAATGCATGATAATGGTATTCCAAAATCATTCAAAAATCTCAACCAAAACTATTGAAATGTGTTCACAAATATGATCAAAAAATGTTTGTGAAATGCAGTCAAATATTACTCAAAACAATTAAAGCTCAATTTTACAATGATATCAAATATGAACAAAAAGCGTATCGATATATGTATGAATCATAAATGATTATTCAAGAATAATCACATTTATGGTACATTTTCTCCCGACGATACATTAATTTTCGTACAGAAAATGCTTTTAAGTTTGAACGTTTTTAATCATCTTGGGGTATGATATTTGAATATTTTTTGATCAAAATTTTCAAAAAATGCTGGCTGGGAATTATATTTCATTTTAGTCCCGTTTCACTCCTACATTCAAACAAACCGAACGTGAATATACATAAATTTGCGTACAAAAGGCAATATAAGTAGTACATTCTATATTCGTATCTATATAAATTTTATTGCACACCTACGTCTTATGTAAGCGTTTAAATATGCGGGTGATGGGTATAATAATTTGCAAAGTAGCAAAGATGAATTACTAAGCAGACATAAAATGTGCTCTATTTTAATGGAAATGTTTATGCATCACAAACATATGTACATTAGGGCGGGTCGATTTGTGGGGAGGCAAAAAAATCGCCCATTGCTGTGTGAAAATCATATTCTAGGTATCAAAATAAGAAACTTTGCCGAAGGAACCATACCTCTAAAACGATGCCCCCACCCCCCCCCCCCCCCCCCCCAATTTGGGTCGAACTTTTGGGTAGGGGCAAATTTTGAAAAATCCCACTTTGACCCATTTAGAGTGCTCCAATCGAGTTGAAATGTATGACCGACCCCCACTAACTTTGGAGGCCCGACCCAGCGATGCCAGTGGCACACCACCTGGAACCCCCCTTCCTTCGGCAAAGTTTCTTATTTTGATCCTTAGAATACGATTTTCACAGAGCAATGAGCGATTTTTAAATCGACCCGCCCTAATGTACATACATATATTTCGATACTAAGTTTGTAAGTGCATGAACTTTATTGTAGCTGTAAGCGTTGATTAAGTAGAATGATTGTTTACACTTGGAAAGTGTAGTGAAAAACTAATGCTGTGTAGCACTTATAGATTAATTAAAGCAAACACTTATATACAAGACATAAATGTATAGCAGCGAGCAAAAAAATAGCAGTGGTAGTTTTTATCAAACTTCGTCAATTCAATTCTTACTTTTATTATTTTCAATAATTTAAGAAAATACTTCTATGAGTTTCGAGCTTTTATTTAGAGTTTTCTAAATTCTTTTGAGCATGCGGTGTTGTAGCCCAATAAATTTTTTCAAAGATCAAGTTTTAAGTCTCTCAAAATTAGTATTGATTTTTGGAAACATTTTTTTCCGAAGGCTTTTCCAGATTTTTTTCCATGTATAAAATAAAGCTATCCCAATTGTAAATGTATGCATGAAACATCGATATTTATAATAATAATAATAAACCCAACGGATAAATACCCTCCAAAGCCCGCCCAACCGACACGAGGGGCGCATCCGTATGACGTACGGATTTTTTTTTTGCCGAGTTGTTGATAGGCAGAGGTTTGTTAAGCGTTGAGATCTAAAACTGCTCAGCTACAGAATAAATATCATCAGCTCTGTATTATACATAACAGTTGGAAATAATACATATACTACATTGTTAAATAAGTGAACAATTTATATAAAGATTTTTTATTTTATTTGTTATTTTTTATTTTGTTGCGAGTTAAGATAGGATAGGACAGTTTTCTTTATAGTAATAAGTGAATCTGTTATATCAAATGAGTTCGAATGAGAGTTAAAATCATGACACAAACACCGAAAAGCTTCATTTAATTCGAAATTAGTTCTGCACTGCCTCAAAAGAAGAGGTTTATAATGTCTAGACGCTCGTGATGGGACATTGAAGTTTACTTCGTTCAAAAGAAAGGGGCTAGAAATCAGTACATTCAGTAGTTTAGCCGTGATAATACGCCTAGCATTTCTCTATGACTTGCGAGAGTTGGAAGATTGATAAGCTTTAACCGACTAGTATAAGGTGGAAGATTATACCCAGAGTCCCAATGAAAATTCCTAAAAGAAAAAAGTAAAAATTGCTTCTGTATTGACTCTAGTCTATCTGCATGATATCGCGGATTCGAGACTATTGATCCGTATTCTAGTATCGGTCTAACTAATGTGGTAAAAAGGGCTTTAGATACATAAGGGTCACTAAATTCTTTAGACCATTTTTTCATGAATGATAGAACAACTCTAGCCTTACTGACAGTAGCCATAATATCAAGGTTGAAACTAAGTTTAGCATGCATCGTGACTCCCAAGTCAACAAAATAATTTACTGATACAAGACAAAAATTATTAATTACGTACGAGGCACATGAATGTACATTTATTGAGGTTCAGCGGCATTGAGTTTGCGTTGCACCAAGCAACTAAGCAGCTTAAATGCGCTTGAATCAAAGGACGTTCATCAATAGACGCATAGGACCTAAAAAGTTTTACATCATCAGCATACATTAAAATTTTGGAATATTTTATTGTGGTACAGATATCATTAATAAATTGCAATAACAGAATTGGACCGAAATGACTGCCGTGTGGGACGCCAGAGGGAACATCAATAACATTTGATAGAGTCTTTTAAAAAAAAACTTTTTGCGTTCGACCGCAGAGATACGACGAGATCCACTGCGTGAGACCAGGTTGGAGCACAGTCGATCAAGCTTGTGGATAAGCAAGGAGTGGGAAACTTTATCAAATGCTTTACTGAAATCAGTGTATATAACATCGGTGTGAAGATTTTCTCTAAATGCATTAGAAACATGAATTGTGAATTCAATTAGGTTGGTAATGGCAGCTTTGCCTTTACAGAACCCGTGCTGTGATTCTGTAATCAACGCAGAAATGGTAAATGTTGGCTGATTAGTAACAATGGCTTCAAATACCTTTGGGATGACAGACAATTTTGCAATTCCTCGATAATTTTCTACATATGACCTATTGCCGTTTTTATGAAGGGGTATAAGAAAAGATTCCTTCCAAGCAGCAGGAAAAACACCATGTTTTAGAGACACATTGAATATGTCAGTGAGGGCTGATGAATATGTTCAGCGCATTTTTTAAGAAAACATGTGGGAATGAGGTCAGGGCCATATTTATAAGATTCCTTCAAAGACGTTAAATCGGAAAAAACCTACTCAGGAGATATTGCTGCAATATTAATTGCGTTAACTGATTTAAGTTGATACGGGTATTCATTAGACAAAGAAATGAATTCAGCGAAATAGTTGGAATTGAAAAATTGTGCAAAGAAGTTGGCAATATCTTGATCATCGCTAGAGAAATCATCACCGCATGAAGTGTAGCTATTTATGTATGTCAGTCTAAAAGCACGTTTATTTCTTTCAGGCCCGGTTTTTCAGTAGTTGGTTAAGCTAAGCTTAACCTATGTTTGCTTAAACTCTATTCAAATTTAAACTCCAGTTACACCACTGAGCAGTTTTTCAGTCACAGTTTAAGGCCGCCTTTGGGGTAGGCTTTTTTGTACGGCAACCTTAGTATTTTTTTATCTATATAATTTGTAGATACGACAACAACTGGTGTTTGCTTACCCAGCAAACATTTATAAAGATACTCCAGCGACATATGTATATCTAGTTCCGGAGGTGATGTCCAACATCATTATCTAGTTATTCTTAAACCAGTTAATTCTCAAGCTGATATCCAATTTCATTCTCCAATCAGTATCCTTTTTTGGACCGTGACTTCTGCATTAATTCGCATAGGATGACCTAGCCAGCAAAGTGTTTGTACTTTTATCAGTTGCTATAAATAGCTCACGAAAGAGGTGTACTTTCGAAACACAAGGTTGGCATGACAGACTGGGCCAGACATCTTCTGGAAATCCTCTCTCTCGATAATTTTGAGCTATATATTAGTTTAGATATGATGAGAAACGTTGCCTATACTAACTCCATTTTGTACTTTACTGGCTGGGTTAGACTGAAGCCTCTATCCATGAGGGCAAGCTTTTAAAAAATAATAATAAGATATTGAAAGAATATTACTCAAATTCTGTAATCCTTGCCAAACATTTTCTTCTTCCATACTTACAGCAATTGTGTGCTAAATCGCTCATACAAATTTTCGGGCGTTTAATTGTATTCGCATAAACTTAAAGTAACGCACATTTCATGTATCTGTGAAAATGCAATCAATCATTATTTATTGCATAGTAATGAAAATTTTAATGACGCAGTATCGTTCAAGCCTTTTAGATTGTTGCAGCGTACAGAGTGATAGATTAGGGGAAAAGAATTTTGTTAGTGTAATAAATTTTTTTTTTTTTGCTTTTAATTTCCCTGTAGCTTAATATATCTACGCTATGGTGAAAAATTTCTTAAAGAAATCTCTGACAACTTTTTTTACAACATTTTTCAAAGATCACAAATAACAGTTCTCACAAGCGATGTGTTCAAATATATTAATCACCTTTAACATATATGTACATATACTAGCTTTACCAGGCGCACGTTGTAACGCCAGAGATCGAATGGATGTTGCGTTATTTTTTCTGTTTTGCTTGTTGATAATTTAATTTATTGTTCTGTAAATTGAATTGAATTTTGTACGCATATTTGGTGAAATTTTCTGTTAAAACATTTTATTCTTGTATCTTATTGTATCTTATTTTATATTATTGTATTGCTTTTACCGCTGATGATAGTTGCTTTGATTACATTCCGAAGAAGCATGACTGGTGAGCCAATTTTCAAAGTTGATATTTGCGCAGGCATTCTTTTTGGTTCTAAGGAGTATAGAAATTCATTTGGATAATTCACAATTTTCTCTTCATCTGTAACTGTGTCGATCGATTTATATTTCGTCACTTCACCAGGAAATTGATTTTGAAAGCGATCATTGATTTTGTTAACATGATCATTTTTGGGAGCTAAGATAGTTCTTTCGCATAGCCAAAAAACAAAAACATTTAAATTTAAAATTCTTAATTCTGAAATATGAAAAACTTTCGTCTTGATCGAAGGAACCTCGAGCCAAAACTTGGTGATGATCGAAGTATAGTAAACACGTTTTCATAGGGAACACACACAGAATTTGATTTTTATAGAAGATGTAGATAGACTGAAGCTAAACAATTTTTTTAACAGCGGCGGATTCCTAAACGTCCAAAAGCCATAACAGCTAAACTCAACAATGCAGTCAAACTTTAGGTGTTAAAATAACTGAAGTTTGTACGGCAGCCATAGTTTTTCCCCATTCCACATTTTACTGGAGGTTTTAGGACTTAACGTCACATAGCTCCTTACCAATTTTAATTATCCTACCATTACGATATCCAGATATATGCAGTATAATATATTCCATTTTTATGGGAGGTACCACGCCCCCTTTTTCCCAATTCCATATTTTCTTGGTGGTGTTAAGAATTGACCTCAAATAACTCCTTACTGAATTTCAATGTTCTGGCATGTATACCTTCAAAGTTATGCAGTACCAAAGATTCCATTTGAATGGGAGGTTTCACGCCCCCTTTTTCCCAATTCCGCATTTTCTTGGTGGTGTTAGGGATTGACCTCATATCACTCCTTACTGAATTTCAATGTTCTGGCATGTATACCTTCAAAGTTATGCATTACTAAAGATTCCATTTGTATGGGAGGTGCCACGCCCCCTTTCTCCAAATTCCGCATTTTCTTGGTGGTGTTAGGGATTGACCTCATATAACTCCTCATTGAATTTCAATGTTCTGGCATGTATACCTTCAAAGGTATGCAGTACCAAAGATTCCATTTGTATGGGTGGTGCCACGCCCCCTTCTCCAAATTCCGCATTTTCTTGGTGGTGTTAGGGATTGACCTCATATAACTCCTCATTGAATTTCAATGTTCTGGCATGTATACCTTCAAAGGTATGCAGTACCAAAGATTCCATTTGTATGGGTGGTGCCACGCCCCCTTTTTCCCAATTCCATATTTTCTTGGTGGTGTTAAGAATTGACCTCAAATAACTCCTTACTGAATTTCAATGTTCTGGCATGTATACCTTCAAAGTTATGCAGTACCAAAGATTCCATTTGAATGGGAGGTTCCACGCCCCCTTTTTCCCAATTCCGCCTTTTCTTGGTGGTGTTAGGGATTGACCATATATAACTCCTTACTGAATTTCAATGTTCTGGCATGTATACCTTCAAAGTTATACATTACTAAAGATTCCATTTGTATGGGAGGTGCCACGCCCCCTATCTCCAAATTCCGCATTTTCTTGGTGGTGTTAGGGATTGACCTCATATAACTCCTCATTGAATTTCAATGTTCTGGCATGTATACCTTCAAAGGTATGCAGTACCAAAGATTCCATTTGTATGGGAGGTGCCACGCCCCTTTTATATATCGACATTATTTTTAGCCTAAAACCTTCCCGTTGATCGAAGGATTTGGTGATGATTGATGTGTGGGAAATACGTTTCCATAGCGAACACACACACAGAATTTGATTTTTATATATATATGGCTAAACCGATTTGGGATTTCAAAATCAACTAACCATCACCTCTCCTTCCTGTATCTTTCCTAAAAATTTCATGGCAATCTGTCGAGCCGTTCTCGAGTTATGGAGTGACAATCAAAATGTACACTTCTTTTTACACCGTAAGTTTACAGATTTACTGTAAACGAAGTTAAATGAGTTAAAAACTTGTTATCGAAAAGTTATCGATAGCATATCAACAAATACATTGGTTTGTTGCCGAGAAGTATCGATTTGTTGTAGAAAAGTTGTCGATATGGATGAAGGATAGCTTTCGATAAGTTTTTGGTAATATATCGTTTTTTGTTCATTAACACATCCATAAAATTGCAATAAATGGTCGATAATTTTACAAGTCGAAATTTTGTTTGCTTCTTCCTACAGAGCATATCCAATATGATCGCTTGGATTTTAATTTTATGTAGTGTTCTACTGAGTGATACTACTGGGTGATACCCAGCAACACGTAGCGACAGCGGCGGTGCTTTGTAAGAACAAAGAAAAAATATGATTTTTTATCGAAAATTATCGACTTGTTATTGAAATTTTATCGATTTTTTAACGAAAAAATATCAGGTGTTACCAAAAAGCTATCGATATGTTATCGAAATCTATCTTTTTAAATAAATAAATAAATGTAAGGCGCGATATCCTCCGAAGAGATCTAAGGCCGAGCTTCTCTTCCAATTTGCGTCGTGCTCCTCTTGATTTTTCCCTACAAATTGGCCGGACGGGACCTACATGTTTTATGCCGACTCCGAACGGCATCTGCAAGGCAGATGAGTTTTCACTGAGAGCTTTTCATGGCAGAAATACAATCGGAGCGCTTGCCAGACACTGCCGAGGGGCGACCCCGCTTAGAAAAATTTTCTTCTAATTGAAAAATCTTATTTCTAAAATTTTGATGTTGCTTTGCCCGGGAGTTGAACCCAGGGCATAAGGTGTGATAGGCGGAGCACGCTACCATCACACCACGGTGGCCGCCTATCTTTTTAGTATCGAAAAAATAAGGACAACTTTTCAACAACAAATCGATATTTTTCGGCCAAAAATCAATGATTTCGATAACATATCGATAATATTTCGATAAAAAGTGCATAACTCGTTTAATTGCTTCTATCGGAACCCGCCTATGGAAGCAGAGGTAGAGTGCAGCCCCCACTCCGTTGGAAAAACCAGGTGGAAAACGATTTAAACGCCCTTGGTGTGACCAATTTGGCGCCGGTTGGCAGAGAGAAGGAGCGACTGGCGTGCCTTGTTGGACGGCCATAACCTTTTAAACGATTAAGCGCCAATTAAGTAAGTAAGTAAGTAACTTGTTTAACTTAGACAGCAGGGGCAGTGCTGCTGCCGCTAGGTGTAAAGTGCTCCATAAGAATGTATGCAAAGAACATTTTGCTGCGTAGTGAAGGGCCGCTTAGTGTGTCTTTAGCTAATATCCAAAAATATCATACGATGATCCGACAGGGTGATTTTGGTCCAACTACGTTTTATTATCTTGCTGAAAAATCCTGGGAGTCAACCGGCAAAGCTCCTTAAGGACCTCCTTAAGTACTGAAAGTATGTACAAATAAAATTTCGGTTTAAAGTATTCATCACAAAGATACACGGATTTAGCTTAGCCTATCCATGACTTTAAAAGAGGTTGTAAAATGTGGTATGCAGTCATAAAATCTTTGAGCTTCACACCTTTAGCTCCTGCATTAAGTAAATGTCTATGTCCATCCTCTCTGAGGTGGTTATCTGAAGCGGCTTGGGCATTCCGCGCCACCCCCTTCGTAATCTAACATCAGACGCTCGAACTGACCCCGATGTTGACGTTTACAGGTTGCCATCTGTGATACCGAATCTTAGCCTATTTTCTCTCTGCTTGAGCGAAAGCACCGGCTGGCTAGACTTCTATTGTTCTTCTACTTGGAGGATAGCCTTGTTGTCCATCAGTATTGTTTTTAAAGGAAAACAAGTAAGGAAGGCTAAGTTCGGGTGTAACCGAACATTACATACTCAGCTGAGAGCTTTGGAGACAAAATAAGGGCAAATCACCATTTAGCAAAATGAAGCTAGGGTAACCCTGGAATGTGTTTATATGACATGTGGATCAAATTAAAGGTGTTAATGATTATTTAAAACGTAGTGGGCCTTAGTTCTATAGGTGGACGCCTTTTCGAGATATCGCAATAAGGGTGGACCAGGGGTGACTCTAGAATGTGTTTGTACCATATAGGTATCAAATTAAAAGTATTAATGAGGGGCTTAAAAGGGAGTAGCCCTTAGTTGTATATGTGAAGGCGTTTTCGAGATATCGACCAAAATGTGGACCAGGTTGACACAGAACATCTTCTGTCGGGTACCGCTAATTTATTTGTATATGTCATACCACGAACAGTATTCCTGCCAAGATTCCACGGGCTTTTGATTTCGCCCTTTTTACAAAGTTTTTTCTAAAGTTATATTTTGCGTCAATAAACCAATCACATTACCATGTTTCATCTCTTTTTTCATATTTGGTACAGAATTATGGCATTTTTTTTCACTTTTCGTAATTTTCGATATCGGATTCGATGGTCGGATTTCGGCCATATTTTATACCAAGATAAAGTAATTTCAGATAAGTACGTGAACTAAGTTTAGTAAAGATATATCGATTTTTGCTCAAGTTATCGTGTTAACCGCCAAGCGGAAGGACAGGCGGTCGACTGTGTATAAAAACTGGGCGTGGCTTCAACCGATTTCGCCCGTTTTCACATAAAACAGATATCATCATAGAATCTATGCCCCTACCAAATTTCACAAGGATTGGTAAATTTTTGTTCTACTTATGGCATTAAAAGTATTCGAGACGAATTAAATGAAAAAGGGCGGAGTTACGCCCATTTTGAAATTTTCTTTTATCTTTGTATTTTGTTGCACCATATCATTACTGGAGTCGAATGTTGACATAATTTACTTTTACACTGTAAAGATATTAATTTTTTTGTTAAGATTTGACTTAAAAAAAAAAAAAAATTTTAAAGTGGGCGTGACGGACAGACGGACGGACGGACGGACATGGCTAAATGAATTTCTTTTTTCACCCAGATCATTTTGATATATAGAAGTATATATCTATCTCGATTAGTTTATGCCGTTACGGATTACCGTTATGCGAACAAAGTTAATATACTCTGTGAGCTCTGCTCAGCTGAGTATAAAAATAAAAATTGAACATAAACTGAATCTGCACACAATTTGAAGTTCAGTTTCTTTCAATCACCTCTCAAAATGTCTCCGTAATTTTGGTTACGAGATGCACATGGACTTAAGAGTGCATTTGCTTAAACAAAAATTCAACAAAATTCGGTCTCGCGTTATCGTAAAATGTTGTTTTGGGAGGGATTGATAACGGCTGTTTTTGGGGACCCTCTCAACAACCCTTCACAGACGAATTCAACCTAACCTGCTATCAAGGTAACATCTCAGTAGAAGATAGTTCTCATTAGCCTAATTCCATCAATCACACCATAAACTAAATAATATCGTTAAACATTATCTCTAACCATAAAAAATTTCGAAATTGCCCATTAAACAGAAAAACTATGAACACCTTATAAATACCAGAGACAATATTAACATAGAGACATTGCAAGGACGAAAAATAGTGTGAAGCAAGCTTCACAAAACCTCTAGTAGGTCACATTCACCACTTACCACAGCTGGTAGGAAATGTATGCTCTGCAACCAAAAATACAAAAATCCTATTTTATCACCAAAAATACGCGGCGTAGTGTTGCCAAAACCAAAAAGTGCAAAGCGCAGCTTTATTTAAAAACAAATTTATGGCATGTGGCACATCACACGAACACACGGGTTACTATAGGCATCATTTTATATAGCACAAACGCTAAACATACAGTAAACTCCGTCAGTGAGCATAGCAGACCGAACCAAGTAAACTGGGTCAAAATGTCGAGTTAACTTTTTTCGAGTGCAACATTTGCACCGTTTAATCGGAGCGCGCGCCAAAATAAAATATCTACTGAACTGACTTACAACAAAACTTACAACAACTATATAGTCATTGCAAGGGGCTGCTACATTAAATGCTTTGATGTTTTACTACATAGATCTTTGAGTACTGCAGATCAGAGTATGCGAAGATACGAATCTTTTGTGATGTTTAAATATACACAACTCAGTTCTAGTTTGGAAACTCTGTTGGGTGAGTAAGAGATAATTACTGAACAAATAAGATTTGTTCTCTTACTGCGTGTTGTTTATATATTATTAGAACAATGTTCTCGGAGAATTTCGGTATTGTTTTTGAGACTGGTACTATTGTTACAATTTTGATAACCGATTTTATTGAAAGTTCGTGTAGGGTTAATTACTGAACACGATGAATTTTGTCCTGGAACTACGTGCATTGCTTACGGGCATCTGCGGAAGTATTTGGAAATTGGTTTTTGATAATTTTGTTATCATCTAAGAATATTTTCGGGAACCATTTCAGGATCATCTTGGGATCATTTTTGTTGCGATTAGTTGAGACCTTTTCCTGATTCGATCTGGAATATACTTCCTATCAATTTCGTGCCATTTTGAAAACATGTTTTTGATATTATTATGGGACTATTTTAGGTACGAGGCTGTTTCGGGGATCATGTCAAGATCATTTTTAAATTATTTTCGATTATTTGGAGGTTGTTTTGTGATTATTTTTGTATTGTTTTCGGTATCATTGCGGTATTACTGTGGTACTATTTCGAAATCATGTCGAGCGTATTCTTTTCCTCGAAACTTCGTTTCACCTCCTCATAATTTCAGGATAATTTCGAGGTTGTTAGTAGTCACTTATGGACTATTTATGAAAAGCATTGGGTTTATTCATTGGTCCTTTTCGTGATTTGAGCTATTTCGGAATGCTTTCGACGTCACTTGGTGACACTTTGCACCAGTTGCCAGTTTACTCCGATATTACTTTTAGGATCATTTCGTACATATTTTCTTGCTGCCTTCTGGGACGGGTTATTTTCTAGATCATTTTCGAAATTATCGGAATTATTTTCAGGTTAACTACTGAAAAATTTCAAACATTTTGGGAATATACCTTGAAATGATCTAAAATATCTTCAAATTGTCTCGAAACTATATCGAATGGGCGGGAAATCGCAGTCCCGAGATTATGGAAAAAATATACCGAAATTGTTTCGAAGGTATGCCGAAAAGATTATTTGCTGATAACATACGGGATGAAATTCATTCCAAATAGCTCCCGATCTAATTTTAGTAGTTTAAGTTTAGTACCGTTACCAAAGTCACTGTTATAATCTCTCGAGCTCAACTTTAACAGTCCCGAAAGTCCTATGCACCAAAAATGAAGCTGAAATCTTCACAAAGTGGCTTCCTAAATATATCGATATAGTTCTGACTCATAACTAACTTAAAGTAGGAAAGAAAACTCCCTCAGAAATCACCATTGTTCGCAGACTCCATTTTGTTTGATTTTGGAGCAATATTTGAACCTTTCTCTGACACTTTTCTGAAGCATCTTTCTTGACCAAAAAGAAAAAAAACGAGTTGTCTTCGGAGCGCTGAAAGGGATCATAAAAAGAAGTCCAAGACGACTCCTCAACTGATGAACGTCAAGGGTGTTTTGATTCACTTCATATGAGTTTTTGAGCCTTATTTTAGTTTTTACTTTAATCGTTTTTGGAATGTTATTGAAACCTCTTTTTGAACTTTGTCGTTAAAAGAACATGACACGAGCTAAGAACTTTTACTTTTTAGTTTCAAAAATATAAGTTTAGCTTATTATTTCTTTTTGTTCAAAGAACCCGGAAAATAAATAGAAGGCATGATTCGCTATGAGGGCATCCGGGGGAGAACAGTTATATCAATCCCTTCGCATAACTCCTTACTTCGAGCTTTACCCCCTTAGGCACAATAAACAATTTTAAGAAAATGCTCTAAAACATTATTGTAAACAAGTAAGGAAGGCTAAGTTCGGGTGTAACCGAACATTACATACTCAGTTGAGAGCTATGGAGACAAAATAAGGAAAATCACCATGTAGGAAAATGAACCTAGGGTAACCCTGGAATGTGGTTGTATGACATGTGTATCAAATGGAAGGTATTAAAGAGTATTTTAAGAGAGAGTAGGCCATAGTTCTATGGATGGACGCCATTTAGGGATATCGCCATAAAGGTGGACAGGGCTGACTCTAGAATGTGTTTGTACGATATGGGTATCAAACGAAAGGTGATAATGAGTATTTTAAAAGGGAATGGGCTTTAGTTCTATAGGTGAACGCCTTTTCGAGAAATCGCCATAAAGGTGGACCAGGGGTGACTCTAGAATATGTTTGTACGATATGGGTATCAAATGAAAGCTGTTAATGGGTATTTTGAAAAGGAGTGATCCTTAGTTCCATAGGTGGACGCTGTTTCGAGATATCGCCATAAAGGTGGACCAGGGGTGTCTCTAGTTGTACGATATCGGAATCAAATGAAAGGTGTTACTGAGCATTTTAAGAGGGAGTGGGCATTAGGCCTATAGGTGGACGCCTTTTCGAAATGTCGCCATTAGGGTGGGCCAGGGGTGACTCTAGAATGTGTTTGTATGATATGGGTATCAAATGAAAGATGGTAATGAGTATTTTAAAAGGGAGTAATCCTTAGTTCTATAGGTGGACGCCTTTTCGAGATATCGCCATAAAGGTGGACCAAGGGTGACTCCAGAATGTTTGTACGATATGGGTATCAAACGAAAGGTGCTACTGAGCATTTTAAGAGGGAGTGGGCATGAGGTCTATAGGTGGACGCCTTTTCGAGATATCGTCATTAGGGTGGGCCAGGGGTGACTCTAGAATGTGTTTGTACGATATGGGTATCAAACGAAAGGTGTTACTGAGCATTTTAAGAGGGAGTGAGCATTAGGTCTATAGGTGGACGCCTTTTCGAGATATCGCCATTAGGGTGGGCCAGGGGTGACTCTAGAATGTTTGTACGATATGGGTATCAAACGAAAGGTGTTACTGAGCATTTTAAGAGGGAGTGGGCATTAGGTCTATAGGTGGACGCCTTTTCGAGATATCGCCATTAGGGTGGGCCAGGGGTGACTCTAGAATCTTTTTGTACGATATGGGTATCAAATCAAAGGTGGTAATGAGTATTTTAAAAGGGAGTAATCCTTAGTTCTATAGGTGGACGCCTTTTCGAGATATCGCCATAAAGGTGGACCAAGGGTGACTCTAGAATGTTTGTACGATATGGGTATCAAACGAAAGGTGTTACTGAGCATTTTAAGAGGGAGTGGGCATTAGGTCTATAGGTGGACGCCTTTTCGAGATATCGTCATTAGGGTGGGCCAGGGGTGACTCTAGAATGTTTGTACGATATGGGTATCAAACGAAAGGTGTTACTGAGCATTTTAAGAGGGAGTGGGCATTAGGTCTATAGGTGGACGCCTTTTCGAGATATCGCCATTAGGGTGGGCCAGGGTGACTCTAGAATGTGTTTGTACGATATGGGTATCAAATGAAAGGTGGTAATGAGTATTTTAAAAGGGAGTAATCCTTAGTTCTATAGGTGGACGCCTTTTCGAGATATCGCCATAAAGGTGGACCAAGGGTGACTCTAGAATGTTTGTACGATATGAGTATCAAACGAAAGGTGTTACTGAGCATTTTAAGAGGGAGTGGGCATTAGGTCTATAGGTGGACGTCTTTTCGAGATATCGCCATTAGGGTGGGCCAGGGGTGACTCTAGAATGTTTGTACGATATGGGTATCAAACGAAAGGTGTTACTGAGCATTTTAAGAGGGAGTGGGCATTAGGTCAATAGGTGGACGCCTTTTCGAGATATCGCCATTAGGGTGGGCCAGGGGTGACTCTAGAATGTTTGTACGATATGGGTATCAAACGAAAGGTGTTACTGAGCATTTTAAGAGGGAGTGGACATTAGGTATATAGGTGGACGCCTTTTCGAGATATCGCCAATAGGGTGGGCCAGGGGTGACTCTAGAATGTTTGTACGATATGGGTATCAAACGAAAGGTGTTACTGAGCATTTTAAGAGGGAATGGGCATTAGGTCTATAGGTGGACGCCTTTTCGAGATATCGCCATTAGGGTGGGCCAGGGTGACTCTAGAATGTGTTTGTACGATATGGATATCAAATTAAAAGTATTAATGAGGGTTTTAAAAGCGAGTGGCCCTTAGATGTATATGTGAAGGAGTTCTCGCGATATCGACCAAAATGTGGACCAGGTGATCCAGAAAATCATCTGTCGGGTACTGCTAATTTATTTATATATGCAATACCACTAACAGTATTCCTGCCAAGATTCCAAGGGCTGTTGATTTTGCCTTGTAGAACTTTTTCATTTTCTTCTACATAATATAGTAGGTGGGCGTGGTTATGGTCGGATTTCGGCCATTTTTTATACCAAGATAAAGTGAGTTCAGATAAGTACGTGGGCTAAGTTTAGTAAAGATATATCGGTTTTTGCTCAAGTTATTGTGTTAACGGCCGAGCGGAAGGACAGACGGTGGACTGTGTATAAAAACTGGGCGTGGCTTCCACCGATTTCGCCCATTTTCACAGAGAACAGTTAGCGTCAGAGAATCTATGCTCCTACCAAAGTTGAGAAGGATTGGTAAATTTTTGTTCGACTTATGGCATTAAAAGTATTCTAGACAAACTAAATGAAAATGGGCGGAGCCACACCCATTTTGAAATTTTCTTTTATTTTTGTATTTTGTTGCATCATGTCATTACTGGAGTTGAATTTTGACTTAATTTACTTATATACAGTAAAGATATTAAATTTTTTGTTAAAATTTGAATTTAAAAAAAAAATTTTTTAAAAAGTGGGCGTGTTCTTCATCCAATTTTGCTAATTTTTATTTAGCACATATATAGTAATAGTAGTAACGTTCCTGCCAAATTTCATCATGATATCTTCAACGACTGCCAAATTACAGCTTGCAAAACTTTTAAATTACCTTCTTGTAAAAGTGGGCGGTGCCACGCCCATTGTCCAAAATCTTACTAATTTTCTATTCTGCGTCATAACGTCAACCCATCTACCAAGTTTCATCGCTTTAGCCGCCTTTGGCAATGAATTATCGCATTTTTTCGATTTTTCGAAATTTTCGATATCGAAAAAGTGGGCGTGGTTATAGTCCGATATCGTTCATTTTAAATAGCGATCTGAGATGAGTGCTCAGGAACATACATACCAAATTTCATCAAGATACCTCAAAATTTACTCAAGTTATCGTGTTAACGGACGGACGGACGGACGGACATGGCTCAATCAAATTTTTTTTCGATCCTGATTATTTTGATATATGGAAGTCTATATCCATCTCGATTCCTTTATATATGTACAACCAACCGTTATCCAATCAAACTTAATATACTCTGTGAGCTCTGCTCAACTGAGTATAAAAAGTACGTTTTTATACCTTTCATGAAAATGAAATGGTATATTATTTTCGTCACGAAACCGAAAATTGTAAGTCCTTAAAGGAAAATAGATGGACCCACCATTAAGTATACCGAAATAATCAGGTTGAAGAGCTGAGTTGATTTAGCCATGTCCGTCTGTCCGTCTGTCTGTTTGTATGCAAACTAGTCCCTCAATTTTTGAGATATCTTGATAAAATTTGGTGAGCGGGTGTATTTGGGTGTCCGATTAGACATTTGTCGGAACCGACCGGATCGGACCACTATAGCATATATCCTCCATACAACCGATTTTTCAGAAAAAGAGGATTTTTGTAATATCTTACCCAATTTAACAGATTGAAGCTTCAAACTTCACCATATACTTTCGTATATTGCACATATTGTTGCCTGAAAAAATTTATGAGATCGGTCGTATATAAGTATATATCCCCCACAACCGATTGTTCAGATAAGGAACTTTTCGTAATTACTGCCCTATTTTAAGAGCTAGAGGCTTCAAATTTCAACGAATGCTTACATATATAGCATATATTGTTGTCTGAAAAAATCATATGGTGGTATATATAGTATATATATATAGTATATATATATATATATTTTCGCAAATTTTACTCCCATTTTAACAGCTAGAAGCTTCAAATTTCACCGAATACTTACGTATATAGCATATATTGTTGTCTGAAAAAATCATAGAGATCGGTTGTATATATAGTATATATCTCATACAACCGAATGTTCAGATAAGAAACTTTTCGCAATTTCTACCCCATTTTAACAGCTATAAGCTTCAAATTCCACCGATTGCTTACGTATATAGCATATATTGTTGTCTGAAAAAATCATAGAGATCGGTTGTATATATAGTATATATCTCATACAACCGATTGTTCAGGTAAGAAACTTTTCGCAATTTCTACCCCATTTTAACAGCTATAAGCTTCAAATTTCACCGATTGCTTACGTATATAGCATATATTGTTGTCTGAAAAAATCATAGAGATCGGTTGTATATATAGTATATATCTCATACAACCGATTGTTCAGATAAGAAACTTTTCGCAATTTCTACCCCATTTTAACAGCTATAAGCTTCAAATTTCACTGATTGCTTACGTATATAGCATATATTGTTGTCTGAAAAAATCATAGACATCGGTTTTATATATAGTATATATCTCATACAACCGATTGTTCAGATAAGAAACTTTTCGGAATTTCTACCCCATTTTAACAGCTATAAGCTTCAAATTTCACCGATTGCTTACGTGTATAGCATATATTGATGTCTGAAAAAATCATTGAGATCGGTGGTATACATAGTATATATCTCATACAACCGATTGTTCAGATAAGAAACTTTGCGCAATTTCTGCCCCGTTTTAACAGCTAGATGCTTCAAATTTCAGCAAATGCTTACGTATATAGCATATATTGTTGTCTGAAAAAATCATAGAGATCGGTGGTATATATATTATATACTTCATATAAACTGTCATTTTGACCCCTTTTTTACGCCTAGAAGCTTCAAAATTCATCAAATTTCATCAAATAGTTACGTTTACGTCATATATTTTTGAAATACGTGATTCGTAGTCATAGTTTTTACATGCAGACCACAAAAAACGTGAAGCTTTGCATCCTCACACAGATTACCTACCTATTTTTATACCTTTCATGAAAATGAAATGGTATATTAATTTCGTCACGAAACCGAAAATTGTAAGTCCTTAAAGGAAAATAGATAGACCCACCATTAAGTATACCGAAATAATCAGGTTGAAGAGCTGAGTTGATTTAGCCATGTCCGTCTGTCCGTCTGTCTGTTTGTATGCAAACTAGTCCCTCAATTTTTGAGATATCTTGCTAAAATTTGGTGAGCGGGTGTATTTGGGTGTCCGATTAGACATTTGTCGGAACCGACCGGATCGGACCACTATAGCATATATCCTCCATACAACCGATTTTTCAGAAAAAGAGGATTTTTGTAATATCTTACCCAATTTAACAGATTGAAGCTTCAAACTTCACCATATACTTTCGTATATTGCACATATTGTTGCCTGAAAAAATGTACGAGATCGGTCATATATATAGTATATATCCCCCACAACCGATTGTTCAGATAAGGAACTTTTCGTAATTACTGCCCTATTTTAAGAGCTAGAGGCTTCAAATTTCAACGAATGCTTACATATATAGCATATATTGTTGTCTGAAAAAACCTTAAAGATCGGTGGTATATATAGTATATATATGGTGGTATATATAGTATATATATATAGTATATATATATAGTATATATATATATATATATTTTCGCAAATTTTAGCCCCATTTTAACAGCTAGAAGCTTCAAACTTCACCGAATACTTACGTATATAGCATATATTGTTGTCTGAAAAAATCATAGAGATCGGTTGTATATATAGTATATATCTCATACAACCGATTGTTCAGGTAAGAAACTTTTCGCAATTTCTACCCCATTTTAACAGCTATAAGCTTCAAATTTCACCGATTGCTTACGTATATATTACCGATTGCTTATATATATATAAACAGAAGACGATAATTGGAAGTGCAGTTTCACCGGTTGCTGATGTACATATTGGGCTACCGCAAGGTTCAGTATTGGCACCGCTATTGTTTACAATATATATTAACGATATTAAAGAATGCTTGAAATATTGCAATATTCGACTATTTGCGGATGATGCATTGATAACCATTAGTGAAAGAAGTGCGGGCTTTGCGGTATCGAAAATGCAAGAAGACTTAGACTCCCTTTACAAATGGCTATGCCATAGAAAGTTGAAAGTGAACGTGGATAAAACCAAAAGTATGATATTTTGCAAAAATCAAAGCATTATGGGTGCCAATAACCTTAGCAATATTACTCTGAAGATAAGAAATGTTGAAATTCAGCAAGTAGACAAGATCAAATACCTAGGAGTCTGGATCGACAAAAACCTTAGATTTGGAGAACACATAAGTTATTTAGAAAACAAAATTGCAAAAAAAATTGGTTTTATGTACAGAACTTGTAAATATATTAGTCAACGACACAAATTATTAGTGTATCGATCAATTATTGAACCGCACTTTATCTATTGTCCAACAATCCTGCTATTAGCAAATGACACACAAATAAAAAAACTGCAGATACAACAAAACAAGGCAATGCGATTAATTTTAAAATGTTCGCTTAGAACACCAAAAACTACAATGCTAAATATGTTAAACTGGCTCAGTGTAAAACAGTCGATATATTATTTCACATTGAAATTTATACATCATATGAAATTAGGAATAACACCGAATTATCTCAACGGGAGAATACATTTTAATCATGAAATACATAACTATGGAACTAGAAGCAGCGGAAATATAAGACTGCCTAGAGTAAGAACGGAGTTCGCGAAGAAGACTTTAGAATATATAGGTTATAAAATGTACAATGAATTACCAAATGCGATAAAAGACTGTGAAAATATTAATAAGTTTAAAGCAAAATTATTTTTATACTGTAAGTCATTAAGCATGTAATGTATACAATTTATTTATATATATATATATTTTTTTTTTACCTTGAACTAGGTCTTAAAGACCGTAAATAAATAAATTATATTATATTATATAGCATATATTGTTGTCTGAAAAAATCATAGAGATCGGTTGTATATATAGTATATATCTCATACAACCGATTGTTCAGATAAGAAACTTTTCGCAATTTCTACCCCATTTTAACAGCTATAAGCTTCAAATTTCACTGATTGCTTACGTATATAGCATATATTGTTGTCTGAAAAAATCATAGACATCGGTTTTATATATAGTATATATCTCATACAACCGATTGTTCAGATAAGAAACTTTTCGCAATTTCTACCCCATTTTAACAGCTATAAGCTTCAAATTTCACCGATTGCTTACGTATATAGCATATATTGTTGTCTGAAAAAATCATAGAGATCGGTTGTATATATAGTATATATCTCATACAACCGATTGTTCAGATAAGAAACTTTTCGCAATTTCTACCCCATTTTAACAGCTGGAAGCTTCAAATTTCAACGAATACTTGCGTATATAGCATATATTGTTGTCTGAAAAAATCATAGACATCGGTTGCATATATAGTATATATCTCATACAACCGATTGTTCAGATAAGAAACTTTTCGCAATTTCTACCCCATTTTAACAGCTATAAGCTTCAAATTTCACCGATTGCTTATGCCAAGCAGTATTTAAGTTAATAATCAAATCAAGTATACACATATATAAGGCAGCCCAGAGAGATGTCACACACGGATGCATTTACTTATACGCCTATGCGCGCGCGAGAGACTGTAAACTACAAACATTCACATCAATAATTCAATCTTTATGTATCTACATAAACGAATAAATAATTGCGTCTACACGTATGTACCATGTACGAATACGAGCAGCGGAGAGTCAATGCGCAAACACATGCATATATCTGAGAACTTTGAGAGCTACTGGACTAGTAGATTCTGGAAGCGCCTAAAAGATGTATAAAATTGTGCAATTTTAGTTATAGCTGAGAAGTTTGAGAGCTCGTGGACAATGCTAGTACATTCTGGAAAAATGCGAACGAGGAAACCAAAGGGTAAAAAAGGCAACAGATGAAGAGGCGCTGTAATTCAGTTTGAGTTGAGCAGTCAATCAGTTATTGATTAAGCACGCGATCTGGCGGCCAATAGTAGAGTTCAATTTGAGTTATCAATCAGTTTGGTTATTAAGCCAGCGAGTAGCAAAGTATAAGTGTCATTGTGAAGCAGGGATGCACCTTAACGTTAAGCTAATCGTTTATCAAAAAATTTCCACCGTTTCCGTTGAAACACTTCGAAATATTATCGATAAAGAAATTATCAAGATAAATTGTATCTCGTTTTTAACCGAAACGAAAAGCTTTCGTTAAGGTTAAAAACGTTAACAAAAACGTGATACTTTATGTTTGAATTGTGCTGGCAATGCTATAGCCATGGTGAAGCCGTAAGGTGGTAACAACGAGCGCACATACACACACAAACTCTATGCAATTTGTTTGTGTAATTTGTTGGTGGTAATGTCAAAAATACTCTGAGAAATGTTCGTACTGTCAAAATTCATGAGAAAAGTTGCAATCAGCTTAGCTAATGCTTTCACCTTTAATGACTCCGCCATCAATCAGCTTTGCCAGCATAGTTTGAAATTAATAATCAACATAAACGATTTGATTTCGTTTTGATATGGCAGAAAACGAAACGAAATCATTTCGTTAATTTGACGTTCTTAACGTTAATAAACGAAACGAAATGACTTTGTTTCATTTATTAACGTTAACTATCGTAACGAAATGATACCGGTTCGTTGGTTAAGCATGCCTGTTGTGAAGTACTTTAATAAAGGCCATTTTTACATTATTCAATATTGGAGTTATTTATTCAACAGTTTAGTGATTCGAACTTAGCAGATGATTGCAAATAAGAGGATTTGCAAGCAAATTCGTTACAATTGGTGTCAGAAGAGGAATTGTTGAATAAATTCCAGAGGACAACAAGGACATGGCAAAGTTCAGTGAATTGAAGATCCAGCAACTGAAGAAGGAGTTGGAGAGCCGTGGATTGAATACAAGCGGCGTTAAACTTGAACTTCAGGCACGGCTACGAGAGGCAATGGAAGCAGAAGGAATTGATGTGGAAGAGCATGTCTTTCATCTTGATGGTGAGGAGACAACAAAAATTGAAGAGAAAAACGAAACATCGCAGACGGTTACCAGTACAGACTTGAACATGATTTTAGCTGCAATATCTGCTCAAACATCGACAGTGTCATTCAAACTGGCAGAACAGCAAACATATATGGAATCGCAGGAGAACCGTATAACATCCAAGATTGAAGAACAGAAGACGTATATGGTATCCCAACTGGAATCGCAGGAAACCCGTATAACATCACAATTGGAAGAACAGAAGACATATTTGGCATCTCAACTGGAAGCGCAAGAGGCACGTATATCTGAAATGTCGGCACAAATTTCGGAACAGGTATCATCGCAGCTCTTTGTGAAACTGGAAGAGCAGGATGCAAAAATTTTACAACTCGAGGACAAAATTGATGCCGAAATAGAAGCGTTAAAAGGTCGTATGGAGCAGTTGCAACTAAACCGCCCAGCTGTTTCAGCGAGTAATCCAAAGGTAAAGACACCATCCTTTGACGGTTCTGTTCCTTTTCAGGTCTTTAAGCTACAGTTTGAGAAGACCGCAGCAGTGAACCAATGGAATGCTGAAGATAAAGTTGCAGCTCTGTTCGTGGCACTGAAAGGGCCTGCCGCGGAAATCTTACAGACCATCCCAGAGTACGAGCGGAACCACTACGAAACATTGATGAGCGCTTTAGAGAGACGTTACAGAAGCGAGCATAGGAAACAGATATTCCAAATTGAGTTGCAAAACCGCTACCAAAAAGCAAATGAGACATTGCAAGAGTTTGCGTCGGATATTGAAAGGCTAGCACATTTAGCGAATGCGGACGCACCCGTGGAGTACACCGAGAGGGTAAAAATCCAGAGTTTTATAAACGGCATACGGGACGTAGAAATGAAGCGAGCGACATATGCAAACCCAAAACCCACATTCACAGAAACGGTGTCACAAGCTCTGATTCAGGAAACAGCGTCGCTTCTGTGTAAGCCAGTTTTCAAAGCACGCCGTGTGGAAGTGGAAAGACCAGATTGGGTAGACACAATTTTGGAAGCACTGAAGGGATCACAACAGAAGAATGCCGGAGTTATTAAATGTTTCAAGTGCGGCAACCCAGGTCACATTGCACGTCTTTGCGATCTTGGTCCTAATAGTTCCAACAATGTGGGTGGCCGTAAACGGAAAGCTGGCGGAAATGAGCAAGAGCGTGTCGAATGTAAAGAACGAAAACTTGCCCCGGCTATTGAATGTCCTATGATATCTGTGTCGCAAATTGGAAGGAAATCAAGCAGTCTTACCGTCAGAGGGAATGTGGATGATAAAGAGCTGTACTGACTGTAGATACGGGGGCATCTCATTCCTTGATTCGATCTGATTTGGTCCACAGGAGAGTAAAGTCATTACCTGGAGCAAGGTTGCGTACGGTCACAGGCGAATATAATCAAGTCCAAGGCGAAGTGGTATGTGAGGTATTAATTGGGAAAGTCATGGTTCTACACAAATTCGTTGTGACTGAGATCGTTGATGAAGTCATATTGGGAGTGGACTTCTTGGTTGACCATGACGTCAGGATCGATATGCGGAGAAAAATTATGCGCTATAAGAACCAGGACATACCACTTAACTTTAGTTTGGAAAAAGGGTTCAGCAGTAATCGGGTACTGGTGGAAAAGACTCGACAAAGACCACGAAAGTCAAAAGCAAAAGTTGATAGATCCAATGGGCCAAATAAATCAAAATCAAAAGTACCTCCGAGAGAAACACTGGCATTGACAAAACCTAAAAGACGCAGGAAAACGAAGCAACGAATTTCCGAGAAAGAATGCGAGGGTAGTTTCAAGCCGGAGCGCACTACTGTTGTGAAATGGGGGAACGATACCGATTATGCAAAGCAAATCCGTCCAGCGCAAGCTCTACGAAGTGGTTCATTGACCAAACAACAGAGTGTGAAGGAACGGTCCAGGGTAATGAGTAGTAAGATGAAACACTGGCATGACAAGAACTTTAATTCGGAAGGTTTCTTGGCGGGAGATTTGGTACTGTTATACAGCCCTCACCGGGGAAAGGTGTTCCAGCTAAATTTCGGTGCAGTTGGGAAGGCCCGTACAAAGTTGTGAAGAAGATCAGTGATACCATCTACCGCATACAAACCACTGGGAAACCACGGGTTAGAAGAGTGGTACATTTGGAGATGCTAGCGGCAGTTAGATCGGGAGATTTGTCTGATCGGGACGATCAGACTTAGGTGGAGGGCAGTGTCACGGATATTAGCATCACTAAGTTATCCCATCACTAAGCCGATGCTAAGGCCATGCCAAGCAGTATTTACGTTAATAATCAAATCAAGTATACACATATATAAGGCAGCCCAGAGAGATGTCACACACAGATGCATTTACTTATACGCCTATGTGCGCGCGAGAGACTGTAAACTACAAACATTCATATCAATAATTCAATCTTTATGTATCTACATAAACGAATAAATAATTGCGTCTACACATATGTACCATGTACGAATGCGAGCAGCGGAGAGTCAATGCGCAAACACATGCATATATCTGAGAACTTTGAGAGCTACTGGACTAGTAGATTCTGGAAGCGCCTAAAAGATGTATAAACTTTTGCAATTTTAGTTATAGCTGAGAAGTTTGAGAGCTCATGGACAATGCTAGTACATTCTGGAAAAATGCGAACGAGGAAACCAAAGGGTATAAAAGGCAACAGATGAAGAGGCGCTGTAATTCAGTTTGAGTTGAGCAATCAATCAGTTATTGATTTAGCACGCGATCTGGCGGCCAAATTTGAGTGGCTGGTTCAATTTGAGTTATCAATCAGTTTGGTTATTAAGCCAGCGAGTAGCAAAGTATAAGTGTCATTGTGAAGTACTTTAATAAAGGCCATTTTCACATTATTCAATATTGGAGTTATTTATTCAACAGTTTAGTGATTCGAACTTAGCAGAGGATTGCAAATAAGAGGATTTGCAAGCAAATTCGTTACAGTATGTATTGTTTTGTCAAAAAATCATAGAGATCGGTGATATATATAATATATATATGATGGTATATGTAGTATATATATATAGTATATATATATTTTTTTTACGATTTCGGCCCCATTTTAACAGCTAGAAGCTTCAAATTTCACCAAATGCTTACGTGTATAGCATATATTGATGTCTGAAAAAATCATTGAGATCGGTGGTATACATAGTATATATCTCATACAACCGATTGTTCAGATAAGAAATTTTGCGCAATTTCTGCCCCGTTTTAACAGCTAGAAGCTTCAAATTTCACAAAATGCTTACGTATATAGCATATATTGTTGTCTGAAAATATCATAGAGATCGGTGGTATATATATTATATACTTCATATAAACTGTCATTTTGACCCCTTTTTACGGCTAGAAGCTTCAAAATTCATCAAATTTCATCAAATAGTTACGTTTACGTCATATATTTTTGAAATACGTGATTGGTAGTCATAGTTTTTACATGCAGACCACAAAAAACGTGAAGCTTTGCATCCTCACACAGATTACCTACCTATTTTTATACTCAGTTGAGCAGAACTCACAGAGTATATTAAGTTTGATTGGATAACGGTTGGTTGTACATATATAAAGGAATCGAGATAGATATAGACTTCCATATATCAAAATAATCAGGATCGAATAAAAATTTGATTCAGCCATGTCCGTCCGTCCGTCCGTCCGTCCGTTAACACGATAACTTGAGTAAATTTGGAGGTATCTTGATGAAATTTGGTATGTGGGTTCCTGAGCACTCATCTCAGATCGCTATTTAAAATGAACGATATCGGACTATAACCACGCCCACTTTTTCGATATCGAAAATTTCGAAAAATCGAAAAAGTGCGATAATTCATTACAAAAGACAGATAAAGCGAAGAAACTTGGTAGATGAGTTGAACTTATGACGCAGAATAGAAAATTAGTAAAATTTTGGACAATGGGCGTGGCACCGCCCACTTTTAAAAGAAGGAAATTAAAAATTTTTGCAAGCTGTAATTTGGCAGTCGTTGAAGATATCATGATGAAATTTGGCAGGAACGTTACTCCTATTGCTATATGTACGCTTAATAAAAATTAGCAAAATCGGAGAAGGACCACGCCCACTTTTAAAAAAAAATTTTTTTTAAAGTAAAATTTTAACAAAAAATTTAATATCTTTACAGTATATAAGTAAATTATGTCAACATTCAACTCCAGTAATGATATGGTGCAACAAAATACAAAAATAAAAGAAAATTTCAAAATGGGCGTGGCTCCGCCCTTTTTCATTCAATTTGTCTAGGATACTTTTAACGCCATAAGTCGAACAAAAATTAACCAATACTTTTGAAATTTGGTAGGGGCATAGATTTTATGACGTTAACTGTTTTCTGTGAAAATGGGCGAAATCGGTTAATGCCACGCCCAGTTTTTATACACAGTCGTCCGTCTGTCCTTCCGCATGGCCGTTAGCACGATAACTTGAGCATAAATCGACATATCTTTAACGAACTTAGTTCACGTGCTTACTTCAACTCACTTTATCTTGGTATGAAAAATGAACGAAATCCGACTATGACCACGCCCACTTTTTCGATATCGAAAATTACGAAAAATGAAAAAATGCCATAATTCTATACCAAATACGAAAAAAGGGATGAAACATGGTAAAGTAATTGGATTGTTTTATTGACGCGAAATATAACTTTAGAAAAAACTTTATAAAATGGTTGTGACGCCTACCATATTAAGTAGAAGAAAATGAAAAAGTTCTGCAGGGCGAAATAAAAAACCCTTAAAATCTTGGCAGGTATTACATATATAAATAAATTAGCGGTATCCAACAGATGATGTTCTGGGTCACCCTGGTCCACATTTTGGTCGTTATCTGGAAAACGCCTTCACATATACAACTACCACCACTTCCTTTTAAAACTCTCATTAATACCTTTAATTTGATACCCATATCGTACAAACTCATTCTAGAGTCACCCCTGGTCCACCTTTATGGCGATATCTCGAAAAGGCGTCCGCCTATAGAACTAAGCCCCACGCCCTTTTAAAATACTCATTAACACCTTTCATTTGATACCCATATGGTACAAACATATTCTAAAGTCACCCCTGGTCCACCTTTATGGCGATATCTCGAAACGGCGAACACCTATAGAACGAGGACCCACTCCCTTTTAAAAATACTCATTAACACCTTTCATTTGATACCCATATCGTACAAACAAAGTCTAGAGTCACCCCTGGTCCACCTTTATTGCGATACCTCGAAAAGGCGCCCACCTATAGAACTAAGGCCCACTCCCTTTTAAAATACTCATTAACTCCTTTCGTTTGATACCCATATTGCACAAACGAATTCTAGAGTCACCCCTGGCCCACCTTTATGGCGATATCTCGAAACGGCGTCCACCTATGGAACTAAGGATTACTCCCTTTTAAAATACTCATTAACACCTTTCTTTTGATACCCATATTGTACAAACAAATTCTAGGTCACCCCTGCTCCACCTTTATGGCGATATCTCGAAACGGCGTCCACCTATGGAACTAAGGCCCACTCCCTTTTAAAATACTCATTAACGCCTTTCGTTTGATACCCATATTGTACAAACAAATTCTAGGGTCACCCCTGGTCCACCTATGTGGCGATATCTCGAAACGGCGCCCACCTATGGAACTAAGGATTACTCCCTTTTAAAATACTCATTAACACCTTTCTTTTGATACCCATATTGTACAAACAAATTCTAGGGTCACCCCTGATCCACCTTTAAGGCGATGTCTCGAAACGGCGTCCACCTATGGAACTAAGTATTACTCCCTTTTAAAATACTTATTAACACCTTTCATTTGATACTCATATCGTACAAACGCATTCTAGAGTCACCCCTGGTCCACCTTTATGGCGATATCTCGAAAAGGCGACCACCTATACAACAACCACCACTCCCTTTTAAAACCCTCATTAATACTTTTAATTTGATACCCATATCGTACAAACACATTCTAGAGTCACCCTGGTCCACCTTTATGGCTATATCCCTAAATGGCGTCCACCTATAGAACTATGGCCCACTCCCTCATAAAATACTCTTTAATGCCTTTCATTTGATACAAATGTCATACAAACACATTCCAGGGTTTCCCTCGGTTCATTTTTCTACATGGTGATTTTCCCTTATTTTGTCCCCAAAGCTCTCAACTGAGTATGTAATGTTCGGTTACACCCGAACTTAACCTTCTTTACTTGTTTATTTTATATTTATCTTAAAAATCGTTTAGATATGTTCAAATTTCACCAAATGCTTAGGTGTATAGCATATATTGTTGTCTGAGAAAATCATAGGTACCGGTGGTATATATAGTATATATCTCATACAACCGATTGTTCAGATAAGAAACTTTGCGCAATTTCTTCCCCATTTTAACAGCTAGAAGCTTCAAATTTCACCAGATGCTTACGTGTATAGCATATATTGTTGTCTGAAAAAATCATAGAGATCGGTGGTATATATATTATATACCCCATATAAACTCTAATTTTTGCCCCCTTTTTACGGCTAGAAGCTTAAAATTCATCAAATTTCATCAAATAGTTACGTTTACGTTATATATTGTTGAAATACGTGATTCGTAGTCATAGTTTTTACACGCAGACCACAAAAAACCTGAAACTTTGCATCCTCACACAAATTACTTACCTGTTTTTTATTTTATATTTATCTTAAAAATCGTTAAGGTATGTAGATCTGTTCACTATATATTTCTTATCTTATACATCTGATTATTCGGAGATTACGAACGGGATAAGATTATTGTTCAGCCCCATTCATGAAAGGTATGAAGTCTTCGGCACAGCCGAAGACAGTCCCCTTCTTACTTGTTTGATTTTCAAAAATGACACTCCAGCGAGGCCCAATAAAAGACTAGGATTTTTCGGTGTGCTCTCGATTTAGTTAACCGGGATAATTGATGCTTCATTTATGTTTAAGTGTGAAAAAGAAATCTTTTTGTATGTATTTAGTGAGCTGGACAGGCTCACTCATTCTTCAGCTAGCTTTTTGGGTGCTGAGCTTCTAACTCGAGTACACCTGCATTCATACTGGTGTTAAGGTATATGTCTCTATTCAGTCACCCATTTGAATCCCCCGCTGCTCGCCTTGTAATTTGTTTCTAGTTTTTGCCATTTTGTTTCGATTCCTCTAATACACACTTTGGTACATACATATATAAAGTGTGTTCCTAAACGCAAATAGTGTGGAATATTTTTCGGTGCGTTCAACAGAAAACGGTTTGTTTTATTTCTTTGCTCACTCTGCTGCAAACTTTTGTTATGTTACATACATACATATCACTTTCATATATAAAATTACTTGAATAAATGAAAATGCAGGAAGATATGTTAATAGATTGTACTTAATTACAAAATGAGCTTCTCATACTCATAGAACCTGCTATTAGTGTCTTTCCCTCTATCCCTTATTTATTTTAACTGCTACAGTAAATATTTTGTATTTCAATATTTGTTTAATTAGTTTTGTTTAGAAGCGTGAAGCGTTATACTTTCGCTCAATAACTTGATAAAATAAACAAATCATGTTATTCATACTAATAACCAGTTATAAGGGAGGTGCAGTGAACTGAAAATCGATTAAAGTAAATAAATATGAAAATAGGTTAAGTGTATAGATATCCCAGTCGAAGTAGTGGAAGGAGTAAAAAGCACTTATGGAATTTTTTCTGCAATGTGCTAAGAGCTTTTAGATGATTTCATCAATTATTTTTTATATGAAGCGAAGGCCTTGACTTATCGCTACCAAAGGAACAGTTCACACCTTGCTCACACTCGGTGTAGCTAATCGAGAAGGAGCACAGTGAGTACTCACAATCGCGCGCAGACGAACGTGGCTCTAGGGTAGAAGCGATTTGTAATACCTTATCAAGGAAAGCTCATTCCAGATATTCTTCTGGGATATATTTAGAATATTTTTTTATAAATACTGTAACGAATTTACTGCAAATCCTCTTATTTTCAAACTTCTGCTAAGTTCGAATCACTAAACTGTTGAATAAATAACTCCAATATTGAATAATGGAAAAATTGCCTTTATTAAAGTACTTCACAATAAATAATAATGCTATTGCTCGCCAGATAGCGTCTTAATCAAAACTGCTTCTCCCTGCGTGTACGTACATATGTGTAGACATAATTTATTGATTCGTTTGTGTAGATACATAATGATTGATTTATGGATGTGCATGCAAGTCACTGCTTAGCATCGGCTTAGAGATGGCAGTACCCCTTAGTGTTGCTAATATTCGTAACAATACATTACACCGTACCAAATAATCTTTTGTTTTTCTTATTTTCCTTGAAAAGTCGTTATATTTAGACGTAAAAATGTGACTTATAAAGTATGAGCTCTTTATTCAATAATTCATTTATTTGCGACAATAATATATTTTTCAAGATAACTGACGCCAATTGAAAACACCACCTTTTTTTTTTCTTCAATTCCGTGTGGCTTCCAATTTGATTATCCCTACGGGTTTTCATCTTCAGGACCATATTCGCTAACCTCTTCTTTATTTTTCTTACGGCAAAAATATCACATTTTACATGAACAAGTTCTCACGTATTACAGCCGAGTATTTTTTGTCGTACATCACAATTATTCACTCCACTAATAGTTACAATGACTTCGGTAGTATCGTAAATATTCACAACTCTAGCTACCACACATGCGCCCCACTGTGTTCAGCGATCGGCAACAAACACAAGATACGAGCGCAATCCAAGTGAATCATTGGATGCATTTCGTTCCGTCTTTCAACTTTTAATGAGATTAAGGACTTTGCTGTGGGTAGTTTTTGACTCGAAATTCTCATTTACGACTCATTTAAACTCTACCATTGCTAAGCCATATTCATTTCTAACTTTCGTCCATCGTTTTAGCTCAGATGTCACTGATCCATATATCCTTAGAATATTGTTCACGTCGCTCGTTCTTTCTAAGCTGGAATATGCTTGTTTCATTTGGCCACCATATCATGAATGCCATATTATGAGGCTTGAACGGGTGCAAAGAACTTATGTTCGATTTTCGCTGCGTTCGCCAAATTTCTCTGAGCCGATTCCCTCATATAAAGATAGATGTGCACTCATAAGCCTTCAGTCACTACATTGTAGAATAACCATTACTTCGTTCACTTTTGTTTATTTATGTATGGATAAGGATATAAGTTTGAGAAGTGGTCGAAGGGGCGGTTTTGATAAAGTAGGAATGTATAACAAATATTGTGCGTAGCAGACAACTTCATATCATCACAAACTCTCTGCTCTCGATATTTTGATTTGTTGGTGACTTCTCTCCATAACGGTGTGTGTGAGTCTGTCTCAAATAACACCAGCAAATTAAAGTATGTGTATTCATATGTATAGGAAGGTAGAACCTCTACATCACTCTGGGTTGTACCATCCAGCAATTATAGCGGCATCACATGTCTTCCACTATAACTTCGTTAATTGCACCGATAGGTTTTTCGCGTGCGTTCCTGTAACATCACAGCATACGACATCAAGGCATTGTAGATCGCAAAGAGATTACATTTTTATAAAGACCCCTTCCTGGAGTTTATTGCAGCTCTATGATGATGACTTTATTTTTGCTAAGGCTTGGATTTTATATCTACAGTAGTGAACAGAAATATAGCAGTGGCAATTTTTATTAAATATTTCTTTTTTATTTTCGATATTTTGAGAAAAATCTTTTTGAATTTTTTTACCAAAACTATGTAAACCAATCTCAAAAACATCAAAAAAATTCGATAGCTTTTACAAAAACTTCCAACTTTTTATTTGGAGTAAGTACTCTGCTAATCTATTTTTGTCTAACAAAATACAAGTTAAAATTAGCTTTGGTTTTTGAAATCTTTTCTTCGAGGGGTGTTTTAGATTTTCCCCCATGCGGAGTGTGAGTTTTTTTTAATCTCAGCGTGCTTTGCACACAGAGTATATTAACTTTGATTGGATAACGTTTGATTGTACAGGTATAAATCGAGATAGATATAGACTTCCAAGTGGCCGTGCCTCCGCCCATTTTCATTTAATTTGTCTAGAATACTTTTAATGCCATAAGTAGAACAAAAATTTACCAATCCTTATGAAATTTGGTAAGGGCAAAGCTTCTATGACGATAACAGTTTTCTGTGAAAATAGGCGAAATCGGTTGAGGCCACGCCCAGTTTTTATACACAGTCGACCGTCTGACCTTCCACTCGGCCGTTAACACGGTAACTTGAGCAAAAATCGATATATCTTTACTAAACTTAGTTCACGTACTTATCTGAACTCACTTTATCTTGGTGTTAAAAATGGGCGAAATCCGAATATGACCACGCCCACTTTTTCGATATGGAAAATTTCGAAAAATGAAAAAAATGCTATAATTCTGTACCAAATACAAAAAAGG
Source organism: Eurosta solidaginis (assembly GCF_040869045.1). Lineage (NCBI taxonomy): Eukaryota > Metazoa > Arthropoda > Insecta > Diptera > Tephritidae > Eurosta > Eurosta solidaginis. The sequence goes on along the minus strand of NC_090320.1, from coordinate 247,927,163 downwards.
GATGAAACATGGTGATTGGATTGGTTTATTGACGCCTTCACATATACAACTAAGGGCCACTCCCTTTCAAAACCTTCATTAATACCTTTAATTTGATACCCATATTGTACAAACAATTTGTAGTCACCCCTCCCTTTTAAAATACTCATTAACACCTTTCATTTGATACCCATATCGTACAGACACATTCTAGAGTCACCCCTGGTCCACCTCTATGGCGAAATCTCGAAAAGGCGTCCACCTATGGAAATATTTATGTATCCTTAATACTTTTCACAACAATGCTTACTTCTTAAAAATTAATTAGACTAATGTCGTAAATCTTGCCATCAAACCCAAAATACATAAATACTTGACGTTTGTCATGCACAACTATTTTATAGGTTTTCTTTTACATACGCAATTAGCAAAAACACCACAATTGCAAGCAAGTGGGAACATAAAAAACAAACAGCAGTACCCCCTTCTCCGCATCCCTAGTAGTAGCAGCTGTTACGCATACTGTCAGGCAACTATCCATGCAGCTGAAGGCGCATAAAACTTTTCAAATTATTTTTACTTCCTTCTTACTTAACGCTTTCGTGACAATTTGCCTTTTAACTTTCGGCCAAACGCGTAAGAACATGTGTTTAGCCGTGGGCGTTGGGAAAACATAGAAATTTTTATGAGTTTCCTTTCACTTACGACTACGATATTCAAGGGGAGCAACACTTGAGGATGTCACGTGCTAAATTTGATATATAAATTTACTTGGATATGTTTGTTCTCGTGTACGTGAGAATACCTTGCAGTCAAACGAACTGATTGTAGCATACCGCTGGTATGATCCAACTTGTTTGAATACAAATTGGTAAAACTGCCATAATAAACTGGTAACAGTCCGCTAACCTTTTGATAACAAATAAATAACCCACTGATAACAATTCGATTACTTTTCGATATTAAATCGATATCTTTCTAAAAACATTTCGATAACACGACGAAAGCAAATTGGTAACACTCCGGTAACAAATAGATAACTTTTGCATGATAAATCGAAAACTTTTTGATTTCATATCGATAACTTTTCGATTAACAAACGATAACCCGTCTATAAAAAGTCGATAACTCAACGACCACCTTTGTTATCGATAGCAACTTATAACACTTTGATAACAAGTCGATAACTCGTCACCGACAACAAACCAATAAGGAATGGATGCAATGCGCACATCCCATCAATAACAATCAGACAAGAATCGGGTAAACCATGATGAAACGATGACATGCTTTTGGTTGTGGCTTCGGTTTTGACTTCTGACAGCAATGCTGCAAGACCACCAGATCGAAAGGCAGTGTACCCAGTAAAACTTACGTCACGTCCGTCGAAAAATTGTAACGCACCGGAAAACACGCAATCAACTTGCCCTTTGCTTGGCGGCCTCGTACGTAGCACAACCTACGATGACGATACGATGTGTTGTACGAACCGCATTATGACTCAGGCCCCAGTTGCTTCTGAAGATCCGACCAAACTTCCCGACAACCCCCACATCTTCATTCTTTCTTTCTAACACTCCAAATGTGCTATACAACTCAGCCTTTCAATCGAGGTCAGCCAAAGATATTCGACTTGATGATTACATTGCATGCGCGAGTGGCGAGTCTGCGACATTCATGTGTCTACATGAACGCAATCGCTCCAGTCTGACTATTTCGCATTGTGGCTCACTTTGGCGCTACAAATTCACTCTTGATTCCCCCTAGACCCGGAGGGTGTCCACATACTTTCGGAATTTTTACAGTGGCGAAGCTGTTCGAAAAGCATTCCACAAGATTGAGCTATGTAGTGCTCAATATGTAAAAAGTGAAATACTACTTAAACGCCTTTTATCTTTTGATCCCAAATAATACTATGAGGACAATGTTCTAAAGAAATACTGGGCTTCCAATGTTGGTCTTCAATGGCAATCTTTATCATAAAACTTAAATACTTTGAGGCCTGCCTGAGCAAACATTTCTGCGGTGAAAGAGCAATTGCGGTGAATGTGGCCCAGGAACTAGTTCGCTAGCGCAAGTAGAACCATTTCAACTCGAGCTCTAATAGCACTTAGAGTAACTTTTTCCATTTAAAGCCATTCTTCTATTCCCGAAAGTTTAGGACCTGCACGTACCTGTAGTTATATGATGCTTTATGGACTAGTTAGATTGCAGTCGCAAAAATCTGACTGAGTGAATGCCACGCGAGATTGCGCGTAAATACAAATCTGGAAAGTGAAAATAGTTTGTACCAAAAATGCTCGTAATTTTAAATCACCTAACTTTTCATTTCTCTTGTGGGCTTTTAAAATGGAAATTAGTGCTTTCTAACAAAATTGGCTTATTTTGTCTAGCACAAAATCATACTAGTAACCACTTTGCTCTTTGTTTTTTATCAGATTACGACTGCATTAACGCCCACTCTTATTTACATACAAAATGTATGTATGTATTAGGGTGGGTCGATTTATATGGACGAAAGTTAACCGATATCGAGCCATCGATTTTTCGATAGAATTTGGGCTCAAGAAAAAAGTTCCACTACGCATACCCAAAAAAATAATTTTCGAGCCTGCGAAATTTCATTTTTTTGACTTTTTTCCACTTTGATTTTTAAGGTTTTTTTCATGACCTATTAAACAAATTTTCAGGACAGGGTATACATGAAAATTTTACAATGAAATGAAAATTAAAATATGAAAAAAATCTTAAAAATCAAAGTCAAAAAATTTTAATTTCGCAGGCTCGAAAATAATTTTTTTGGGTATGCGTAATGGAACTTTTCTTTCCTGAGCACAAATCCTATCAAAAAATCGATGACGCGATATCGGTTAATAAATCGACCCAGTCTAATATGTATGTTGTATTGTAAATTTGCGGAATGCTCATTTAATTGATATGCGGGGGATTAAAAAGGTTCGATAAATAAATTTTGACTACCATACTTTTAGCAACATTTTTGTCAGCTGAAGTCAAGTTAAGGTGATATTGAGTTAGTGCAATTGCTGTTTGGGTATACGCACCTCCCATACAAATCTAAGCTATATCTTACATATTTTGGCGTCATTCGTGTCCACTCTGGAACAAATTATCTGTAGTTGCCTTACTATCTGAACCATTTTATAGGATATCATTTTTTTCCATGACTACAGTTGTGAAATTCAGTAACTTTTAACGATTGGGTTAAAACTTCTCCATTGACCCAGTAGTAGAGATCACTTACATACCTTTAACGATGCGTTTTGTCGAAATTTCAACTACCAATATTACATTTCCTGTAACGAATTTTCTATTTACTAAATCAGCGGTGGAGGTTACTAACTTTCAATGATACGATGTGTCGGGATTTTAACTAATGGCTAATAAACTCGAGTCTATGGCGCAATGTGAATGCTATATTGCGATAACGATTCTGCTATTCTCTAACTCTGTTTTAACGTGGCTTACGATTTGAAAATTATAACTATTTAAAATGGAAGAATAATAGAATATAAGCTAATGCCGTTGACAAACTTAAAATGTTCTTCTATAATTTTGGGATAATTGCTGATCATAGTTTAAAGAATATCGATAAAACGTCATTACTGAACACCGAAATCGTTATGGTTATCGATTCGCCAAATTATCGATCACGAAAATCCTTAAAATACTTAGTGAATTTCACTGCACTGACCACTTTTTTCAATATTCCTTAAACTTTGATCAGCTGTTGTCGACTAATTAAAGAAGATGATTTTAAGTTTGTAAACGGTTTTTGCTCAAATTCCGTTTTAATTTAAACCTATAACAATTTTGATCTCGTTAGCGATGCTAAAACTGTAGTGGAATTCACTAACTTTTTAACCACATTTGCCATAGCTTTATTTTCGAATCGATAACTATAACGATTTTGTTATTCAGTAACTATTTTGTATATATTTGTTTATCTACGATCAGCTGTGTTGTTAAATAAACGGCAAGTAAATTGGCTGCGTTAAAAATCACGAAATTAATATTTCTGGTAATTTTAGTTAAAAAAGAAATTGGGACTTTAATTAAATGCTTTCAAACACGAAAAGCTGCTATATAAATCAAATGGCATTTGAGTACTTGGCTTACGTTTTATCACAAGATGAAAAATTACTATGTCCATCCCCAGTGGACAGACACCTTCTTAGAGAAGTAGATAACCCATTCCACTTGAATGCAACGGAGTTTCGAAAGCTGTACCGACTAACCCCAGACTTGGCTCATGATATTATTTCTCAACTTGATGGTCAATTAAGGGGTACAAGAATAAATACGATATCAACAGAGAAAAAAATAAATTAATACCGCATTTACTTATCTTTTGTTAAAATAGGTAAAAACTTGCACAATAATGACTTTTAAAAGCCATATACTAATGGAATTTATTTATTTTTGACATTCCTTTTGTGCTTTTCGCATTTTTTAGCTTTCGTTAAGCTGTGCTGCCACCTTTCTAGTATTAAAACGAAATTTAAGCGTCATTTATTTCGAGTCGTTAAAACTAAGTTCGTGAATAAGACAATCGATAAGGCAAGCGATAAAATCGTTAATTAAAATCTCGACAAATCGCATCATTATAAGTTAGTGAATTCCACTATTGAACACCGAAATAGTTATGGTTATCGATTCGCCAAATTAATGATCACGAAAATCGTTAAAAAACTTATTGCATTTCACTGCACTGGCCACTTTTTTCGATATTCCTGAAACTTCGATCAGCTGTTGTCGCTAAATTATAGAAGATAATTTTAAGATTGCAAACGGCTTTTGCTCGAAAGGTAAAAAGCATAATCGTTATAGTAAGCCAACGAAAAGATTCTACAAATCGCATCGTTAAAAGTAAATTCCACCATAGTATTCAGTAAAGAGTTTTTATCGATATTCGTTAGCCTGCGCCATTTTCCTTCCATTTAAACTAAATCTTATAGTAAACTCGTTAGCGTTGTTAAAACTAAGTTAAGGAATTGATTGTGCAAATCAATATCGCAAGCGAAATATCGTTTGTTAAAATCTCGATAGCCAGTGCAGTAACCCTTTACTTATGATCAGCTACCGTCACTGGAATTACATTTTTTATTACTAATTTCGATTTTGATGAAAATCACGTCACTACACACATTTCCATAAGTACAAATATATAGAGCTATAGGCTCGTGTTTATATATATTGTTACGAATATTAGCAAAACTAAGGAGTGCTGCCAGCTCTAAGCCGATCTAAGCAGTGACGTGAATGCACATCAATAATTCAATCATTATGTATCTACATAAACGAATCAATAATTGCGTCTACACATATGTACGCATTCCGACGAGCAACATTTACGTACAAGGCAGCGAGAGATGAGATGTCACACACCGATGAATTTACTTATACGCTTATGTGTGTGCGGGAGACTGTAAACTACAAACACATGCATATATCTTATCTGAGTTGTCACAAGAGAGAGCAATAATTTGTGCACGTAGTTGTGGCTGGCGATTTTGTAGCCGAAACAACTAGTAAGTTCTGGAAATCGAAGAGCCTAGAAGTATGCAGCGTAAACTATAAAAGCGGGGCAAGCGAGTAAGAAGTAATTCAGTTTGATTTGAGTTGTCAAGTAGTTGCGATTAAGACGATATCTAGCGAGCAATAGCAGTATTATTTTGAATAATAGAGTTTCATTGAGCTATCAATCAGTGTGGTTATTACGCAAGCTATTCGTTGCACAGTTTGAGTGTATTGTGAAGTACTTTAATAAAGGCCATTTTGCATTATTACAAATTGGAGTTATTTATTCAACAGTTTAGTGATTCGAACTTAGCAGAGGATTGGAAATAAGAGGATTTGCAAGCAAATTCGTTACAATATTTTATGTACACAAAAAATATATACTATGAATATTCGTGTAATTTATAATCGACATTTTAATTAGACAATGGCTTCGTAAAATGTGAAAGATATCCGGAATTTTTGGGATTGACTGCGTAAATTATGGTATTTCCCTTGTTATTGCACAGCTGTCGGCAGCAGAGAAACCATTTTAGGAAACCGCATAATAGCACATGAGAACTTGGAATCATGGATAAATTTCATTATCTTTTCCCCCAAGTTAATTTCGATTGCGTCAATGCCCAAGGGATGAGCTCAAGGTCACGTACGGTGTTGTGTAATGTGACTTTTTTTCAGTTTTTAGAAAATGTGCTGTTTGCATTCCGAACACGCCTTTAATCAACCAACTTACTTAAGAACCTTAAAAATGTAAAAAAAAACTGCATCGTAAATAATTTATTTGCATACTAACTCACAAACTTTTAACGATGTGCTTTGTCGAGATTTTAACTGACGATTTTTCGCTTGCGATAACTGAGTTTAAGCAGTTCTAATGGGTTTACAATTTTATTGGCACATAGTCATAGTCAAAACGAAATAACTTTTAAATTTAGTTGCAGATTTTTGACATAATTTTCCATGAGCTATCTGTCAAAAAAGCTGCTACTAAATATATAACCTATTTTATTTCGACTTTGACTATGCGCTATTGAGTTTAAATGGAAGTAAAGTGACTTCAAAGCTAATACCTTTAAAAATTTTAAACACTCTTGTAATGTTAAGCGAAAAAAACTGATTATAGATAAACGATAATCGATAAAAATTGGTACTGGAAATCGTTATGTTTATCGATTCATTATATAGCGATGCCGACTGTCTATAAAAAAGTTACAAAATTCCAGTACTGAAATAATACCGTTAACAGCATTGAAATAATCTTCTATTATTCAGCGACAAAGCTAATTGTTGGTTAATGTATTTCTATAAAAGAAATGGTAACTAAATATCAAAATCGCAATGCTTATCCTTTCACTATTATACTGACGGCAAATATCGTTAAACAAGCTAGTAAAGTCCATTACAGTAATGGAATTCTGTAACTTTTTTAACGTTCGCCGTCATTATAAAAAAATTGATAAATATAACGATTTCGATTTTCAATAACAATTTTTTATCAATATACTGTAATCTATGATCAGTAGTGGAATTCACTAACTTATAACAATGCGATTAGTCGAGATTTTAATTAACGATTTTGTCGCTTGCCTTATCGATTGTACTATTCACTAACTTAGTTTTAATAGTCGTTTTTTTCCAAGCGAGCTTGAAAAAAACGCTTCAACTAGCTAAACAGTTTCATTATGGCAAAACCATACAGATGGTGGAAGTTTATCAGCTAAATGTTACTTTTTTTAGCTGCTATGACATTTCTACTTCTAGCGCAGTATGTTTTTGACACTCAACCAGCGAATTACAAAAACAAAATACATGAAATGCGTGTGTTTGTTTGTATGTATGTCGCCCTGCCGCCACGCTGTTATTTTGTTATTTTTGCTTATCTGCACGTTCGTATGTTCATTTCATTCGCTCGTTCACAATAGTGCCCTATTTTTGAATATGCATCACTATACAACACTATCAATCAGGTCGACAATTACCTAAGCGGTTTCAGTTGAAACCGCTTAGCCAACTCAACTCGATTACTTTTTATTGTTGCTTTCCATGCAATTCGGGAAGCTAGCTAGTGTTTTAATTGTAATAAAAAAAAAATAAAAAAAATAGTTGATATTTAAATTTCGTTTTGATAGTAGAAAGGTGGCAGCACAGCTTAACGAACCCTAAAAAATTCGAAAAGCACAAAAGGAGTGCCAAAAATAAATAAATTCCGTATATTAATTGCTTTTAAAAGTCATTATTGTGCAAGTTTTTACATATTTCAACAAAATGTAAGTAAATGCGGTAATAAGTATTAATTTTTTTTTTTTCTCTGTTGATATCGCAGTTATTATTGTACCCCTTAATTAACCATCAAATTGAGAAATAATATCATGAGCCAAGTCTGGGGTTAGTCGATACAGCTTTCGAAACTCCGTTGCATTCAAATGGAATGGGTCATCTACTTCTCTAAGAAGGTGTCTGTCCACTGGCGATGGACTTAGTAATTTTTCATCTTGTGATAAAACGTAAGCCAAGTACTCAAATGCCATTTGATTTACAAATAAAGCAGCTTGTCGTGTTTGAAAGTATTTAATTAAAGTTCCGATTTTCTTTTTTAACTAAAATTGCAAGAAATATAATTTTCGTAATTTTTAACGCAGCCAATTTACTTGCCATTTATTTAACAACACAGCTGTATTGGAATTCACTAACTTTTTTAACGACATTTGCCATCGCTTTATTTGCGAATCGATAACTATAACGAAAAGAAATTAACACCGCATTTACTTACCTTTTGTTAAGATATGTAAAAACTTGCACAATAATGACTTTTAAAAGCAGTTAGTATACGGAATTTAGTTATTTATCACATTCCTTTTGTGCTTTTCGCATTTTTTAGGTTTCGTTAAGCAGTGCTGCCACCTTTCTACTATTAAAACGAAATCTAAATGTCATTTATTTCGAGTCGTTAAAACTAAGTTAGTGAATAGTACATTCGATAAGGCAAGCGAAAAAATCCTTAATTAAAATCTCGACAAATCGCATCGTTATTGAGTTAGTGAATAGCAATATCGCTATCGTCAGTTCAAAATTCGACAAATCGTATCGTTAAAAGTCAGTGAGCACCCAATCAATGGACATCGCATATGCGTTTGCGCTTAAATTATGTAATTTAAGATAAGGGCAGAGAGTGTTGTACGCATAATTGTGCTAATATATAAAAAAAGGAAACATCTTCATTAAATACAAATATCAAAAGCTGTCTAGTGATACCATTTGTAGCGAAGCACTGCATTTATAAAGGGTGTATAATATTTTGACCTTTATCTCCAAAAGTTAAGGAGCGTCCTTAACACCGCCCGAATTAGACTTTTCTGCGGTTTACTGCCATAGGCATCATTTAACCTAAAATGTCTACATATTACATATCTTCCTAATATGTCCTTTCCTTTAATTTTCAGGTTTTCCAAAAAATATGAGCTTCCGCTTCTCGTCCAGAGCGTTGTAATGAACATTACCATGTTTCTTATGATACATTTATGCGTCAAAGTGAAACGTATGAATGCAACTAAAAGGGAGCACACATATTCCGGTAAGTAATCTGCTGTTGTTTTTCCCTGTGAAAAATTATCAATATTAGCCGCGTTTTTCTGACACGCGTATGCGTTTGCGCTCATGTTTTGTATGAAGGGACAAGCGCACAACACTTATCTCAAAATACAAAGTTTAAGTCCAAACGCATATGCAGGTAAAAAACGCGGACTTTATATAGCACTAGCAGAGTACCCGACGTCGTTCGGGTATAAATAAAAGCAGTACTATATAGACTAATATATTAGACTAATCCCAACCCCCATTTGTATGGGAGATGCCACGCCCCTTTTTCGCTATCCCCAATTTTTCCCGAGGGGGTAGGGATTAGTCTTATATACCTAGTCTTATATACCTCCTCACCTAATTTCAGTCGTCTAGCTTTAATACTTTCAGATATATTGACAACGAAAAATTCCAGTTGTATGGGAGGTGCCACGCGCCCTTTTTCGTTATACTCAGTTTTTCTGGAGGGGATAGGGATTGGTCTCATATAACCACTCACTTAATTTCAGTCGTCTAGCCTTAATACTTTCAGATATATTGACTACGAAAAATTCCAGCTGTATGGGAGGTGCCACGCCCCATTGTCGAAAACTTTTTTTTATATAGCCTACCATAGATTGACGCACTCAGGGTATGTCATGGCAAAATTTCGTTCGATTCCATTTTGCGGTTTAGGCTGCAAACATACATACAGATATACTTTCACAAATATATAGTAGATTCCATTTTTGGTACAGAACAAATCGTAAGAAATTTTTACTATTGTGTGGAAATTTCCAAACCAGTTTTAGAAATTTACGTTTAAAAGACTCATAGTACTTCGATAAAAATTTACAACAACCAGCAAATATGATATTTATTTGGGAAAAAATTTTATCGCGTGGGCATGTACGATATTCAGTTTTAAATATCTTCATCTCCTATACGGCAGAAACGGACATCCTTAAATTTTTGAACTGTTTCGAAGTAGCCCAAAAATTTACCTCGAAACATTTCCGAAATGATAATGCTGGCAATAGAGAAATAGTCCAGAGAAAACCTGAAATGATCTATAGATGTTTCTAAAATTATCTCAAAATAATACAAAATTATCTATAAAACCAATTTCAAAACTAATGGGTGTACGTACTGAAATGATCCGGAATAGTTACGAAATTGCCCGAAATAATCTAAAGAAAGTCCTGAAACAATCCAGTCCCAACATTATACCATAATGGTACCAGAACTATCCTGAGATAATCCTTTGTATGTGAAAATGTCTGGATGTGTGCTGTGTGACTTATTTGGACCAGAACGGCTAACACAATTAGATGATAAATTAGTCCTTAAGGATCTACTAGATTAATTTTGTTTAAAAAGGCACTTTTTTACGAAACGATCCCTCAATGGTCTTGAAATAGTTTTGTGAAATTATTCGGCGTTAGTTCAAAATCCGGGAAGCAATCCTGCAATTATTTTCAAAACTATCAGGAAGTGGTTCCGAAAACCATCCCAAAACGGTTTGCGGTTTTTTCATGTGGACTTTGGTTTAGTCTTCCAAGATGAGATGTATGAGAGGCTAGGTATATGGGCTCATTGAAAAAACTGGACAGGTATAAAAGCAAGATTTTAAACAGAATCAAGATGCATCGTAAGTTCCACGTGCGAATGTTATTGTTAAAGCAGTTATCAAAATAGATTTCATTATTAATATTAGAGAAAATTACCAAGTTTACAGACAACGATGGTTACTACGACATGTTTCTGGAGTCCACTTCTTCATCAGCAAGCTTCTCGGAAGGTGAATATTGAATTCGAAATCTCTAACATTCATACTTTATACTAGTGTAAAGGCAGATTTCTTTATCCACTCAGCCATATGAATGCCCCGCTGCTCGCTTTGGAATTGATCTCTAAGTATTACCTCTTTTGTTACAATTCCTTTTTACACCATTAAACCTGATGGTGTGGAATACTTATAGGCACGCTTTCAAGAGCTTAGAAACATTTCACTTCTTCATTATATGTTGAAACGTTAAACTTAACAAGTGTGCGAGCGTTTCATAACGTTTTTAACGTTAACGTAGTGGTTTTGTTTCGTGGCGAATCGAAATTATTTCGTTAATTTAATTTTGATTTTCAACAAAGCGAAATGACATTGTTTCGTTTGTTGAGCATCCTTTAGCAGGATACATAACAACCGAATCTGTCCTTCCAGCATTAAGATGGATTACACTGCTGAGTATATTCAGTGCCGTAACTTCATTGGTAAAAAATATGAGGAGTCTGGTAACGCCCGGATAGAATTAAAAGAGAATAAAAGTATTAGGGAAAAAGAGCAATGGACCGATTTGAAATGAAAATAAGAAGCGGATGTTATACCTCTCTACAATAAATATCATATCTATATATGGGGTATTCCATCCCATTTCTACCAATTTTGAACCCGACCCCTTTAGAATTGGCTGAAAGTTTTTTTCTTTTTCTAGCTTACGAAAGACGTTTTTCAGAAGTTTTTCAAATTTGTTCATCCAACTCAAAAAAAGTTATGAATTTTTAAAAAACACCGTTTTTGTTTTCAAAATGCTATAACTTTTTCAAAAATTGACCGTTTGGGATCTTTTTTTTTTTTTAATTTGGTTTTAAATGTACTTTTCGGAAAAAATTCAAAAAAATGTGTAAAGTTTTTTTTTGTAATTTTTCAGTTTTTCGAGATTTTTTGAATTTGGCCCTTTTTTTTCTCATAAAAAACTTCAATCAATTCTGCAATCATCCCCACTAATCCCGGAGTGGGCCGAGAATTTTTTTTTTTTTTTATTTAATTGATCTCAAGGCCGGATTAAATAAAACGCTTTTATTTGGTTTTAATTTAATTTAATGTCAATATTTCGACCTCAGTCTGAAGTCATCATCAGGACTGCAAAAAACAATACGTATTTATAACAAACATATGCACCTAAAAACATTAATTAACATATATCATATCAACACAACTTACATCTTAAGCTGCACTTGCAAGACTAACATTTAACAAAACAATTATAAAATGAAACAGCGATTGATAATCTAAACAGAGAGTATAAACAAATGAAAGAACCGTAATTGTAAACAAAAAACTTTCAAAACAACAAAGTAATAGACGGAGAATACATAAATGCGTGGTCATCTCAGCATTACAATTTCATTCAAAACGAAGACGAAGCCTTTATATTTGTGTGGTGGGTAAAAAATGTGTCACGAATGTTTGTTGTTCCTGATTAGGTTGCGGTAGACATGTGAACAATTCGCGATGTCCGTTTTAAAATTCATCCTCTTATCATTAGGGGTGTCCACTATGTGTATCATTTCTAACATGAAACGTTTATTATAATTTCTCTCCTTTTCTAAAATAGCGACATTGTCAAAGTCCGGGTAATGTCCTGTATCTTGGCAGTGCGAAGTTAAAGCTATTTCGCAAAATTGTCCGCAAAATTGTTCCTTAAGATTATGTTAGATTTGTGTGCGGATATCCTTGTCTTGAGTTTTGCTTTTGTAGTACCCACATATACTTTCTCGCATATCTGGGACCCGTCACCATTGCAAGGAATCTTGTATACAATATTCGATTTTTCTTGTGTTGAGATTTTATCTTTTAGATTACTGAAAATTTTCCGTAGTGTGTTGTCATAGGTGAAAGCTAACCGCACGTTTTCTTTGTCATACATGTTCGAATATCTTATTCTTTCTGATAATCTCGGGACATATGTTGCAGACTTGTATATCTTGACGTTTTTAGCTTCTTTATTAACGCTATCACTGCGTCGGGAATAATAATCGCGAATTATTTTCTTGGTTAGCTCTGTGGGAAAGTTGTTGTTTTGCAAGATCTTTTTAATAACTATAATATTTTTCTCATGGTAAATACTGTCGCTGATGGACAAAACTCGTCTGACAAAATTATTAGCAGTGTTCAAAATAAGTCTTTGGGGAATATTTTGAATAAGGTGCCACGATTTTCACACTTTTGTTGATTTGTAGGGGTAGAGGGGGTCCTAAAAATCACAAAATTATCGTCCGCAACTCTAGGAAACTCTTAGTTTATGAAATATAAGCATTTTAATTTTCAAATTTAGTAAAATTTCAACTTAAGTCCTGCACTTAAAATTCGGGTGGCACATGTCGACAACGGTATCAAAAGACGCGTATTTGCGTCAAGATTCAGAATCCGAAAGCAGAAACTATATTTTTTATCTCGTTTAAAAGTTATTCGCGGAAAACACGTCGGTACTATTGTCGCTTTTTTCCATTGTGAATGATGACAAAGTGTGATCACTTATCTGTCAACTGCCTGACAGGCTGTTCATTATGGCTACTTTTCAGCGTTTTGACAGGCTGTTCAATATGGCGGCGCCTATCTTCAGCGAGTGATAGAAAGAGATACAGAATGAGATAGCGATAGTCAAATACGAATCAGGTGATCCAATCACTTTGGAATTTTGACGTCTATGCAGAAGTGATCACACTTTGTCATCATTCACAATGCTTTTTTCGTTGTTGCAATTAAACAAACGAAAACAAAAAATAGTGTTGCCAGCCCCGCAACAATATCTTTTTATCTTGGTAGAACATTATAAGGTGGTGGCACGTCGCCATAAATGCAAACAAACATACGGAGAATTGACAGACGAACAAATAGGTCTAAGCGGAATGTCTGCCGTGTGGATTTTGGGCAGCCCATTAATTCGGGGCGGGTTTGCTGTTTTACAATTAAGACGGAATTTTTCTTTTAGGTCGATGGATTTGTTGTTGTACATTTTTCTATTATTTCATTATTTTTTTGTTGTAGCCTACTGGTGGGGTCGCGCTTTAACACTGTATGTGGAAATATCATTAAACCCAAATAAAAGCGTTTTATTTAATCCGGCCTTGAGATCAACAATAACAACAAAGGTATATACTAACGGCCAAAAAAGAAAATAAATTATTTATTTAATTGAAAAAAAAAAACTTTAAAATTATTTTGTATTTTTTCCGAAACGTACATTTAAAAACATATTTAAAAAAAAAAATGATCCCAAACGGTCAAAAATTTTTTCAAAATATTTAAAACTTATTTTGAGTTGGAAAACGGTGTTTTTTTCAAAATGCTATAACTTTTTCAAAAATTTACCGTTTGGGATCATTTTTTTTTTTAAATATGTTTTAAAATGTACTTTTCGGAAAAAATAACAAAAAAATTTTAAAGTTTTTTTTTTTTCAATTAAATAAAAAAAAATCTCGGCACACTCCGGGATTAGTGGGGATGATTGCAGAATTGATTGAAGTTTTTTATGGGAAAAAGGGCGAAGTTCGAAAAATCTCGAAAAAATGAAAAATTACAAAAAATAAACTTTAAAAATTTTTTTGAATTTTTTCCGAAAAGTACATTTAAAAACAAATTTTTAAAAAAAAAGATCCCAAACGGTCAATTTTTGAAAAAGTTATAGCATTTTGAAAACAAAAACGGTGTTTTTTTTTTAAATTCATAACTTTTTTTGAGTTGAATGAAAAAATTTTAAAAACTTCTGAAAACGTCTTTCGTAAGCTAGAAAAAGAAGAAAAACTTTCAGCCAATTCTAAAGGGTTCGGGTTCAAAATTGTTCGAAATGGGATGGAATACCCTATATACATATGTATAAAACACTTTTTTGATTGTTTAATATTTCAGCTGATGAACTACGTCTACCAAAAGTAACAACCGACTCAGATACAGTCGGTTCAGTTTCCATCGATGCTGATGGACTAAAACGAGCCCGCTCCAGGCACTATTTGAACGGTAAGAAATTTAAGCTCTAAGCGGTTCTCAAGAAAACTTCACGTTATTTTATCGTGCTTTATATTTTCGATAAAACTTTAATATTAATATTCCATTTCAGATCTCGATTACAAATATTTTTGGAATTGGACCGATTTCCAATCGTATGTAGATTTTATGCTCGTTGTTTGGGCAGTCGGAGCAGCTATCACATATCTTATGTTATCGGTTAATTGGTTTATGGAGTCAATGGGCTTTTGTGCTGTATTTACAGAAGCTATGTTGGGTAAGGCAATAAAAAATTCTGATTTTAAGTGAGTAGGTTTTAAATATCTATGTACCTCAATTTTTTGCGTTTTCCAGGGGCTCCACAATTCGTGCGAAACTTTAAAAATAAGTCCACATATGGCATGAGCATTCAAATGGTCATCATGTGGACGTTAGGTGATATGTTTAAGACTGGATATTTTATTGTTAGGGAATCACCATCACAATTTTGGATATGCGGTACTTTACAGGTGAGTCTTCAAACCTTTGCATTTAAAACTTAAAAGTCAAGGCGGATTGAAAACTAAAAACATTAAAAACAAGAAAAGGTGTCTAAGTTCGGGTGTAACCGAACATTATATACTCAGCGTGAGCTTCAATTGCACATTTCAGACAAATTACTTTTCTACATAACACGTGGCACCGCCTGTTTAAAAAAAATGTATCCCCATTTCCTCTTACAATAAAACTTGTTAAGTGAAATATCATTGATTCAAAATTATTTTTTGCTAAGTTATAGGTTATTATTCTAGTCTTCGACCCTTTTAAACTTCTTTTGAATCTAAGTTGCCGCGGTCTTTAACCGATCCCGTCTATTTTACTAGAAAGATTTTCTACTTTGGTGTTAATTCGTTGTAGTTCTATAAATAGAACAAAGCAACAACACTAAGTTTCTCCGAAACCGCCTTACCAACGCATAACTTTACCATATAACGCCATACGAAGTATGGACTATGAATAAAGAAAAATATACAAAGAAAGCAATTGGGATAAGGATTACAACAAGTAAGGCATGACGTGGCTAAATGCGTTTGTAACACTTCAACCGTCCTAGGAGTGCGGGTTCAAATCCCACTCCCGGGAGAAAAGGCTTGAAGAGATTTAAAAGGTATAATCGAAACAGCTGTCGCCTTGTCCGTCCTGATGTCACTTTGTTTAAATTTTTCCTAAATTATTAAATAGATTTTCTACTGTAGAGAAAATTTGTGTACCCAATTTTATTACGATCCGTTAATTTTGCTTCGAGTTATGGCTCCCGAAACATAGAAAATTGCTTAGTCATAAAAGGGGATCGGTGCCACGCCCATTTTTTAAAATTTGAAGTTTTTCTTATTTATTGTTATAAATCCACCTGGGAAATGAAATACCATTGTTATAAAGCTCTTTTTTGCAAAGATATAGCTTATTTTATTCGTCTACGACCCATTTAAAAATCTTTTATATAAAAGTGGGCGTGGTCCTTAACCGATTTCGTCAATTTTTCTTCAAAGCATTCCTTATAGTAACGGCAACCTGTCTGCCGAATTTTGTTACGATAGGTTTAACGATTTTTGATTTATAATTAATAATATTTGTAAAATTGATTTTATCACAAGTGGGCGGTGCCACCCCCATTTTAAAATTGTTTTTCAAATTTGGTCTTAATATTAGTCCACACGTCAAATTTCAACATTCTAGGTGTATTATTTACTAAATAAACAGGTTTTTGTGTTTTCCAAAATATTATATATATATAAAAAGTGGACGTGTTTATCATCCGATTTCGCTCATTTTCAATACCAATCTATTCGGGGTCCAGCTAAGCTCGTGAACCAAATTTGGTGAAGATATCTCAATATTTACTCAAGTTATCGTGTTAACGGACAGACGGACGGACATGGCTCGAATCAAATTTTTTTTCGATTCTGATGATTTTGATATATGGAAGTCTATATCTATCTCGATTCCTTTATACCTGTACAACCAACCGTTATCCAATCAAAGTTAATATACTCTGTATGCAAAGCACGCTGAGTATAAATAAATACCAAATGGCAAGAAAGTCGACCTTCTATTAAAGATATTGTCATAAAGTTTATTGTTCATAGAGCACAGAAGCATGGAATGTGACGAAATAGTAAAATAGTAAAAAAAAATTTTTTAAGTTAAACAGTTTTATTGAAAACAATGCTTACATTAAGTAATAATAATAATAAAAGCTAGAAAATAATTAGATAGGTCCTAGGTACTAGTATTCAGACTCCTCATTAATCTAGAGCGTTGATCAGACAATCTTCAAGTTTTTAGTCTTTATTTAATTGCCTATTATTTCTCATTCTATTTAGTTTATTTAGTGACTCATTATTACAAGGACTCTTTTCTTACAATTTGTTACAATCTAAGTCCTCAATACATAATCCTTCCAAAGACTTTACTAAACTCAGCACCAGGAATGCTTGTCCCTCCTCGAACTCTAAAGTATTTTGATGTCACTTCTACCGGACTGTATGTAAGTTTGTTCCAAATATGAGCCAAATCGAGTATTTTTCATATCTCGATCCTTGCCGAACCTAGCGTAAGTTTTTTTCCTTTTTGTAAAGCAATTTCTATTTCTGTATGTAATACATATCGCAAAGCGATTTCTATTTCCGTATGTAATATATGTTCCAAATATGAGCCAAATCGGAACACAAATACGATTTTTTAATATCTCCATCCTTGCGCCACCTGGCGGCGATATTTTTTAATATGTCGCTTTCTATTCTATATAAGCCTGATCAGAGCACAAATGTTTTTTTTTAATATCTCAATGCCTGCGCCACCTAGCGGCGATTTTTTTCATAGGTCGCTTTCTATTCCTGAGTGTAATATGTGTTCCAAATATGAGCCAAATCGGACCACAAATACGTTTTTTTTTAATATTTCGATTCATGCGTCACCTATCTGAGTTTTTTTATTTTATTATTGCATTGTAATCGGGTTGTGAACTATATTTCATGTTTCAATCTTGTCGCTTATCGGCAAGTTACTTAAATTTAACTATCTCTAGTTAAGTTAGAATTTTACTGGAGTATAGTAATCATTCAGATAGCTTCACGTGACACTTTCGTATTCACCAACAAACCATCACCAACTCCCAGTTAAATCGATTACTGTAAATGTATTTGGTAGTAGAAAACGCAAAAATATATTGTGAGTATACAAAAATCAACAAAACAGCTGACTTTTTTTATACTTTTACATTCGACTTTCCGACAGCTGATGCTTTATTTAGGCCCTAAGAAATGGACTTGTTAAGGTTTTAACGAACAAGAGTTTCGCCATATAACGCAATAATAACTTTTTATCGATATTCTTTAATTTATGACCAGCTAGTCTCGCTAAATAATAGACGCAAATTTAAATTTTTGTACGCCATCATAAGTTGTGAAGCCCTTTTTCTTCCTTTAAACTCAATGACGCATAGTCATAGTCGAAATAAAATAGGTTTTAAATTTAGTTGCGACTTTTTTCATTTTCTATGAGTTATGTGTCAAAAAAGCTGGAACTAAAGTTAAAACCTATTTTATTGTGACTATGACTATGCGCCAATAAAATTGTCACCACGTAAGGCATGTCGAAGCTAAGTGACGGCCTAGAAAGTTTAATGTGGTCATACTAATCGTTCCCGAGATGGTCGGGCAATACCTCAAAACCTTCGGCGGGTGTTGTTGTTGTTGTTGTTGAAGCGATAAGGTTGCTCCCCGAAGGCTTTGGGGAGTGTTATCGGTGTGATGGTCCTTTGACGGATACAGATTCGCCAGAGCCTCGTCTGTTAGTGAAACGGGATTCGCAGCGGACAGGTATATACCTACCGCGAATATAGTCTTACCCCCTAGCCCGCTGGGGGCTTCTAAATTGCTTCTACTGTAATGTTCGGCGGGTGTCTTTGTCGTTAATGCGACAACAACAACAGCTTCTGCATTTAACTTATTTAACGACATTGACCAATGTTAGCGAACCGATAACCACAAAGACTATCAACCCCTTGTATTCCACCGATAGCTGATGTCACTTGTAATATCTTGAATATTTCAATAAGATTTTTTGTCTGAATACAACCAGTTTATTGAATTTTTGGTTGAGTTCATTGCCCACAGTTGATTTTCAGAGCATTCGCTATCGTAGCTATTCCCCGACAGGTGGCGCGCTGAATTATGGAAGTTTTTTCCGCTGGCAACGCGGCTTGCTATAAACACAGCTAACTTCATTGCCAAGCCTTTTTTGTTTTTGCATTTTCCATGCTGTTTGCTTTTTACTTGGCCTGGAAAATTTGGCTATATAAACTGAACCATCTATGAAGTAACTTTCTTTCATTCCACGTTTTAAGAGCACAAGGTTAGTTGTAAGTGAAAGTTGTTTGCAAGAATGTGCTTGCCTCAAAGCGAATATCTTAAAATAAATTGAATTTTTCTTCGTCGCCATTCAGGTAAGCTTAGACATCGCCATTTTACTTCAAGTTTGGTTCTACCGAAAGAACACAAAAACACGTGAGTTGCGTCGTGGAGATTAGCAGTTTGCCCCCGAAGAACAACCACAAGATTCGCAAATAAATCCACATGAACTGAACACACAAATTAACATTTCGGACAACAATCAATCTCTTGCTAATACCACCACAAGTAGTGGTGACGACCATCTGCTTACAGCTAGTGCTGATGATGAACATTTCAATGACTGTGCAAATAGGGAATATAAAAAGTATCATGATAACCGAGCCTTCCAATATCTCCACCATAATAACAATACATTAGCTAATAAAGATCATGGTGGTAGGGGTGTAAGCAATATGACACCCGATGCGGAAAAAGGTGATGACGCGCTTGAATCTATTATAGTGATCAAAAGGCCCAGGAGCTTAACACGTAAATCGTGTGATCGAAACAAATCAAATTCACCCAGCAATAAACGCCATATAGGCAGCAGCGATAGATGCAGAAAGCGTAGCTGCCGTTGTCAACATGGTGATAGAATACGGCAGCGTCATAATGTCACACAAACACCTGATTCTGTGCTAAGCTGTAGTCAATTACATAGCTGTCATAGACATAATAGTGCATTGGACTGCTGTGGTAGTCATAAAAGCGGCAAAAATCACTGTGGTCTTATAAATGATGATTTAAAAACTAATGAAATCACTTGCCACTGCCATATCACCCATCACTGCCACCGTTACTCGTCCGTAAGCATTGGAAGTGGCGTAGTATCTGGTGATGGCAAAGAAAATGAGCAGAAATTAAGTGAACAACGTCGTCAGCACCACAACCATCAGCATCGCCACGAGCATCTGCACAATAATCAACATGATCGGCGTCATCCCCCCTTACCCTCAGAATTCCAAACAGCAAATGCTAAATACAACATCCGCCATCTTCCAGGTTATAATAGTAAGTCTTCCTATGATTCAAGTGATGATTTGCATCAATCAGATTTGGATGCTGCACAACAAGAACGTTTACAAGCAATAGCTGTTGAAATAGATGCAGCCACAATGACTGAAGGCAATACCAGCACTGCCACTTCGAATTTTGCATATAAAATCCCAATGGGCAATATGACAGCTGCCATAATAAAGGCACCTTTGCATGATCAGTGTGAAGGTGGTAGCAGACATCGACAAAAACATACACGACGTCGTTGTTTGGATTCAATGTCCTCTATTAGCACAGACGAAACGGACGAATTGTCGCGTAATATTTGTGACGAACTGGATGATAAAGAAACAGGTGAGCTAATATGCACGTTTGTTATTGTAGTTTATATATATGATCCTTAGTCGGAAATAAGTACTTAGTGTGTATGATAGTACATACATTTTGGGGTAGTACAGAATGGGATTGGTTTTTATAAAATAGTTAATTCTATACAACACTATGACATACGAGTCCAAAAATATCGAGAGAGGTGTCAAACGACGCGTCTTGACATCAGTATTAATAATCTTAAGCCTTTTATCTCGTTCAAAAGATGTTAGCGAAAAACCGAAAAATTACCCGCGGATCCCTCCGAAATGGACTTGCTGCCAGTATTAAATGTTTAAGTTCGGCTATTATTTGACTAGCATTTTGTGCTTATTATGAATTGAAAGAAGAAGAGTCCATAGATAAACTAGGAAATGCAGATATCGCACACCTAATCAAAACAGCGATCATCTCAAAATAAGGCAAAGTATAGAAAACGCTAAAAACTGGCTGCCTTTCCCATAGCGACATTGTAATTTCTAGTCTTTTCTCGCTGATTGATGGGGGTATTAGCAAATAGAATATACAATTCGAAAGGTTTGAATTGAAGAGCCTAAGCAGAGGTCAAAAGCCTCCTACCCAGCCGTTTTACCTGATGTGCGAGTACTGCACTGCTGTACTTTCAGGATTATTTGTGCGCTTCTGTACTTTATACACAATTGTGTTTGCATGTACTTGGGAGTTAAGAGCAATTTCGAACGTTACAGCCAGTATTTTTTAGGTAGCTGACAGTTTGTGTCGCTAAGCCCTCGACATGCATGTGGAATAATTGCTATTATGCTATATCTGTTCCGCATACATTTCGCAGTGTACGAAGACGAAATACGGTAAAGACTAGTATAAGTTTCCGAGCCTGTTGCCATTGTTGTACAGTTGTTGTGCATAGGAAACAATGTTGACTGTTGTTGGGGAAGACAACATCAATGTGTAAAAATTTAACGTGAAAGAGTATAGCACAAACCCTTTTGGCAGTCCCGTTTAATGCTTCTATGGTAGAATTGTTTATTTCTAAATAGATTAGATTTAGATTAAAGTGAAGGGGTGATTCTTCCATTTGTCCCATTGCTGTTCATTTACAAAATCGCATTGCAGTTCCGACCGGGAAATAAGCCCCGATTTCCGGTAGCTTGTCTACCGAAATGAAGCGTAACGATGCTTGGTAATGTTTTTGCGGACACGACGACAAGCGAGCCGACGCCGATCTTATGATGTTACAAAACTGACGTTCCATAACGGACATTAGTTGGTATGAGATCGACATCGAAATTAAGCCCCGTCAATTCTCTACAGCTCTTCCACATAGCTTTTACGGAAGTAATGAAAGCTTGTTGAGGGGATTATGAACAAGTACCAGGCCTCCACAGTAAGCATTAGCATTGGCTCTCTGTGAACTCAGTTTATAAATTTTGCGCTGTCGGTTGATATATACCAGCATATCCCGTGGAAATAAATGAACATAACGTGCTGAATGCCGTTGCAGTTATGCGCCTTACAAAGTGTATGCATACACCATTTTTATTCAATTGGCTGGTTGTTTTACAAGAGACATCTCATATACTTAACGGCAATCCTTTGGAGCGGATATTTGTTGTAACTGATCTATGGGTTATTTTTGATCCGAAATTAAGTTTTATCATACATATTTCAACCACTATAAACTGGTGTACTAGGATTTATTAAACATTGGGCTAAAGAGTTTGATGACCCTTAGGTTAGGTTAGGTTAGGTTGCGAGGGCAGAGCTGGACACTATGGTAACAGCTCACTACTTAGGCGGCCAATGGGCCCATTGCTATATACCCTATACGGTCTCAAAGAGGACCCCTACCCTGGCTAAAGCGGGAAGAATCACTTCATGGAATTAATATACTTTGCTAGAGCCTTGACTTCATAACTAGGGATCTCATCAAGGTCACGTAGAAACGGTTTACCAAGGATGTCCCACCTACGCCTACTATGCGCTGGACACTGACAGAGAAGGTGCTGGACACTCCTCGTCTGTACATCTGCAGCTGCGACAATAGTCGAAGGTCATTACCCCCATTCTAGCACCATGCGTGCCTGTTAAGCAATGCCCTATTAGAATCCTTATCAGGGACGATAGAACTAAAAATCAGAAGCGCTCTTGTGCGTCCTTTGTCATATGAGGGCCAGGTTAGCCTGGATGTCTCACACGATGATATTGCTGACCATCGTATATTTGCATTTCTTATAGTGCTTGTGTTCACACGAAGCCTGAAAGTGGCCATGGGTATGCCTACCGAATCATTTCATATGGTCGGTGGTGCCTCTTCTGGCCAGCTCGTCTGCTTTGCAGTTGCCTTCAATAACCCAGTTAATAATGTTTTAAATTCCAAAAGGAAAATCTTAGACTTAGTTTTTACAGATGACTCTGCGGGTATTACTCTAACCCGAACTCCCCCATTATCCCTTCCTGAAGACCCTCTTCATCCTACGCTTGAGATAGTACTGGATGTTGTTCAACCTGTGATGCTCGATGTTTCTAAGCCCAATTCCCGACCCCGGTCGAGATGTTTTTCAAAGACGAATTTTAGTGAACTCAATAATTTGTTTTCTGCCCATGACTGGTCGAGTCTTTATGCGTGTACAGACGTTGAAACAGCGACTTCCTTGTTTTATAGTTCTCTTGATGCTTTGTTTGAAAGCTGTGTCCCCCTTCGTTATTCCAGTACCTCCACGGGTAAACCACCTTGGTTCTCAAAGCAACTATTAAGACTTGATAATATTAAATCTAGACTCTATAAGCGTTTCAAAAGATCTGGTAAAGCTATTGATTTATCTAAAATTTAGTGGCGCGCTCCAATTTTCATCGTCTTAACCAGCAGTGTTATAAAGGTTACTTATCATGTTGCAAATTCCAATTTACTAATAATCCGAAACGTTTCTACAGATTTGTTAATTCCAAAAGGAAAATTTCTGGTTGCCCATCTACTTTTATTTATGGGTGCAAAAACGCAAATTCTGATCACGAAATCGCTGATTTATTTGCTGAATTCTTTAAATCAACCTATTCATCCCAATGTGTCCAGTCTAATCTTTATCCATATTGCTTGGAAAGTTCTAATAATATTTTAAACCCATTTATTGATAAAGATACTGTTCTTAATAAACTTCTTGCATTGAAACTGATATCTTCGCCGGGTCCAGATGGTGTTCCTAGTTGTGTACTTAAGTACTGTGCTGTCAGCTTATCAGAGCCTATCTTTAAATTATTTAAACTGTCTCTGGAATCCGCATCATTCCCATCTATTTGGAAACAATCGTTTATTATACCTTTGCATAAAAAAGGTAGTAGGTCTAATATTGAGAACTACAGAGGCATAGCTAAGCTCTCAGCTATCCCTAAAACTTTTGAGCAGATAATTACATACCAGCTTCAATACTTGTGTAGCTCTTTAATATCACCTTGTCAACATGGTTTTGTTCATCGGAGATCAACTACTACCAACTTGCTTGAATTTACGTCTTTTGTTATGAATGGTTTTTTAGTTTGCAAACAAACAGATGTAATTTACACCGACTTTAGTAAAGCATTTGACTCTGTTAATCACGAGCTCTTAGTTACCAAACTTGATCTTCTGGGTTTTCCAGCGCCTTTATTAAGTTGGATTTTATCTTGCAAATAGGACTCTGCGAGTTTTCTTTAACAATAATCTTTCAAAGTCGTTTGATGTAACTTCTGGCGTGCCCCAGGGGTCCATTACTCTTTAACCTGTTCATTGACGACTTACCAAAGGTTATATTACATTCTAGAGTTTTTATGTATGCAGATGATGTAAAACTTTGTTACACATATCTGCCTTCGAACTTGTTCTGTTTTAATCAGCTTCAGGCCGATCTTGACTCATTTCAAAGCTGGTGTATTGCAAATTTACTTTTTTTGAATTACTCTAAATGTAAGCAAATGACTTTTCACCGTGTGAAGCCGGTCCTATCATCTTATACACTTAACGGCGACCCCTTGGAGCGGATATCTATTGTAACTGATCTAGGAGTTATTTTTGATCCGAAATTAAGTTTTACCACACATATTTCAACCGCTATAAACAAAGCAACTGGTGTATTAGGTTTTATCAAACGTTGGGCTAAAGAGTTTGATGACCCTTATTTCACAAAGATCCTTTATACCTCGCTGGTACGTCCTATTCTCGAGTACTGTTCATGTGTCTGGTCTCCGATCTATCAAATCCATGTTGATAGGATTGAGTCGGTCCAGAGACGGTTTTTAATTTTTGCATTACGAGGTCTCAACTGGGAATCAAGTACTCATCTTCCACCATACAGGAATAGACTTCTTCTAATTAATTTGCCATCTCTAGAGAATCGTAGAGTATTACTTGGCGTTATGTTCATTCACAAGCTCATCATTGGTGTGATTGACTCCCCTGACCTAATCAGTCAACTAAATTTGCGGTTCCTGCTAGGGCGTCCAGGCATTTTGTGCCTTTTCATTTACCTCTATGCCGGCAAAATTTTGTTAGAAACAGTCCCCTGCGCCATTGGTGCTCGCGGTACAATGATTTGTATAACTGCATTGGCTTTGTATGTTCGTTTGCTGCTTTACATACTGCTATACTCTTATGTTTAGCCTGATATTTTAATTTTATTTTTTTTCTTATACAATGCGATGTCAAATGTTTATAACATACAAATTTTCTATGTACCTTTTTTGAATTTTTTAATTTTAAGAATGGCTCTGTATTTTACATATATATCTGTCTATTACAATAATTAGTCGACCGCTTTGTGTTTGCGTCGACTTTAAATAAATAAATATAAGGCTGATGCTGAAGTGCTGAGTGATGACACTTATTTCACCAAGATTCTTTATACCTCGCTGGTACGTCCTATTCTCGAGTACTGTTCATGTGTTTGGTCTGCAATCTATCAAATCCATTTAGATCGGATTGAGTCGGTCCAGAGACAGTTTTTAATTTTTGCATTACAAGGTCTCAACTGGGAATCAAGTACTCATCTTTCACCATACAGGAATAGGGTTCTTCTAATTAATTCGCCATCTCTAGAAAATCGTAGAGTATTACTCTGCGTTATGTTCATTCACAAGCTCATCATTGGCATGATTGACTCCCCTGACCTAATCAGTCAACTAAATTTTGCGGTTCCTGCTAGGGCCTCCAGACATTTTGTGCCTTTTCATTTACTCTATGCTGGCAAAATTTTGCTAGAAACAGTCCCCTGCGTCATTGGTGTTCGCGTTACAATGATTTGTATAACTGCATTGGCTTTGAATGTTCGTTTGCCGCTTTATATACTACCATACTCTTGTGTTTGGCCTGATATTTTAAACGAAATAAATAATTAACTATTAACCTCGTTGCATGCAGTTCACGTGTTCCCCCTACTGGGCATCCGGCTCATTTATGAGCACGTCGCGTCAGCCCCCTTATGAACACCGAGCACATTTCTGAGCACCTCGCGTAAGCTACCTTCTGAGCTCCTCACGATGGCCCCCCACTGGGCACACTTATTACGTATCTCTTTTAAATTCTATAAACTTAAGAATGGCTTTGTAATTACATGCATATCTGTTCTATTACAATACTAAGTCGACCGCTTTGTGTTTGCGTCGACCTTAAATAAATAAATAATTAAATAAAAAAAACAACGCTGCAAACTTTTAAATATTTATCTATTATTTGATTAAGAATGATTTTTAATGTTTGCTTTTCTATTGAATTTTTTGTTTAACAGTGAATACTAATAAACTTATCGAAGGGTCGAATAACGCCCACCATGGACTATGGGGTAGCAGAGATATAAACGGTAAGTTTCTTAAACTTGGATTAAAAAAAAGAAAAACTATTAGCTGGACTTATTAGAGCATTTGTCGTAAAATAACTCACACATTCTATTTTATATACTGCAAACCTATTATACAGTCCTTGTTGATGATATCAGGTTAATGCAATTAATGTGTTAATTTAGAAAATTTTTCAAGTTTAGAAACCAAAGTTTTATTTATTTATATTACATAATTATATTTGTTTCTTTTTGAAATACATAAATATTTACATAACACGGAAAACTCTTTATTTTTAGATTTATATGATCGGACTGAAATGACAAAATCGGACAATCGACGCACTGAAGACGAGACAAAAACACCACAACATCTAATTTGCTGTGATGGTTCCATGTGTTGCATAACAAACACCGGAGTTATGAAAAATAAATGTACATCAGCAGCGGCACATAATGAATGTGTCAAAATACAGCGAAAACTATTTAAAGCAAGTGCTACAGACGACTGCTGTAGCACATGCTCACATTGCACCAATTGTTCCTGCTTAAATGCAGATGCCACAAGTTGTAGTAGCTTCGATCATTTGGATGCCGATGAAGAATTTGACGATCGGCAAATGACGACATCACATGAACTAGTTGTGGCAGCCGAATGTCATCGGTGTAATATTCATCGTAGATCAACATCGCCAACAAGCGAAGAAGCAGCTGATGCGAAAGAGGAGGAGAATGGTGACAGTATTGATAAAAATGAAAAATTTACTATGAAAACGCAAAGGCCAAAGAAAAGCAATGCCATTACGGACAGTTCAACGCATACGAGTCGGCGCAGCAGTGCAAGTTTTTGCTCATGCCATTCGGGCACATGTTATTGTTGTGAATGCAATGCAAATGCTGATGCCGGAGATGATGATGACTGTGATACTGCAACAACTGGGCAAATGCGCACTGCACGTGATACATCTTTTACTCCATTAACATCTGCGGCTGCTACTACTGCTGATTTCGATGTTGAGCATTCGAGTACATTAACACCACTAACAACAACAACTTCATCAATTGCCACAACACCTGGCGCAGAAGAGGCCGATATAACGTTGCGTAGCATGAACAACACCTTAACTGAGGACGCTGGTTCTTCGCTATCGCAATCTGCTGAGTATTTTTCTCTCTCGTCAAGCAATCGGCAAATCCATGTGTCACCTACTGATGCATCAGTGCGTAGATCACATAAATTGCATAGTGAAAATGGTAGTGGCTGTGCAATGCCAGATAATGATCGTATTTGTCATTTGGTTGATGTAAATGATGATGAAGTTGCAAAAACAGCCAGTAGTAGAAAACCCTGCAAACATTATATCAAACACCATCGCCATAAACGCTCCACTTCACCATTGGATGGTTATTTATGACGAAGTGTTTCGCTGGTCGCGTGGCCAGCAATTGATGTGAATTCGCTACTACAGCAGACCATACGTAAGACAGCCGTTTTGGAAGAGATTTCAACATCAGTCGCACGTCAAACGTCTAGTATGCATGGTAAGTAAAAATTAAAAGTTTGGTTGCGAGCGTGATGTTTACTATATCCAGTAGTGAGTTAATGAAGCATACAATTGTTTATTTTTAGGCATGTTGTGAGCATATTTTTGAAACTGCTTGCAAAAAGCATTGTTAAAAATATGGAAAAGATACAGAAATATATCAAGAGTATGTGCTTAATGTCGATTTTTCCGCTTCCTACGGCAGCTGGTTCTATGTATCGGGGCCACTCAGGATTTTTCCCGACCAAGAACTGTTATTTCAGTGCAATGTTGTGTCCCTCCCACAAATTGTCATTTTCAACGCGGATCCTTGTAGCAGGACTGGTTGCTACTGCAACAATAACGTAGATTTCTTTTTCAAATACCTTCAAACTCTAAACTCGCCGTAGAAAAACAAATTATTTTTAATACGTTGGCTTAGATTATTTTAATTAACCCTTTCCCACTAACATCTCATTTACCCAAACTAAACATTTTTTAAAATATTATTATTGGCCTTTAATCTTTAAAATTTATTAAACTATTTTATGAGCTCGAGGCGTTATCCAAATAAAAAACGCAGTATAAATATTTTATATTTGTATTTTTATTTAATATTCGATATTTCGACTTCAGTCTGAGGGAGTCTGTATAACATACTCAATTTTTCCTGATGATGACTTCAGACTGAAGTTGAAATATCGAATATAAAATAAAAAACAAATGAAGGGCTTAGAACCAAAAGGATCTAAGTAACATCGACGTTGAATTGAGATAATTAAGGTTAATGTAAATTATTGTAAATTCTGGGTAAATGCGTTTGAAATGATTCCTGTTTAAATGAATGCAAGTTAGTCAACTAATTCAAAGGATGTTTACTGCAGATGGAAAATAACTGTAAATTTTCAAAAATTATTGAAAAAATTTCCAAAAATTATTGCAATACAATTTCGAACGTTGATTGCTCGGCTAAAAGAACATGTAGAATTTTTTCGAGTATGCAGTCTTGTAGCCCGTTTAATTTTAGTATAATAAAGTGCTAAACTTAAGTTCGTAGGAAGTCTCGCTGATTTTTGACAATTTTTTTTTTTTTGGATGCAAGCGCACTTAGACCCTTTTGGCTCCAAATTTTATTTTGTCACTGCTATACGATGATGTATTTTCATGTAAGCCTGTTTTTACATTAGTCAAGTTTTGAACCCATTTTTGTTTTAATCTGTTATAATTATAAAACTGCTGACTCACGAGTTGGAGCATTTTTTTTTGTAAAATATATTGACCAAATGCAAGGAAAGGGTTAAGACTCCTTTAATTGGAGCACATGCAAAAGGTTACGTAAAATTGTGTGCAGATTTCCAAATTGTACATCCTTTTATTTTGTTTCCGGGAATTGTTATCGATGTTGATAGTTCAAGCACAACATCTCGGGAACAATTTATTATGACCACATTGAACCTTCTAGGCTATGCCTCCCCCTAGTTCAATGGAACTTGGGGTCACCAAAGCCTCGGCTGCTAAAGAAACAGGATTCGCCGCGGGCAGGTGAGGAGGTTTACAATTTGGTTGGAGAAGCTATAAATTGCGCTGGCAGCCCCTTAAAGGATTGCATTTCGCAATCCCTTGAATCATTTGGGTATTTTAGTTGCATACCTGCCGCGGGTATATTTTAAACCCTCTTAACCCACTGGGGCTCTTGTATTACTCCATCGTACAAAGGTTTTACGAATTAAGTTAGGTTGAACTGGCCGGTCCATGAGGACCTCACATAGACTGAATAAGTCCGTAGTGTTACCAAAAGTTTGTTTTAACGACCAAACTGAAAAACCCTATCAAAAACCAGGACCTATGTTATAAAATAACTGCGCCTTTTGGCATATACTAGAAGCTTCCTAGGATTTAAGCCACTTGCTGCTTCTAGATCTGTCAGCTGTATCACTCCTAATAGCTGGAGTCTTAGCCTGGCAAGCGCAGGGCAAGAGCACAGAACGTGCTCGATGGTTTCCTCCACCAGCTCGCACTTCCAACATCTGCTATCACTGACCAAGCCTAATTTAAAGGCATGTGACGCCAGAAGGCAGTGTCCAGTCAGAATACCCGTCATGAGTCTACAGTCCTCTCTTTTTAATGATAGAAGCAACTTTGTTAGTCTAAGGTTGTAAGACCTGCACATAATCTTCGACGCTTTACAGCCCCGCACTTGAACCCACGTCTTTCCTGTTTGGTCGATCATGTGCACCTCTCGCCTTCGCTTAATTTCGCCCAATCTAATTGGGACGTCTACGGAGCAAGCTTCAAGGCATGCGCCCTTTTTAGCTAGTTCATCCGTTTTTTCATTCCCATCTATTCCCATATGCCCTGGGACCCAATATAGATGTATGTTTCTCCCTGTCCCGATTCTCTCCAGGGACTGCTTACACTCTTAACATGCATTTAGATGCTGTGCTATGCGAGATTATTGCCTTAATTTCTGCTTGAATGTCAATATAAAAGTTAACACAATTGCAGCTTGGGCTATTTTCTTCCAGGGATTCTTCTGCTTTGGTTACGGCTACTATTTCCGCTTGGAAAACGCTACAGTAATCCGGCAGCCTGTAGGGTCTGTTTATTTCCGGATCAGCACAGTATACCGCAGACCCTACTCCTTCCACTACTTTGGAACCATCTGTGTACACATGTATCGGCTCGTCCGCCATTGCGACAACCTTCCACCTCTATTGTGGCCTTAAGATCGCCCTCGAAGCGCAGATTGGGATTCAGGTAGTCTGTTCGTCTTGTGATTGATGACGCTATACTACTATGGCCGTATGGTCGGCGTGTTGAATTAATCCAAAGATTTCCAATGTCGCTTAAATTAATTTAGCCAAATAAGAATTGCAGTATTCATTCGCTTTTATTAGAAAAGAAAAAAGAGTGCTTTACAAAAGACCGATATATGTATAACTGGATCAACTAACTGAACTAACTTACAGCGCAAAAACCTGCTGTGTCATATATATGTATGCATAAAAAAAAGGATTCCCATAAATGTTGAAATGGTATTTGACAGTGATATCTCAACACTCAAGCTGCCCCGAGGCACCGAGTTTGGTTGCAGTTGTTAACGCTATGTTCTTTGCTACCAGGTCTACAGGTGGAATGTGCAGAATGATATACAGTGCAGCTGTCGGGGTTGTTTTTAGGGCTCCCGTAATGCTAAGCATTAATAGTCTGCATACCCCCTCTAATTTTTTCAGGTAGGCTGCTTTTTGTGTGGCTTTCCACCAAACAAGAACTTCATAGTATAGGATATGGCTTACAATCGCTGTAAAAACCCAATGAGAAAGAGAGGGCGATAAGCCCCACGTACACCCCAGCATTCTTTTACATGTATAAAGTGCCGTTGAAGCCTTCTTCACCCTCTCCTCCACGTTGAACTTCCATGACAGCTTACTGTCTAAGATGATTCCTAGATATTTTGTGCAAAGTTTCTCCTGTAAGGTCACCCCTCCTAACTTAGGCCTGATCCAATTTGGGATCTTGAACCTCTTTGTAAACAAGACCATATCCGTCTTATCCGCGTTGACTTTCAACCCGACTTTTGATGCCCAGCTATGAATATCCCGAGCGACCGATCCATCAAAGAGCTAATCGCTGGAAGGCACTTTCCACTTATGACAATTGCAACGTCATCCGCGTAAGCCGTAAGTTTTACGGGTCCCTCATCAAATCTTCTGAGCAGTTGGTTGATGATAAGCGTCCACAGCAGAGGTGATAGCACCCCTCCCTGCGGCGTTCCCCTGTCCACTGATTTCGTGGCATCGTATAATCCAAATTGTGATGTAATCTTCCTCCAATTTAACATGCAGCCGATCCATCTGGTTAAGGCTGGATATAATTTAATGTAATTAAGACCATTCATAATCGCCCATTTAGAAACATTATGGAAAGCCCCGGCAATGTCTAAGAAGACTCCTAGAGCATATTCCTTA
Organism: Eurosta solidaginis; assembly: GCF_040869045.1. Lineage (NCBI taxonomy): Eukaryota > Metazoa > Arthropoda > Insecta > Diptera > Tephritidae > Eurosta > Eurosta solidaginis. The sequence goes on along the minus strand of NC_090320.1, from coordinate 247,895,240 downwards.
CATTCCAGGGCTTTCTCTACGCTTATAACCACCCTATGCAATGCGGTGTTTACCGACTTGCCTTTGGTGTACGCATGTTGTGTTGTGGAGGTCAGCTTTTCACCCACGTTGGACTTTATGTACACATCTAGTTACGAATTAGTAATACATTGTTTTCACAAAAGCTAATCAGCTAAGCAAACTTTCTCAGATTACAAAACATGTTGTTGTTGTAGCAATAAGGACACTCCCCGAAAGCCTTGGAGAGTGTTATCGACAATTTGTGGGAAGGACGCAACAATTTAAATGGGGTTACACTGAAATGACAGTCCTTGGTAGGGAAAAATCCCGAATCACTCCGGTACATAGAACCGACTGCCTTGGTAGGTCCTTTGCCGGATGCAGATCCGGTACCAAGCCCGACCATCTCGGGAACGATTTGTTATGGATTACAAAACATCATTAATTTTATTACTACTGGGTATAAAAAATATGGTCCTACTAAAATGCATTGCTTCAAGCGTATTAACATTTGTTTCTCCTTGTATATAATAAGTTCATATTATATTTTAGCCTTTGAATAAATAAGTAAATCTCCTTGTTGTTTCTTTGCAGTTCCAGAATCACAGCAACTATCAGCAATGGGTACACGGCATGGTAGCAATGACAGTTCCACCGCTACATTGACACCATCAATTACAACAATCATTAAATATCCACCAATGAATAGCAGTAACAGGACAGCTTTACGCACACCACAACAAAAAAATTCGATGCAATCACTAAATGCTGTTACAACTGTAACAACAATTTGTGGTAGCAATGGTGCGGCTGTTGTCACCACAGCATCTGCACCATGTAGTGGGCGTGCTAAACGTACTTCAAAAATTTCCGCTGCAGCAACAGAAGCATTTAGTTGTGATCCGCTGCTTTTCGCACAGGAACGTCGTTCAACAGAAATCATCTTATAGCCATGTTACGGTTTGAATGAAATATCAAAACTATTGCCAGTACTAAAGGCGTTGACGCCTAAATTGCCATATCTACACTATACTTATATAACAATATAAATTAAAATTATGGTAAGGCGTAGTAGTATTGTTATTATTGTTCTAGTTGAAGAAGGCGTTTATTTTGTAGTTGGCCTTATGTTGTTGTTGCTAGTCAGTATGTTATTTATTAGAAAGTTTTTGAATTGACTTGGCTTGATGAATAGTTGAAAAGTTCTTTTAATATATGTATCTACAATATTATCATATATTATAATATCTCAATTATCTAATTATCTGCTATATTAAGAATCTTTATATAATTACGCAAAAAAAAGATCTACGCACACAAAAGTTTAATGATACCAACTTGTTAGGAAATTTTCAAGTATATATGAATACTTTATTATTAAAAGGGCAAATGTCGTAACTTTTTTCAGAAATAGTATTTTGGTTGCAATGTCGAATTTTTATTAGCAAATATTTATTGTTGAAACGCTACATATCCACATTTACCATATACGATTTTGTAGGCGCTGGAATTTTGCGTTTACTTAGAATTTGTTTCATTTAAACGTCCGCTGAATAAATGTTTGATTTAAAGTACCAGTTTTGTTTTTACAATTTTCAAAATATTTCGAGGTGTGTGGGTCATTCAACATCCAATAACTAAAATGTTACCTGGTACTGCAGATGACCTTCTTTCGAGCGGCGTTGTAGTCAATCAGCCTCAACCTATTGAGAGATGTTATATCGTTTTTTTTCTGAATTTTCTAACTGCGGGACCAAAGACCCTTTTCTTGCCCATTCTGGCGTTGAAACCTGCAAATTTTACTTTAATATCAAGCGGGGGTTAGTCAGTCTCCGTGTGTCTTCTAGTTCTCATAGAAGCATCATTCATCCTTGTCGTTTATACATACATATATATTGAAATACCTTTCACGAAAGTATTTGGCATCTCGGCTCTGAATTTTGGGTTTGTTCATATAGCCATTGTGGTGACGTCGCAAGGCCCTATGGTGCCCCTTTGCGTTGTACCAACCATCATTGTTCTTATTGTAGTGGTTGAAACAATTTTATATATTTAAGGCAACACGCCTAAAAGTATGTTTTTATTTAATCGCAAATTTACGGCAGAATGAAAATTTTTGAAAATTAATTTATCAATATTGAAAATAAAAAATGCGATAATCACCCTTATCGCGAAGTTCACGCGGAAAAGTGTTCGCCTTCACTTCTTTTGTTCGGCTGAACTTTTTCCGCCTATCGGCAATTTCGGGCGAACAAAAGTTCACTTCGAAACAGCTGATACTCTATTGCGAATTGGCAGTGAACAAATAATTTACTTACAGTTGTGTAAATTTTGTAACCAAGCATATATTTCCTTAAAATACAACAAAAATATAAATAAAAAATTAATAAAATAATATCTAGTATTGCACTTAGGTTGGTATTGATTGAGCGCGAGGTGAAAGCGATTCGGAGGCAATTAAGGGACAGTTCTAACCCTTTGGAGCTAAATTATTCGCTGTAAGCTAAAAATTACTATTTTCAGCACTTTTGAATAACAAGTTAATTTTTTTCAATTAGCTTTCGCCAATATTACAGGCTAAACAAGCTGGCATTCTAATATTTGCTAGTTATTCTTACCAACTCCTTGCCACCATTGAAGCAAAAATTTGGAGTTCCACCCATTGCAAAGTTGAGTAAATATCTTCGTTTTTTTTCGCATAGGGAAAAAGCGTTGGAAAGGACCATGAAGTGGGTCTTAGGTAATCTTGTTTCAATGAGGTGATCAACATTTTGGAACCGTTGCTTTGTCTACAATGGATAACTTGGCCGACTGATACGTTGTGAAAAAATAGAATTTACATACTTGGCAATACAGGAATTTCACTTTTTTCCGCTCAGCTTACGATTGTGCATTATTTATTGATTTATTTCTAATAATAGAAGTACATATAATTATAAGAGTATCAAATTTCAAAACAAAAAATTAATTACGTTTTGTTTTCCTCTCGTTCGCCTGTAAAATATAAGTGAACAAATTTTGGTTTCCCCGCTGTTCATTTCGCCCGAACAAAGAGTTGCCCATAAGGTGAAATCTTTTTCGAACATGAAAAATTGTTTCGCCACCCTCTGCGATAGGGTGAACAAAAACTGTGAATATTTTCGGGTGAAAATAAAACTCGCGATAAGGGTGATTATTTTCAAAGAAATATTTAAAGTATAGCAATACAAAGTATAAATCACAATATAATCAGGGCTGTTCTGAATTCCGACTCGGTTTAAAAAGTAAAACGAGGCTGATTCCGAGTCGATAATCAAGCGAAACAGCCGTTTTTATTTATTTTGGTTTTAGTTAAATTAAAATTGTCCAATTGGTTTAGTTAAAACAAAATGCCAGCACCAATGGTTTTCAGAAATGCAGAGGCAGGAAGACGTGAAATTGTGCATAAAAATCGCAAAAATCGATCGATCGAAATTGAGAACACGTCGGTTTCATTTCGACCAGAATCGCTTTGTTGAGCTTGGAAAATTTTTGATAGGAATTTTCAAATTAAGAATTGTTATACTAAGTAAACAAATAGTCCAGCAAAAAGTTTTTATAAATCTTCCAAATAAAATGAATAATTTAATAAAACTTATTTGTGGGAAAACTAATCTAATTATCGATATTCAGAACACCAACCCATTTCGTTTCTGAATAAATTGGTCGGAATCGAAATCCAGAACAGGCCCGAATAATTAAATACAATTAACCCGACAATACTTCCGAACGAGAGACGTCGATAGGAAAGTTCTGATTCACTAAGGCTGGATCGCCACTGTAGTGGTTGAAATAATTTTATATATTTAAGGCAACACGCCTCAAAGTATGTTTTTATTTAATCGCAAATTTACAGCAGAATGATAATTTTTAAAATTCATTTATCAAGATTGAAAATTAAAAATTCGGTAATATTATTTTCAAACAAATATTTAAAGTATAACAATACAAAGTATAAATAACAATATAATTACTAAATACAATTAACCCTACAATGTCGGCTTATGCCTTCACAAGGACATCAACCAGACGGACGTTGCATGTCCTTAGGGGGTGGTGCTATAAATCATTGTCCATCAAACGTTTACTGTCATCGTATTTTTTTTTTTTTTTTTTGTATTTGCTCAATATGTGCTGAGGACGTCGACTAAACCGATAATGCCAGATCAAGTTATTCACAGTAGCTTTGTTATTCAATTTTATTTAATTCCGTTATTTTTCGTAAAAATGTTAATTTCACATCAAAGTTTTTGTTCAATTTTGTATTTTATGGCTGTATGCCAAGCACAAGTTTATAAGCTGTTTTCATTTATATTTCATTTTCAAATATATTTGTCGTAAGAATTCGTTTTTAAATGGCACCACGCCAGGATAAAATCAGTAAGGGTTTCTTTTCCTTTTCCAAATTTTTAGAATTTTCTTTTATATAAATGTATGTTGTTTCAATATGTGGCTTGTTGCTGTATTCGGTAGTTAACCACACAATAAAATATTTTTATTTTTTTTTTTTAATTTATTAATATTGATAATATTCGTTTTTTGCGACCTTTTTATTTAAAGAAATTGGTTTTATCTGTACCGGCTCGAGGTCAAATATTGATTTGATGCTTTTAATATTTATAAAGTAATTAGAATTTTCTTTTTTTGAAGTATTTAAAAAATTTCATTTTCAAAATACAGCTCTATTAAAAAATATTTATAAATTAAAGTATAAGGAACAAATATAATATTTTATTATAATAGTTAACACTATAGTTGCCATGTTTTTTTCACTATCCCGTTATGTATATAAAACGAGTTTGGTTATTAAATGGCACCACGCCAGCCTTTAAACTTCAATGTTCCTCGTTATCCACAATTGCTCAGAGTATTTGGATCTCAGTCGCCTCCTTCGAATGGTCTATTCTAAGCCCCCTATACATAAAAGATACATATTTCCAAAGTAGTCTTTGGAGTGTAGTTTTTCATGTTTTTTTTTTTTATAACGCAATCGTCTGAGATGGAATTGTTTGCAGCACATGTGCTTTATTAAAATAATTAATACCTACGACTTTAGTTAAGACAATGTCTTTAAGCTTTGAGGGACTTATCTGATCATAAAAACTCTAGAATGTTTTGAAAACAGCAATACTTAATATATAAAATGCCCCCCTCCCCTACAGCTAACTTCAATATACATTAAAACTACATGTAAAAATCCAATTTCCTTATTTTATCATATGTATATAGTCGCTCTCGGTAATTGTGCAGTGTACGTGTGTCCTGTAATGAGTCTATTAATGAGCTTAATTTCATATGGATCCATATGAATTTGCTTATTATTGTACCAGGGGTTCTGATACGTGTCTGAACATATTGTTGCAAAATAAGTAACTTTGGAGATACTTATTGTTTGAAATTCGTGGTTCCATTCATTTGTTAAAATCTGTTTTATATTTATTAGAGCTTCTTGAGGTGTGAGAGCAGTATCTATTGCTGCCCCTCTTGTAGCAGCTTCTTTGGCAGCAATATCCGCCTTTTCATTAAACAAAATTCCAACATGGCTGGGCGTCCAAATAATTTGGATTTCATCCAGGTTTGAGCTATTCAATTTATTATGAATCTCTGCAACTGAAATTATTTGTTGTTTTCTTTTTTAGAGCATTTATTGAGGATAGGCTGTCTGTGAAGATGGCCAATTTCTTACATTTTTCCATTGCTGCAATTTTTATCGCTTGTTTGATGGCTGTCAGTTCCCCAAAGGTAGATGAGTATTTATCATCAAGCCTGTATAAGTATGATAAATTTTTGTATATATCATGTATGCTGCAGCCTGTGCTGCTTTCTGTTACCGAAGCATCCGTTGCAAGAATAAAAAAGCCTTTGTTATGTAAGTCTGTCTTAATTTCATTGTACATAGCTTTAAGTTGTTTTTTAGAATACTGATTTTTTGAGCTGTCAAGGTTCGTGCCTAATAGATGTAGAGTGCAGTGTCTACGGAATGTGACGTTTATGTCTATTTTGTCAAAGATATTTTTAAACTTATTGTATATGTAGCTGTAACTAGAGTTTATTTCCGGGTTGTTTTGGAGTTGAGATATAAGTGAGTCATTAATAAACCATTGTTTGGTTAGCTCCTTTGCTGTCAACCATTTAGCTCTTGTTAATGGCGGTAGTTCTCCTGCCAATGCATATCTACTATGAATTGGAGTACTTGGAGGTACTCCTAAGCATCTCCTTATAGTCTCATTAGAGATTATTTGAAGTTTTGAATTGTAACCTTTAGGCGCATTTGCGAAGGTAGTACAACCATACTCAGTCTTTGTTCTCACAAAGGCTTTGTAGAAGTTTAAACTATATTTTGGACTTAGTCCTGCCTTAATTGTAGTTAGCTTTGATATAAGGTTTACTGCTTTCTGCACTTCTTTTTTGATTTTGTTAACATGATCTTTTATAGTGGATCTAAAATTCATAACTCTACCTAATATTTTTATTTCATCTGCCTGTACAATTGGAGTATTCTGTATATTAACATTGAAAGATTGTTTTTTACCAGATGTCATGTACATGAATTTTGTTTTTGAGAAATTAAATGATAGTTTAAGTGAATTACATATGTCCTGAAAATTAATGATTTTGTTTTGTAGTGTATTAAGTGCTCTTTCTTTGATATTGTCATGACATATTATTACAAAATCATCTGCATATTGATATAGTTGCGTAGACTCATCACTGATAGTATGTAGATATCTAGTGTATAAGTTAAATAAAATTGGTGACAGACAGCTGCCTTGAGGCAGTCCATTATTTATTTCTATCGACTCTTTTCCTAAGATATAGTACCTTCTTGAAAAGAAGTTATGAATCCAAGTTGTTATAGTAGGATTGGTGTGTATTTCAATTAACATAGATTTTAGAGCTGTTAGGTCTACACAGTGGTACGCATAATTAAGATCTAATACGCATACAAATACATGCCTTTTCTTTCTTTTCTGATCAGCAATATAATGTGTTATTTCATTTATGCACATGACTGAAGATCTATTTTTTCTGTATGCATAGCTTTTGGTTGGTATCACTTTATTTGTGTCCAAATGTTGTACCAGGATTTCTTTCACTAACATGTTCACAGTCTTTGCAATGACAGAGATTAGGGCTATTGGTCTATAGCTTGTAATATCGTCCGGATTTTTGTTTGGTTTTAGAATAGGTACTATTTTTATTCTCCTCCAACTGTCTTTGAAATTATTACTGTTTAGATGATTCTCTAGCATTTGAGCTAGTGCTTTTTTAGCTTCCACTGGCAATTTTTTCAGCATCTCATATGTTATCCGGTCGAGTCCTCCAGCTGTCGATCTTTTGTTGATAAGTATATCATCGAATTTTTCTTGTGTGAAATTAATATAGTCATCATTATCAATTTGTCTAATGACTAAGTTGTTGTCTGTAAGATCAGTGACTTGTTCTTTTAGGAAATTTAGGTAGGGAGTATTGTTTTCTTCCGGCCAGCTACACTTTGCAAAGCTGGCATTTCCTTTCACATTGCGTACAAATTTCCATGCATTTTTACTATGAGGATCTCGATTGAGTTCTTCAATTCTGTTTTTATAGCTTTGGCTTTTTGCCTTTTTTACAGCCTTTTTCCATTTTACTTTTTCCTCTAGTGCATCATTTATATCTTCAATTCTTCCTGTTAGTCTTGCTTTTTTGGTTTTTGCAATAAGAACTCGATAATTTTTTTCCATCTGTTTATCCCACCATGCCTTTGGGGTGTGTTTGAAATTGTTCAGATGGATTGTAGCCGTTTTGATTGCGTTTTTAATAGAGTTTTCTATATTTGAAGAACAGTTGGCATTAGATATTTTTGTTAGTTCAGCACTAAGTTTGTTTTTGGCAATAAAGTGAATAGGCTGTTTTCTTATGTCTTCAACTTCAACTATAATAGGGTGATGGCGACTTCCTCCTATAAAGGATTGGCTGCAAGTCCAAAGAACATTTTGTCTGAGATTAGAGAAACTCAAGTCCAAGACTGAGCGAGTGTTTGAGTCAATATTGTGTGTTATAGTGCCATCATTATGACACAAAATTGTATAATTGAACCGTGCTTTCCAAAATTTTTCCTTTCATCGTTGTTATTGTATCACCCCATGTCAGACATCTAGCATTAAAATCACCCAGGATAACTACATTAGAGTGTGTGCATAATTTGTCAAAAAGCTTGGTTACTTCCTGTTGAAAAATGTTACAGTTTAAATTTGGTGGGAAATATGCTGTGCATACAGTTAAATTGGTTTGTAGACTAGTGATTTTCATCATAAGGATGTCATATGATGTAGAATATTTAATTTTTTTAAAAAGAATATTTTTCCTGCAGCCTATGGCTACTCCTCCGTAACCATCAGGCCGAGTTTTTTTAATAAGATTAAAATCAATTAGTTTGTGATGATTAGTGTTAATGTCATGTGAAAATATTTCTTGTAGTGCTACTATATCAATGTTATATTTTTGGATGAAAAAGTCAATGTAATTTTTATTGGATTTCAAGCTTTGACAGTTATATTGCAGAATACGCATTATCATTTAGTATGTAATTTTCTGTGCTGATTGACGCTAGTCTCTCATTTGCATTTTTTTTGTACAGATTATTTAACAATCTTACAATAGGTTCTTCAGAGTTTATTTGAAATTTTTGATACAAGAGTGTCACTAGTTTTTCAATTTCTGATACTTTAAACCATTCGTTTGAGGCAAATGATGGATTGTTTTTCAGAGCATCTTTTGCAACCATATCTCTTTCCCTTGCTCTGTTATTATTTTCTGGCATTTCTACCACCTTGCTATATTTAATTTTCGTAAATTTCCTGTTTATTATATTGTCTCTGTTGACAGTTTTAGGTTTCTGTGTTGGAAGATTTGGGAATTGTTCTTCATCAAGCAAATCGAAACGATTTGTATAGTTATTCAGTTGCTTGTACGTGTCATAGGCCTCCCTTCTGGAGAGTTTTTTTATAGCCATTATTTCTGTAATGTTTTTTTCCTGAGTCCACTTTTGGCATTTGTCTTGATTCAGTGAAACATGTCCATTTTGACCACACAGAATACATTTGTTGTTCCCTGTTACACATTTTGATTCACAACCTGTTTCATTTCCACAAAGTATACATCTGTTTTTTGATTTGCATGTTTTTTTGGTGTGTCCAAGTCTTCCACAGTTGTAGCATTGCCCCTCTTTGGGTATGAAGTGGTGGACTTTCATGTCTACAAAGAAAATCTTTACTGACTCAGGTATTTCTACTCCTGCAAAACTTATTTTGACTGTGAATGTTGGTATGAAATTGTCTTTGTTGTCTATGTCTCTTCTAAGAATTCGTGTTACAGACGTAACTTTTATTTCTGAAATTATGTTTTCCATAATTTCTTTGTCGGAGAAGTCTTGAGGAACTTGTTTTATAACACCATAGGTTTCCACCATGCTTTTTGGTATGAAAACTCTGATATTATTGTCTTTTAGTTGTTTATTGTCAATTGTGTTATTGGCATCTATACGTGTATTAAAGAAGACTTTGTATAAGGAACTTCCAATTGCCCTTACTGTCTTGATTCCTGGTATGTTAAATTTTCTTATTTTGTCTATTAGGAAAAGGCCATTCTTGATGGACGTGTTGTTGAAATTTTCACTTTGACTCGTATCAAAAAATACACAAAATTCACCGTTGTGGTTTTTGTCATATTTTATTACTTCAATGTCAGTTAAGTTGTTAGTTTTTTCGTCACATTTGGGTAGTATTTCTGAAGATTCATTGGTAATGTCCTTTGCAGGCTGTATCATTAACGTTTTGTTGCTGATATCAGTACTCATCCTTTCAGGTACAGTTTGATCAGGTTTATTTTTGTCAGATAACTGATTGTGTTGTGTCTCTTTTTGCACATCACTTTTAGAGGGGCGCATGTCTTTTATTTCAATCTTTTCTAAAAATTTTTTATACGTACCTCTAGGTACAAGCATACCCTGCATGGGAATCTGCAGCGCAGCCATGTTTGGGGTATCTTTTTGTAAATTTTTTTGATTTTTCGAATTGTTCTCTTTATATGGATGCATTTCATGGGTCGCAGCATTATTTTTTTTCTTTTTCTTAGAACCGCTATGTGTCCCTACATCTTCACTATCGGCGTGCGTAGACGCCGAAGCGTCCGCCATTTTGTTTCTATTTTTGAACGCACTAAGCTTTAATTGTAACTTACCGCCTTGTGTTATAAAGAATTTTTTTTGGCAAAGCTTTATTTATTTAAAATGATTTTCTTCTCTTTCTTGGTGTGTTTTATTCACTTATATTCACTTACATATATCTACTCTATTTTCTTTAATAAAGACAATTTAATTATTAATTGTTCAAACTTAGATTTTTTAAATTAATTTATCCACTCCTGTATGAATTCGCAGCTTCCGCTTCAGCAGTTGGTTCAAAAGTGTAACACACACGTTTACTGTTATGCTTTTCTCTAGTCTGAACAATGCAAGATGGTGGCGGCTCGACATAAATTCAGATAAACATCCATGCTCTATGGTTTTGCTTTTGTTGAAGAATTTGCAATTTAATATACATATTTAAGGAGATAAGTTTTTAAATTATCTAAGCAAAACGCCGCAGCCGAAAATTTATTCATTAATCTTAAAAAAAACCTTACAGTCGATAATTTATGTTTTATGATCCGAAAAGAAAAGAATCAAAGAATTTTTTTCAATTAACCAAAAAGAGTCGCAGGCGAAAATTTGGAATAAAAAATCGCGCGACATGCAACGTCCGTCTGGTTGATTTCAAAAAATGCTGGCTGGGTATGTGGCTTGTGGGTTACACATCTTCAGGCAGGGCAAGGGGATGATCGCATCGATTTACAAAACAATTTGAATCGTCTGAGAAAATTAAATCCAAGCATTTACCGAATTTATTCTGAATATTGTTAATTTGAAAAAGTCCAACATCTGCAAACTCGTTTAGGAAATCATAGTCGATAGCGCGAGAAGAAGTAGGGACTAGCTTCCCGTCGATAAGACTCCATGACACACATGGCAGATTAAAATCGCCAAGTACAGTGACAGAATCACAGGCCCTGGCAGTGCAGCACATAGATTTCACTATTGAGGAATGATTCAACAAATATAAGGAAATGTCAGATTGTGAGTGAATGTAGTTGGCTATAAAATATTTGTAGGTTGAGGAAAGTTTTACTCTCACACAAAGAAGCTCAGCATCCTCAAAATCAGGAAAATGTAGTTCCTCCACGGAAAACCTAGTGTTAACGGCAATTAACACATCTCCGCCAGCTCTGGCCAGTCGGTCCTTTCTAAACACTTGAAACGAACTCGATAAAACTTCCGCGTTAAAAACTGTTGGTTTTAGCCAAGTCTCAGTAAAAACGAGTACATCATAAGGACTCTCATGACTCAGTAGAAAAACTTCCGTTAATTTGGTATTCAACCCCCTAACGTTCTGATAAAATATACTAAGTGAGATATTATTTACGTTTGATAGGACATAATTTAAGTTTGTACCACTTCTGGAGTGTTGCCTGTCAAGTTTTTTGATGCATTTAAAATAGCGTGGTCACGGTTCGACTTTCTAGTAAACAAATGCACCAAAGAGTGTTTCGGCCAGAAAGTAGAATCGAGTACCCTATCAAAAAATTTGTCAGGAACTAAGATTCTGAAAGAAGAGATCTCTCTCTCAGACTTAAAATTAAACTTATAAACATTAATATTGCTGTTAAGTTCGACACCAAGCTTGAAGCATATGTACGTAATTAGATATATCAGCTTCCGCCAGCGATGCGTGGAGCTGTGACACAAAAATGGACCTACGGGGGGGAACAGCAGTCACCTCCCTAGGAGCACCAGGTTCTAAAGCAACCGATTCAGAAACAGGGGCTGTGATTAGGGCTTCGAGTGCGGTGTTGTTACAGCAGTCAAATCCTTACCAAAATTCACAAATGCATGTATTATTATTGCGAATTTTAATTTTATGTAGATAGGCAGCATCATAGGTGTAACCTACAATGATTCTGTTAAGTATTTTAATTTGTCGAGCAGATAGAGTGCATTTTTTGAACCATGGCTTGACATGAGTATGAGTATAAATGTAGTCTAAAGTGTTAGGTTTATTGTTGGAGAAGTTCTTGAATTCTAAGAACCAATCTCCAAAAATTTGGTTTTTAATGTGTCTTAACGCTTCATCAATAGTCAACTTGACGTCAACAACATTTTCACACAATGTAGCTTCTTTCGCTAAATGGTCCACGTGCTCATTACCTGTGATTCCAGAATGACCTGGAGTCCAGATGATAACCACTTCCTCAAAATTTCCGTTGCTAATGATGTTGTGTATGTCCACAACACATGAGTTTATGGTACTTTTTTGTTCAAGAAGACAGCACGAAGACATGCTATCCGTGAAGATTGTAATTTTGTTGTAGTTAAGGTTAGCAGCTATCTCTAGGGCGTGTTTAATGGCATGAAGTTCGGCAAATGTGGAAGAAGTTTTGAAATTGATTTTAAACATGTAGTCATTTTTGTTAGAGAAATTGTAAATGCCGCACCCAGTACCGTTGTCATTTACAGACGCATCTGTAAAGATTTTATGGTTGTCGTGTATATATTTATTAAGCATATGTGTGTATATAGCTTTAATGGCTTCTGTAGGTATGTTATTTTTTTTATCATATAGTGAGTCCTTGATGATGCGCAAATTGGGCGAGTGGACATAGCTACTCACTTCACACAATCTGTCATACACCTCTTTGAACTCAGAGAATATTTTTCCATAACTAGTATTAATATTAGAATATTTGTATAGTAAATCTTTGAATGATTCATCATGACATAGAACTTTTGTAACTTCTTTGGCAGTTAACCACTTAGCTCTACTTTCTGGGGGTAGCTCATTAGCTAACGCATAAATTAGTGGAATAGGTGTAGACGGAGTCAAGCCAAGACATCTTCTTAAAAAGTTATTCTGATAAACTTGTATTTTTGAATTTGTTGTTTTTGGACAGTTGTATGTTGAAGTTCTACAGTACTCAATTTTAGATCTTACAATTGATCTATAGAATTTAAGGGCAACTTGGGGGTGTAATCCAGCCTTGATGGTGGTAAGACATTTAGATTTGTGAGATGCTTTGATTACATTATTGTAATGCTCACTGACCGTCAGAGACGAGTTAATTGTTCTGCCTAGAAAACGAAGAGCCCTGACTTCTTGTATTAGGTTACCTTGAGTAAGAATTTGAATGTTTAACTTATTTGATCTAGAAAGATACAGAATTTTAGTTTTATCTGCATTAAAAGAAAGGTTGATATCCTGACATTTGCTAGAAAAATCATCAATTTTTTGTTGTAAATTTAACGTTGCATTTACTAAACATTTATCATAAGACATAATAAGAAAATCATCAGCATATTGAAAGATTTTTGTTTTGTTATCTTCAATGCTGTGTAGTCCAGACGTGTATATATTAAAGAGAAGTGGGGAAAGACAACTACCTTGAGGCAGACCATTGGTGACTTGTATTTTCTCCTTACCCAAACATAACTTTCTAAGACTCAGGAAATTTGCAATCCACTCTTTGTAGGTTTCTTCAATACCCAAGGAATCCAACATGTCGATCAGTTTGCGTACGCTCACACAATTATATGCATTGCTTATGTCTGTGGAACATAAGATAACCTTGAATCCTTAATTTTTGAGAACAGTTGCATGATGGAGGATATAATTGATACAGATGGGAGCAGACATATTTTTCCTGTAGGCAAACGAGTTGTTAGGCAAAGCCAAGTTTACAGATTCGCAGTTGGTGATGCGTTCTTTAATAACTAAATTTATGCATTTTAAAAAAACAGGGATCAGAGCAATTGGTCTAAAATTTCTGAAATCTTCTAAACTTTTGTCCCTTTTAGGGATTGGTACTATTTTAATATCACGCCACCTCTCAGGAATTTGATTGTTTAAAAAGCAATTATTTAAAGCTGACCGTATGTTATTCAGGGAAAGACCAGGAAGAGCTTTAAGCATTTTATATGTGATTTTGTCAACACCACCAGCAGAATTGTTGCTCTTCTTTTTAATAGTATCATGTAGTTCTTCAAATGTGATCTCAAGATCATTGTTATTGTTAATTTGTCGATTAAGGCTCCATTGTGCCTCGTCTAGGTACTTCGTTTTTAATCAATTCAAGAAATTTTTGGTCGTTGTCATTGGACCACATACCACGTCCATTTTGTTTGAAGTCACCTCTTAACGCTTTTACAAATTTCCATGCTTGTTTACTGGAGGATTCTTCATTTAACAATGCAATTCTATCTTCAAAGTTTTTCCTTTTGGCATTTTTAATTTTCTTTTTCCAGTTTTTCTTAATGTTAATCAGTTCTTCAAAGTTTTCAGGTGATGGGGTGATCCTACATTTGTGGTAAGCAATTCTAAGGAATCTAAAGTTTTTGGATAAGTCATCATTCCACCATGATTTTGGCTGCCTATTATGACTGATAGCATGAGTAGCTGAGTTAATTTCATCATCTATTCTTAGGTGTATCTCATTTATATCTGGTTCAAATTCTAAATTTTGGAGATTATTTAGGAGTTTTTTTTGAGAAAGAAATTTACTAGTTAAAGGGATTTCAACATTTACCGACTCTATGATAATAGGGAAATGATGACTGCCACCTAACCTACAAGGGTCAACTTTCCATTTAAATGATAAGGAAGAGTTTGTAAACGATAGATCCAAAACATATCCTTCATTTGAATTAAGCTCTCTCTTATATGTGATGGAGCCGTCATTGAGAGGCCTGACATTGTGATTTTGGATTATTCTCACAAGATTATTCCCTCTGCTTGAATTAAGCCGATCTCTCCATGCCCTTGCTCTGGCGTTAAAATCACCCAACAACAAGACATTGTTGCAGTTTTCTAGAAAAGAAAGAATACGCTCTATTTCATCATTGAACCTAACAACGGGTAAGTTGGGTGGGAAATATGTGGCGCAAACAGTTAGATTAGGACGAATATTTGTTGTACGTATGATTAATACATCATAGTTGGAAAAAAAGGAGACTTTGAAATTTGATATTTTTTTTAAGCAATGGCTACACCGCCGTAGCCATCATCACGGTTTTTTTCTACAATGTTGAAATTTATGATGTTTCTATGTTGTTGTTCACGTGAAGTAAAAACTTCACTGAAACAAGCTATATCAAAATTATAATTATTTAGATAAAACTCTATATAGTTACAAATGGATTTTAAAGATTGACAATTGAATTGGAGCACCTTCATACTGATGCTAAGGAGGGTTGAGGGCTGTTCTCGTTAATAAGCCTGACGTCATCTTCGATCAACGTCATCTGATATTGTTGTTTGATTGCGCTAATACGGTCTTGAATCGACCCTATTTGTGAATTGGAAATGTTGTTGGAAAAAACTTTGAAAAGTTCAGATACAATTTTTTCTAATTCTGAAACTTTGTTTTTAAGATATGCTGGGGAATCCAGCACAGAAGTGGACTGATGACTTTTTCTAACGTATGATGGTGTGTTATTAGGGACAGAACGAGCATCATCCCTTATTGCTCTTTTAGCAACATTGTTATATCTTACCTTACGGATTTTGCTGTTCAATTCTTTAATTCTATCTCTGCTATTATCGGTCTCACTAGGGAGAGCAGGGAACTCATCATCATCACACTGCAAAATACTAAAACGGTTATCGTTATTGAAATACGTGTCCAGGACTTCTCTCCTGGAGAGTTTGCGGACTGCCTTAACAAAGTTAATTTATTTTTCTTTTTCCCAGATACGGCATTTGTTTTTGGCCTCTGCCGAATGATCAGCATCACCACAAAGAAGACAGCATTGATTACATTGGGAGTCATTACAGTCTTGTCTACCACATTTTAGACAGCGTTTTCTTGATTTACACGAAAATTGTGTATGTCCAAGTCTTCCACAATTTTTGCATTGCCTTAAGGGCGGGATAAAGAATTCCACCTTTAAGAACGTGTATTCAAACGTAAGTGATTTTGGAATATCTTTTCCAAGGAAACCAATTTTTATGGACGTAGTGGGTTCGAAATTGCCATTGTCGTAATTTTTTTTTGAGAAGCGCATTACTGAATTTATGGGAATAGCAGAGATAGCATTTTCTTTAATGTAATTTTCAGAAAATTCTAATGGGATGCCCCTAATAACTCCAAAGGACTCAAGTGCAGTACGTGGGATAAAGCATTTTAGTCCCTTTTCCTTAACTTTTTCGTTTAAGACAAAATTGTTTGCAGAAGCCAAATTTTTAAAAGTTATCTTAAAAAGAGTTCTACATACTAGCTGAATTAGCTCAATGTCGTTAACTTTGAAATTTTTAATTAGTTTGTGCAAAGCCAAACCATTCTTGATTCTTTCATTTTTTAGTTGATCACATGAGGAAGAATCAACTAAAACGAAAAAAATGCCTTTAAAATTAGCTGGATACAAAATGGTGTTTTCGGCTGTACCTGAAGCCTTGGAAATATTAGGGTCTGTGTTTGCATTGGTACTTGTGAGTGTATGCGAATTTGAAGCGTTATCATGTCTATTGGTATTTGTATCATTGTAATCAGCCATATTGGCGTTGTTATGTTCAGCCATATTGGCGTTGTTTTCAGCCATTTTGTTTGGCGAGCTGGAATTTTCTTGTAAAAGTAGAGTTGAACAAGCACCTGGTGCGTCCATGTCCATGTCTGCACCGTATGCAATAACATTCATATTAGAAACATTAAAACCGTCACTTTTTATTTTTTTTGAAACTCCCGTGTTTAAATTAAAATTCGCATTTTTTAACGCATTCATTATTTTTGTCTCATTTTCACGTTTCATCCTCATGCCTTTGGCAAGGGTGACGTTAGAGAGAATTTCAAATGATGCCTCACTAGCCGTTGGCGTCGTCGACCCAGGAGTCGAGGACGCCATAGCGGCCTTAGTTTTTTTGGCCGCTGCAGGCAGTCTCAAGAGTAACACGCACTACTTATATGCAAAAAAAAAAAAAATTTAATATCGAACACTAAAAATCAGCAAAATACTCACTCAGATTGTTGAAAGATTTGGTAAAAAAAATAGCAGTTGTTGTTAATTTTATTATGAAATCGCAAAATTTATTTAAAACCACTAAAGAAGTTTCGACAAATGGCATTTCTGTTATATGAACTTGTACAAATCAGAAAGATCACCAATTGAAAGAACACGTCCACACACGCTGAGAATTGCCGCGAGAGAATGTTAAAGTATATTTAAAAGAACTGTTATTGCGAGAGTGGACTAGTAACCAAGCGCGTATCTATAATGACTTTGGCTTTCCAAATTTTTGCTATACCGTTATAATATTCCAATAGGAATGATGGCATTGCCAGCCCACTATCGATATGGCACTCGTTTTAACTTGCGTTGCCATATCGTTAGTGGTGCCATTACAGTCCTTTGCCGGATACAGATCCGGTACGCTCCGGTAACATAGCTCCATTAGGGTGCTAGCCCGACTATCTCGAAAACGATTTATACGGCCACATTAAACCTTCAGGCCATCCCTCCCTCCCCACCCCCAAGTTCCATGAGGAGCTTGGGGTCGCCAGAGCCTCGTGTGTTAGTGAAACTGGATTCGCCGCTGGAAGGTAAGGTTGCCAATTGGGTTTGGGGAATCTATATATTGCGCTGGCAACCTGAAAAGGTTGCGCTACACAACCCCTTGAATTTGGTATTTTAGTCGCCTCTTACGACAGGCATTTTACTATGTTGAGTGTTAGTTGTCTCGTAAATTCACTCAGGGGAATTTGGTTATCTAGGCCAGCACAAAGGCATCGAGTTCTAAAGACCTTATTCAATCCCGGTATTTCGGGATTTGAAAATGACAATCCTGGGAATCCCCAAATTTTCGGGATTATCCAGAGACTGTGCCTTACCAAGACAAGAGGATTGAAATTTAAACTTAAAAAATTAAATATATTAAAATTTACAATATGAGATCTCGAAGAAATCCCGAAACCCCGGAATTTTTTTTGTATGCAATCGCGGGATTTCAGGATGGCAAAATAGCACGGAGGATTCGGGATCGGGACTTATGCTGTAGCCAGCACACTACCCTTGTACTACCGCGGCCTGCGTGAAAAGCCTACTATTTATAGTTCAAAACTACGGTTATTTTAACGTAAAGTGTATTGTCTAAGGAAAGTAACCAATGTCAAGTTTGCCACCAAATTATGATTACACCATAATTGTGAAAAATATTTTGAAAATTGTGAAAACAGATTATAATATCAAATTGACTGTGACTTTTAAAAATATTACAAGCAATTCTTTGTAATGTGACTTTCATACGAATCAGCGTTTACACATCCTAAACTATTTAAAACATGAACTTTCTAACGGGTGCCATAAAACTTCTTAAGAGCCAATTAATGGTGACATCATATGTTCCTTTGTTCGCTCACGCATGTCCGCATGTACCCAACGACAGCCTATAATCATGAAAAATGACTCAAACTGGTAAAGCTTCGATTTAATCATGGTGTCACTACTGACTGTCATATGACAATCAAATGATTATCACGGTTGTTTTGTTATTTTTTAAATTCCGCCATTTTCAACCGATAACCATATAAAAAATAAGTTTAAAAAATGAAAAGGAGAGCATTTCACAGCTCCATGCTAAAAGAAAAAAAATCGAAAATATTAAAAAGTACCAAAAGCTGTCGGAATGTGTGGGGCGCACTCAAAAAATTGCTACGCGAAAAATAATAGTGGTTAGTGGTGATTCATTTTTAAAAGTGTTTCCGCATGAGGAAAGCGCTCTTCTGTTGTTTTCTTATTTTCTGAATTTAAATTGGACATTCTGAACTCGAATTCTTATAAAACTATTTATTTTAAACAAATAAACACGTATGCTTTTATCACGTACAAAATTAAAAACGTAATGATATAAAGTAAATAAAAAGCAAAAAGCATTATTTTATTTTTGGCGGAATATAACAATGGTCATTTATGATAGTATAACAGTCAAACCTGATATCTACAGTAAATTATCATTTATGACACTTTTTGATAGCTAGAGTGCCAGCACTGATCCAGGAAAAGGAATGAGAGTGAGCAGTACGGCTACATACTTAATCAGTAGGCCATGTTGGTGTATAAGAAGGAGACAAAAACTCACACGTACGCAATTGTTTACATCACATTTGCGCAAGTCCCCTTAAGTTTGTGATAGAAAGTTTGTATGAGGCGCTGATCGTTAGGTTGACATTGCTGACAATCAGATGATAGTCATATGATAGTCAGTATTCTTGTAGGGATAGCCAACCAATTGGTTCTTGGTTTCTCGACATATCCATAACCTAAAAATATTTGATTTGGAGAATTTATTAACTTTTTGTTGATTTTATTTATTATTTTGGATACGTTTTGACTAAAATACTTATTTTTTGCCCTATATGTTTGTAGTTTTTAGCATTTTCTTCATTTTTATGCAATTTTCACTACTAGGTGAAGTCAAGAATTCCTGATGATGATTTCAAATTGAAATCGAAATATCGACCTAAATATAACGCTAAATATATACAACAAGTGTGTGTATTTCATTTAAGGTGTGGCCTAGAGCTCGTTTAAAATCATTAAAATTATTTCAATTCAAAGGCCGAAAAAGCAACAAAAATAATATCAATTTTCACGATTTTTAGGTTAAGCACCATTAATCGATCACATTGGAGATGGTTCTGGATATGGGTATGGTTACGACTATGGCGTTAGGGTTAAGGAAGTTTAATTGGCCCTTTACATTTGAATTATTATTTTAAGGTTATTCGCATTTGCTGCTTTCTTAAAAACTCCTTACATACATTTTGCAGGTATTTCCATTTAAAAAAATATTGATTATGTGCGGGTGTGCATGAAATCGTCTATTTTTGTAATAATGCTACGTTTTGAACCAAAAATTAGAAAAATATGAGACTATGTGAAAATTAATTTTGTTGTTTCTCGGGGGTTTAATTATTTTTAAATTTTATTTATGTAATTATATTTGTAAATTAATGTATCGTAAAATATTTAAGATCGTATAGAATAGCAATTTTTTTATATAAATATATAAACTAGTTTTTAGAACGATAATAAATACTTAGTGTTATATGCATTCAAATAAATAAAAGAAATTTTTCAGTATGAGTTGGTAAATTTAATTTTAATTAAACCTGTGAACTCGAAAATAGCTGTAACAAGTAAGGAAGGTTAAGTTCGGGTGTAACCGAACATTACATACTCAGTTGAGAGCTATGGTGACAACATAAGGGAAAATAACCATGTAGGAAAATGAACCGACGGAAACCCTGGAATGTGTTTGTATGACATGTGTATCAAATGAAAGGCATTAAAGAGTATTTTATGAAGGAGTGGGCCATAGTTCTATAGGTGGACGCCATTTAGGGATATAGCCATAAAGGTGGATCAGGGTTGACTCTAGAATGCGTTTGTACGATATGGGTATCAAATGAAAGGTATTAATGAGTATTTTAAAAGGGCGTGGACCTAAGTTCTATAGATGGACGCCTTTTCGAGATATCGCCGTAAAGATGGACCAGGGGTGACTCTAGAATGCGTTTGCACAATATGGGCATCAAACGAAAGGTGTTAATGAGTATTTTAAAAGGGAGTGGGCCTTAGTTCTATAGGTGGACGCCGTTTCGAGATATCGTCATAAAGGTGGACCAGGGGTGACTCTAGAATGCGTTTGTACAATATGGGTATCAAATGAAAGGTGTTAATGAGTATTTGAAAAGGGAGTAACCCTTAGTTCCATAGGTGGACGCCGTTTCTAGATATCGCCATAAAGGTGGACCAGGGGTGACCCTAGAATTTGTTTGTACAATATAGGCATCAAACGAATGGTGTTAATGAGTATTTTAAAAGGGAGTGGGCCTTAGTTCTATAGGTAGATGCCGTTTCGAAATATCGCCATAAAAGTGGACCAGGGGTGACTCTAGAATGTGTTTGTACGATATGGATATCAAATTAAAGGTATTAATGAGGATTTTAAAAGGGAGTGGTGGTTGTTGTATAGGTGGTCGCCTTTTCGAAATATCACCATAAAGGTGGACCAGGGGTGACTCTAGAATGCGTTTGTACGATATGGATATCAAATTAAAGGTATTAATGAGTATTTTAAAAGGGAGTAATCCTTAGTTCCATAGGTGGACGCCGTTTCGAGATATCGCCATAAAGGTGGACCAGGGGTGACCCTAGAACAGGCATGCTTAACGAACGAAACGATATCATTTCGTTACGATAATCAACGCTAATAAACGAAACGAAGTCACTTCACGTTGATTATCGTAACGAAATGATATCGTTTCGTTCGTTAAGCATGCCTGCCCTAGAATTTGTTTGTACAATATGGGTATCAAAAGAAAGGTGTTAATGAGTATTTTAAAAGGGAGTAATCCTTATTTCCATAGGTGGACGCCGTTTCGAGATATCGCCATAAAGGTGGACCAGGGGTGACCCTAGAATTTGTTTGTACAATATGGGTATCAAAAGAAAGGTGTTAATGAGTATTTTAAAAGGGTGTGGGGCTTAGTTCTATAGGTGGACACCTTTTCGGAATATCGACACAAAGGTGGACCAGGGGTGACTCTAGAATGTGTTTGTACGATATGGGTATCAAATTAAAGGTATTAATGAGGGTTTTAAAAGGGAGTGGTGGTTGTTGTATAGGTGGTCGCATTTTCGAGATATCGCCATAAAGGTGGACCAGGGGTGACCCTAGAATTTGTTTGTACAATATGGGCATCAAAAGAAAGGTGATAATGAGTATTTTAAAAGGGAGTATTCCTTAGTTCCATAGGTGGACGCCGTTTCGAGATATCGCCATAAAGGTGTAGCAGGGGTGACCCTAGAATTTGTTTGTACAATATGGGTATCAAAAGAAAGGTGTTAATGAGTATTTTAAAAGGGTGTGGGGCTTAGTTCTATAGGTGGACGCCTTTTCGATATATCGCCATAAAGGTGGACCAGGGGTGACTTTAGAATGAGTTTGTACGATATGGGTATCAAATTAAAGGTATTAATGAGAGTTTTAAAAGGGAGTGGTGGTAGTTGTATATGTGAAGGCGTTTTCCAGATATCGACCAAAATGTGGACTAGGGTGACCCAGAACATTATCGGTTGGATACCGCTAATTTATTTATATATGTAATACCTGGCAAGATTTTAAGGGTGTTTTATTTCGCCCTGCAGAACTTTTTCATTTTCTTCTACTTAATATGGTAGGTGTCACAACCATTTTATAAAGTTTTTTCTAAAGTTATATTTCGCGTCAATAAAACAATCCAATTACCTTACCATGTTTCATCCCTTTTTTCGTATTTGGTATAGAATTATGGCATTTTTTTCATTTTTCGCAATTTTCGATATCGAAAAAGTGGGCGTGGTCATAGTCGGATTTCGTTCATTTTTCATACCAAGGTAAAGTGGGTTCAGATAAGTACGTGAACTGAGTTTAGTAAAGATATATCGATTTTTGCTCAAGTTATCGTGTTAACGGCCATGCGGAAGGACAGACGGACGACTGTGTATAAAAACTGGGCGTGGCATCAACCGATTTCGCCCATTTTCACAGAAAACAGTTAACGCCATAAAATCTATGCCCCTACCAAATTTCAAAATGATTGGTTAATTTTTGTTCGATTTATGGCATTAAAAGTATCCTAGACAAATTAAATGAAAAACGGCGGAGCCACGCCCATTTTTAAATTTTCTTTTATTTTTGTATTTTGTTGCACCATATCATTACTGGAGTTGAACTTTGACATAATTTACTTATATACTGTAAAGATATTAAATTTTTTGTTAAAATTTTACTTTAAAAAAATTTTTTTTTTAAAGTGGGCGTGGTCCTTCTCCGATTTTGCTAATTTTTATTAAGCGTACATACAGTAATAAGAGTAATGTTCCTGCCAAATTTCATCATGATATCTTCAACGACTGCCAAATTACAGCTTGGAAAAGTTTTAAATTACCTTCTTTAAAAAGTGGGCGGTGCCACGCCCATTGTCCAAAATTTTACTAATTTTATATTTTGCGTCATAAGTTCAACTCATCTACCAAGTTTCGTCGCTTTATCGGTCTTTTGTAATGAATTATCGCACTTTTTCGGTTTTTCGAAATTTTCGATATCGAAAAAGTGGGCGTGGTTATAGTCCGATATCGTTCATTTTAAATAGCGATCTGAGATGAGTGCTCAGGAACCTACATACCAAATTTCATCAAGATACCTCAAAATTTACTCAAGTTATCGTGTTAACGGACGGACGGACGGACATGGCTCAATCAAATTTTTTTTCGATCCTGATTATTTTGATATATGGAAGTCTATATCTATCTCGATTCCTTTATATATGTACAACCAACCGTTATCCAATCAAACTTAATATACTCTAAACTAAACACATTTCAACAGTTATATTCTCCTATAATTTGTTTTTATAAAGTATTTAAATTGAAATATATAGGAAAGTGTCTTAGTAAAAATTTTGTATTTTTTCGAAAACGTTTCTGAAACAGTTAGTTTCTCACTATATTCGCCAATAAATACAAAATTTATCTGTTGTTGTAGCAATGCTCGCCCCACCTAATAGCCGCGACCGATCACAAATTGTCATCAATATCCTCTAACGGGAGTCCAAAGAAACTTGCCGTTTCAACAGGGGTGGACCATAAGGAAAGGGGTGTTAGAGGCGTTGGTTCCACATTACAATTAAAGAGATGGTTGGTGTCATGTGGGGACACATTGCAAGCAGGGCATACATTTTGTATGTCGGGGTTGATTCTGGATAGGTAAGAGTTTAACCTGTTACAGTATCCAGAACGAAGTTGAGCAAGAGTGACACGCGTTTCCCTGGGGAGTATGCGTTCCTCTTCTGCGAGTTCTGGATATTTTTCTTCAAGTACTGGATTCACCGGGCAATTCCCGACATAAAGGTCCGACGCCTGTCTATGGAGTTCACCAAGGACCTGCTTGTGTTTTTCCGCTTCATACGGCTGGGTTCTCAGGTGCCGTATTTCCTCAAAATGCTTATGGAGATGACTCCTTAAGCCCCTAGGCGGTGCTGGTTCGTCAATCAGATGTCTGTTGGGATGCCCAGGTTTCTGGGTATTCAACAGAAACTGTTTGGTCAGCATCTCATTTCTCTCCCTGATGGGGAGTATTCTCGCCTCATTATGCAGATGGTGTTCTGGGGACATAAGAAGACAGCCCGTGGCGATTCTGAGAGCAGTATTTTGGCAGGCCTGTAGTTTCTTCCAGTGGGTGGTTTTTAGGCTTGGCGACCATATGGGTGACGCGTAGCACGTAATCGGCTGGCTAATTGCTTTGTATGTGGTCAAGAGCGTTTCTTTATCTTTTCCCCAGGTACTGCCAGCAAGGGATTTGAGGATTTTATTACGGCTCTGAATTCTTGGAACAATTGCGGTTGCGTGCGCACCAAAATGTAGATCCTGATCAAACGTCACACCCAAGATTTTGGGGTGTAGGACAGTCGGTAGCGTAGTGCCATCGACGTGGATGTTCAATATGGTCGACATTTGGGGCGTCCATGTTGTAAACAAGGTCGCGGAAGATTTAGTCGGTGACAATGCCAGGTTTCGCGAGGCGAAAAAACTGGAGAGATTAGGGAGATAGCCGTTTATTTTATTGCATAGCTCATCGATCTTTGGGCCTGGGCCTGTGGCCATTATTGTGCAGTCATCGGCGTAGGAAACGATTGTGACTCCTTCCGGTGGTGAAGGTAGCTTAGATATGTAGAAATTAAAAGCGGGGATAGGACACCACCCTGTGGCACCCCTTGTTTAATTCTCCTTTGTTTTGATGTTTCGTTTCTGAATTGCACCGATGCCTGCCGACCACCCAGATAATTTGCGGTCCACCTTTTAAGACATGGGGGAAGGGTGGACCCTTCCAGGTCTTGCAGTAACGAGCCATGGTTGACCGTATCAAAAGCTTTTGATAGGTCTAACGCTACGAGTACTGTTCTATGGTGGGGATATTGATTCAAACCGCAATTTATCTGGGTGCTAATGACATTTAGCGCGGAGGTAGTGCTATGGAGTTTTCTGAAGCCATGCTGATGAGGGGCTAGCTGTAAATGTGCTTGGAAATAAGGGAGCAAAATGGCTTCAAGAGTCTTTGGCACTGGCGATAGGGGAGATATCGGACGATATGACTCACCTACGTTAGCTGGTTTCCCAGGCTTTAGTAGCGGGACCACCTTGTCCATTTTCCATTTCTCGGGTATGACAAAGGTGGAAAGAGACAGGTTGAAGACATGCGCTACATATTTGAAACCCTCTTTCCCTAGGTTTTTAAACATCGGCATGGCTATGCCGTCTGGGCCCACTGCTTTGGATGGTTTAGCGCGACCAATGGCGTCCTCAACCTCTCTAGCGGTGATGGTAATTGGTGACGCGCTGAGTTTGTGTTTATGTGCGTGTCTATTGGCTCTCCGTCTATCTTTGTCGACCGTAGGATGCATTATATATTGTCGGCAGAAAGCGCTCGCGTATTTTTTCGCATCCGACAGCACCTTATCGCCAAAGGCGATGGAAACTTTGTCTTTGTGCTTAGTCGGATTCGATAGTGACTTTACGGTGGACCAAAGTTTACCTACACCGGTAGAGAGGTTACAACCTCTTAGGTGTTCTTCCCATTTCGCCCGCTTGTGTTCGTCCACAAGCAATCTGATGCGTTGGTTTATATCCCTTATTTGGGGGTCGCCTGGATCAAGCTGTATTATAAGGTCGCGTTCCCTCGCTAAGCTCGCGGCCTCCGCCGGGAAGTGGGGCCGGATTTCGGGAATTCTCCCGGCGGGAATGAAATGTGCCGAGGCGGATTCAATGACCTTACGGAAGGCACGCTCCCCTTGGCGGGCATCAGTCGGAATAGGGAGGGCAGCAAAGCTGCTGTCTGTTGCAGATTTATATTCTTCCCACTTTCCTTTTTTGAAGTTTATGAAAGTGCGTTTTTCGGTGACGATGAAGTCGGCGGTACGCTCGAACGAAATAAGTATGGGCAGGTGGTCGGATGCCAATGTTACCATCGGCTGCCAGTTGACGCAGTTTACGAGTTCTGCGCTTACGATTGAGATATCTGGCGAGCTATGACAGCTTCCTACCATACGTGTGGGGGCGTCTCCGTTTATTGTGCAGAACGTCGTTTCGTCTATTTGATCCGCCAACATCTCACCCCTACTGTCCGCCCGCAAGTTTGAATGCCATAGGTCGTGATGGGCATTGAAATCGCCTAAGATAATGCGATTGTTGCCAGTGAGTAAGGCCTCGATATTAGGGCGGTATCCACTGGGGCAACAGGTGATTTGATCTAGATTTGCATCGCCTGACCGGACAGATAGGCCTTGACGTTCTAAGACATTGTCACTGCGGTCGATGCCAGGATCAAATATATGATATTGCACAGAGTGGTGTATAATAAACGCGAAGCCGCCTCCATTTCCGCTCTCGCGGTCTTTCCTGTGGACATTATAACCAGAGCAGGTCTGCAATGCAGATCTTGCTGTGAGTTTAGTCTCTTGAATCGCAGCAATGCGGATGTTGTGCCGCTTCATGAAATCGACTATCTCCGTAATCTTCCCAGTTAGTCCATTACAGTTGAACTGCAGAATTCTGAAGTGCATGAGGGGTGACGCCGCCACTCTAGGGGTAAGTGAGGGGTGACTACGCCTAGGTTGTGGAAGGCCAGGACGCAATTGCTGTTGTGGCCTTGGGACTGGGCGCCCTTGGGCAAGCATTGGGGTACCCGGATGATTTGGGTTTGCGACCTGGCAACATGGCGCGATGAAACCCGTCGAGGGGTTACCGTCGCGGAGACCAGAACATCTAGGAAAGTGGCACCACCCAAGGCAGGAGCTGCATTGAGCGGATGTCGCAAACCTATATATTCTGTGCTGGCAGACGGTGCAAACGGAGGCAGGGACTAAGAGTCTGTTTCCCTGACCTGCACGACGAAGACGGGGGCAGGGGCTGATGCGCAGCATTGCTACCAGCTCTACTACGAAGGTAGTAGTTATGAGTGGTATCAGCTGTTTGAGTTGTTGGCGCCGTGGGGCGCGAGCAGCAGCGGGTACTTGTTGTGGCTTGCTGAGCAGCGAAGCTGCTGGAAGGTAGTGGGGATACGCTTAGGCGTAGACTACGGGACGCCCTTGGGCGTTAGCAGCAAGGAGCCACAAAAGATTTATAAAAGTTACGTGGACGTCGGGTTTTGGGATCAAGCCCAGAACAACCTGTCCGATGCAACCATCCCTTGCACGAGACACACTGAACAGAGTATGACCGTCCTAAAAAGATTCTTTTCTGGCAGATGCAGCAAAACCATTTCTCATGACCGGGGTCAGGAGACGGACCCGGATTGGGTTCGATACCTTCCCGGAGTAAGAGAATATGTAGCAGTCCTGCTGCAAGGAGCTGCTGGGAGGATGACAATTTGTGGGAGGGACGAAACAAATTAAATGGGGTCACACTGAAATGACAGTCCTTGGTCGGGAAAAATCCCGAGTCGCTCCGGTACATAGAACCGACTGCCTTGGGAAGCGACAAAATTTATCTCAAAGTAGCCGGTGTTTTATTGTTGAGAAAAAATCTAACCCCCTGCATAGTTTGAAATTACATATATTCAATTAATATTTGTTTTCAAATAAAATTTTAATTCAAAAAAAATTTGAAACTCATTTTATTACAATTTAATTGAAATAATAGCTATTCCATGAAATTAAGCAAGTTTGTGTTTACTTGATATAAATTAAAAAACTAGATTAAATGTATGCTAAAAATTTCAAACAACCTTTGTCTTTGTTTTTGTATTAACGATAAAGACGCTCCCCGAAGGCTTTGAGGAGTGTTATCGATGCTGATGGTCTTTTGCTGGTTATAGATCCGGTACGTTTCGGTAGCAAAGCACCATTAACGATTAATATGACCACATCAAACCTAGGCCATACCGCCCCCACCCCCTAGTTTCATAAGGAACTTGGGGTCGCCAAAGTCTCGTCTGCTAAATATGTGTATGATACTCTTATATTTTTAAGAGTATTCCCCTCGCGTAGGAGAGTTTGACAATTTGGTTGTCGACCCCCATTCAAACATGCAGTCAACTGCAGCATCGTGCGCTGACAGATGATTATTTGCATGTGTTTGTATGGTTGTCAAATAGGTTATTCTTATGTGTTCGGGCCTTTATAGCTGGAAAGCTTCCGCTACAAACAAATGCAGTCTAGAGATATACGCCGCCGAATGTCAAAAATATCGGCGCGGCGGGGGCGTCCGGCGCGTTACTATATTTTCTACTTGTTGTTGTTGTTGTAGCGATAAGGTTGCTCCCCGAAGGCTTTGGGGAGTGTTATCGATGTGATGGTCCTTTGCCGGATACGGATCCGGTACGCTCCGGTACCACAGCACCATTAAGGTGCTGGCCCGACCATCTCGGGAACGATTTATGTGGACACATTAAACCTTCAGGCCATCCCCTCCCTCCCCAACCCCAAGTTCCATAAGGAGCTTAGGGTCGCCAGAGCCTCGTCTGTTAGTGAAACAGGATTCGCCGCGGATAGGTGAGGTTGACAATTGGGTTTGGAGAAGCTATATGTTGCGCTGGCAACCTGCAGGGTTGCGCTACACAGCCCCTTGAATCTGGTATTTTAGTCGCCTCTTACGACAGGCATACCTACCGCGGGTATATTCTGACCCCCCCTAACCCGCTGGGGGTTATATTTTCTACTCGTTTAAGACTGTTTAGGCCCTTTATTCTTCATGTCGAAAATTGGTCGGATATGGTCGAAAGTCGTATCAACGGATGCGCATCCAGTTATAAGAAACTAATTGCGAAATTTAACTCTTTCTGACTGTTGAAAAGTTATTTAAAAAAACAGGCGCTTTCGATGTCAGCTTAACACGGACTTTGCATAACCCAATTCACCAAGTTATTAAAACAAAAACATAATAAATTTATATGCTCACTTTGCATATTTTTTTTCAAAAAATTAATAATGAACAGTTAATTCAAATAAAATGACCCAAGGCGAACGTGTTTTTAAATTGTCCTCAAGTTGTAAAAAAGCAAACTACCCAAAAAAGTTGCCGATTTTTTTTTTAATTTTATATTGCGATTGGCTGAAAGAATAAGCGAAATCAGTGATGCAAAATCCTTCAGTAGGTTCTAGGGCCATAAACAATCCTTTAAAATGATTCTTACCTCATACTTAAGTCGAGGATATATGTACGTATGAGAAGGGTTTGAAAAATCACTTGGTCTTACATTCAAACATCTGTTGTTTATTTATGAAACTATACAATAGCGTGTGAAATATAAATTTTGATTTTCACACTTCATCCCTCAACACCCACATTGACATTTCTTAAAGTTGGCTGCCCTATCCAAAACTAGTCCCTTGGAGTGAATCACATTGATTATAGCCTATCAACAAAGTTTAAATATCACCTACACGTCACGGCTCCTTTTACAAATGTGAATACGTAGGCACATATGTATATTTACCAGGTGAGGCTTTGTCCTTCGCAAGAATACTCAAAGTGGTGAAGTAAAAGCGTTCCCAAGACATTCGAACTAATGACCGTGTGTGCTACTACCCCAACGTAGTGGACAGTCCAACTAGTCTGAAAACTGAAGCTACGCGGTCATCCATAATGAGCTCTTATATCATAAGGCCGGAAAACAGCAGTTAACATCTTGCAACTTAAAATCAGTCGACTTTCATTCTAAAATATCGTTTTGATTTAAGGAAGACAATTGAAATCAATGTTGTGAACACAAACGTATGCAAACTTTGGTCTACATTTTAAAAATTTTATCCAGGGTCTACTAAAATTTTAATTATGTAGATGCGCCGAGGATTATACGATTTTCACCCATTACGCAATGACATCCACTTAGACTGTTTATGATTTCGAGGGCGGCATCCTTGGCCCTCATTCCCTAACGTTTCAAGGTGTTTCTCTGGTGTAGCTCGGCAGCATAGCGTGACAAAAGCATCCGTTGGAAAATCTTCGGAGCTACACCCAGAGCTTCTAGGAAAGTGACGTCGACGAAGGTATGAGTTCGAAATCGCAGTCCTATAGCTTCTGTGCTGGCATATGGTGTGAAGGTCAGGAGGCCTGGTAGCGACTGGTGGTCGGGATTGCTACTGTTCGCACATCGGGAATTGTAGCTCTTAATCATCGGGGATTGTAGCTCGAAAAAACTGGATGCGCCCTGTGCCACGACAGTCATGAGTATTAATAGACCATTAATAGCAACCGTAAGTCGCACTTGTGCGTGACCACCAAGAAGCCACAAATGATTTAAAGAAATTATTAGGAGTTAATCCCAGGTGAAACTACGCTTTGCACGAGATATACAGACAAAAGTGTGACCATTTTATGTATCTCTATTTCTTTTCAGCAGACGTAGCAGTACCAATTCCAAAGACCGGGGTTAGGTCGAAGCCTCTCTGGAGTAAGTGAACGAGAGGCAAGGAGCTACTCCTGAATATTTTTGAACGATCTGCGAGATTTTGAGGCAAAACCCCGGATCTTTCCGAAATGGTCAAGACGTTGATTTCCTTAAATACATACAAACAAAACCTTTCTCAAATATAATTTTTTTAAATAGAAAAATCAAGCTTTTTAAAGTAAGAACACCGGCGTACGTCGGCGCGCCACCCACGCCGCCGCCTGTATATAACAGAGCCTACGCCGCCGCCGCCGATAAAGTGATCGGCGTAAACCTCTAATGCAGTCAATCATCTGTCAGCGTACGATGCTGCATTTGACTGCATGTGTTTGTTTGGGGATAGTCAATAAGTTAAAGTTGACCTATCCATATCCAAGACCGTCGAGGAGTGTCCTTCACTACAACAACAACAGGGGTACTTATACCCATTACCTACAACTTCAGCCTTTTTGCAGAGCGGCAAGTGAGCTAGTTCCATAGATAGAATCTAAGAGTTCTGGAGGAGGGTAACATTTTTTCCAGAAAAAGTCATAAAATTTACAAATTGGGGAAACATGGTGAATCAAAGACGTCGAATACACAAACCTTGCAGACTTGAAAAGCAGAGGTCCTGATATTTTTGTATATATGAGTTGTGATAGGCAGATGTCGCCGTTGTATTTCATTAAAGGCGATCAGCGCCATCTATTTTTGAAAAAAGGTGGTTTATTAAAGGCAGCGTTGCCAAACTAAAGATAAGAAAATAACAAATTATCTGGCTCACAAATTGAACTAGACTTCTATTTTGATTTATCTGGCTGAAATCATTATTGTTGCATTTACATGCAAAATTATTTATCAGGCTCAGGATCTTTGCGACGGGATGACGGCTGATGTAAATGGGCAATGGTGCCATACTTTTTGTGTTTTCGACATATCCATAACCTGAAAATATTTGAGTTGTGAATTTATTAACTTTTTGTATATTTTATTTATTGTTTTGGATACGTTTTGACCAAGACAAATTTTTTGTGGAACGTGTTCTCGTTGTATATAACATATTGTAACGAATTTAGTGAAACTCCGCTTATTTGCAACCTTCTACTAACGTTCGAATCACTAAACTATTGAATAAATAACTCCACTATTCAATAATGCAAAATGGTCTTTATTAGACTACTTCACAATAACACTTATACTTCGCAACTGATAGCGCGCTTAAATCAAACTGATTGTGCTTACTCAGCTTTTGCTCCTTTTATACTCTCTGCATTGTCGTTCGCATACTTTGTCAGGGTGGGTGTTCCCCACGTTTGGGCGTCTGCAAGATATACGTTACCTTGAACCGCTCGTGACGCATGGGGTGGGGTGGCCGTCATGGAAAAACACCAGGTTGATGTTGTTGTCACCTCCATGGCGTCTTATCCACCACCCAAGACAACATGGTCCATAATTGAGCTGATTGCAGCCGAGTTTACAGGCCATTCTGTTTTATAAGTCTTCAGACACATCAGTGATTCCACGTCAAATAGCTTTGCTGCTGCATCTTTGGATGCAGTAACAAACAGAATACCATTTTTTTATTTACCTGCATATCGTTTTTAATCACTTATGATCACTTATTGAGGTAATCTTACGACCACCCTCCCGTATATCCCAAACAGAAATTTGTCCATTTTCGTGCCCTATGATTGTTGTTTCATCCAAGGGTCTCCACAGCATAGATGTGATTGTACATGCCAGCATAGGTATACGTGGCAAAGGGCTTTGCTCGGCAGTACTTTCATCGGCTATGCGTGCATCAATTGCGAGCCTCCGTTCTGGATTCTGTCCCGTGTCCTTGTCCGGGGAGGGGCCGCTGGTTTGCCGGAGTGACTGAGGCCGCATGTCCTCGTCTGCGACTTTGCATATTTTTACATATTTTATTTATTTGTTTTATGTAGGGTTTGTTATTGTTTTGCCGTGAAATGTCAAAACAAATGACAGCAACAACTTTCTCACCACAAGTAAGTTAAAAGCTCTATGCCAGAAGGTTGCCATATGACGAAACGTAGGTACGGTGGGCTAGGGCTTAGGAAAAGGATGGATATAGGGAGACATGGTCGTTGTTGGCTGGAATGTAAAACAATAGAAACGGCAACTAGAAACGGTGTTGCTGTTTAGCTATTGCCTATATAAAGGGGTTAGTTACCATTAAAAGAATAGAATAGCTGTGTCATTAAAGTTGATTGTGTCGATTGTGCGCAGGATCGCGTAAACGATTTTTAATAATTTGTATAGATATACATATATGTATCCCTGGCGCGAGGTCCAGTAAGGACAAATTCGTAGTGTTTTTTTTTGTGGTGTTCAAAATTTATGTGCGGCGTGGCAAAACGCCGATAAAGAAACCCGCGGTCGTCCGGAAAAAAACTATTTTTAAGGCTAAAGGCCTAGGATTCCGGCCGGCACGAAAATTATGGATTTTATGGTTAATGCGCATGATGGATGTGGAATACGCAGGGACAGCAGTTAAACAGCGGTAAGTCGGTGGATTTAACTTTTTTTTGAGACATATTGTCCCTTCTTCTTTTTTTTTGCGCCTTTTGGGGGGTTCATGTACCTAAAGTTTTTATTGCGGTGACTTGTCACTAAATTTCTAATGTCTTTCTGCCAGCCCCAGGCAAACGTTTCATAAGTGTCTTCCTGTAAAATTCTTTTTGGTAAAATTTTTTTTTGATAATTTTATTAGTTGCCGGGGTCACGAAATTCCCAACAAACAATTTAGTTTAATATCGACTCGATATGCCCTTGAGATCAAATTCCTTCCTCAAATCTTTAACGTTAATTCTCTGCATCATCGCAAAGGCTATTCTCTATTTGGGATCGAAGGCCATTAATTTTCTTTGCTGGTATTCACTTTTGTACTTGGGGTATACTTATTTATGATATGCAGATTGTTCGAATAACAAGGGTACATATTTTTTTTTGGCAATAAAAATGAACGAAATATAATTTTATATATATGTATTACATATATGTGGAAGTGCGGTTAGAAAGTTGTTCAAAATTCCTCAACTTCACCTCAAATACCGCGTAAGGTGATAACTTATGTTCGAGAATAAACTTGGCTGTGTTTGTTGGGTGTCTTCACATATTATTGAGTCAAGTGCACCCTCGAAGACTACGCGAGGTGCATGAACGCCAAACAGGCGCAAAAGCACCAGCCTTTTTTGTATCAGTTTAAAATATAGTTTCTATCTGTTAGTTGAACACCACCTCGTCAATAAACAAAAGCTTTTGGTCTGCGCCAGGGAAATTTTTTCGGAAATCTACCATGATCACTTTTCACCAGCATACAGGCGTACAACAGTGCCTCTAAAACCACGTGAGGTGAAGACAACAATATTCTTATAAAAACGCTTTTGGTTAATGTAACCCAACAAGCAAATGAAGGCCGTTTCTTTTAAGATAAAAAATATATATATATATGTGTATACGTATTGTATTAATTGATGTTGTAATTTTTTTGGTAATTGATGTCAAATTTGGTGATAGTCGGGTACACGAAATCACCAAACCAGAGTGCCAAGACTGCAATAGTTTCCGGATTGCTGAAATATCCAGCTGCCCCAAATATCCGTTTTCCACCGAAGAGAGCTCTTTTAGGTAGGCTGTAGGATTTGGGTGTTGTATTCAAAGTAGTGCTCATCTTGAGCTAGACGAAGGGTTTGGTTTTTTTTTGTGCTGACACCGAAGAAAACAAACGATTGTAATATTTTATATAAGTTTTCTTTTGCATGACCATGGGTGTAAAGTAATTTTTTGTTGCTGTGACAGAACTCATGGTTAATAAATCATATAAAGAAAATCCGTTGAAGAAATTTCAAAATAATATATATATATGCTGTAGGATTGTAAATCCACTTATACATATGTGTTATGCGTAGGCATTTGCGTTTAAGTATAAATGTCTGTTTAATTTATAATTGTAAGAAGATAAATCTGTTAAGTATGTTTCGGGTCGTGTTAATATACCTGTTTAAAGCATGAAAAGAAATTGAAATATGGTTTGCTGATTTAATCGGTTGGGGATGGGGATGATGGCAAAAGGGTAGGTAGTGTGGAATCGCGAGGAGCAAAGGTAAGAAAGGGGACCTGCTGAACTCCGAAATAAACGAGCGGTCCGAGGTAGGGTGGGCTTCTGGTGGGATGTATGGAGGCGTATGAGGATGATGATTGTAACAACCGCCTCGCATCAATGTGGCAAAAGGGTTGAGGATCCCGCCTTTAAACTGAGCTAGCTGAGGGCAAATCCACATTGATCGCGCAAAGGGGCGGATGCACTTTCAAGGTGTACGTTACAACTTCTAGGCGTTTCTTCTTCAGAAATTTACTAGTTTACCAGCTATAAACTACAGATGCACGTTTATAGCTTCTCGCATAGTCAAATGCGCGTGTATATGTGAGTGATACTTCCACCGATGACTGCCTACTTTTGGAAGTATCTCAGATATATGCATGTGTTTGTGCATATCTCTCCGTTTCTTGTATGTACATATGTGTAGGCATAACGATTGATTTGTTTATGTAGATACAAGTAACTGCTTAGTATGGGCTTAGAGATGATAGTATACCTTAGTGTTGCTAATATTTGTCACAATATTTTTTATCGACTATAAGAAAATTGATTATCGCTCATATTTAGGATGACGCGGGACATAGGCCCTTTGGCCCACGCGCAGAAAGAATGTGAATCTACTTCAACATGTGCAGGAGGTGCCACCAGAATGTTGCAGGGAAACGGGTATATATTTCCTCTTCGAATGTCCAGCCCTGGCATATATCAGTTACCGAACTCTGGGTAATTGTGAACAAATTATAGAGATGCGGTTTTATTTCATAGAAAAAGTTCCGCCTCTAGAGTGTAATCTTTAATTGGAAGCACAAAATAAAAGAGAAACGTGAAAATTTTACAGAAAACTGTCTAATTCCCTAGGGGGAACATATCGCTCATTTACTTCAATAGTGTCATAACTCAAAATACATGATCGGCAAGCACGTGCAGCGCAAAAAAACATATTAACGTAAGTAATTCAAAATGGTGGGAAATGGTACGTAGGTTCCTGGGCACTCATCTCAGATCGCTATTTAAAATGAACGATATCGGACAATAACCACGCCCACTTTTTCGATATCGAAAATTTCGAAAAATCGAAAAAGTGCGATAATTCATTACCAAATACGCGTTAAGCGATGAAACTTGGTAGGTGAGTTGAGCTTATGGCGCAAAATAGAAAACTAGTAAAATTTTGGACAATGGGCGTGGCACCGCCCACTTTTAAATGAAGGTAATTTAGAAGTTTTGCAAGCTGTAATTTGGCAGTCGTTGAAGATATCATGATGAAATTTGGCAGGAACGTTACTCTTATTACTTTATGTCTGCTTAATAAAAATTAGCAAAATTGGAGAACGACCACGCCCACTTTTTAAAAAAATTTTTTTTTTAATTCAAATTTTAAAAGAAAAATTAATATCTTTACAGCATATAAGTAAATTATGCCAACATTCAACTCAAGTAATGATATGGTGCAACAAAATACAAAAATAAAAGAAAATTTCAAAATGGGCGTGGCCCCGCCCTTTTTCATTTAATTTGTCTAGGATGCTTTTAATGCCATAAGTCGAACAAAAATTAACCAATCCTTGTGAAATTTGGTAAAGGATTAGCTCCTAGGACGATAACTGTTTTCTGTGAAAAAGGGCGAAATCGGTTGAAGCCACGCCCAGTTTTTATACACAGTCGACCCTCTGTCCTTCCGCTCGGCCGTTAACACGATAACTTGAGCAAAAATCGATATATCTTTACTAAACTCAGTTCACGTACTTATCTGAACTCACTTTGTATTGGTGCAAAAAATGGCCGAAATCCGACTATGACCACGCCCACTTTTTCGATATCGAAAATTACGAAAAATGAAAAAAATCCCATAAGTATATACCAAATACGAAAAAAGGAATGAAACATGGTAATTGTATTGGTCTATTGACACAAAATATAACTTTAGAAAAAAACTTGGTAAAATGGGTGTGACACCTACCATATTAAATAGAAGAAAATGAAAAAGTTTTGCAGGGCGAAATAAAAAGCCCTTGGAATCTTGGAAGGAGTACTGTACGTGGTATTACATATATAAAAAAATTAGCGGTACCCGACAGATGATGTTATGGATCACCCTGGTCCACATTTTGGTAGATATCTCGAAAACGCCTTCACATATACAACTAAGGGCCACTCCCTTTTAAAACCCTCACTAATACCTCTAATTTGATACCCATATCGTACAAACACATTCTAGAGTCACCCCTGGTCCACCTTCATGTCGATATCTCGAAAAGGCGTCCACCTATAGAACTAAGGCCCACGCCTTTTTAAAATACTTATTAACACCTTTCATTTGATACCCATATCGTACAAAAAAATTCTAGAGTCACCCCTGGCCCACCTTTATGGCGATATCTCGAAAAGGCATCCACCTTTAGTACTAAGGCCCACTCCCTTTTAAAATACTCATTAACACCTTTCATTTGATACCCATATCGTATAAACAAATTTTAGAGTCACCCCTGGTCCACCTTTATGTCGATATCTCGAAAAGACGTCCACCTATAGAACTAAGGCCCACGCCCTTTTAAAATACTCATTAACACCTTTCATTTGATACCCATATCGTACAAACAAATTCTAGAGTCACCCCTGGTCCACCTTTATGGCGATATCTCGAAAAGGCGTGGTCCACCTTTATGGCGATATCGCGAAAAGGCGTCCAACTATAGAACTAAGGCCCACACCCTTTTAAAATACTCATTAACACCTTTCATTTGATACCCATATCGTACACAAAAATTCTAGAGTCACCCCTGGCCCACCTTTATGGCGATATCTCGAAAGGGCATCCACCTATAGAACTAAGGCCCACTCCCTTTTAAAATACCCATTAACACCATTCATTTGATACCCATATCGTACAAACAAATTCTAGAGTCACCCCTGGTCTACCTTTATGGAGATATCTCGAAAAAGCGTCCACCTATAGAACTAAAACCCACGCCCTTTTAAAATACTCATTAACACCTTTCATTTGATACCCATATCGTACAAACAAATTCTAGTGTCACCCCTGGTCCACCTTTATGGCGATATCTCGAAAAGGCGTCCACCTATAGAACTAAGGCTCACACCCTTTTAAAATACTCATTAGCACCTTTCATTTGATACCCATATTGTACAAAAGCATTCTAAAGTCACCCCTGGTCCACGTTTATGGCGATATCCCGAAAGGGCGTCCACCCATAGAACAAAGGCCCACTCCCTTTTAAAACACTTATTACACTTTTCGTTTGACACCCATATTGTACAAAAGCATTCTAGAGTCAACCCAGGTCCACTTTTATAACGATATTCCGAAATGCATCCACCTATAGAACTTAGGCCCACTCCCTTTTAAAACACTCATTAACACCTTTCATTTGATACCCATATAGTACAAACAAATTCTAGAGTCACCCCTGGTCCACGTTTATGGCGATATCTCGAAAAGGCGTCTACATATAGAACTAAGGCCAACGCCCTCTTAAAATACTCATTAACACCTTTCATTTGATACCCATATAGTACAAACAAATTCTAGAGTCACCCCTGGTACATCTTTACGGCGATATCTCTAAAAGGCGTACATCTATAGAACTTAGGCCCACGCTCTTTTAAAATACTCATTAATGCCTTTTATTTGATACCCATATCGTACAAAATAAATTCTAGAGTCACCCCTGGCCCACCTTTATGGCGATATCTCGAAAGGGCATCCACCTATAGAACTAAGGCCCACTCCCTTTTAAAATACTCATTAACACCATTCATTTGATACCCATATCGTGCAAACAAATTCTCGAGTCAGGCCTGGTCCACCTTTATGGCGATATCCCTAAATGGCGTCCATCTATAGATCTATGGCCCACTTCCTCTTAAAATACTCTTTAATACCTTCCATTTGATACACATGTCATACAAACACATTCCAGGGTTACCCTAGGTTCCTTTTACAACATGGTGATTTCCCTTACTTTGTCTCCAGAGCTCTCAACTGAGTATGTAATGTTCGGTTACACCCGAACTTAGCCTTCCTTACTTGTTTTAAACTAGAGTTAGGGAAAGCTTTTGCACTATCAACAGGAAGTGTTGTAATGGCGTGACGCCACAGAACAGGATAATAAAAATTAAAAAGAAGTGAGCTAACGGAACAAGTTGAAATGAACATAACGGAACAAAAGACACATGGCAACACGCCACCATTGCGGAACGATACAAGGTGGCAGCATAGGACAGCTGATTATAGCTGGAGTCATTGGTGCCGTTTGTCGTATCGCTGTAGTCGTATCCCTAACGTAATCAGCTGTTTATCGTTACGACGGTAAACCAAAACCCAATTGGTTGGCTACGATACGGTTACGACCTTAGCGGCACCAATAATCGATTGCATTGATTCTCATAAGGTTGGTCGAATCAGCTGTTAAAAGGTTACCGATAAAGCACCAATGTCTCCAGCTTATAACCTTGTTTTATTTGATTTGATACATCAACTTCCGGCGCAGTACGATTTTGACATTTGTCCATCGAATTTACAAAAACAAAGTTCATGGAATTTTTATTCATGTTTGTAGGTATGTCACCATGCTGTCAACTTGTATCGTTCCGCCATTCACGCCACATATTGGAAAAAATCAGGGATGCACCTTAACGTTAAGCTAATCGTTTATCAAAAAATTTCCACCGTTTCCGTTGAAACACTTCGAAATATTATCGATAAAGAAATTATCAAGATAAATTGTATCTCGTTTTTAACCGAAACGAAAAGCTTTCGTTAACGTTTTTAACGTGATACTTTATGTTTGAATTGTGCTGGCAATGCTATAGCCATGGTGAAGCCGTAAGGTGGCAACAACGAGCGCACATACACACACAAACTCTATGTAATTTGTTTGTGTAATTCGTTGGTGGTAATGTCAAAAATACTCTGAGAAATGTTCGTACTGTCAAAATTCATGAGAAAAGTTGCAATCAGCTTGGCTAATGCTTTCACCTTTAATGACTCCGCCATCAATCAGCTTTGCCAGCATAGTTTGAAATTAATAATCAACATAAACGATTTGATTTCGTTTTGATATGGCAGAAAACGAAACGAAATCACTTCGTTAATTTGACGATCTTAACGTTAATAAACGAAACGAAATGACTTCGTTTCGTTTATTAACGTTGATTATCGTAACGAAATGATATCGTTTCGTTGGTTAAGCATGCCTGGAAAAAATACACATATAAAATAAAGAAAATACCAATAATTGAATGTGAACTAACGGAACAAGTATAATTGAACATAACGGTATAAAAAACACATGGCATCACACCCCATATTGAAATAAAATAGAGAAAAATCTTGTAATTGGTGATGGCGCTTTAATTCATTGAATGGGCGAAAAAATTCGATTTATAATCGACCTCCCTAGCCACGGTGCGGGATTAAAGCGCCAAATACACGACACGAACATTTCCGCGAACATTCCGCAATCTTGTTCGCAGCTTTGGCCATACACCATACGAACTTTTGGCCGAACATTAGTTCTCTTTCAGACAGCGATGAATACGGACAACAATTGTGCTGCAGCAATATTGCTTTTTACTTGCCACAATGATGGCAAAGATTTATACATTTCAATAAATTCACTCAGAAATTTTTTATTGTCCATTTTACTTTTCCGCGCACGTCTGTTCCGTTCAGAAATTACTACAATTATGAGCTATTTCGCCATACTTGCTGAAATGTTCATGTCGTGTATTTGGCGCTTAACTTAAACCCCAAAAAAAATTCATCTTCCCGTCACCCTGTAACAAATCAAATATTCCAGAATGTTGCACGTAAATTAGCAACGTTGTTACTTTTTGTAGTTTTTGCATTTCTATTTGATTTCTGTAACACAAGTTATTAGCGGAATTTCACAGCGATTGGTTGTTAATAGGGCAGGTCATTTAAAAAGACCAAAACAAAAACGCTGCAGATAAATTTGATACAAACATAACGCAAGTGCGCTATATGAATAAAATGCAAAATGCATAGGTATGTGTGCATATAATTCAACGGCGACGATTATAAAATTCATATTTTGATAATTGCAAAATAAATTTTTTAAAATGGTGTGAAAATATCTGTGCTTGTATCTTATTAAAATTTTAGTCTGTGCCGCTGCAAAAATTGATTTTGCTCATTTGTCTCATATAGGGCGGCTGTTGGTACAAAAAAACAAAAACAAAAAAGTGTGTCGACAGAGATGCAGTTAAGTGCCCTTTGAAGGGTGTAGCAAGCAAATTACGAAATAAAAGAAGTAAAGTGCATTGCGAAGTGCATTTTGATGAAACTTTAGTTATAAGAAGAGGTGAGTTGCTAATTCGCAAGTGTGAATGTTTTGGGTAATTGTCTAGTTGAGGGGTCGACTGCTAATACGCTACCAAAAATATCGAGAGAGGTGTCAAACGACGCGTCTAGACATCAGTATTAATAATCCGATGGCGGAAAATAAAAATATTAACGCGTTCAAAAGATATTAACGAAAAACCGAAAAAAGACCCACGGGTACCTCCGAACCCGGGGGTCGGATCCATAGTATTTTTGGGCAGAACACCTTTCTGCGTTGGTGGCCTTCGGCCGCGCTTATAAAAAATAACCCTGGGCTACGCCATGCCAAGTCCGGGTGTGGGTAATAGTCTAGTTGAGGGGTCACTGCTAATACGCTACCAAAAATATCGAGTGAGTTGTCAAAAGACGCGTATTAATCTCGAGAACAATAATCCGAATGCGAAAAGGAAAAATTTTATCTCTGTCCGGAGATATTTGCAGTTGAAGTTGGCGATTGGTTGTTGTTGTGTTCGTACCCACAAAAAAATTGTGCATCACCGTGGCGGTAGCCACGGTTATACCACACACCCGGACTTGGCATGGCGTAGCCCAGGGTTATTTTTTATAATCGCGGACGAAGGTCGCCAAGCAGAAAGGTGTTCTGCGCAAAAATACTATGGATCCGACCCCCGGTTTCGGAGGTCTTTTTTCGGTTTTTCGTTAATATCTTTTGAACGCGTAAAACTTTTTATTTTCCGCCTTCGGATTATTAATACTGAGGTCAAGACGCGTCGTTTTACACCTCTCTCGATATTTTTGGTAGCGTATTAGCAGTCGACCCCTCAACTAGACTATTTTTTACCTATTAAACTTATATACGCATATAAGTGTATGTTTAGGGTGCGCCTTTGCAAAGATGGTCTTACAACACAACCACCCTTCCACCCCAATGCCAAGTTCGGGTTTGTGGTATAACCGTGGCTACCGCCACGGTGATGCACAATTTTTTTTGTGGGTACAAACACAACAACAACCACATGGAAATCGCCAACTTCAACTGCAAATATCTCCGGACAGAGATACAATTTTTCCTTTTCGCCTTCGGATTATTGTTCTCGAGATTAATACGCGTCTTTTGACACCACACTCGATATTTTTGGTAGCGTATTAGCAGTCGACCCCTCAACTAGACTATTACCCAATTAAGAAACCGCGCATTGCTAGCAGCCTACACCCTCGTTTCGTGGTATTCAATGTGTTGATAAGCGCAATAGGTACAAAGCTTTATAGCTTCAAAAATTCCGCAACTCAATTGTCAACCTCACCTACGCGAGGGGAATCCTGTTACAAATTTTGAATGTATCATACACATGTTTAGCAGGTGAGGCTCTGGCGACCCCAAGTGCCTCATGACACTAGGGGGTAGGGGGCGGGAAGGCCTATAAGGTTTAATGTGGTCATATTCACCCCTATTCTGCATTTCGATTACGTTCCCGTTCTACGCTCCGCTTTAATCGAATTTGGGTATTCTGCATTACGTCGGAATCATAACGAGAAGAGGAAGAGCAAATGATTTTTCGTAATCAGCTGTTTGTACGGAATGTGTGAACATTGGAACAAAATAAATTAAACGAAATTTAAAAAAAAAAACACTGAAAAACGTTTATATTTTATTATCCACGCCAAAAAAGCAATAGAATATATTGCCGCAGTGTTATATTTTTTTGAGTGAAGAGCTTTCATAATTGTAAGTGTGTTTTGTCGTTCTTTTGGCCAATTCCCTGTCGTGGCCACCAAGTTTTGTTAAAACGGATTCCTGCACGAATATAGTTGTCATTTTCTGAATTTTATGGATGCTAATTTCATTGCACTGGCCTAAAATACTTTATAAAGGTTTATTTATTATTTCCGCAAGGATTGTTTACGTTTTCGCTTCACGTTCCTTTACTCAGGCAGCTTGCTTTGGCATATAACTGGACCCAACGAACAGACACAAATTATAGCTGTATATTAAAATGGAATCAAAAGCCGCGGCATAGTTTGTGGAGTTGGAAAGCAACGCATACGAAAATGACCAGGCGAGAATGGAAAGGCAAATATTGCGAGATTTGTGTAATCCATTTGAAATGAGTGACGAATTATAAGAAATTGAGAAAAGTGGTAAAGTTAAATGACTTATTTAGGTGCAAAAAAAAACTTTCGACTTAATAAGAATGCTTTCAAGTATGTGTTAGATACTTTTGCGGGGCAAATACGTCCAAGGACTTTGACATCGACATGGTGTTTTTGACCTGGAAACATATAAAAAACAATCATCATCAAGCCTTCTACGTTTCTTAACAAGTTTAATCACATTTTGGTCAAAATTCTAATATAAATCAATAAAAAAATAAAAAGAAAATATTTTTCCGCCAACAAATTTGCAACTTAGAAAAACGGAACTACGATCGAAATGCAGAATACACAAAATCGAACGATTCGAAGTTGGATCGAAAGAGATTGGAACACAGAATACCAAAATTGCCAAATCGAAAGAATTCCAATCCAAGTCGAAATGCAGAATAGGGCTGAATATCTCGAAAACCAAATGAGCACCCAAATTTTCTTTTGTGGCCCTAAAAAGCACCTAACTTTGATATATTTTTATTAAAAAAAATTAAATTTAAGTTGTGGGTCTGCTAGATTGACGTTAACTAGCAGACCCACACTTTGTTGCGAATATCTCGAAAACCAAATGAGCACCTAAATTATCTTTTATGGCCCTAAATAGCACCTAAAATGCACTTAATTCTCAAACAACTTAAACTTATTTTTGAGCTCTTGGGTCTGCCAGCTTTACACACGTCTTTTTTGCAAAGATATAGCTTCTTTTATTTGTCCATGACCCTTTTAAAAATCTTATATATAAAAGTGGGCGTGGTCCTTAACCGATTTCGCTAATTTTTCTTTAAATCATTCCTTATAGTAAAGGCAACCTGTCTGCCGAATTTTGTTACGATAGGTTTAGGGGTTTTTGATTTATGACTAATAATATTTGTAAAATTGATTTTATCAAAAGTGGGCGGTGCCACACCCATTTGTAAATTTTTTTTTTCAAATTTTTATCAAGAGTCAATATCAGTCTACATGTCAAATTTCAACATTCTAGGTGTATTATTTACTATATAATCAGGTTTTTTGTGTTTTCCAAAATGTTATATATATAAAAAGTGGGCGCGGTTATCATCCTATTTCGCTCATTCTCGATACCAATCTATTCTGGGTCCAGATAAGCTCGTGTACCAAACTTGGTGAAGATATCTCAATGTTTACTCAAGTTATCGTGTTAACAGACGGACGGACGGACGTGGCTGAATCAAATTTTTTTTGACACTGATGATTTTGATATATGGAAGTCTATATCTATCTCGATTCCTTTATACCTGTACAACCAACCGTTATCCAAAATATATATACACCTGCGATTTCAAAAAATAGCAGCATCTATTATT
Source organism: Eurosta solidaginis (assembly GCF_040869045.1). Lineage (NCBI taxonomy): Eukaryota > Metazoa > Arthropoda > Insecta > Diptera > Tephritidae > Eurosta > Eurosta solidaginis. Next base: position 247,850,777 of record NC_090320.1, on the reverse strand, counting down.
ACGAAAATTTTATACCCCAGCGGGTTAGGGGATCAGAATATACCCGTGGTAGGTATACCTGTCGTAAGAGGCGACTAAAATACCAGATTCAAGGGGCTGTGTAGCGCAACCTTTCAGGTTGCCAGCGCAATATATAGCTTCTCCAAACCCAATTGTCAACCTCACCTATCCGCGGCGAATCCTGTTTCACTAACAGACGACCCCAAGCTCCTCGTGGAACTTGGGGGTAGGGAGGTAGGGAGGTAGGGAATGGCCTGAAGGTTTAATGTGGCCACATAAATCGTTCCCGAGATGGTCGGGCTAGCACCTTAATGGTGCTATGGTACCGGAGCGTACCGGATTTATTTATTTATTATTTATTTATTTATTTATTATTACGGTCTTTAAGACCTAGTTTAGGCTAAAATAAGAAATTAAACATAACTACTCATGTCACATTTAGTGACGTACAATATAAAAACAATTTTTCTTTGAACTTACTAATATTTTCACAGTCTTTCGAATCAGAAGGTAACTCATTATACATTTTATACCCTAAATATTCAAGAGACCTTTTGGCGAACTCAGTTCTTATTCTAGGCAGTCTTATATTATTGCAATTTCTTGTTCCATAATTGTGGATTTCGTGATTATAATGTATTTTACTACTCAGGTAATTCGGTAACATTCCTAACCTAAGTTGGTGTATAAATTTCAATGTGAAATAACTAACTGACTGTTTAATACTAAGCCAGTTTAATCTATTGAGCATTACAATTTTTGGCGTTCTTGGAGGACATTTTAAAATAAATCGCATTGCCTTGTTTTGCTGTATTTGAAGTTTCTTAATATATATATCATTACTTAATAGCAGAATAGTAGGACAATAAATAAAGTGTGGTTCAATAATTGAACGATATACCAATATTTTATGACTTTGACTGATATGTTTACATGTTCTATACATGAAGCCTATTTTCTGTGCAATTTTCCTTTCCAGATAAGTTACATGCTCTCCAAAATTTAGATTATCATCAATCAAAACTCCTAAATACTTAATTTTGTCTACTCTTTGGATTTCCATGTTTTTTACCTTCAGCGTAATTTGTATCCGGCAAAGGACCATCACATCGATAACACTCCCCAAAGCCTTCGGGGAGCAACCTTATCGATACAACAACAACAACACTGCTCTCTCGTATCTCTTTATCTGCGTCTAACTCTATTTTTTTTTCAGTCCCTTTCTCCTCCTTCTTTCGTTTTCTCTATCCAAATTTCTAGCAATTCGCTTCCTACATAAAGTATGAGTTTCCAGTCCACTACCCACAAACTTAGTGTCCTAAGCAATCGCATCCTTAATAAAATTTTTTAGAATTCATCGGTCTCTGGTCCTATTCTCGAAAAAAACTTAACAGTTACTCTGGATATCCATGAATCATTTCAACAAAATCGCCATATGTATACTTAATTTTATACTTACCAATCATTTGATAGTTCTAACAGTGCAGTAAGTTTCAAATTATGTATGCGTAGGTAGGCATGCTTTCGCTAGCTGGCCGGCCTTTTTCTCCATTTCATCTAATTGAACATCTGATGTGGTGGAATGCTCTCGCTGAATGTATGTTTGACAGCGAACACACACACACATTTTTTGAAAAAAAAAAAAATACAATTTCCCTGTTATTCTAGCAGTGGCAAGATAAACAATTCGGCAAGCATTTTTTCATGGCCCTATTACTATACTCAATATCAACCGTCTCCGGTGGGTATATCTGAAGGTGTTTAGTTTAAAATATGGACGATGTTGGGAATAAGTATACCCCAAAGTCTGCAGTGTGTAGCAAGTTAAGAAAATGTTTATCCTAAAAGGGCCAGTTAATGGTGACTTAACCATAACCAGATAAAACAGCTGATCGAACCAACCTTATGGAAATCAATGTAATCGATTAATGGTGCCATACCGTAACGCTAAAGCCATAACCATACCATAGCCAACCACTTGGTTTTTTGTTTGTCGCCATATCCATAACCTAAAAATATTTGAGTTGGAGAATTTATTAACTTTTTGTAGACTAAGAGACTTTTTGACTAGGAGACTTGTTTTTTGTGGTATATGTTTGTATATTTTTGTTTTTTGCAAGCTGTATTGTACGCTAGATGACAGCGCAAGCTGTAAGTCTTAATTGATTGACGGCAGTTGCTATTGTACGCTAGATGGCAGCGCAAGTTGTAAGTTAATAGAACAGCTGATTTCTGTTGATATTTGATAAGAGACTTTTATATTGGTTGCGCAAGATGCGCACGGGTCAGGCTCGTGTAAAACAATTTTGAAAACAATCGGATAAGAATCGAACAATTACTTAAAAAAAACTTCCAAATTTTAATTAAGAACTTTAGAAAACTTTTTTAGCCCAAATACATTTGACAATTTTTTTCCGAGGGCTGTTTTAGATTTTTTTGACTCTAAACTTAAACTTTGTCGGACTAAAATGAACTGGAAAGAAAACTGCATACTAAAAAGTTTTATAAAGTCCTTAATCAAAATTTGAAAACTTTTTTTAAAGTTTTTGAAAACTTTTTGTGTTTTCGAATTTTTTTCGAAAACGTTTTCGAAATTAAATTAAATAGATTTCCTTATACATACAATTTAATGAAATTTGTTAATATTCTTTTGCTTCTTTTTTACTCACAGGTGTGTACATATGTACAATAAGTTATGATATTTGCGTACACGTGAACATAACACAAACAATAGACTGGGTCGATTTATTAACCGATATCGCGCCATCGATTTTTCGATCGGATTTGGGCTCAAGAAAAAAGTTCCACTACACATAACCAAAAAAAAAAAAAAAATTTCGAGCCTGCGAAATTTGATTTTTTTTTACTTTTTTTCGATTTTGATATTTGAAACTTATGTGAGAGGGCTCGGGAAAATTAAAAAAAATTGGGTTTATCCGTGCAAATACAGCCAAAATGAGTTTTTTTATTGTAACTTGGTTATTTGACATCTGATTTTTGAATTTGATGTCATAATTTTTGTCTTGAAAAGCTCTATACATCCTTCTTAGGTTCTTTTGAGATCTGAAGCCGTTTTCTTACAGTTTTTTCTGCTAAACCAGTTGTAGACGTCCCTTATTTTAGCGGCGAACGGTTGGCGGAATAAGTTGAAAATGTTACATAATTAATTGCGAGAAAAAAAATTTATTGCATTACAAATTTTTTTTTATGACATTTTCCTCTAAAATAAGACTGAAGTTAGCGAAACCAATCGGACCTATCATAGGCAAAGAAATGAAGTCGTAGCAATTGTTTAAATAGATAACATTTTTTGTAAAGCTATAAATTTTTTTCTCGCAATTAATTAGCTACTCATTATGCAAAATTTTCAACTTATTCCGTCAACCTTTCGCCGATTGGTTTCGCTAATTTCAGTCTTATTTTAGAGCAGAATCAGTTGTAGCTTCTTAAAGGATCTATGATTTTCTTTTCTCCAAACTATCACAAAGGGTGTATGTGAAAACAACTGCAGAGCTCTAAAGGACATCAAAAAGAATAGTTGAGCTTCTCAAGAAAAAATAATGACATATCAACTTTAAAAATCGGTTTTCAAATAAACAAGTAAAAACAAAAGAAAAATGTCGGCTACAATTTGCAAGAATACAAAAAAAAATTGTTTTTTAATTTCCGGGTTCCTCTCAACATAGCTTTAAATTTAGTGGCGGACTTTTCCAACTATTTTATTTCGTATGGGTATAAACCCGGTCTAATGTATATGTATAATTGTGCATAAATTTAGTCAACGGCATTGTTTATCGGGAATGGGATACAATGTAGCAAAGTACTATATGACGTCAATGCAAAGGATACAACAAAAATAATTGTAATTGCGCCCAATTTAGGAGTGAAATAGTTTTACCTATACTTACATATGTATATATTGTGTCTGTATGTAAGTGCGAATTTCTCAGGATTTTATGAATGAATAAACTCAGTATAAATAGTAATATATTTGTACGTGAAACTTATGCTTCTAGTCAAGAAGCTAAAAAAGGACAGCAATTCGCAAGACTTTTTTTAGCTTCTATAAGTACGACTGGTTAATGTATACACATACTAGCGTAGTTCAATTTGTGAGCGCCATTTTTTTTTAGGAATCTAGCGGATTACAAAAAAATCAACTTCGGCCTCAGAAAGGCAATTGAAAAGTAAAGTCCTCTCTCGGAAAATGCGAATCAAGCTCTAGAAGTCACTTAGCCGTCTTACTATATTATGCAGCAACTTGGATACTGACGGCTCTGAATATTCGATGAGAAAACTCTTCGGTGGTGTATGGGTTAATTCAGACATCAACATTAGAGCTCTTCACAATCTATTATTCGTATCAACGATAAGTCGATTAGGTAAAGTTGTTTAGTAAAATAATCGATTAACTAATCGACTAGTTGTTTCATTCGAATACTGACAGAGTCGACTATTCGAATAGTGTTTTTCGTAATTTTTCTATGAGTTCTGCTATTCGTTAAGATATTGTAGACGTCCTCGGAACTGGAAGAAAATATTTTCAGTTCTTATGACGAAAAATTGAGTTTATGAAACTGTCAGTATTCGAATAATGACAGTCGATTGCATGTTACGGTGGAATCGCATACCAGCTGATCGTTTTTTAATCAAAAGTTGCTATTCGACTAATCGAACAGTCGAATAATCGATTGTTAACAAGAGCCCTAATCGACATACTTCATCGAATCGGAATCGACCCATGCAAGCATGCTCGGAATTTACATAGTATTAAAAGCCTCTTTAAATTTTGCTCAAATTTTATGAAGCCATGTCCGTCCGTCCGTAAACACGATAACTTGAGCAAATATTGAGATATCTTAATCAAATTCGGTATACGGGCGTATCTGGACCCAGAATAAGTTGGTATTAAAAATGAGCAAAATGGGACGATAACCACGCCCATTTTTCGATATCGAAAATTTTGAAAAATGGAAAAAATGAGATAATTAAAAAGGAATACCGCTAAGGTAATGACATTTGGCAGGTAGGATCGGTTAAAACATAATTTTAAAAAATTTTTGAATATGGACGTGGCACCAGCAACATTTAGAAGAAGAAAAAAAGTCGTAAAAGATATTACGTTGTAAGTTGGCAGAGATACTATCCTTGCCCAATTATATAGACTGAGTGAAGATAATCAAAATCGGTTAAAGACCACGCCCACTTTTCCTAAAGGTCTAACCTTAACAAAGTCTGTAATAAATATGGTATTTGACTAATATTCTATCTAAGTAGTGGTATGGTTGAGATAAAAGCAAAACTTAAAAAAAATTTGAAAATGGGCGTGACTTTTTTTGTAATTCTTTCCAAAATATTTTGATGCCATTTCTCGAAACAGTCTCCCAATCCGAACGAAATTTGGCATAAGCATTACTTTCATAGCTACAACTGTTTGCTCTGAAAATGAGCGAAATCGCCTGAAAACCACACCTATTTTTTTGCTTAGCTAGGTTAAAAAAAAACATCCCTTAACAGGCAATAACGCTTTTTAGTACAATGGAACTTGTGTTTTTATACTCAGCGTGCTTTGCACACAGATCATATTAACTTTGATTGGATAATGGTTGGTTGTACAGGTATAAAGGAATCGAGATATATAAAAATCCTCAGTATCGAAAAAAATTTGATTGAGCCATGTCCGTCCGTCCGTCTGTCCGCTAACACGATAACTTGAGTAAATATTGAGATATCTTCACCAAATTTAGTACATGAGCTTATCTGGACCCAGAATAGATTGGTATTGAAAATGAGCGAAATCGGATGATAGCCACGCCCACTTTTTTATATATATATAACATTTTGGAAAACACAAAAAACCTGATTATTTAGTAAATAATACACCTAGAATGTTGAAATTTGACGCGTGGACTGATATTGAAACTCTTGATTAAAATTTTAAAATTTTTTTTAAATGGGCGTGGCACCACCGTTTTGTGATAAACTCAATTTTACAAAGATTATTAATCATAAATCAAAAATCGTTAAACCTAAAATTAACGAAATCGGTTAAGAACCACGGCCACTTTTATATAAAAGATTTTTAAAAGGGTCGTGGACGAATAAAATAAGCTATATCTTTGCAAAAAAGAGCTTTATAACAATAGTATTACATTTCCCAAGTGGATTTATAACAATAAATAGGAAAAACTTAAAATTTAAAAAAATGGGCGTGGCACCGCCCCTTTTATGACTAAGCAATTTTCTATGCTACGGGAGCCATAACTCGAAGAAAAATTAACGGATCGTAATAAAATTGGGTACACAAATTTTCCTTATAACAGAAAATATTTATAGTAAAAATGGACGGGATCGGTTAAAGACCACGGCAACTGAGATATAAAACAAGTTTAAAAGAGTCGTAGACTAGAATAATAAGCTATAACTTAGCAAAAAATAGTTTTGAATCAATGATATTTCACTTATCAAGTGTTGTAAGAGCAGGGACGGAAAATAATTATTATTGTTTTTTTCAGAGTCGAAAAAGACCGGGTCAAAAATAGTCCTAGGTGAAAATGTTTGAGTTCTCAGGTATCCCTATAGCAATATCATGCCGAATAATGCATCCTTTTTATTTTTCGAACTTTTTCCATAAAAGTCCACATATAGAATTAAAATCTTTATTTTTATTTTTTAAGTCCGATATAACTAGTTAAACTCGGGCTTTTAAAAATAGAAGTCCCGAAATAAAATTTAAATCAAGACTTTTATTTTTAAGGCCGAAATAAAAGTCCCGCTTGATAACAAAGAAACGGCTTATCCGAATTAAAAAAATTTGGTACCAATCGATTCTCCTGGATTCCTAAAATTTAAGACCTTATGGACTTTTGAAAATTTCTGTTAATAATACTAGAAATGTATCATAAACAAACTAGATCGAAAATCTCGTAGTATAAATGGTGAACTTGCAGTGAATTTTTGCAATAAATTTCGTTCCAATACTACTATTAGAATGAAAATTGGTAAACCGCATTCTGCTATGATAGGAAAGCTTTCCAAAAAAAGAAATGGTCGTAATCGGTCAGTAGCCACGCCTCTTTCTGTATATATAAATTTCCGCACAGAACATGCAATATTTGAGTATCTAAAGAAGCCACGTTGTTTAAATTTGGCACGTAAATTACTGACATTGCATGTAGTTGATGCACATAATTTTTTTGGACAATGGGCGTGGCGCCAACTACTATCCAAATAAGATTTTTTGGACTTTCAAGTGCGATAATACGTACATACTTTGAGCAATATTTTTGCAAATTGGTAAGCGAATTTCATATTTGTATTTGTACATGCCGACGGAAAAAGTTTTAAAATCGAATTAAAGTCACACCCACTTGTATATAAAAATATCAAAACTGGCTACTTGAATTCATTGCTAAGTACGTGAATATGTCGGAGTTATTTCGGGATCATTTGGGGATCCTTCCGGTATCATTCCTGGATGACTTTCGGGATCCCGTCAGGGTAATTTAGGGACTTTGTTGGGATCATTTGGGGATCCTTCCGGCATCATTTCTGGATAGTTTTCGGGATCCGTCCGGTATTCCGTGAGGATTATTTCGGACTTTTTCGGGAGTATTCCGGAATCATTTATGGATAGTTTTCGGGATCCCGTTAGGGTAATTTCGGGACTTTTCCGGGACTAATTCGAGATGATTTTGGGGCCCTTCCGGCATAATTTCTCGATAGTTTTCGGGATTTGTCCGGGATCCCGTCGGGATCATTTCGGGACTATTTTGATATCATTTTGGACCCTTCCGGAATCATTTAAGGACTCTTCAAAACCGGTAGTTCAGCACACATGATTTTTTCAATTATGAGCTTTTATGGCCATGGATTTGCTGCAAATTATTCGTAATTAAAGTTCGGTGTGTTTTATTTTTAATATATAACACAGCTTTTTCGTTCTATTTTTGATTATTTTAAATGAATCCTTTAACGAACTATTATAGCTATAACTACACTTTTTGTAATATTTTAACCAGCTTAACACAAGAAAACGCAACAATATTTTCATCTAAAAAATTCTCTTTGGTTTTAGCTAATAGTAGTTTTACTCCTTTGTTCTATGAATAGTAATTGCTTCACCCCTGTCATATCAATTAATTTAACGTAAAAACAAAATGTTAACTTCTTGGTTAATTATTGAGCTCAAGGCCGCAAAGATAAATAAAACACCATATATTTTGTGGTATTATAATTTATATAATTGGTCGATATTTCGGTTTCAATCTGAAACCATCCTCAGGACTAGAAAAACACAAAATTACGAATAACAAACATTAGGCATTTGCAGCAAATCCATGGCCATAAAAGCTCATAATTTAAAAAATCATGTGTGCTGAACAACCGGATTCCGGAAGGGTCCTAAATGATATCAAAATAGTCCCGAAATGATCCCGACGGGATCCCGGACAAATCCCGAAAACTATCCAGAAATTATGCCGGAAGGGTCCCAAAATCATCCCGAAATAGTCCCGGAAAAGTCCCGAAATTACCCTAACGGGATCCCGAAAACCATCCAGAAATTATACCGGAAGAGTCCCCAAATGATACCGAAATAAACCCGACGCGATCCCGAAAACCATCCATAAATGATCCCGGAATACTCCCGAAAAAGTCCCGAAATATACCTCACGGATCCCGGACGGATCCCGAAAACTATCCAAAAATGATACCGGAAGGATCCCCAAATGATCCCGAAAAAGTCCCGAAATTACCCTGACGGGATCCCGAAAGTCATCCAGGAATGATACCGGAAGGATCCCCAAATCATCCCGAAATAACTCCGACATATTCACGTACTTAGCAATGAATTCAAGTAGCCAGTTTTGATATTTTTATATACAAGTGGGTGTGACTTTAATTCCATTTTAAAACTTTTTCCGTCGGCATGTACAAATACAAATATGAAGTTAGCTTACCAATTTGCAAAAATAATGCTCAAAGTATGTACGAATTATCGCAATTGAAAGTCCAAAAAATCTTATTGGATCTCATTGTCCAAAAAAATTATGTGGATCAACTACATGCAATGTCAGTAATTTACGTGCCAAATTTAAATAACGTGGCTTCTTTAGATACTCAAATATTGCATGTTCTGTGCGGAAATTTCTATATACAGAAAGAGGCGCGGCTACTGACCGACTACGACCATTTCTTTTTTGGAAAGCTTTCCTATCATAGCAGAATGCGGTTTACCAATTTTCACTCTAATAGTTGTATTGGAACGAAATTTATTGCAAAAATCCACTGCAAGTTCACCATTTGTACTACGAGATTTTCGATCTAGTTTGTTTATGATACATTATACTAGTATTATTAATAGAAATTTTCAAAAGTCCATAAGGTCTTAAATTTTAGGAATCCAGGAGAATCGATTGGTACCAAATTTTTTTAATTCGGATAAGCCGTTTCTTTGTTATCAAGCTGGACTTTTATTTCGGCCTTAAAAATAAAAGTCTTGATTTAAATTTTATTTCGGGACTTTTATTTTTAAAAGTCCGAGTTTAACTAGTTCTATCGGACTTAAAAAATAAAAATCCGAAAATAATTTTTATCTTGATCCAAATATATTTAAAGACCAAAATTAATAGTTTTCCAAGGACTTATATTATAAAAGGAATAACAGTTTCAGCCCCTGTGTAAGAGTAATTGGGAGACATTTTTCTTTTAAACGGGCGGTGCCAAGAGTTATGTAGACAAGTAATTTATCTGAAACGAAATGTACAATTGAAGCTCACGCTGAGTATATAATGTTCGGTTTCACCCGAACTTAGATTTTCTTACTTGTTTAATTTGTGTTATGTAGTTGTGAAATTCATTGTTTGTATGCTCTTTATTTATAAAAATTTATGTAAAAAGGGATTCAGACCCACCTTCATATGCATTTAGTTTTTATTATAAATTAATTGATACAAAGTTTCCTTCATAAAAAATAGAATGTCCGTCATCGCTGAGGAGAAAAGAGAGTAGTTAACAAATTATTTTGCTTTTAGAGCTTTCCTGATGAGAAGTTTATTAATACAAAATAATTTTTTATTAACTTCTCCGTAATGACTCTGGCAACCACACATAGAGCCTTGCCTCAGCAGGCTGCGATGTGTTTTATTAAATCAGGTCAATTAAGTATCAATTAAATCAGAATTGGGTAAGTTTATGTAGACTGGGTGTGAATGAGATTGTGCAAACAGTAAGGCATAATTTCAGTATATTCATTCAAATTATGCTTCTTATAAGAACTTTAAATTTGGATCTATATCCTTTAACCGGAGAGCAACAGCTTGTGGTTATCCGCGATCGCCTCAACATAAGTACGTTTTTGTCGGAGTATATTTAAAGTTTCAAGTTTTTAGCTCACAGACACGTTTCTTCAAAATTGCTCGCAATATTGCACATTTCGTTACGAGTTTTCCAAACATCGCGATGATGTTGCGTTTGCCGGGTTGTTGCTGTTGTAGCAGTGCTTAAACCCATCCAAGAGGTGCGATTACTCACAAATTGTCTTCAATATCCTTCAGTGGTAGTCCGAGGAAACTTGCTGTTTCAACAGGGTTGAGTCTTTGGGGCGTTGGTTCCACAAGTGTAAACCTTTTTAATTTGTGCGACTACAGGGTCGTCGACTACTTATGGTCAAAATCGTAAGCCTCTAGCTCAGAGGAAAGTTACTTCAAATTTGATCGGTGGATTTCGTCGTTTCTGTGCAAGTTTTCTTAATATCTTGTCGTTTCTGAATTATGCATAAGGTTTCTCCCAGATTTGAATTTTTTAAATAATAATTTTTAATTAAGTTGTAAGTTTCTTGCCGTGATGAATGTACTTCAAACTCGATCCTAAGATCTCAAATTTAGTTTTATATATCCAGTCCGTGAAATATCTTAAGTTACGAGTTCCTTGCCGTGGTGAAGATACTTCAAAATCAATCATAAGATCTCAAATTTAGTTTCAACTTTCGCATTTAGCTTAATGGGAAGCTTCTTAAAATTCGATCGCAAGGCTGTACCACTTTTGTACGAGTTTTCGAAATATCTCGATCGTTGCGAAAAACGTTTTATTGCCTCAATTTCCATTATCTCCGAGATTTGAGCAAATTTTCAAGCTTTAAGTAACTAGCTGAACGGAAAATTATTAAAATTTGATCGCTTTAAATCTAACGGCTGCCAAAAATTATCCAGATAATTTGATAAGTGCGTCTAGTACTGCAATTCTTTTTGAATATTGCATTATAGCCGGTCTCAGAACTACAGTTTGAGTTTCACGTCTATATCGGTCCGGTAAGCTACTACAAAATGGGATGCCGCACCTTGAGGAACCAAAGGAAGGTGACCAAATATAAAGGCAATGAAAACCCATATGTTTTTTATATAAACATTTGTAAGTTGCCTTTTTACAGTCTCATTTATTTGGTTTCCTGGGCAATATTTTCTCTGTACCAAAATAAAAAGGAAAAACAATCTACCCAAATGTACCGGCATACAATTCCTGCAGAAAATTTCATTAGTTCATTTCCTGTGACATCTCAGGAAACTGCGCTGCGGATGAGCTAACTAGGGAAGGCACCAACCTGCAAACAATAACCTACGCTGGTTGGGCTAGCTCTCCCCTAAACACCTGCAAACACTGCCTACGATCTCTATTCATGGATCAAGCAAACGCCAGATGGGCCATGGAACCTACATCTAGAATATCCAAGCAAATCTGGCCTAAGCTGGATGAAAAGAGATCGCAATCGGTGATACTGTTAAACCGTATCTCTATAATCCCACTAGTGGGCCTGTCTCATGGGCACTCATGGTGCCTATATGGGCCTACAGACAAATGACCTCTGCCGCAGCTTTAGGGACGATGAGGAGATAGAAAGCGTAGAGCACTATCTGTGCCACTGTCCCGCACTGTCAAAAACCAGGTACCGATGCCACCACAGACACTCATTTGGGTGCCTTGCGGAGCTTGAATCTGCAAACACAAACGACATCTTGCGTTTCATCAGGCAAACGCGCTGGTTTGGCCTCACTGGGGTCTAAACATTCTTCGGAAGTAGGGAAATAGGAAATAGGGGCCCCGCGTGGTAGCACAACGGCCTACGTGAGTCTCCGCTTGGACAGCGGAGGCAGCCACTTCAACCTAACCCAACGTAGTTCATAATTAACGAGGAGCTATGTCATTCCACGACAGTACTCGCTGTTGTTGTTGTAGCGATGAAGACACTCCCCGGAGGTTTTGCGGAGTGTTATCGATGTTGATGGTGCTTTGGCGGATGCAGATCGGGTATGTTGCGGTAACAAGCACCGATTATCTCGGGGACGATTTAGTATGACCACTTGAAACCGTAGGCCTTCCAACCCCTTAGATCCATGATGAACTTGGGGTCGCCAGAGCCTCGGCTGTTACAGAAACAGGATAAGCCACGGGTAGGTGAGGTTGACAATTGGGTTGGATAAGCTATACATTGAGCTGGCAACCCCTTTGAAAGGGTTGCGCTACACAACCCATTGAATCAATTTGGTACTTCAGTCGTCTCTTAAGACAGACATACCTGCCTTGGGTATATTCCGCCAGTGGAACTTAAAAGTGCCTTAATTGTCGCTTTTGTGACCCGTTCAGAAAGTCATACGATATGTCTGTCGGCGGCCGCCGTGATGTGATGGCAGCGTGCTCCGCCTACCACACCGAAGATCCTGGGTTCACGCCCCGGCCAAAGCAACATCCAAATTTTAGAAAAAAGTTTTTTCAATTAGAAGAAAATACATATTTCTAACGGGGTCGCCACTCGGCAGTGTTTAGCAAGCACTCCGAGTGTACTTCTGCCATGAAAAGCTCTCAGTGAAAACTCATCTGCCGTTCAGAGTCGGCATAAAACAAGTAGGACCCGTCCCGCCAATTTGTAAGAAACATTTAAGGGAGCACGGCGCAAATTGGAAGAGAAGCTCGTCCTAAAATCTCTTTGGAGGTTAGCGCGCTTTTCATATATTTTTTATTTATACAAATGTACACTCATAATCTTTAAATAACGAACATATAAATGTCAACTGTAAAATAAAACCAACGAACCATAAAATATCAAATTTGACGGGCGCTTGTGTATATAATATGAAGGTACTTTACATACCGACATAGGTAAACAAACATACGTACGAATGTGCAAATATTTATATAGACAGCAGTATGGGTAAGTGTAAACTTCAAAATGTTCCACGAACTTTGATAGACCTACAAAATGCTGTTGCACACACAAATTTGGTTGTTAGTCAATTACCTTTAAGGCATTCAAATGTTTTAGCAAGTAGTTTGGTAACAGTGGCCAGATCTAGGACGTTGATTGGGGGCCAAGGAAAAATTGGGGACAATAGGAATAAATGCAACGAAATCGCATTATCCTTAGATTCGAATCATTAAAGACGGAATGTAATGTTGCATACCTTACTATACTTCACATGCGTTCAATCTCGCGAAGCCATCCTACTTCATCAGAAGTGTTGGTTGAATTCACTTTTTACACACTTTTCACAAAAAGCAATTGACAGAGAAAGATACTCACTCCCTATTACAATTAAAAGAGTGATGCAAAGTTGGGGGAATAAGCGCGAGCGGTGCTAAGGCTTCACTGGCGGCTAGTTTAAACGAAATATTGGCAGAGGCTAGAGAAATTTGCCCAGATATCAATGGCGAGATTAGAAACAACGGTGCGCAACGGGACGAAATTTCCCATGTTGAGACAGCAAAGTAGTGCGCCAACGAAAACAGCGCAGCAAACGAGCAGAAGGATGCACACTGGTCGGTCTTATATGGAGTTGGTGGCCAAAAATACTTCCAGTAGAGATATCAACGTGAAACGTTGGTCACGGCTTTACGAATACGTGAGAATTGTTTTTTCATGAAATTTGTGCAGGTGATACCTTCATACCGACCCACAACCACCCACTTTCACCGAATGCATACATAAAGTAAGTAGATGTGGGGGAAAAGTGGTAGGATGTGTCTAACGCAAATACAATGTTTAAAAGGATTAAATAAAGAAATTAAAATTATTAAAAGATCTTACATAAGGTAAGTGTCCCTAATTTCGTGGTATTTTTCTGACTTTCTACCTCTCTTGGGTTAAAACAAATGAAGGAAATCTAAAAAAGTAAATTTTTCCCATTTAGTTGATCAACTAAGATAAGTTTCTACTTACTTTCAAACAAAACTAACAAATTTTTTATTTTATATAAATCAAAATGTGTGAGTACCACAAATGTACCTAATTTCCTGGCAAAAATTTTCTGATGTACCTAACTCCGTGGTAAAGCGTCCCTAATTTCGTGGTATTTAGTTAAACTCTAATTTTATGAAAAAAATAGTTATATGTGATTTCAAAGGCAAATTCCTAAAGATACACAAATTGATTTACTGAAATTCATAATCAGAAATTTAAAATTTAAAACAATTTTTTTTTTTATTGTTATTTTATTTATGAAAAGAAAGAGTTTCAAGACCAAAATAAATAAGTAACAAAATTAGTTTAATGTACGTACTTTTCAAAAATGTTTTATTTTTATTTTTTTGTTGTTTTCTTTTTGATTTTTTGTTTGTTTTATTTTTTTTTTTTTTTGTATTTTTTCATTAAGATTTCTTAGAACTTTAGACATTATTGATACGAAATAAGTAACATTAAATGAAAAAGGTTTAAAACAAAAATAAACAATAAAAAAAATTTATTCAATTGATGTAACTTTTCTAAAAATTACTTTTATTTATTATTACTAAACAAATTTTTTTTTATTGTTTTCATTAGTGACACCATTAAGCGCATCTGTCAAATCTTCTTTTGTGTAACGAGCTTTTGTCATGTTTTCTATAAAATTAAGTTATTAACCCAATAATCAGCGAATAAAGATCGAATTAAGTTTGAGGCAGTTTTCTTAAATTTATTTGAAACAAGTAAGGAAAGTTAAGTTCGGGTGTAACCGAGCATTACATACTCAGCTGAGAGCTTCGGAGACAATATAAGGGAAAATCACCTTGTAGTAAAAAGAACCTAGGGTAACCCTGGAATGTGTTTGTATGACATGGGTATCAAATGGCAGGTATTAAAGAGTATTTTAAAAGGGAGTGGGCCATAGATCTATAGGTGGACGCCAATTCGGGATATCGCCATAAAGGTGGACCAGGGGTGACTCTAGAATGTATTTGTACGATAAGGATATCAATGAAAGGTATTAAGGAGTATTTTAAAAGGGAGTGGGCCTTAGCTCACTAGGTGGATGCCTTTTCGATATATCGCCAAAAAGGTGGACCAGGGGTGACTGTAGAATGTGTTTGTACGATATGGGTATCAAATGAAACGTGTTAATGAGTATTGTAAAAGGGAGTGGGCCGTAGTTCTATAGATGGACGCCTTGTCGGGATATCGCCATAAAGGTGGACCAGAGGTGTCTCTAGAATGCGTTTGTACGATATGGGTATCAAATGAAACGTGTTAATGAGTATTGTAAAAGGGAGTGGGCCTTAGTTCTATAGGTGGACACCTTTTCGAGATATATCCATAAAGGTGGACGAGGGGTACCTCTAGAATGCGTTTGTACGATATGGGTATCAAATGAAAGGTGCTAATGATTATTTAAAAGGGAGTGGGCCTTAGTTCTATAGGTGGAAGCCTTTTCGAGATATCGCCATAAAGGTGGACTAGGGGTGACTCTATAATGTGTTTGTACGATATAGGTATCCAACTAAAGGTATTAATGAAGGTTTTGAAAGGGAGTGGCCCTTAGTTGTATATGTGAAGGCATCAACAAACCAATCCAATCAACATGTTTCATCCCTGTTTTCGTATTTGGCATAGAATTATGGCATTTTTTTCATTTTTGGAAATTTTCGATATCGAAAAAGTGGGCGTGGTCATAGTCGGATTTCGCCCACTTTTAAGACCAACATAAAGTGAGTTCAGATAAGTACGTGAACTAAGTTTAGTAAAGATATATCGATTTTTGCTCAAGTTATCGTGTTAACGGCCGAGCGGAAGATCAGACGGTCGACTGTGTATAAAAACTGGGCGTGGCTTCAACCGATTTCGCCCATTTTCACAGAAAACTGTTATCGTCATAGAAGCTTTGCCATTACCAAATTTCATAAGGATTGGAAAATTTTTGTTCGACTTATGGCATCAAAAGTATTCTAGACAAATTAAATGAAAATGGGCGGAGACACGCCCATTTTGAAATTTTCTTTTATTTTTGTATTTTGTTGCACTATATCATTACTGGAGTTGAATGTTGACATAATTTACTTATAAACTGTAAAGATTTTGAATTTTTTCTTAAAATTAGGTAGGTAGGTAGGTAGGTAGGTAGGTAGGTAGGTTGAACTGGCCGGTCCATGAGGACCTCACATAGACTGATTAAGTCCGTAGTGTTACCAGAAGTTTGTTTTAACGACCAAAGTGAAAAACCTTATCAAAAACCAGGACCTATGTTATAAAATAACTCCGTCCTCTTAGCAAATACTAGAAGCTTCATACATCTGCTATCACTGACCAAGCCTAATTTAAAGGCATGTGAGGCCAGAAGGCAGTGTCAAGTCAGAATACCCGTCATGAGTCTACAGTCCTCTCTTTTTAGTGATAGAAGCAACTGTGTTAGTCTAAGGTTGTAAGACCTACACACAATCTTCGACACTTTACAGCCCCGCGCTTGAACCCACGCCTTTCCCGCTTGGTCGATCATGTGCACCTCTCGCCTTCGCTTAATCTCGTCCAATCTAATTGGGACATCTACGGAGCAAGCTTCAAGGGTTGCGCCCTTTTTAGCTAGTTCGTCCGCTTTTTCATTCCCATCTATTCCCATATGCCCTGGGACCCAATATAGATGTATGCTTCTCCCTGTCCCGATTCTCTCCAGAGACTGCTTACACTCTAACACGCATTTAGATGCTGTGCTATGCGAGATTATTGCCTTAATTGCTGCTTGACTGTCAATATAAAAGTTAACACGGTTGCAGCTTAAGCTATTCTTTTCCAGGGTTTCTACTGCTTTGGTTACGGCTAATATTTCCTCTTGGAAAACGCTACAGTAATCCGGCAGCCTGTAGGATCTGCTTATTTCCGGATCAGCGCAGTATACCGCAGACCCTACTTCTTCCATTACTTTGGAACCATCGGTGTACACATGTATCGCCTCGTCCGCCATTTGCACACCCTTGCTCCAACCGTCCACCTCTATTGTGGTCTTAACATCTCCCTCGAAGCCCAGATAGGGAATCATGTAGTCTGTTCGTCTTGTGATTGATGACGCTATACTACTATGGCCATATGGTCGGCGCTCAAGCTGCCCCGAAGCACCGAGCCTGGTTGCGGTCGTTAATGCTTTGTTCTTTGCTACCAGGTCTACAGGTGGGATGTGCAGAATGGCATACAGTGCAGCCGTCGGGGTTGTTTTCAGGGCTCCCGTAATGCTAAGCATCGATAGTCTGCATACCCCCTCTAATTTTTTGAGGTATGTTGTTTTTGTTTGGCTTTCCACCAAACAAGAACCCCATAGTATAGAATAGGGCTTACAATCGCTGTAAAACCCCAATGAGAAAGAGAGGGCGATAGGCCCCACGTACACCCCAGTATTCTTTTACATGCATAGTGCCGTTGAGGCCTTCTTGACCCTCTCCTCCACGTTGAGCTTCCATGACAGCTTACTGTCTAGGATGATTCCTAGATATTTTGTGCAAAGTTACTCCTGTAAGGTCACCCCTCCTAACTTAGGCCTGGTCCAATTTGGGACCTTGTACCTCTTTGTAAACAAGACATTTTCCGTCTTCTCCGCATTGACTTTCAACCCGACATTAGATGCCCAGGTATGAATATCCCGAAGCGCCCGATCCATCAAAGAACTAATCGTTGGAAGGCACTTTCCACTTATGACAATTGCAACGTCATCTGCGTAAGCCGTAAGTTTTACGGGTCCCTCATCGAATTGCCTGAGCAGTTGGTTGATGACCAGCGTCCACAGCAGAGGTGATAGCACCCCTCCCTGCGGCGTGCCCCTGCCCACTGGTTTCGTGGCCTCGTACATTCCCCATTGTGATGTAATCTTTCTGCAATTTAACATGCAGCCGATCCATCTAAATAAGGCAGGATGTACTTGAATGTAATTAAGACCATCCATAATCGCCCATTTGGCAACATTATTGAAAGCCCCGGCAATGTCCAAGAAGACTCCTAGAGCATACTCCTTATATTCCAGGGATTTCTCTATGCTTATTACCACCCTATACAATACGGTGTCTACCGACTTGCCTTTGGTGTACGCATGCTATGTTGTGGAGAGCAGCTTTTCATCCACGTTGGACTTTATGTACACATCTATCAGCCTCTCAAAGGTTTTGAGCAGAAATGATGTTAAGCTAATGGGTCTATAGTCTTTGGGATACACGTGACCGATCTTCTCCGCTTTTGGTAGAAAAGCTACACGAGCAGTTCTCCAAGAGTGCGGTACATGATTCAGTCTTATGCACCCATCTAATATTATTTTAAGCCATTCCACGACCGCCCTACTTGAGACTTGTAGCATGGCCGGGAATATACCATCTGGGCCCGGCGATTTAAACTTAGAAAACGTCTTCACTGCCCACTCGATCTTGGTATCGGTCACCAAGCCCGGCACTACTAGCTCCGTGATCGAAATGTGAGTGATGTCTGCTGGCTCTTCTAAACCGTCTCCCGATGGGAAATGTGTATCGAGAAGCACCTCAAGGGATTCCTCACTATTACGTGACCATTCCCCTTTCTCTTTCTTTATTAGTCCCTGGAATATGTTTCCCTTTGATAGGACTTTTTTCAACCGTGCTGTTTCGCTGGAGCGCTCTATGTCCGTACAGAAACTTTTCCATGAGTTTCTCTTCGCCCTGGTAATTTCACGCTTGTAGATCCTCAGTAGATCCCTGTATTCGTCCCGACACGCTTCGCTTTCCACGGTCTTTGCGAGCTTAAACATTTCTTTTACCTGTCTTCTTAGAAGACTCAGCTCGTTGCTCCACCATGGCGGCTTTGCTTTTCCTCTGAATCTTCTTAGAGGGCAAGCTTTGTTATACGCAGTCATAAGCGTCCTTGTTAGGAATTCATTCGACTCCTCCAGTTCCTCTACATTAGCAACCTCTTTGGGTTGTCCCAGTTTTTTTTCTACATGTTTCTGGAATTTAGTCCAGTTCGTTGACCTAGGGTTTCTAAAGGTTCCTCCCTTCTCTGCCCTCTTTAGGGGGATGCTGAAGCTGATATACGCATGGTCGGAGAAGAATGGTCTATCAAGAACCATCCAATCATACCTTGATATATCACTCTCGGAGCTCAATGTAATATCCAGAATATTGCTGGATGTTGGACCAATGTATGTAGGGACATTTCCCTTGTTGGCTATCTGCAAATTGGTTTGCAGGATGTAACAAAACAGAAATTCGCCTCTCTCGTTCGTATCTGCTCCTCCCCGCGCATTGTGGTGCGCATTTGCATCTGCGCCTATGACCAACCGCCCTTTGCGCCCTTCCTCCTGTACTAGCCTTTTGCACTCCATCGGTGGAAGCTCCGCAGCATGGGCCATGTAGCAGGACGCCAGGATAAATGCCTGCTTATTCTTTTGCTCAACGGCCACCGCTACGAGATCCTCAGTGGTGTAATTAGGCAGCATATATTAATGCAGCTGTTTCCTTACCATTACTACAGCTCGCACCCGTCCTTCCGCTTGCGCGTAGTAAACGCCAAACCCCCGCGCGCTAAGTCCAGAAACCTTTCCTCCCGATGAGAGCCACGGCTCCTGGATCAGCGCCACGTCAAACGAACCCTCCTCAAGGGTTAGGAGGAGTTCTCTCGACGCCACTTTACTGTGTTGGAGGTTTATCTGTAGGACTCGCAGCACCATTGGGCTGTTTGTGCCCCTCCAGAACCTTCGTCTTGACGTCGTCGTCCTCCCCTTGCCCTTTTGGTTTATAGTATTTAAATTTTTTTTTCAAAAGTGGGCGTGTTCTTCATCCGATTTTGCTAATTTTTATTAAGCATACATATAGTAATAGGAGTAACGTTCCTGCCAAATTTCATCATGATATCTTCAACGACTGCCAAATTACAGCTTGCAAAAGTTTTAAATTACCTTCTTTTAAAAGTGGGCGGTGCCACGCCCATTGTCCAAAATTTTACTAATTTTCTTTTCTGCGTCATAAGTTCGCCTCACCTACCAAGTGTAATCGCTTTATCCGTCTTTAGTAATGAATTATCGCACTTTTTCTGTTTTTCGAAATTTTCGATAACGAAAAAGTGGGCGTGGTTATAGTCCGATATTGTTCATTTTAAATAGCGATCTGAGATGAGTGCTCAGGAAGCTACATACCAAATTTCATCAAGATACCTCAAAATTTACTCAAGTTATCGTGTTAACGGACGGACGGACGGACGGACGGACATGGCTCAATCAAATTTTTTTCGATCCTGATGATTTTGATATATGGAAGTCTATATCTATTTCGATTCCTTTATACCTGTACAATAGGGCGGGTCGATTTAAAAATCGCTCATTGCTCTATGAAAATCGTATTCTAGGGATCAAAATAAGAAACTTTGCGGAAGGAACCATACCTCTAAAACGAATTCTGATGTCCCCCCCTTTAGTTCGAACTTTTGGGTAGATGCAATTTCAATTCTACCTGCTGTGTCTTGTGGTGGCTTAAAAAAAACAACACAAGCAATTTTACGATCTGCAATTGTGTCACAGTGATACCTTCATTTTTTAAAACGGTTGAATAAAAAACCCACAAAACTATGTTTACGACATGCAAATGCATCACAGTGATGCCTTGGTTTTAAAAGGGGGTTGTAAAAACGCTAATTTCTAATAATTTTTTTTTAATTTCTTTTCTATTACTAAGTTAAATTCATTTTTTCATTTACATATGTTCTGACTGAATAAATTTCTAAAGAGAAAAATAAACTCCAAAAAGAAAAAACACAGGCATTTCAAAGTGGCATTTTTCAAAATTTGCAAGTTCGACCCAAAGGGGGAACATCAGAATTCGTTTTAGAGGTATGGTTCCTTCGGCAAAGTTTCTTATTTTGATCCCTAGAATACGATTTTCATAGAGCAATGGGCGATTTTTTTGCCTCCCCACAAATCGACCCGGCCTACTGTACAACCAACCGTTATCCAATCAAAGTTTATATACTCTGTGAGCTCTGCTCAACTGAGTATAAATACGCGCATAAATAACTCCACTCCAAAAATTCGTGCTTTCCTGCTGAAATGTAAATGCGCAGTATACCATGAAATTAGAGGCATACACAAAATTTGGTGTACGTAAATTCGTGGTATCGCTTTAAGCGGTAATTTGAGGTTTATATTAATTTTTTTTTCTATTATCAATATTCATTCAAAACAAAAGTAAAGAAGTTGAAATCTTGTTACATTTTTTTAAATTAAATGAAAAATTATTGAATTAACAAAAGTTCTATAATGCCATTATTTCGTTAAAATGTTGTGCTTCGCAGAGCTTTTTGATTAAAATATTGACGAATAGATTAATAAAAGTGTACCACGAAATTACATCAAAATCTTCCTCGGGGGTTTATTTAATAATTAAAATACTTAAAAAATAGGGTTTCTTATGAAATGTTAAAAAAAAATATGAAAAACATGAAGTATTATATTATCCTAATTTCGTGGGTACCACGAAATTAGATACATCACAAAGAAAGTGTGTCCCTAATTTCGTGGGTTAGAAATTAAAAAAAAAAAAAGTTAAAAAAAATTATTGGAATGAGTTTTGCAGTAATAGAAACGTTTAAGAAATGTTCACTAAATACCAAAAAATTATCATCATAAAAAAATTTACCGATACAATTTGTACAGGCTTAACAAAATACACTGGACTCCTTAACACTTTACTTAAGAGGCCTCCTTACAACAGGCCCATTTTCCGAGCTTCCAAATTTATATTGCTTGATATCTAATATTAGGTTTAATATTAAAAATTAGTAAAATATCAATTATTATACCGTAAAAACCAATCTTTATTATGAAATTATCACTTTAAAGAAACACTCCCCCAATTCCTTGTTTGGAAGAAAAAATCGAAATGCCACGAAATAACGTACCACCACGAAATTAGGGACACTTACCCTACATAACAATAACAAAACAACAAACACACACAAAAGTTTACATTCGCATATCGTCGACTGGATAAAATAATGTCGTATGTTACATATAATATACGACAATAATTTATCAGGGTGATGCTATTAGAAAACTGTCGCAAAACATAGTTAGTGGCAGAAAGTGGCAGCTGATATCAACACTTTAGAATCTTAAAACTTTGACTAATAACAAGATATAATTTATCTTAAAGATAAATATCCCGAACTCGCAGAAGAGGAACGCATTCTCCCTTGGGAGACGCGCGTCACTCTAGCTCAACTTCGATATAGATACTGTAACATGTTAAACTCTTACGTCCTGCTCGCAATGTGTCCCCTCACTGTATAAGCATCATGACGAAACCGGCCAGTTAGGTGCGGACAAAATTAAAGAAGCAATAAATAAAAGTTTTGGCTTTCCAAATATTAGAAGAAAGGCACTAACTCATATCGAAAATTATTTAAAATGAATAGCATTTTCAACAAAAATTTGGAAAGAAAAAGGGTATTCTCAATATGATATCTAAAGGGAACCAGATGGTTCATATTGACTACTACGGATCCACTAACAGCAAAGATTCAAAAAATAATCAATGTTGAATAACCTGGGCAAATTATAACCGATTGAAATATTTGAGCTTTATCATAACAATTTAGTGGGAAATGCAAGTTGTACTGTAGGATAACAAGTAAGGACGGGACTGTCTTCGGCTGTGCCGAAGACTTCATACCTTTCATGAATGGGGCTAAACAATAATCTTATCCCATTCCTAACCTCCAAATAATCGGCTGTATAAGATAAAAAATATATAGTGAACAGATCTACATACCTAAGCGATTTTTAAGATAAATATAAAATAAAAAATAGGTAGGTACTTTGTGTGAGGATGCAAAGTTTCACGTTTTTTGTGGTCTGGTCTGCATGTAAAAACTATTACTACGAATCACGTATTTCAACAATATATGATGTAAACGTAAGTACTTGATTAAATTTGAAGCTTCTAGCCGTAAAAAAGGGGCAAAAGTTACAGTTTATATGGGGTATATAATATATATACCACCGATCTCTATGATTTCTTGAGATGGCAATATATAATATGTACGTAAGCATTTGGTGAAATTTGAAGCTTCTAGCTGTTAAAATGGGGCAGAAATTGCGAAAAGTTTCTTATCTGAACAATCGGTTGTATGAGATATATACTATATATACCACCGATCTCTATGATTTTTTCACACAGCAATATGTGCTTTATACGTAAGCATTCATTGAAATTTGAAGGCGCTAGCTCTTAAAATGGGGCAGTAATTACGAAAAGTTTCTTATCTGAACAATCGGTTGTCGGGGATATATGCTATATATACAACAAATCGCATCCATTTTTTCAGACAACAATATGTGCAATATACGAAAGCATTTAGTGAAGTGTGAAGCTTCAATCTGATAAATTGAGAAAGATATGACAAAAATCCTCTTTTTCTGAAAAATCAGTTGTATGGAAGATATATGCTATAGTGGTCCGATCCGGCTGGTTCCGACAAATGTCTAATAGGGCACCTGAATACACCCGCTGACCAAATTTTATCAAGATATCTCAAAAATTGAGGGACTAGTTTGCATACAAACAGACAGACGGACAGACGGACATGGCTAAATCAACTCAGCTCTTCATCCTGATCATTTCGGTATACTTATTGGTGGGTCTATCTATTTTCCTTTAAGGACTTACAATTTTGAGATTCGTGCCAAAGTTAATATACCATTTCATTTTCATGAAAGGTATAAAAATATGCAGCTTGTTTTTTTTTTTAGACAGTCTTATACTCATTCAAGTATGTAGATGAATCGAGGTTGAGTGCCAGTTAAGGACAATACATTGAGGTTAATTATACTCAGTTGAGCAGAGCTCACAGAGTATATTAAGTTTGATTGGATAACGGTTGGTTGTACATATATAAAGGAATCGAGATAGATATAGACTTCCATATATCAAAATAATCAGGATCGAAAAAAAATTTGATTGAGCCATGTCCGTCCGTCCGTCCGTTAACACGATAACTTGAGTAAATTTTGAGGTATCTTGATGAAATTTGGTTGTAGGTTCCTGAGCACTCATCTCAGATCGCTATTTAAAATGAACGATATCGGACTATAACCACGCCCACTTTTTCGATATCGAAAATTTCGAAAAACCGAAAAAGTGCGATAACTCATTACAAAAGACAGATAAAGCGACGAAACTTAGTAGATGGGTTGATGTTATGACGCAGAATAGAAAATTAGTAAGATTTTGGACAATGGGCGTGGCACCGCCCACTTTTACAAGAAGGTAATTTAAAAGTTTTGCAAGCTGTAATTTGGCAGTCGTTGAAGATATCATGATGAAATTTTGCAGGAACGTTACTACTATTACTCTATATGTGCTAAATAAAAATTAGCAAAATTGGATGAAGAACACGCCCACTTTTTAAAAAAAAATTTTTTAAAATTCAAATTTTAACAAAAAATTTAATATCTTTACTGTATATAAGTAAATTAAGTCAAAATTCAACTCCAGTAATGATATGATGCAACAAAATACAAAAATAAAAGAAAATTTCAAAATGGGCGTGGCTCCGCCCATTTTCATTTAGTTTGTCTAGAATACTTTTATTGCCATAAGTCGAACAAAAATTTACCAATCCTTCTCAAATTTGGTAGGAGCATAGATTCTATGACGGTAACTGTTCTCTGTGAAAATGGGTGAAATCGGTGGAAGCCACGCCCAGTTTTTATACACAGTCCACCGTCTGTCCTTCCGCTCGGCCATTAACACAATAACTTGAGCAAAATCCGATATATCTTTACTAAACTTAGCCCACGTACTTACCTGAGCTCACTTTTTCTTGGTATAAAAAATGGGCGAAATCTGACCATAACCACGCCCACTTTATCGATATCGAAAATTACGAAAAATGAAAAAAATGCCATAATTCTATACCAAATACGAAAAAAGGGATGAAACATGGTAACTGGATTGGTTTATTGACGCAAAATATAACTTTGGAAAAAACTTTGTAAAATGGGTGTGACACCTACCATATTAAGTAGAAGAAAATGAAAAAGTTCTACAAGGCGAAATCAACAGCCCTTGGAATGTTGGCAGGAATACTGTTAGTGGTATTGCATATATAAATAAATTAGCAGTACCCGACAGATGATTTTCTGGATCACCTGGTCACCATTTTGGTCGATATCGCGAGAACGCCTTCACATATACATCTAAGGGCCACTCGCTTTTAAAACCCTCATTAATACCTTTAATTTGATATCCATATCGTACAAAAACATACCAGAGTCACCCCTGTCCCACCCTAATGGCGATATCTCGAAAAGGCGTCCACCTATAGACCTAATGCCCACTCCCTCTTAAAATGCTCAGTAACACCTTTCGTTTGATACCCATATCGTACAAACATTCTAGAGTCACCCCTGGCCCACCCAAATGGCGATATCTCGAAAAGGCGTCCACCTATAGACCTAGTGTCCACTCCCTCTTAAAATGATCAGTAACACCTTTCGTTTGATACCCATATCGTACAAACATTCTAGAGTCACCCCTGGCCCACCCTAATGGCGATATCTCGAAAAGGCGTCCACCTATAGACCTAATGCCCACTCCCTCTTAAAATGCTCAGTAACAGCTTTCGTTTGATACCCATATCGTACAAACATTCTAGAGTCACACCTGGCCCACCCTAATGGCGATATTTCGAAAAGGCGTCCACCTATAGAACTAAGGATTACTCCCTTTTAAAATACTCATTACCACCTTTCATTTGATACCCATATCGTACAAACACATTCTAGAGTCACCCTGGCCCACCCTAATGGCGATATCTCGAAAAGGCGTCCACCTATAGACCTAATGTCCACTCCCTCTTAAAATACTCAGTAACACCTTTCGTTTGATACCCATATCGTACAAACATTCTAGAGTCACCCCTGTCCCACCCTAATGGCGATATCTCGAAAAGGCGTCCACCTATAGACCTAATGTCCACTCCCTCTTAAAATACTCAGTAACACCTTTCGTTTGATACCCATATCGTACAAACATTCTAGAGTCACCCCTGTCCCACCCTAATGGCGATATCTCGAAAAGGCGGCCACCTATAGACCTAATGTCCACTCCCTCTTAAAATACTCAGTAACACCTTTCGTTTGATACCCATATCGTACAAACATTCTAGAGTCACCCCTGTCCCACCGTAATGGCGACATCTCGAAAAGGCGTCCACCTATAGACCTAATGCCCACTCGCTCTTAAAATGCTCAGTAACACCTTTCGTTTGATACCCATATCGTACAAACATTCTAGAGTCACACCTGGCCCACCCTAATGGCGATATCTCGAAAAGGCGTCCACCTATAGAACTAAGGATTACTCCCTTTTAAAATACTCAGTAACACCTTTCGTTTGATGCCCATATCGTACAAACATTCTAGAGTCACCCATGGCCCACCCTAATGGCGATATCTCGAAAAGGCGTCCACCTATAGACCTAGTGCCCACTCCCTCTTAAAATGCTCAGTAACACCTTTCGTTTGATACCCATATCGTACAAACATTCTAGAGTCACCCTTGGTCCACCTTTATGGCGATATCTCGAAAAGGCGTCCACCTATAGAACTAAGGATTACTCCCTTTTAAAATACTCATTACCACCTTTCATTTGATACCCATATCGTACAAACACATTCTAGAGTCACCCTGGCCCACCCTAATGGCGATATCTCGAAAAGGCGTCCACCTATAGACCTAATGCCCACTCCCTCTTAAAATGCTCAGTAACACCTTTCGTTTGATACCCGTATCGTACAAACATTCTAGAGTCACCCTTGGTCCACCTTTATGGCGATATCTCGAAAAGGCGTCCACCTATAGAACTAAGGATTACTCCCTTTTAAAATACTCCTTACCACCTTTCATTTGATACCCATATCGTACAAACACATTCTAGAGTCACCCCTGGCCCACCCTAATGGCGATATCTCGAAAAGGCGTCCACCTATAGACCTAATGCCCACTCCCTCTTAAAATGCTCAGTAACACCTTTCGTTTGATACCCATATCGTACAAACATTCTAGAGTCACCCTTGGTCCACCTTTATGGCGATATCTCGAAAAGGCGTCCACCTATAGAACTAAGGATTACTCCCTATTAAAATACTCATTACCACCTTTCATTTGATACCCATATCGTACAAACACATTCTAGAGTCACCCTGGCCCACCCTAATGGCGATATCTCGAAAAGGCGTCCACCTATAGACCTAATGCCCACTCCCTCTTAAAATGCTCAGTAACACCTTTCGTTTGATACCCATATCGTACAAACATTCTATAGTCACCCTTGGTCCACCTTTATGGCGATATCTCGAAAAGGCGTCCACCTATAGAACTAAGAATTACTCCCTTTTAAAATACTCCTTACCACCTTTCATTTGATACCCATATCGTACAAACACATTCTAGAGTCACCCCTGGCCCACCCTAATGGCGATATCTCGAAAAGGCGTCCACCTATAGACCTAATGCCCACTCCCTCTTAAAATGCTCAGTAACACCTTTCGTTTGATACCCATATCGTACAAACATTCTAGAGTCACCCCTGGCCCACCCTAATGGCGATATCTCGAAAGGGCGTCCACCTATAGACCTAATGCCCACTCCCTCTTAAAATGCTCAGTAACACCTTTCGTTTGATACCCATATCGTACAAACACATTATAGAGTCACCCCTGGCCCACCCTAATGGCGACATTTCGAAAAGGCGTCCACCTATAGACCTAATGCCCACTCCCTCTTAAAACGCTCAGTAACACCTTTCATTTGATTCCCATATCGTACAACTAGAGACACCCCTGGTCCACCTTTATGGCGATATCTCGAAACGGCGTCTACCTAGGGAACTAAGGATCACTTTATAGAACTAAGTATTGCTCCCTTTTAAAATACTCATTACCACCTTTCATTTGATACCCATATCGTACAAACACATTCCAGAGTCACCCGTGGCCCACCCTAATGGCGATATCTCGAAAAGGCGTCCACCTATGGACCTAATGCCCACTCCCTCTTAAAACGCTCAGTAACACCTTTCATTTGATTCCCATATCGTACAACTAGAGACACCCCTGGTCCACCTTTATGGCGATATCTCGAAACGGCGTCCACCTAGGGAACTAAGGATCACTCCTTTTCAAAATACTCATTAACAGCTTTCATTTGATACCCATATCATACAAACATATTCTAGAGTCACCCCTGGTCCACCTTTATGGGGATTTCTCGAAAAAGCGTTCACCTATAGAACTAAAGCCCATTCCCTTTTAAAATACTCATTATCACCTTTCATTTGATACCCATATCGTACAAACACATTCTAGAGTCAGCCCTGGTCCACCTTTATGGCGATATCCCTAAATGGCGTCCATCCATAGAACTATGGCCTACTCTCTCTTAAAATACTCTTTAATACCTTCCATTTGATACACATGTCATACAACCACATTCTAGGGTTACCCTAGGTTCATTTTCCTACATGGTGATTTTCCTTATTTTGTCTCCATAGCTCTCAACTGAGTATGTAATGTTCGGTTACACCCGAACTTAGCCTTCCTTACTTGTTTTTAATCTATGTTTGTCTGTACATTCATAATTTGTTAATAACCCCGCTTATAAAATTTGTTAATAACAAAGGATTAAATTTGTATTGCCTTTTCAACTTAAGTTCAGTTGACATATTTTCATATCTTTCCTTGCTTATATTTTGTTGCTTTATAGGCTGTTTACTATTGACATACTACGTCCTTATTCCGGATGTTCGTCACCGAAAATTGTTCTTTTCACTGCGATTCTAGCGCAAACGGTTATGGCAGCAACATTTCTACCTACTTCGGGCGGAGATGTATAATTGCTTTTATTTTCTCAGCGAGAAAATGCCTTCAACTCGACCATTTATCGGCAAAAAATGTATTGCAATGATAGCTACTCGGCTATGCTTGCTATGCATCGGCTCAGACTCTTTATGGTGTGCGCAATCTGCCGCAGTTCCCTAAAGGCCGCGGCACAATGAAATTTTTCATATAGATGCGTTTAACACAAGCTTATGCATTCCAGCACCCTTAGCCAAAGCAAACGTGAAATTCTTCTTCTTATGCTTTTCTTGCAACAAAATATGCAAGTTGGCTACTTTTTCATGTCAGATGGCGCCAGTGCTGCTCAATCTACGGTTCTCCATAAAAATACGTGCAATCTACTCATAATGCATACGATTGAGGAAAACGCATTTATATTAAAAACTGCTTAGGTGACGGGGCTTTAAAACAAGTTGTAAAAAATCCCTTAAATGTGAATTTTATGTAGAGAGGCTCGCCAGAAGGTATTCTTTTGATTTCTTTATGCTTGCAGATATAGCCGTAATCCTTTTTTAATTGTAACTGGCTTAGTTCGCATCCGATTTTGAAAGTTGTCATAATTTTGGTATGAGTAGCTTTATATTTTCTTCTTAAGTCCTGTTGAGCAACAAAATCGCATTCACATAGTTTTGTCTGCTAAACCAGCTGTTGTCACTTAAAGTATGCTTCTCGGTCTGTTTTAGATCTTATACGCCGCCGAGGTGTGGTGGTAGCATGCTCCGCCTACCACACCGAAGTTACTGAGCTCAAGTCCCGGAAGGAGCATCATCAAAAGTATCAACGAGAGTATTTCTACAATGAAAAGCTTCTCAGCGAAAATTTACCTGCCCTTAAATGTAGGGGCCATCCTTTGTAATTTTGATCGAACAGTGCAATGTTCCTACAATCATATTGATGATGGTGGGAATAACGTATCCATTTTCTCTTCAGCTAAGATCGCGGTCCTTCATCCATCCATTTATCCTGAGTATTACATGTTTTATTTAAGTTTTCCAGCTTACAGTTACGTGTCGTTTTTACAGCAGCCAAGTCGTCTGCATAAGTGACAAGTAACGCGAAAAAGGCGTCTATAAAAGGCATTGCAGATGTTAGAACCGAGCAGAGAGCCCTACGCTGTTCCGCTTGTTATCATCACCTTTTACTGCTCTTTGATTTTCTTCCGTACTTTAGCTAAAGATAATTTAGATGGCGCAGTGCTTCGAGCATGTCATCCCACCTGACCGAGTTGAAGTTATTTTTGACTACCAGTTGAATCAATCTACATACCTAGCTGGGTGGCACGCCGTCTTAGCCGTTGTCATCATTCGTAACCTCGGCCAAAGTATCTGCGCGAAGTGAAGTTGTCGTAGGGACATTCGCTTTCAAACTTCAATGCTATCAGGCGTTTTTTAGGAGGGTTTCCATAATTTTTCAGCCGTGTCCGGTGCTGTTATACGCAGCGCACCTTTTCCTCAAGTTCTGTTACCTTTCCGGGCTTCTTGATACGCGGAACCGTTTTAACTTCTCCTTCGCTGAACGTATACACGTCGTGGGTGTTGTGAGCGATTTCTCTGCCGGGTAAGATATAGAGCATCTAATTTGTTACGCATGTTTTCTTCATCCATTACTTCGTCGATGGGCCGAGGTTCCCCGTTGTCATTGTCCTCAAGTAGCCCTACTTCACAAAGATCTTTTCAGAAATTAACTTTGTTTTGTTTCAAAGCAGCGCCAATAGCCTTTTTCTCTTCTTACTACGTTTCCGCAAATTCTAGAACTTAAAACCTGTTACGCTCACGGATTGTCGCTTTTGTGAATCACTGTTCCATCAGCGTACTTGCTTTTTGCTTACCCCTTTGTTGCGGCCGCCGTGGTGTGATGGTAGCGTGCTCCGCCTACCACACCGAAGATCCTGGGTTCACGCCCAGGCCAAAGCAACATCAAAATTTTAGAAACAAGGTTTTTCGATTAGAAGAAAATTTTTCTAAGTGGGGTCGCCCCTCGGCAGTGTTTGGCAAGCACTCCGAGTCTGTTTCTGCCATGAAAAGCGCTCAGTGAAAAATCATCTGCCTTGCAGATGCCGTTCGGAGTCGGCATAAAACAAGTAGGTCCCGTCCCGCCAATTTGTAGGAAAAATTGAAAAGAGCACGACGCAAATTGGAAGAGAAGCTCGGCCTAAAATCTCTTCGGAGGTTATCGCGCCTTACATTTTTATTACTTTGTTGCATTGAAGGTTACAAGCGTGGAGCAAGCCGCGAATGGTTTCATTTAACTGATGCGCGGATGCTCTGATTTCTTTAAAATGGAAAGTGATGCAGTAAAATCTTCCAACACCTTCCATCCAACCGCATTTAGCAGCATGTTTAATGATGCTAATTACCAATCCATCTCTGAAACTACCTCCCCTCTGGTATTAGTCTGAGACATTCATCACTTGACAGCTCAGTTTATAAGTTTGCACTCGCGGATCGTTTTCAAGTAGCTCCAGCTTATCTGTGAAGCATTGGAAAAATATGTGTAGTGTGGTGTGAATCATTCCCGGTAGCAGGGCTTGTTATGCGAATGCCAGTGTACACAATCCAGTACGCGCCAGTGGCAGGTTCATCTGCGTTCCAGGTACTTCTGACCTTATGATCGCATAGCTGGCTCTGTAATGTGGAACAAGTTGGTCTAGCAAAATATCAACTAGCCCGTTACGACTCATCTCAGATCGCTATTTAAAATGAACGAAATCGGACTATAACCACGCCCACTTTTTCGATATCGAAAATTTCGAAAAACCGAAAAAGTGCGAAATTCATTACTAAAGACGGATAAAGCAATGAAGCTGGGTAGGGGGGTTGACCTTATGACGCAGAATAGAAAATTAGTAAAATTTTGGACAATGAGCATAGCACCGCCCACTTTTAAAAGAAAGTAATTTAAAAGTTTTGCAAGCTGTAATTTGGCAGTCGTTGAAGATATCATGATGAAATTTGGCAGGATCGTTACTCCTATTACTATATATGTTCTAAATAAAAATTAGCAAAATCGGATGACGAATACGCCCACTTTTTAAAAAAAAATTTTTAAAGTCAAATTTTAACAAAAAATTGAACATCTTTACAGTATATAAGTAAATTACGTCAGCATTCAACTCCAGTAATGATTAGTGCAACAAAATGCAAAAATAAAAGAATATTTCAAAATGGGCGTGGCTCCGCCCTTTTCATTTGATTTGTTTGTCTAGAATACTTTTAATGCCATAAGTCGAGAAAAAAATTACCAATCCGTACCCGACAGATGATTTTCTGGGTCACCCTGGTCCACATTTTGGTCGATATCTCGAAAACGCCTTCATATATACGAGTAAGGGCCACTCCCTTTTAAAACACCCATTAATACCTTTCATTTGATACCCATGTTATACAAACACATTCCAGGGTTATTCTAGGTTCATTTTCCTACATGGTGATTTTCCATTATTTGACAAAGGATGAAGGAAAATCGTTCCAAGTCTTTACCACCATACGTTTACAAGCAGAATACGAAAAAAATGCTTAAGATACTTGTCCATTTCGAAACCGGTTATAAAAACGCTGTTACCGAGTTGTAAGTATGAATTATTTATTTTATATGCGTGGGGGCTGATTAAATGTAATACAATATACAATTCAAATAGATATGTACATATGTATGTACGCGTATAAAAAGCCTTTCAAGTATGTATCAGGATGATAAGCTTCAAGCTCTAAAAACAGATAAAACAGTGAGAATTATGCGTTAAGCGCCAAATACACGATACGAACATTTCCGCGAACATTCCGCAATCTTGTTCGCAGCTTTGGCCATACACCATACGAACTTTTGGCCGAACATTAGTTCTCTTTCAGATAGCGATGAATACGGACAACAATTGTGCTGCAGCAATAGCCGTGTTTTTTAACACGCGCGTATACGTTTCGTTTGCGCGTGTTAAAAAACGCCTATCTTCGCTTAGATAATGCTTAGGAGACCCATCTAGCGGCTGTGGTAAAACAACTAGCTACAGCAACAGGGTGTACCGAAAAGCGGAGACGCAACGCTCTGATGGCCATAGGGTATAACATATAGCTGAATCAGTTGCGATGAATTGTGGACACACATATAATACATAGAATTAGTGTACAGGGTGAAACAAAGACACATATTTCAGTTACATCTGAGTATAATGCGTATTGAAATTTAGTAGGACAAAATTTATGCGCAGCAATTTCAGAGGTGTATTTATAGTTTGTCTCTTAGCAGTCAATATAAAGTTTAAGCGTAAACGGATATACGCGTGTTAAAAAACACGGCTAATATTGCTCGCTGTGGCAATTAAGCGTAAAAACAAGAGAGAAGATCGCAAAAAAAGAATTTGGTGCAAAGAATGGTTTAAAAAACGAGCAGTTCTTGGACAAAGTGAGCTTATTAAAGAACTGGAATTCACGTCACAAAATGATTTTAAAAATTACGTTCGTATGAGCAAGGCAACATTTGACCAGGATCTACTTCTTTTAATTTTTCGATTAAAGTCGCATAATCATTATTCTTTTTAATTCTATTACAATAATCTTTGCTTTTTACTTGCCACAATGATGGCAAAGATTTATACATTTCAATAAATTCACTCAGAAATTTTTTATTGTCCATTTTACTTTTCCGCGCACGTCTGTTCCGTTCAGAAATTACTACGATTATGAGCTATTTCGCCATACACGCACGAACAGTTCGCGCAAATGTTCGCCAAAAATTAAAATATTTTGATTTTTGGCGAACATTTGCGCGAACTGGCAAACACCACCATACACGACAGAAAAGGTCGCAGAAACATGACATAACGGGAATGTTCGCGGAAATGTTCGTGTCGTGTATTTGGCGCTTAAGTGACTAGATATGTGAGTATGTATGAATAGCGAATATATCGCCCATATCCTTGCAGCAAGTCGACATACTATATATACATTTGACCTTGAATTGTCATGTTGTTGTTGTTTTATATTCTCTGTTAGGAGATTCTGGAACGTGTATGGTATGCACATAAATGTACGTATGAACATAAAAAATAGGTATGTAAGGATGTATGCACATTAGATCGGGAGAGATTTTTAAAAAGGAAACGCTTTTCCTGTATTCCTCGCTAAATAATGAGGAAATATTTGATAGCAACGTTGTATTCCTCGCAACCGACAAATATAGTAGATGAGATACTGAGCATTTAGGCTGAATGAGCCCATAGTGCTACCAGGAGTATGCTCATCGACCAAAATGAAAAACTCTATCAGAAACCTTTCCTGCTTGCTCGATTATGTGAAACTCTCGCCTTCTTCTAATCTCGCAAAAACGACAGAGAAATTTAAGGAAAAGAGAGATACAAAAGGAAAGGAAGAGAAAGGAATCCAAAGGATGAAAAGCAAAGAAAAGGAAAGAAAGAGAAGAAAATACCAATAAAATGAAAAGAAAAGAAAATAAGATAAAAGAAAAAAAGA
The DNA here is from genome assembly GCF_040869045.1 of Eurosta solidaginis. Classification (NCBI taxonomy): domain Eukaryota; kingdom Metazoa; phylum Arthropoda; class Insecta; order Diptera; family Tephritidae; genus Eurosta; species Eurosta solidaginis. The sequence continues at coordinate 247,816,174 of NC_090320.1, read as the reverse complement.
AAAGGAGAGAAATAAAATAATGGAAAAAAAGGAAAGGGAGGGAAAAGAAAGGAAACAAAGGAAAGCAGCTTAGTGATTAAATTCCAACCACTGCCGAACTCTAGTAAGAGGTAATTTGCAGGCATTGTGATTGTTTTTCCTTTTTTGCGGATACAGATGTATGTGGATGCTGTTTATTGGTTTTTCTGAAGTCATAGTCACGCATATCGGTATGTGTGTGGGTATTTTAAGTTTTATTCCTAATTTTAAGGTTATAGAAAAATGAAATACAGTAACTATAACTCTATAGAAATAAATAATCAACGCCTTAAAGTATACAATACAACTTCCACGCATTAATTACACTGGTTTACAGCCAAAATGCACCAGAGACGCCATTATGAAATTGCTATGTAAAATCACCCCCTAATTCCGAAAATCAAGGTTATTTTTAATTCTATGGTAACGTTTTTGGGATATTTAGGAATAACCGTTTTTTTCAAAAAAAAAAAATATCAACACCAGTAGGGTACTTAAGTATTAAATGGATATATTTACTTGAATGCTTATAACTTTTGCATTAGTCCATCGATTTTGTTGAATGAAAGCTTATTTTTGTTTTTGTAATAAAACAGAGCTTAGAGAGAAAAAAAAATCTGCAAAAAAATAAAAAGTTTTCGAGATCCTTCCTCGCAAAGTACAAATTTTTTTATATCTTTACAAAAAAAATTTAAAAAATCCGTAATGATTGTTCGTTATCTTTGAATCTGCAGGGTCTAGCAAAAAGTGTTGTATGCACAGTTTATAGCAAATTTTATTACCTTTTAAAAGCTTCAAACCATTTTGGAATTGCTCAATTCGTTCTTGAGATATGATTAAGTGGACCCTTTTTTTTTTTGAAAAACGGTAATTCGTAAATTTCTGAAAAACGTTACCATATAATTAAAAATAACTTTGATTTTCTGAATCAGGGGGTGATTTTACATAGGAATTTCATAATGGCGTCTCTGGTGCAGAAAAAAGTTGGAATTTGTGATCCAGTGTTATTTACGAGCCTGACCCGTGCGCATCTTGCGCAACCAATATAAAAGTCTTTTATCAAATATCAACAGAAATCAGCTGTTCTATTAACTTACAGCTTGTGCTGCTATCTAGCGTATAGTAGCAACTGCCGCCAATCAATTAAAACTTAAGGCTTGCGCTGCCATCTAGCGTACAATAACAACTGCCGTTAATGCAGTGCAAATATTCACAATAGTGCCATAGTACAAATAGATTTCTTTGTGTGCTCACAATCGTTTATTTTTAACAAATTATTTTAATAAAATATAGCTAAACAAAAGCACTACGACCTTAATTGCCCAAAGCACGCTAATAGCCCGAATCTCCATCTTTACATCCAACAATTTATTTATAGATTTGGATTCCAAATAAGAGCGAAAAGGCGACCCGTACATAAATACAGCAATTAGAAATATTATATATGATAATTGTATAATAATAAAGGGAAATTTAAAGAAATTTTTCAGCGAATTTCCAGTTTAAGAGCAGCGAAATTACTAACTTACAGCTCAAATTTTAAAACTGAAGTAATTTGCTTCTTTCTTCCTGTGAAAATAATATCAAAAATAAAATTATACGAAAGTACTCAAGCTATACGAGGAAATATAGAACAAAAGTAGAATAAGAACAATTTCGACAGAAGTGAGCGTATGCATTATAAACAGCATATTTCCTAATTTCGACAGAAATTGCTTGAAAGTGATGGCGTATTTGGTCTGTGTCCCGAACGACCCAATGAGCAACCTTAAACTCCTCAAAAAAGAAACTAGTAATCTTGACCACCAGGATAAAAATTCCAGGTTTTAATATACTTTGACTAAAAGGACAAACACTACAAGTGCTTGTGACACTCAAGCTGATCTGAAGGCTAAACATGGAGTACAGATTTAATGTTAATGATATAAAGAGTCCTCACAGCAAACACGGACTGCCTATATCGTATATAGGATTGCAAAGAAGCAGAGCTTACTCAGAGATTCGACATCTCAGTTTTTCCGGACGGAATTCAAATGGCTTCACCATGTTCTCACCAACCATGCTGTTCTTGGGGCTTTTGGGTGAGCGAGTGTAGTGTCTCTTGATGTCGCAGTATCGAAAGAGGTCCTTGCTATCTTAGAACTCAACATTGCATCTCTCAGCACTGACTAAGCGAGACTTGCAAGACTTTCTTAAGATGAAAATAAGAGATAAATTGAAACAAGTTAGAGTTATCGCAGCTGCGATCTTCCAAGGCGGCATCGATCCAGTTCAGGAACGTAACATCAAATCCAACAAGACTTGAAGAGAAGTGCTGTGTGCAGTGTCCTATCCCCACCAGCTAAGAGCTACCATTGTTTACCTCGCGTATGACTGCACGATAATGGCAACAGTTCCTAGCCCTCACATTGATGAGCTATACTATAAATTAATAACCATCTCCCTGACACTATCCCGGACCAAATCCTCGACGACCTTGTTCACGAAGGGAACAGTGAGGTGACAATACTCCCCATATAAAGGAGAGGAACGAAATGCTGAACAAAAAGTTTCTATTAAATACTCAGAAACCGCGGCATTCAAACAGATATCTGATTAAAGAGGTCCCGCTTTCCAGTGTCATAAGAAGTCATCTCCGCAAGCACCACGAAGAAATGCGGCGCATAAGAATTCAGCCGTTTGAACCTGATGAGGCAAAACGGGCGCTGAGCGTCATCCTCTATTAGGTTAGGTTGTATTGGCCGGTGCATGAGGACTTCACATAGACCCTAGTGTTACCAGAAGTTAGTTTAACGACCAAACTGAAACTAATTTAAATGCATGTGACGCCACAAAGCAATGTCCCGAATACCCGTCATGAGTCTGCGTACCTCTCTTTTTATTTATGGGAGTAATTTTGTTAGGGTGGAGTCGTGTGTAGCAGTCCACGAATGTGGGGAAAGTTTCTGACCGCATTCACCTGGGAATGGCCAGAGCGATTCTTTTGCATGCGGTTCAAGCAGCTCACTACTGCCGGTCGCTTGCGGCCAAGTATCCTCTGGGTAGCCGCTAAACATCCGCTTAGCGGTGAGCTAATGTGAGAAGGCGACAACCTGGCTAGGCCACTCTGACTTAATCGGGTTAAGGGCTAGCCGGGGAGATCTCATCGGCATCGTCTGTACACCACTAGGTGCGGCTGCAAGTGGGCGTCTGGCTTGGAGCAAACGGCTCGCTATATAAACGTGCAAATAATATTTTCACCCCCGCTGAGCGGGTTGTGCGCTAGGCTTTTGACCCGCCACGTAAAACCATACTCCAATGAAATATACCAACAAGCTCCGGATAAATACACTCTCTATTGATGACGACCATGGCAAACGTTTGAAGGACAATGAATTGAGGGCATGCACCTGGAACGTCCGCTCCCTGAATGGGATTGGTGCAGATGCCCGGCTGGTTGATGTCCTCGTCAAAGCAAAATCTGACATCACCGCCATCCAAGAAATGCGTTGGAGGAAGGAAGAAAGAAAGAAGATCAAAAATTGTGACATCTATTGGTGTGGCCATACGAATAAGCGCAGTTTCGGCGTCGGACTCGTGGTGGGAAAGAGACTTTGTCGCCAAGATCTAGCGTTCACGCCTGTGGACGAGCGTCTCGCCGCTATCCGAATAAAGGCAAAATTTTTTAATGTATCATTCATCTGCGCCCATGCGCTGACAGAGGAGAAAGACGATGAGGTAAAAGACACTTTTTATGAACAATTAGAACGCACATACGATCGCTGCCCCGTCATGATATAAAAGTCGTGCTTGGCAACTTTAACGCCAGGGTGGGCAAAGAAGGCGTTTTTGGCCCTACAGTCGGAAAGTTCAGCCTACACAATGAGACTTCTCCTAACGGACTGAGGCTGATTGACTTTGCCGGTGCTCGAAACATGGTCATATCCAGTACGATGTTCATGCATAAAACGATACATCAAGCTACATACATGGCTGTCTCCTGATCGAAATACTCGCAATCAGATCGATCACGTTGTGATAGACGGACGGCATGCCCCCAGTGTTTTAGATATGCGCACGATCGGAGGATCTAACATCGACTCGGACCATTATCTCGTTGCAGCCAAAATACGCACCCGCCTCAGCGCGGCTAAAACCAAGGAACAAAAAACACAAGGAAAGCTAGACGTCGGAAAGCTTAAATCACAACAGACTACCAATGATTTCGCAACTCGACTCTCACACCTGCTCTCTGAGAGCACAACTCAGCCTGAAGGAATACAGGAGCAGTGGAAGCATATCTCCAAAGCACTTCGTACTGCCGCCGAGGAAAAAATTGGTTACCGGCGGCCACGAAAAAACAACTGGTACGATGAAGAATGGAGTGTTGCAACCGAAAGAAAAGACGCTGCTTACAGGGCTGCGTTAAAAGCGAGCGCAACAAGAGGAGTGTGTGAACGCTATCGTAAGTTGAAAAGGGAAGTGAGACGCCTTTTCAGGAAGAAAGGCGTGAGAGCGAGGAGCTTGAGCTGGTAGCCACCAGGAATAACGCCCGAAAATTGTACCAAAAAATACGGCGACAGACGGAAGGTTTTAAAACCGGGGCAAACTCCTGTAGGAACGAAAACGGCGACCTTGTAACTGATGTCCAGAGAGTGCTTAGATTTTGGAGGGAACACTTCTCTGCTCTCCTAAATGGAGGCAGCGATTAACCGCGCAGAGATGACGAACCCGATCCCACAATCGATGATGATGGAATATATGTCCCCCGCCCGATTATGACGAAGTTAGAATAGCAATAACCAGATTGAAAAATAACAAGGCCGTGGGCGCTGATGGATTGCCTGGGAGCTATTAAAGTACGGCGGCGAGGAGATGGTAAGGCGCATGCAGCAGCTTCTTCGCACAATATGGGCGGACGAGTGCATGCCCGACGATTGGAATCTAAGTGTTCTTTGCGCAGTCCACAAGAAGGGGGATACTGCAAAATGCACCAACTATCGTGGAGTCAGCCTTCTTAATATCGCATATAAGGTCCTTTCAAGTGTATTGTGCGAAAGATTGAAGCCCACCGTGAACAGGCTGATTGGACCTTATCAGTGCGGCTTCAGACCTGGTAAATCTACCATCGACCAGAAAAGAGAATCGACACATATCACCTCTTCGTCGACTTTAAAGCCGCCTTCGACAGCACGAAAAGGAGCTGTCTATATGCCGCTATGTCTGAATTTGGTTTCCCCGCAAAACCATCAGCTCAGTCAGAATTGGAAAGTAGAGGTTTACGCCGATCACCTTATCGGCGGCGGCGGCGTAGGCTCTATTATATACCGGCGGCGGCGCGTGGGCGGCGCGCCGGCCTGCGCCGGTGTTTTTACTCTAAAAAGCTCGATTTTTCTATTTAAAAAAATAAAATTTAGAAAAGGTTTTGTTTGTAGGTATTTAAGGAAATCAATGTTTTGGTCATTTCGGAAAGATCCGTGAGTTTGCGTCAAAGTTTCGCGAATCATTCAGCTCCTTGCGGAGGGACTGTCCTACATTCCAGGGACGCTTCGAACCTAACCAAGGTCTAAGGGACTGGTACTGCTGCGTCTGCCGAGAAAAAAATCAAGTACTTAAAATGGTTACCATTTTATCTGTATGTCTCGTACAAAGCATAGTTTCACCGAAGGAGTTGTTCTGATGTAACTCCTATTACTCGTTCTAGACACGATTTCTTTAAATTGTTTGTGGCCCCTGTCACGCACAAAGGCGACTTACGGTTGCTATTAATGGCCTCTTAATACTCGTGGCAAAGTTTCAACGATTAACACCAACGCTGGCCTATTGTTGATCGCGGCAAAGGGCGCCTTTAGTTTTTTCGGCTGTTTTAAAAGCTATAATTCCCGATGTGCGAACAGTAGTAATCCTGTCCACCACCAGTCACTACCACGCCTCCTGGCCCTCACACCACATGCCAGTACAGAACCTAGGACTGCGACTTCGAACTCATACCTTCATCGACGTCACTTTCCTCTAGATGTAACACCGAAGACTTTTTCACTGATTTTTGTTGTCGCGCTATGCTGCAGAGGTGGTGTGATGGTAGCGTGCTCCGCCTACCACACAAAAGATCCTGGGTTCACGAGCCGGGCAAAGCAGATGCCGTTCGGAGTCGGCATAACACAAGTAGGTCCCGTCCCGCCAATTTTTAAGAAAAATTAAAAGGAGCACGATGCAAATTGGCCTTCCATTTATTTATTTATCCTGCCGAGCACTACTAGAGAAACACCTTAAAATTAGTCCAAGTGGATATTATTTCGTAACTTATAGGTGAAGATATAATCTTACATAATAAATTTTACAAAGACTCTGGATAATTTTTTTTTTTAAATATAGACCAAAATGTGCAGATGTTTGTGCTCGAAACATTGATTTCAGTAGTCTTCGTTAAACTAAAACGAATAGTTAATAATGAAAGTCGACCGATGCTTTCATTATAAATAACCGCGTAGTTTCACTTTTCAACCTAGTTCGACTGTCCACTACGTTAGAGTAGTAGTAGCACACCCGGTCGTTTGTTCGACTGTCTTGGGAAAGCTTTTGCTTCACCGATTTGAGTATTCTTGCGAAGGACAAAGACTCACCTGGTAAATATATGTGCCTACGTATTCACATTTGTAAAAGGAACCGTAACGTGTAGGTGATATTTAAACTTGGTTGATAGCCTACAATAAATCCAAGGGACTAGTTTTGGATAGGCCGCCAACTTTAGTAAATGTCAAACCGGGAGACTTGGGTGTTGAAGAATGAAGTGTGAAAATCAAAATTTACATTTCAGACGCTATTGTATAGTTTCGCAATTAAACAACAGATGTTTGAATGTAAGCCCAAGTTATTTTTCAAACCCTTATCGGCGGCGTATGTCTCTATTGGGAAGGACCTCTCCGAGCCGTTCGAAACTAAACGAGGTTTCAGACAGGGTGACCCTCTATCGTGCGATTTCTTTAATTTGATGCTGGAGAAAATTATACTAGCTGCAGAACTTAACCGCACTAGAACAATATTCTATAAAAGCGTGCAATTACTGGCATATGCTGATAACATTGATATCATCGGCTTTAAAACCACGCTGTTAGTTCTGCTTACTCCAAACTGGAAAAAGAAGCGGTAAAGATGGGTTTGATGGTGAATGAGGACAAAACGAAGTACCTGCTGTCATCGGGCAAAGAGTCAGCGCATACGCGCTTTGGCAACCACGCTACTGTTGGCAGCCATAATTTCGAAATAGTAAAAGACTTCGTTTATTTGGGAACCAGCATAAATACTAGCAACAACATCAGCACTGAAATCCAGCGGAGAATCAATCTTGCCAATAAATGCTACTTTGGACTAGGTAGGCAATTCAAAAGTAAAGTCCTCTCTCGGCGAACGAAAATCATGCTCTACAAGTCACTTTTCGTACCCGTCCTGCTATATGGGGCAGAAGCATGGACCATGACAACAGCAGATGAAGCGGCTTTGGGAGTGTTCGAGATAAAAGTTCTTCGAAAGATTTATGGACCTCTACGCGTTGGCGATGGTGAGTACCGAAGAAGATTTAATGATGAGCTGTTCGAGCTATACGCAGCCATCAACATAGTCCAGCGAATTAAAACGCAGCGGCTGCGCTGGCTAGGCCATGAATGAAAGATGATGCTCCGGCCAAGAAAGTGTTTCTATCGGAACCCGCCTATGCAAGCCGAGGTAGAGGGCGACCCCCACTCCGTTGGAACCACCAGGTGGAAAACGATTTAAACTCCCTTGGTGTGACCAATTGGCGCCGGTTGGCGGAGCGAAGGAGCGACTTCCGCGCCTTTTTGAACGGCCATAACCGTTTAGACGGTTAAGCGCCAATTAAGTAAGTAAGTAAGTAATTTTGTTAGTCCACGATTAGGCGGTAAAGTCCTATGCCGATATGTGCCCAGCGAATCTTCGATCTCGATACTGCAATACGTTAAACTCTTACTTATCCAGAAGCTGTATGGCTTGAGCCATATAATTTTTATTTAGTTGTTGTTGTCGTTACAACAAAGGCGTATTTCAGCATCATAAGCTGCAGCTGTAACGGCTCGTTCGTCAATATGGTTGACTTATTCCAACCAAAACAAAAAGATGAATGGATATATGTACTCGTATATTGCCCATTCGGCAAACTATAAAAACTGCAACCGGGCAGACAACAAAGAACGAACGCAACAAAGGCAGATTGTTTTAATTTAGACGTGTGAAAGATCAGCGCCCAGTGCAGTATTCAATGTATTTTGTTTGTTATTTTAGTTTTATTTGACTGCATAGCTTCCAATGAAAAATTAATACACTCAAAAAAATTTTTTTCCCAAAATGGTTGTACAATTTCGTCCTAGAATTTTTATCTTAGAAAATCTGGTTTACTTATATACATGGACATTTTTCTTATTATTCTAAAATTATTATACTAAATTAAGGAAATCATTTCTATGGTGAACAAGTAAAGAAGGCTGTAACCGAACATTACATACTCAGCTGAGACGTTTGGAGACAAAATAAGGGAAAATCACTATGTAGAAAAATGAACCTAGGGCAGGGCTCTTCATTTCATAGCACAATTGTGCCCTCTCAATTCACACGCATATGATTCGCTCTGTCATCGTTAATTGAGTTACTCGCCGCTTGGCACTTGGTGTAGCAACATCGGTAATGGGTGTCGGCTGGTCGGTATCAAAATATGTATGAATAATTATGCGCGATACATGTCCTTGTTGTTAGCTCGTTGCTTGCTAGTAAGCGAATAATTGAAAAATCAATTCACCCGCACGATCATCGCGACGATTGCGCTCTCACTAATACAGGCGCACTTTCAATTTTGAAGAGCCCTGACCGAAGGTAACCCTGGAATGTGTTTGTATGACATGTGTATCAAATGGAAGGTATTAAAGAGTATTTTAAAAGGCAGTGGGCATTAGTTCTATAGTTCTTTTCGAAATATCGCCATAAAGGTGGACATGGGGTGACTCTGGAATGCGTTTGTACGATATGGATATCAAATGAAAGGTGTTAATGATTATTTAAAAGGGAGTGCTTAGTTATATAGGTGGACGCCTTTTCGAGATATCGCTATAAAGGTGGACCAGGGGTGACTCTATAATGTGTTTGTACGATATGGGTATCAAATTAAAGGTATTAATGAGGGTTTTAAACGGGAGTGGCCTTTAGATGTATAACTATGTGAAGGCGTTTTCGAGATATCGACCAAAATGTGGACCAGGGTGAACCCATAACATCATCTGTCGGGTACCGTTAATTTATTTATATATGTAATACCACGAACAGTATTCCTGCCAAGATTCCAAGGACTTTTGATTTCGCCCTGCATAACTTTTAAATTTTCTTCTACTTAATATAATAGGTGTCACACCCGTTTTACAAAGTTTTTCTAAAGTTATATTTTGCGTCAATAAACTAATCCAATTATGTACAATGTTTCATCCCTTTTTTCATATTTGGTATAAAATTATAGCATTTTTTCATTTTTCGTTATTTTCGATATCGAAAAAGTGGGCGTGGTCATTGTCGGATTTCGGCCATTTTTTATACCAAGATAAAAATGAGTTCAGATAAGTACGTGAACTCAGTTTAGCAAAGATATATCGATTTTTGCGTAATTTACCGTGTTAACGGCCAAGAGGAAGGACAGACGGTCGACTGTGTATAAAAAATAGGCGTGGCTTCAACCGACTTCGCCCATTTTCGCAGAAAACAGTTATCGTCATAGACTCTATGCCCCTACCAAATTTCACAAGGATTGGTAAATTTTTGTTCGACTTATGGCATTAAAAGTATTCTAGACAAATTAAATGAAAAAGGGCGAAGCCACGCCTATTTTGAAATTGTCTTTTATTCTTGTATTTTGTTGCACTATATCATTACTGGCGTTGAATGTTGACATAATTTACTTATATACTGTAAAGATATTAAATTTTTTGTTAAAATTTGACTTAAAAAAATTTTTTTTTTAAGTGGGCGTGTTCGTCGTCCGATTTTGCTAATTTTTATTTAGCACACATATAGCAATAGGAGCAACGTTCCTGCCAAATTTCATCATGATATCTTCAATGACTGCCAAATTACAGCTTGCAAAACGTTTACATTACCTTATTTTAAAAGTGGGTGGTGCCACGCCCATTGTCCAAAATTTTACTAATTTTCTATTCTGCGTCATAAGGTCAACCCACCTGCCAATTTTCATCGCTTTATCCGTCTTTGGTAATGTATTATCGCACTTTTTCGGTTTTTCGAAATTTTCGATATCGAAAAAGTGGGCGTGGTTATAGCCGAGTTCGTTCATTTTAAATAGCGATCTGAGATGAGTGCCCAGGGACCTACATACCAAATTTCATCAAGATACCTCAAAATTTACTTAAGTCATCGTGTTTACGGACAGGCGGACGGACGGGCATGGCTAAATGAATTTATTTTTTCGCCCAGATCATTTTGATATATAGAAGTCTATATCTATCTCGATTAGTTTATGCCGTTATGCGAACAAAATTATTATACTCTGTGAGCTTTCCTCAGCTGAGTATAAAAGTCAGTCTGTTTTTGAGTGAACAAACACATTCCGTAAGAGTTCAAAGCACTTCAACAGCTGTTCGTGTCCGTCGTCATGACTATAAAGTTGAGGAGCAAAGGCCTGCTTATCGATGATGTCGTTACATGTTCTATATTTGTTTTTAAATGTTTATGTGCTTAGACGAAGGCCGTAGGTGTGGGTGCGGTTACCCGTCTTGAATTGAAGTTATTACTTAACAACGAGAGAACTTTCGATAATTTTCTGGTAGAAGTTAGCAGTGAGATACAGAACTGCTGTAGGACAGTTGAGTGGTTCAACTTGCGCCTCTATCGTTTCACCTCACTGTGGAGGTAACATTCCCCCTGCTGGTAAGTGGTAGTAGAATATACCCGAGGGAGGTATACCGGTCGTAAAAGGCGACTATAATACCATGGCTATCTAATTCAGAGTGGTGTTTTACTCGAAAGGGGCAGTTTGGACACGTGTGTAACTTGCGCGACCCTATCACGGTCGTTAAAAACTGTACCGCGGGGTGTAGGACAACCCAGTCTTGATCTGTATATATGGTATCTTTAATACTTTTATGCGATCTTGGCTCTGGCCTTCAAGATTCGTATGAATGGCGGGAGCTGTGGTTTCATCTCGCATGTGTGGGTTTCGTGGCATGCGAGGAAGTTCACTTTTGGGGAAGTTGACAATAAAGCATAAAAGCTAGTGAAAAATTGCCGATTATGGCTAAGCCATGTTATCAAAATTAACTCTACAGCCCAGAAAGTATTCCTATCCGCCCGTGGCAGCAGAAGAAAAGCCACTCGTACAACAAAGTGTAAAACATCTACGAGCACACACTCGGGTAATTGGTTGCGATTCGAAAGGCTGTACGACAAGTTGCTGTTTGTTGAAAAGCGTTCAATCGTTACGTGCTTACGGCTACTGTTGGTGTGTGGGAATTTGCATTAGGGTGGAGCAATTTTTTTTTTTAAATTTTTAGGCAGTAAAAATTGCAAAATGTCATTTGTGACAACAAATTATCATTTTTATTATTATTAGGCCTCAATGCACTGCGACCTTTGTTTAGATCTATTATGAGCCTGTTACTGTATGTGAAAGCTTTTAATGTATTTGGGTACCTCCTCAGGCTTTTTACTTCATATCACGAAGAGATTAAGAGCAACGCCCCCTAGATGGAATAGTCTCTGTCTTGCCAATCTGAACCGATGTTTCATCCTCCTATGGATTTAACTTATTTGGGTGATATCTTAGAGTACACTGTCTCGTATAAAACCTATGTATATTCAGATTTGTAAACAAAAAAGTTCTGTTTGAGTATTTTTCGGAAGACTGTGTTAAGTGAAACTAGATATTTTCCAAGTAACCCCTATAAACTGCCCAGACAGCAGTTTTTGTTATTGATATTAGAAAAAAATTTGCACAAGACGATAATTACTAGGACATGTTTCTGTATTGTATAAAGTAATATGAGCCTGTAGCGCTAATTAAATACATATAAATAATATTGATATTGTAACGAATTTTGGGGGATTCCGATTATTTTGTACCTTCTGCTAACGTTCGAATCGCTGAACTGTCGAATAAATTACTCCAATATTCAGTATTGCAAAATGGTCTTTATTTAGACTACTTCGGGCGTAGTCCTTCACAATAACAATTATACTTCACTAATAGCGTGTTTAAATCAAACTGATTACTGATTCCTCAGTCTGCGCTGCTTTTATACTCCCGGTTACCACTTTCGGCCATTTCTCCGTTTAGATGTTTTACAGAGAGTCTTTCGCCGTAAAAACGTGGGCTCTGAAACATTACATGTTCTGCGCTTTCCAGTTCGGAGGGACAGTGTGGACAGAAAGGATCCTCCTCTATCCCACGCTTATGTAGATATTCCTTGAAGCCGCCGTGCCCGCTAAATATCTGTGTGAGGTTGTAATTAAGTTCTCCGTGTTTTCGCTCGTACCATTCCACTATATTCCGAACTAGCATGAAGGTCCAGCGCCCTTTTCTCGATTCTTCCCACCGTTCTTGCGACCTAACTATTGCTCAAGACCTTGTGCTTTTCTTAGCATCTTCGCATGGCCGGCTGATTTCAATGCCATACAGATCGGCCATTTCACCTGAGAGTAGATCTACTGGGATTTTCCTGGATAAAACATGGATCGCGTCGTCGGACACAGTCCGATAAGCACATGCTATTCGTATAGCAGTAATGCGGTAGGCTGCTAGTATATCTTTTTGGTGGACCATTTTAGATCCGTGCCATACTGGTGCTGCATATAATATTATAAAGCTGGTTACGTTGGATAATAGCTGACGGGTAGCTTCGCCTGGGCCGCCGATGTTGGGCATTATTCGCGTTAGGGCTCCCCTACCTCTAGAAACTTTCTCCCCCACCGCCCTGAAGTGCTCCTTAAAAGTTAGTTTTGAGTCAATGATTACTCCTAGATATTTCAAGGAAGGCTTTGAATTTATTTGATAATCCCCTATGGTTAGGACTAATTCATCCACAGTCCGCTTTGAGCTCACCAAAACCACTTCTGTCTTATTGCTATAATGGAGCGTCTATTGCCTTGCTAGCCATCTCCAGCCCCATGTTCGCCAGCCATTCCTTTATTCTTCCCACGGCGTCATTACATAATGCTTGAAGCAGATCAAGTTTCTTGGCCACTGCTACTACGACAATATCATCTGCATAGCCGACAATTTCCGTTCCTCCGGGAAGGTCGATTTGTAGCACATCTTCATACATCGCATTCCAAAGAGTTGGACCTAGAACAGATCCCTGAGGGACACCGCCCGTGATGTTGTGCTTTCTTGGTCCCTCATCCGTATCAAACAGGGGTACTCTGTCGCTTAAATAGCTACCAATTATTCGGAGCAGGTAAGCAGGTGTGCCAAAATTTCGTAGCGCTGTCATTATCTGCATCCAGTTAAGCATTTCTAATATCCAAAGTTATCAGGGCACAGAGCTTCCTTTTACTTTGGCGTCCGGTTATGCTTCGCGGGCTATATTGACAACTGTTTGTATTGCATCTATCGTGTATCTCGATTTTCGAAATCCAAACTGACTATTTGACAAGCCACCTGGGCTTTCCAGGGTCTGCTGCAGACGCTCACTAATAATACGTTCGAGAATCTTTCCAATTGAATCCAACATACAAAGTGGCCTGTATGAAGATGGCTGGTCGGGCATCTTACCAGGTTTCAGCAAAAGAACCAGTCTTTGACGTTTCCATGAGCGGGGGAAGACGCCTTCTTGGAAACAGGCGTGGAATCGGTAAATACCGATGTTCTAGACCTTATCGCTGATTTAAGAGCTATATTTGGCACTCCATCCGGTCGTGGAGACTTACTGTCCGCAACTATTGTGTTGCATCTATCTCATATGTTCTGTTATTTCTGGGATTTCCATTCCTTTGAGGTCCTCACTTTGACAGGTCCAGTAATCTTGTGTCACAAAAAGAGTTTCTACGATTCTTCTCATTAGTATCGGGCATGTAGGCTGCTCTGATTCCCGCTCTTTAATTTTTGCCATCACCGTTCTGTAAGCCAATCCCCAAGGATCATGATCCGCACTATCCACCAGTTCCTTGAAGCACGCTCTCTTGTTCTATTTTATAGCATTTTTAAGCGCCGTTTCTTGGGCTGTGTAGGTATTGTGTAGCTCATCATATCGTGGCGACGAGCGTGCCCTCTGTGCCCTTCGCTGTGCCTTGTGGCAGTTTCTACGCTCCTCCGCTATTTCCTCGTTCCACCAATATACCGGAGTCTGATTTACTTTTGCGCGACTTCTGGGCATGGAATCATCACACGCCATACCTAATGATTTAGATATTTGAACCGAAAGATCTTCCGCATTTGTCCTTCGTATTATGGCATCATTACATACAACATCAAATGTTTCTGGTTCAAAAAGGTGTTGTTTCCATCTTCTTCTTTGCAGTTGGTTGGAAGCTGTCCTTGGTGAAGTTTCCACTATCTCTAGGCGAATAGCTTTGTGGTCGCTGTGTGTGTATACGTTACTGATGGACCATTTTGCTCATCTCTCTATTTCGCTACTAGCAAACGTGAGATCTATAATGGAGCGTCTATTGCCAGTGTCAAATGTATATTTCCCTGCCTCATTAAGAAGTTCTAGCCTCAGAGGTGTAAGGCTTTCGATAAGAACTCTACCTCTATCGGTAGTTCTACTACTACCCCATACAGTGGACCATGCATTGAAGTCTCCACACATTATAAGCGGGTGTTTACCCTGTGCTTCTATGGTCATCCCAAGAATCATGTTCTCAAACTCTGTGCTAGTCATGCTCGGAGGTGCATAGCAACTAAAAATGTGTATTCCTTTGATTTTTGCCCACGTGAATCCTGCCACTGTCGGTGCCATCTTTTCCTGTGTCATGCTTGGTTATTTAGCTATATCCATGTATATCTGTAGTTTATGTTTTTCTTCTAGCCATATGCGTTTGTATATGTGAGTAACAACTTCTGCTCTTAGCTGCCGGCTACATATATGTAGGTGAAATAATCTTTCTGCTTCAAGCTTTATGGAAACTTCTTCGTTGCCTTGCACATGAGTGTGGCTGCTTGCTTTAATGTGTACATGTACATAAGTGTGGCTACTTGCTGTTTTTATTGTTGCGATTATTTACTAACAGCATAGTGCTGCTAATATTCGCCACAATATAATAGTGAACAGCGAAAGCATTGCTAATAACGCACTGCTAAAAATCCAATGTTACAAAGTTTTGTTGATTGCGCCTGAAAATATTTCACACAATTCGGATAAAAAACATATCTTATACATATGTATGTACCTATTTGTGTATAAAAGAAATAGCAACAAAGAGGCAATACTTAAAGACAATTCACAATGTGTGCAGCGGGGTATTCATATGGCTGGGTGGATAGAGGCATCTGACTTTACATTAGTATGAAGTGTGTTTTTTTGCCAGCTTAAATCTACACACACCGTATGTGCAGCGTGGGTGCTTAATCAATCCGAGAATTTTTATTGATTCCCTTAAATAAACATCAGTGGCGTCGCACATTTTTTGACAGCCATTTTATTCCTATGTTTTTTGATGGCGCTAATCTTGCGTGATGCACACATTTTTCATTAATGATTCACTTTTATTACATTTACATATCTGCTACGTCTTGCAATTCTTTTAAAATGTATATTTATATATACATACATACATACTTACATAAATATATATATATGCATGTCTGAAAGTACATTAGACTGGGTTGGTCCCCAAACAAAAAAAAAAGTTGCTAATGTCCACCCCTAAATTTAAAGATTGTGTTGAGAGGGTTTCGGAAAATTTTTTTTAAATTTTTTTGATCCTTCGAAATACAGCCGAAAAGGTTTTTTCGTTGTAACTTGGTTATTTGACGTCCGATTTTTAAAATTGATATGTCATTATTTTGGCCTTGAGAAGCTTCACATTTCCGTTTAATGTCCTTTTAAGCTATGAAGTCGTTTTCACATGATTAGGCCAGCTAACAAAGTTGAACCCCTCCTTAGCACTTTCAATATTTATTGCAACTGTTATTTTACCTGATTCTTATTATACCTCGACCTGAAACTCATGATATTTTTGGAGGTAAAATTATTATTAGGGTTTGCATTGAAAAGTGAATAAAGATGTGCCAAATATCATGAATAGGGGAAGTCAAAGTAAATAAGTGAGTCAAACCTGTTGTTTCGTATTTATAATAATAACACTATGCGACAAATTCAACTTTTTTCTGGGTATTGGACAAAACCCACTTTTTTGTTGAGATTGAGGCTTAAGTAAATAAAGTACTATCTCCATTTTCGAACTTAGCCTTCAGAAAATAGATATCGGCTTACGAAGTACAACTTTGTTAGCTGATCTAATATTGTGAAACCAACTTCATAGCTTAAAAGGACATTAAACGGAAATGTGAAGCTTCCCAAGGCAAAAGTAATGACATATCAGTTTTAAAAATCGGACGTCAAAAAACCAAGTTACAACGAAAAAACCTTTTCGGCTGTATTTCGAAGGATCAAAAAAAAAAATTTAAAAATTTTTTTCCGAAACCCTCTCAACATAATCTTTAAATTTAGGGGCGGACATTAGCAACTTTTTTTTCGACCCAGTCTAATGTACATTATACATAAATTGTGTACCAACTGTAAGTCATTATGTCCTTTGTCCACACCTCAAGTCAAGAAATATTAACATGATAACACCAGGAAGTAGTTGTTGCTGTGCATGTTTCACACTGCAATATGTACATTAGGGTGTTTCATTTTTAAATTACTTTTGCTTCTTTGATCTTCCCGCAAATCTGATTCTGTGACTTATACCGGAAGATTTGACAAAATTTTTCGCTATTACAATTTTTTCAGGTGTTTGGTCTCGTTAAATTGATAGAGAAGATTAAAAAATTCGCATAAATAAGTTCATAACATTGTTAAATGATCCTCACCGATACGGCACCTTGAAAAATTATTCGAAGCCAATAGTCAATCCACTTAGATATTTGATGTTGATAGCACCGTAGCACAGAGGTTGATGTATCCGCTATTAAGCACAACTCGTTTTGTAGCGAGTTATTTAACCACTGCCGCGAGTCTTCAATAATTTCCGCTAGATGGGTCTAACTCTCGTTTGCGCGCCTGCGTAGAGAGTTACAAACAAGCCTACATACAAGTGAAGCTAATATAAGCGTGTTAAAAAAGAAGAATTTAATTGACGAATAATAAAACTTGCCACTGTTGTTTTTCCGTTTGCTGTTGTGAGTTCTCTAAGGCTCACTTAAGGAACTTTTTAACCCAGAGCAGACAAAGATAGTACCTTCCTTACTTGTTTATAAAGTAAATGCAGTATTACCATAATAAAACCAACAAATGAATGATGTCCCATCAAATATATGTATGCATATGAATTTAAAAAACGTTCACCATATACATAACACTGGTTTACAGCCAAAATGCACCAGAGACGCTATAATGAAATTCCTATGTAAAATCACCCCCTGATTTCGAAAATCAAGGTTATTTTTAATTCTATGGTAACGTTTTTGAGATATTTACGAATAACTGTTTTTTCAAAAAAAAAATAAAAAAAATTGGGTCCACTTAATCATATATGTATATCTCAAGAACGAATTGATCAATTCCAAAACGGTTTTGAGCTTTTAAAAGGTAATAAAAATTTCTTTAAACTGTGCATACAACACTTTTTGATAGGCCCTGCAGATTCAAAGATAACGAACAATCATTACGGATTTTTTCCATTTTTTTGTAAAAATATAAAAAAATGTGTACTTGCGAGGAAGGATCTCGAAAACTTTTTAATTTTTTGCAGATTTGTTTCTTTCCGTCAAAGCTCTGTTTTATTACAAAAAAATAAGCTTTCATTCAACAAAATCGATGGACTAATACAAAAGTTATAAGCATTCATGTAAGTATTCCCATTTAATACTTAAGTACCCTACTGGTACCTATGTGTGAGTATTCGTATATCAGTTAGTTTTTATACTCAGTTGAGCAGAGCTCACAGAGTATATTAACTTTGATTGGATAACGGTTGGTTGTACAGGTATAAAGGAATCGAGATAGATATAGACTTCCATATATCAAAATCATCAGTATCGAAAAAAATTCAATTTAGCCATGTCCGTCCGTCCGCCCGTCCGTCTGTCCGTTAACACGATAACTTGAGTAAATTTTGAGGTATCTTGATGAAATTTGGTATGTAGGTTCCTGGGCACTCATCTCAGATCGCCATTTAAAATGAACGATATCGGACAATAACCACGCCCACTTTTTCGATATCGAACTTTCGAATTTTGGACAATGGGCGTGGCACCGCCCACTTTTAAAAGAAGGTAATTTAGAAGTTTTGCAAGCTAAAATTTGGCAGTCGTTGAAGATATCATGATGAAATTTGGCAGGAACGTTACTCTTATTACTATATGTATGCTTAATAAAAATTAGCAAAATCGGAGAACGACCACGCCCACTTTTTAAAAAAAATTTTTTTTTAATTCAAATTTTAAAAGAAAAGTTAATATCTTTACAGTATATAAGTAAATTATGTCAACATTCAACTCCAGTAATGATATGTTGCAACAAAATACAAAAATAAAAGAAAATTAAAAAATGGGCGTGGCTCCGCCCTTTTTCATTTATTTTGTCTAGGATACTTTTAATGCCATAAGTCGAACAAAAATTTACCAATCATTGTGAAATTTGGTAGAGGCTTAGATTCTAGGACGATAACTGTTTTCTGTGAAAAAGGGCGAAATCGGTTGAAGCCACGCCCAGTTTTTATACACAGTCGACCGTCTGTCCTTCCGCTCGGCCGTTAACACGATAACTTGAGCAAAAATCGATATATCTTTACTAAACTCAGTTCACGTACTTATCTGAACTCACTTTGTATTGGTGTAAAAAATGGCCGAAATCTGACTATGACCACGCCCACTTTTTCAATATCGAAAATTACGAAAAATTAAAAAAATGCCATAATTATATACCAAATACGAAAAAAGGGATGAAACATGGTAATTGTATTGGTCTATTGACGCAAAATATAACTTTAGAAAAAAACTTGGTAAAATGGTGTGACCCTACCATATTAAGTAGAAGAAAATGAAAAAGTTTTGCAGGGCGAAATCAAAAGCCCTTGGAATCTTGGAAGGAATACTGTTCGTGGTATTACATATATAAATAAATTAGCGGTACCCGACAGATGATGTTCTGGATCACCCTGGTACACATTTTGGTCGATATCTCGAAAACGCCTTCACATATACAACTAAGGGTCACTCCCTTAATTTGATACCCATATCGTACCAACACAACCATCTTTATGGCGATATCTTGAAAAGGCGTCTACCTATAGAACTAAGGCCCACGCTATTTTAAAATACTCATTAACACCTTTCATTTGATACCCATATCGTACAAACAAATTCTAGAGTCACCCCTGGTCCACCTTTATGGCGATATCTTGAAAAGGCGTCCACCTATAGAACTAATGCCCACGCCCTTTTAAAATACTCATTAACACCTTTCATTTGATACCCATATTGTACAAACGCATTCTAGAGTCACCCCTGGTCCACGTTTATGGCGATATCCCGAAAAGGCATCCACCCATAGAACTAAGGCCCACTCCCTTTTAAAACACTTATTAACACCTTTCGTTTGATACCCATATTGTACAAACGCATTCTAGAGTCAACCCTGGTCCACTTTTATAACGATATTCCGAAAAGGCGTCCACCTATAGAACTAAGGCCCACTCCCTTTTAAAATACTCATTAACACCTTTCATTTGATACCCATAGAGTACAAACAAATTCTAGAGTCACCCCTGGTCCACCTTTATGGCGATATCTCGAAAAGGCGTCCACATATAGAACTAAGGCCCACACCCTCTTAAGATACTCATTAACACTTTTCATTTGATACTCATATCGTACAAACAAATTCTAGAGTCACCCCTGGTTCATCTTTATGGCGATATCTCGAAAAGGCGTCCACCTATAGAACTAAGGCCCACGCCCTTTTAAAATACTCATTAACACCTTTCATTTGATACCCATATTGTACAAACGCATTCTAGAGTCACCCCTGGTCCACGTTTATGGCGATATCCTGAAAAGGCGTCCACCCATAGAACTAAGGCCCACTCCCTTTTAAAACACTTATTAACACCTTTCGTTTGATACCCATATTGTACAAACGCATTCTAGAGTCAACCCTGGTCCACCTTTATGGCGATATCTCGAAAAGGCGTCCACCTATAGAACTTAGGCCCATTCCCTTTTAAAATACTCATTAACACCTTTCGTTTGATACCCATATTGTACAAACGCATTCTAGAGTCACCCCTGGTCCACGTTTATGGCGATATCCTGAAAAGGCGTCCACCCATAGAACTAAGGCCCACTCTCTTTTAAAACACTTATTAACACCTTTCGTTTGATACCCATATTGTACAAACGCATTCTAGAGTCAACCCTGGCCCACCTTTATGGCGATATCTCGAAAAGGCGTCCACCTATAGAACTTAGGCCCACGCCCTTTTAAAATACTCATTAACACCTTTCATTTGATACCCATATTGTACAAACGCATTCTAGAGTCACCCCTGGTCCACGTTTATGGCGATATCCTGAAAAGGCGTCCACCCATAGAACTAAGGCCCACTCCCTTCTAGAATCACCCCTGGTCCACCTTTATGGCGATATATCGAAAAGGCGTCCACCTATAGAACTTAGGCCCACTCCCTTTTAAAATTATCATTAACACATTTCATTTGATACCCATATCGTACAAACAAATTCTAGAGTCAGGCCTGGTCCATCTTTATGGCGATATCCGAAAATAGCGTCCATCTATAGAACTATGGCTTACTTCCTCTTAAAATACTCTTTAATACCTTCCATTTGATACACATGTCATACAAACACATTCCAGGGTTACCCTAGGTTCTTTTTACAACATGGTGATTTTCCCTTACTTTGTCTCCACAGCTCTCAACTGAGTATGTAATGTTCGGTGACACCCGAACTTAACCTTCCTTACTTGTTGCAGATCTTTTTGTTTTCTCTCTAAGCTCTGTTTTATTACAAAAAAATAAGCTTTCATTCAACAAAATCGATGGACTAATACAAAAGTTATAAGCATTCAAGTAAATATATCCATTTAATACTTAAGTACCCTACTGGTACATATGTGTTAGTATTTGTATATCAGTTAGTTAGCGAATATTAACACATATGTACCAGTAAGGTACTGAAGTATTAAATGGATATATTTACATGAATGCTTATAACTTTTGTATTAGTTCATCGATGTTGTTGAATGAAAGCTTATTTTTTTGTAATAAAACAGAGCTTAGAGAGAGAAAAACAAATCTGCAAAAAAATAAAAAGTTTTCGAGATCCATCCTCGCAAAGTGCAAATTTTTTTATATTTTCACAAAAAAAATTCGTAATGATTGTTCGTTATCTTTGAATCTGCAGGGCCTAGCAAAAATTGTTGTATGCACAGTTTATAGAAAATTTTATTACCTTTTAAAAGCTTCAAACCGTTTTGCAATTGCTCAATTCGTTCTTGAGATATATATTGTAACGAATTTACTTGCAAATCCTCTTATTTGCAATCCTCTGCTAAGTTCGAATTACTAAACTGTTGAATAAATAATTCCAATTTGTAATAATGCAAAATGGCCTTTATTAAAGTACTTCACAATAACACTCAAACTGTGCAACGAATAACTTGCTTAATAACCAAACTGATTGATAGCTCAAATGAAACTCTACTATTCAAAATAATACTGCTCTTGCTCGCTAGATAGCGTCTTAGTCGAAACTGCTTGACAACTCAAATCAAACTGAATTCCAGCGCCTCTACAATTGCCGCCTTTTATACTCTTTGATTTCAACATTCGCATCTTCTAGGCGCTTCCAGAATCTACTAGTCCAGCAGGTCTCAAAGTTCTCAGCTGTAACTACAATTGCACAATTTTATAGTTTTTCTCATTGCATACTTATAGGAGTATCTCAGATATATGTATGCATGTGTTTGTGCATTGACTCTCCGCTGCTCGTATACGTACATGGTACATATGTGTAGACGCAATTATTGTTTCGTTTATGTAGATACATAATGATTGATCTATGGATGTGAATTCACGTCACTGCTTAGCATCGGCTTAGAGACGATAGCATCGCTCAGTGCTGCTAACATTCGTTACACTGCCCTCCACAAATGTCCGATCGTCCCGATCAGACAAATCTCCCGATCTAAACGTCGCTTGCATCTCCAAATGTACCACTCTTCTACTCCGTGGTTTCTCAATGCTTTGTATGGGGTAGATGGTATCACTGATCTTCTTCACAACCTTGTACGGGCCTTCCCAACTGCACCGAAATTTGGCAGTGAGGGTTGTTTAACAGTACCAAATCTCCCGCCAAGAAACCTTCCGAATTAAAGTTCTTGTCATGCCAGTGTTTTATCTTACTACTCATTACCCTGGGCCGTTCCTTCACACTCTGTTGTTTGGCCAATGAACTACTTCGTAGAGCTTGCGCTAGACGGATTTGCTTTGCATAATCAGTATCGTTCCGACGCTTCACAACAGTAGTGTGCCTTGGCTTGAAACCACCCTTGCATTATTTCTGCGGAATCCTTTCCTTCGTTTTAGTACGTCCGTTAGGGCTTTTCAATGCCAGTGTTTCTCTCACAGGTACCTTCGGTTTTGATTTGTTTGGCCCATTTGTTCCATCAACCTTTACCTTTGAATTTCGTGGCCTTTGTCGAGTTGTTGTTGTTGTTGTAGCGATTAGGTTACTCCCCGAACGCTTTGGGGAGTGTTATCGATGTGATGGTCCTTTGTCGGATACAGATCCGATACGCTCCGGTAACACAGCACCATTAAGGTGCTGGCCCGACCATCTCGAGAACGATTTATATGGCCACATTAAACCTTCAGGCCATCCCTCCCTCCCCACCCCCAAGTTCCATGAGGAGCTTGGGGTCGCCAGAGCCTAGTCTGTTAGTGAAACGGGATTCGCCGCTCGAAGGTGAGGTTGACAATTGGGTTGAAGAAGCTATATATTGCGCTACACAACCCCTTGAATCCCGCCTTTGTCGAGTCTTCTCCACCAGTACCCGATTACTGCTGAACCCTTTTTCCAAACTAAAGTTAAGTGGTATTTCCTGATTCTTATAGCGCATAATTTTTCTCCTCATATCGATCCTGATGTCATGGTCAACCAAGAAGTCCACTCCCAATATGACTTCATCAACGATCTCCGCCACAACGAATTTGTGTAAAACCATGACCTTCCCAATTAGGACTTCACATATCACTTCTCCCTGGACTTGGTTATACTCGCCTGTGACCGTACGCAACCTTGCTCCAGGTAATGACTTTACTCTCTTGTAGACCAAATCAGATCGAATCAAGGAATGAGATGCGCCCGTATCTACAGTCAGTACATGTTCTTTGTCATCCACATTCCCTCTGACGGTAAGACTGCTCGATTTTATGCCAATTTGCAACACAGATATCACAGGGCATTCAATAGCTGGATCTAGCTCTCGATCTCTACCTCTTACTCGCTCTTGCTCATCTCCTCCAGCTTTGCGTTTACGGCCGCCCACATTGTTGGAACTACTAGGATCAAGATCGCAATGACGGGCAATGTGACCGGACTTCCCGCATTTGAAAAATTTGATAACTTTTTCACTCCGCTTTTGCGATCCTTTCAGCGCCTCTAATATTGCGTCTACCCACTCTGGCCTTTCTACCTCCACACGGCGTGCTTCGTAAACTGGCTTACACAGAAGCAATGCTGTTTCTTGAGTCAGTGCATGGGATACCGTTTCTGCGAATGTAGGTTTTGGGTTTGCATATGTCGCTCGCTTCGTTTCGACGTCCCGTATGCCATTTATAAAGCTCTGAATTTTTACTCTTTCGGTGTATTCCACGGGTGCGTCGGCATTCGCCAAATGTGCAAAATGTGCCTTTCGACATCTGACGCAAACTCCTGCAAAGTCTCATTTGCTTTTTAGTAGCGGTTTTGCAACTCAATTTGGAATATCTGTTTCCTATGCTCGCTTCCATAACGTCGTTCTACAGCAGCCATCAATGCTTCATAACTGTTCCGTTCGTACTCTGGAATCGTCTGTAAGATTTCGGCAGCTGGTCCTTTCAATGCTACGAAGAGTACAGCAACTTTATCTTCAGCATTCCAGTTGTTCACTGTTGCGGTCTTCTCATATTGTAGTCTTTGGAAAGGAACAGAACCGTCAAAGGATGGTGTTTTTACCTTTGGATTACTCGCTGAAACTGTTGGCCGATTTAATTGCAACTCCTGTATACGACCTCTCAAAGCTTCTATCTCAGCATCAATTTTGTCCTCAAGCTGCACAATTTTTGTATCCTGCGCTTCCAGCTTTGATGTTACCCTTTGCTTCCTGTGCTTCCAACTGCGAAGACATTTGCGCCACCTGCAATGATAAGCGCTCCTCTTGTGCTTCCCTCTTAGATGTTATACGTGTCTCTTGCGACTCCAGTTGGGATGCCATATATGTCTTCTGCTCTTCCAGTTGGGATGCCATATATGTCTTCTGTTCTTCGAGCTGTGTAGAAATTTGTGTTTCCTGTGCTTCAATCTTCGATGTTATGCATGTCTCCTGCGATTCCAATTGTGATGTTACTTGCGAAGCCATTTCTGAAATGCGTACCTCCTGTGATTCTAGTTGGGATGATATTTGCGACGACATTGATGTTACTGTCGATGTTTGAGCAGCTACTGCAGCCAATATCATGTTCAAGTCTGTGCTCGTAACTGTCTGCGATGTTTCATTTTTCTCTTCAATTTTTGTTGTTGTCTCGTCAGGATAAAAGACATACTCGTCCACATCAATTCCTTCTGCTTCCATTGCCTCTCGTAGCCGTGCCTGAAGTTCGAGTTTAACGCCGCTTGTATTCAATCCACGGCTTTCCACTCCTTCTTCAGTTGCTGGATCTTCAATTCACTGAACTTTGCCATGTCCTTGTTGTCCTCCGGAATTTATTCAACAATTCCTCTTCTGACACCAATTGTAACGAATTTACTTGCAAATCCTCTTATTTGCAATCCTCTGCTAAGTTCGAATCACTAAACTGTTGAATAAATAACTCCAATTTGTAATAATGCAAAATGGCCTTTATTAAAGTACTTCACAATAACACTCAAACTGTGCAACGAATAGCTTGCTTAATAACCAAACTGATTGATAGTTCAAATGAAACTCTACTATTCAAAATAATACTGCTCTTGCTCGCTAGATAGCGTCTTAGTCGAAACTGCTTGACAACTCAAATCAAACTGAATTCCAGCGCCTCTACAATTGCCGCCTTTTATACTCTTTGATTTCAACCTTCGCATCTTCTAGGCGCTTCCAGAATCTACTAGTCCAGCAGCTCTCAAACTTCTCAGCTGTAACTACAATTGCACAATTTTATAGTTTTTCTCATTGCATACTTATAGGAGTATCTCAGATATATGTATGCATGTGTTTGTGCATTGACTCTCCGCTGCTCGTATACGTACATGGTACATATGTGTAGACGCAATTATTGTTTCGTTTATGTAGATACATAATGATTGATCTATGGATGTTAATTCACGTCACTGCTTAGCATCGGCTTAGAGACGATAGCATCGCTCAGTGCTGCTAACATTCGTTACAATATGTTTAAGTGGACCCAATTTTATTTTTTTTTTTTAAAACCGTTATTCGTAAATATCTCAAAAACGTTGCCATAGAATTAAAAATTACCTTGATTTTCGAAATCAGGGGGTGATTTTACATAGGAATTTCATAATGGCGTCTCTGGTGCAGAAAAAAAATTGGAATTTGTGATCCAGTGTAATTATTGCAGTTCATGCACACCTCTATGAACATTGTAGTATGTTTGTATGTGCTTATGTACGACTTTTGCGAAGTGCTATATAAATAACCGTTTACTGCAGGGATGCACCTTAACGTTAAGCTAATCGTTTATCAAAAAATTTCCACCGTTTCCGTTGAAACACTTCGAAATATTATCGATAAAGAAATTATCAAAATAAATTGTATCTCGTTTTTAACCGAAACGAAAAGCTTTCGTTAACGTTAAAAACGTTAACAAAAACGTGATACTTTATGTTTGAATTGTGCTGGCAATGCTACAGCCATGGTGAAGCCGTAAGGTGGCAACAACGAGCGCACATACACACACAAACTCTATGTAATTTGTTTGTGTAATTCGTTGGTGGTAATGTCAAAAATACTCTGAGAAATGTTCGTACTGTCAAAATTCAAGAGAAAAGTTGCAATCAGCTTGGCTAATGCTTTCACCTTTAATGACTCCGCCATCAATCAGCTTTGCCAGCATAGTTTGAAATTAATAATCAACATAAACGATTTGATTTCGTTTTGATATGGCAGAAAACGAAACGAAATCATTTCGTTAATTTGACGATCTTAACGTTAATAAACGAAACGAAATGAGTTCGTTTCGTTTATTAACGTTGATTATCGTAACGAAATGATATCGTTTCGTTGGTTAAGCATGCCTGGTTTACTGTATCCATTTATCTATCTACTCATAGTCAACGAATAATATTCTTAATTATAATATGTAAATATTGATGGCTTTATTATTTACATATGTAATTCGACCGACTGGATGTATGTACGTACTTTTGACACATAAGCATTAGGGCGGGTCGATTTAAAAATCGCTCATTGCTCTGTGAAAATCGTATTCTAGGGATCAAAATAAGAAACTTTGCCGAAGGAACCATACCTCTAAAACGAATTCTGGTGTCCCCCAATTTGGGTCGAACTTTTGGGTAGGGGAAATTTTGAAAAATCCCACTTTGACCCATTTAGAGTGCTCCAATCGAGTCCAAATGTATGACCGACCCCCACTAACTTTGGAGGCCCGACCCACCGATGCCAGTGGCACACCCCCTGGAACCCCCCTGGGGGTTCACCATACAAACATTTCAAAAAATCGCCGGTTTTGCACTTTACATGAAAAAACCAGCTAAATGGCTATGTTTTTTCTTTATTTTTATTTAGTTATTTATAATAATATTTATTATTTATTTATAATAATATCTATTTTTTCTCTTAAGAAATTTATTTAGTCAGAACATATGTAAATGAAAAAATTAATTTAAGTGAGTTATAGAAAAGAAACTAAAAAAAATTATTGTTTGAAATCTTTTTTACTTTCAAGTCTGGGAAATTTCGCACGGCTCTCTAATGTCGTCGCCATAACAGCCTCTACATTTTCCGGTATAACCCGTTTGGAAACGCTAGCTAGCAATTGAACCGGTGGCGGTGCGTATGTTGAATCATCGGGATCTTGGTATGTTGGCATTGATGACATAGACGTTGCTCTTGCTCTTCAGTTTCCATCATAAATGCATCCATTGTTAGTCTGATTATGTTGATCGTGCATGAACTCTTTGAGGCGTTCGGGCTGCCTTCAAATCGCATTTACATGTTCCAATGTAAGAAATTGTTTCCAGAGATTTTACATACTCTGTAAATTGTTGGGTGTTGTTTCTTCTCTTGATTTGCTCTTGATACTTGTCAAGCAATTTATTCAATTTATTAAATACACTTTTTTCAGCATTATTTCTATACCAAGTTTTTCCCAAATTCCAATCAACTTATCTTGTACTTAAATAGTGAATGATTTATGGGAAAACTTTTTTGTTCTGTTTTAGCACGTTCGCTTAAGTAAAAATAATATCTCAAGATATCCAGATACGTTGGTAAATTAAGATCAGTTAAATCAGTAGACACACCAAAAACAGTAACATCATGCTTGGGTATATGACTCATTGGGTTTTCGATAGTTGTTGATGTAGTTGCTTCATCTTGCGGTGTAGAGGATGGTGGATTCATTGTAAAATTTTTGATTTGGAATGGTCACTTCACTTATTATTTTTTTTTTGAAATATTTTTTTATCTGAAAATAGCACTTCACACTTTGAGTTCTTCACAACGACTTAATGCATTCACAAAAACTGTTGCGTTATATATGGTCTACGAGACGAGGTAATAAGAATGAAATAGTAATTTCAATTCTACCTGCTGTGTCTTGCGGTGGCTTAAAAAAAACAACAAGCAATTTTACGATCTGCAATTGTGTCACAGTGATACCTTCATTTTTTAAAACGGTTGAATAAAAAACCCACACAACTATGTTTACGACATGCAAATGCATCACAGTGATGCCTTGGTTTTAAAAGGGGGTTGTGAAAACGCTAATTTCTAATAATTTTTTTTAATATCTTTTCTATTACTAAGTTAAACTCATTTTTTCATTTACATATGTTCTGACTAAATAAATTTCTAAAGAGAAAAATAAACTCCAAAAAGAAAAAACATAGGCATTTCAAAGTGGGATTTTTCAAAATTTGCCCCTACCCAAAAGTTCGACCCAAATTGGGGGACACCAGAATTCGTTTTAGAGGTATGGTTCCTTCGGCAAAGTTTCTTATTTTGATCCCTAGAATATGATTTTCACAGAGCAATGGGCGATTTTTTTGCCTCCCCACAAATCGACCCGGCCTAATAAGCATATATATATATAGATAAAAGATTTTAAATTTAAACCAGTGGTCACCAAAATGAAAACTGTGGCCGTGTGAGTAAAACTAAAATCATCTTATTGTTGGTAGTGGTTTAGTTGGTGATGAAAAATCAATGAGGTAGGGCGTATGCACGCATGTTTGTTAACACACAAAAAGTAAATCGTAAATATGCCATACAAATACTACTTTATTCCATACGTTAGGTTAGGTTGAACTGGCCGGTCCATGAGGACCTCACATAGACTGATTGAGTCCGTAGTGTTAACAGAAGTTTGTTTTAACGACCAAACTGAAAACCCCTATCAAAAACCAGGACCTATGTTATAAAATAACTCCGTCCTCTTGGCAAATACTAGAAGCTTCCTAGGACTTAAGCCACTTGCTGCTTCTAGATCTGACAGCTCAATCACTCTTAATAGCTGGAGTCTTAGCCTGGCAAGTGCAGGGCACGAGCATAGAACGTGCTCGATCGTTTCCTCCTCCAACCCGCACTTCCTACATCTGCTATCACTGACCAAGCCTAATTTAAAGGCATGTGACGTCAGAAGGCAGTGTCCAGTCAGAATACCCGTCATGAGTCTACAGTCCTCTCTTTTTAATGATAGAAGCAACTTTGTTAGTCTAAGGTTGTAAGACCTACACATAATCTTCCACACTTTACAGCCCCGCGCTTGAACCCACGCCTTTCCTGCTTGGTCGATCATGTGCACCTCTCGCTTTCGCTTAATCTCGCCCAGTGTAATTGGGACGCCTACGGAGCAAGCTTCAAGGGATGCGCCCGTTTTAGCTAGTTCATCCGCTTTCTCATTCCCATCTATTCCCATTTTCCCTGTGAC
The DNA here is from genome assembly GCF_040869045.1 of Eurosta solidaginis. Classification (NCBI taxonomy): domain Eukaryota; kingdom Metazoa; phylum Arthropoda; class Insecta; order Diptera; family Tephritidae; genus Eurosta; species Eurosta solidaginis. Next base: position 247,786,615 of record NC_090320.1, on the reverse strand, counting down.
CCAATATAGATGTATGCTTCTCCCTGTCCCAATTCTTTCCAGAGCCTGCTTACACTCTAACACGCATTTAGATGCTGGGCTATACGAGATTATTGCCTTAGCTTTATTCCTTGAGTCTAAGGAAAAATTTGAACAAAATAAATTGTTAACATTAAACCATGAACACATTCTGCGCATGAGAGTTTGTTTGCAAAATATCTTTTCGCAAGTTCGCACATAAACAATAGCCTCATCCGATGTTGCTACTCTGCTTGTTCAGCGACAACTAAACGAAGTAGAATAATTATACGTGTGAAGTGGCGCCAATAAATATTTCACTAGCCGGACGACCACTTATTTAAACGCACCTCAGGTATACATTAGTATTTACAACGATTTTTGAAAGATTAAGATGTTGCATGCGCGAACTTCAGTGGGAAGCAATGGAGCTTCACAAAATTCTAGTAGGTCACTTTCACCACACGACAAACTTTAAAACAATTGTTATCATAATTTAAGCACACAAAGTACGCTGATTGGAGTTTTAGAGAGTAAATATTAAAATTCTGAACAGATTAGCTGAATAAAAAGTGCACAAATAATTGTTAAATAACAAATATAGACAGTGGTAGTTTAACAAATTCTGCTGTGGTGAGTCGTGAATGTGACCTACTAGAGGTTTGTGAAGCTCCATTGCTTCCCACTGAAGTTCGCGCATGCAACATCTTATTCTTTCAAAAATCTTTGGTAGTTATGGGATTTTTATTTCTTGGAAGTTTATTTGCCTTGTTATTGGCTTGAAAATTTTTTTATATTTCTCTGTGGTGTTATTCGACGCCCTTTCTAGAAATTTTAAATTTTAATACATAAAGGCCGCGGCACAATGACATTTTTCATATAGATGCGTTTAACACATGCTTATGCATTCCAATAACATCGCCACAATCAACCAAGATGTTGCGTTTGTAAATATGAAGGAACTTTAGACTTGGCAATTGAAGTTTATTACGCCTTGCCCATTCACATACAAATTTTCGCGAAGCACTGTTATAAACATTCTCCCTATACTTGTGTCGTATTCAATTGTTATATTTCAGTTTTTAATTGCGAAAAATGTTAGAAAATTTACCAACCAGGCGGAAAAATAATTTCACTTGCAAAGTGTGCCAACACCCTTAGTCCAAAACCCTAGCGGGTTAGGGGATCAGAATATACCCGCGGTATGTATGCCTGTCGTAAGAGGCGATTAAAATACCAAATTCAAGGGGCTGTGTAGCGCAACCTTTCAGGTTGCCAGCGCAATATATAGCTTCTCCAAACCCAATTGTCAACCTCACCTATCCGCGGTGAATCCTGTTTCACTAACAGACGAGGCTCTGGCGACTCCAAGCTCCTCATGGAACTTGGGGGTAGGGAGGGAGGGAATGGCCTGAAGGTTTAATGTGGCCACATAAATCGTTCCCGAGATGGTCGGCCTAGCACCTTAATGGTGCTATGGTACCGGAGCGTACCGGATTTGTATCCGGCAAAGGACCATCACATCGATAACACTCCCCAAAGCCTTCGTGGAGCAACCTTATCGCTACAACAACAACAACAACCCTTAGCCAAAGCAAATGTCAAATTCTTCTTATGATTTGCTTGCAACAAAATTTGGGAGTTGGCTACCTTTCTATATCAGATGGCGCCAGTGTCGCTCATTTTACCGTTCTCCATAAAAATACGTGCAATCTACTCATAATGCATTAGCTTGTGTTAAATTCATCTATATGAAAAACTGCTTATGTGTCGGGGCTTTAAATCAATGTGTTGAATTGGATGGCAAAAAAAATTGAAACAAGTTTGTAGAGGAAATTATAATTTTTTTTTATACAACAGAGTCGTTTTTAGAGGCATTATTTCATGATCCCACAAACTATTGGATAAGGCTGGTATTGCCGCATTTTTTCGGCAGTGCTCAGTTGTTTTGAAGTTATACTTCTTTAGGCGCGTTATGAAAAATTGATGAGAGTGAAATTTTAAAAAAGTGTGGCACAAAAGTCACATGTTTGAAAATGGAGTTCGTGTGTATGTTCGCTGTGAATTGAACGCGCAAACTTGCTTTAGGTGGAATGAACATACATATATATACGGATGTACATATGCAGCAACAAAATAGCGCCTCTGTTTTTGGTATATTTGTATGTATGTATATCCATATGTATGTACTAATGTTTATGCACTAAGCAAATTTAATCAATCTTATATATAAGTATATTTCTTCCGTATGTGTGGTTGTATTTAAATATAATAACATTCGTCCCATTAACACTTAGGTAATAGGTACAAGATCTTAATTATGCCAACCCACTTAGCTTCGAGCAGTGTCGTTGCTCAAAATTTAGTGCACTGCCCCAACTATGGTTTTGTGGCAGGAGAATGAAATATAACATATTAGCAGTTTGAAAACAGATAGAACTAATTAAGTGTGCCTTTGTACTTTTCTCTATTTATTCATTAATAAAATAATTAAAAAAATGTTTAAGTTAAACGGTTTTATTGAAAACAATACTTAAATGAAGTAATAATAATACTAAAAGCTAGAAAATAATTAGGTAGGTCCTACGTACTAGTCATCACACTCCTCATCAATCTAGAGTGTTCATCAGACAATTAAATAAAAGCGTTGGGCGGGTGAAATTTCTAAAAATGTGAGGAGTATCATAACCTTATTAAGGTTCAGTTGGTCTTATATATGACTATCAATAGAATGGCTAGTACCTAGGACCTACCTAATTATTTTCTAGCTTTTAGTATTGTAACGAATTTACTGCAATTCCCTTATTTGCAATCTTCTGCTAACGTTCGTATCGCTAAATTGTTGAATAAATAACTCCAATATTTAATAATGGAAAAATGGCCTTTATTAAAGTACTTCACAATAACACTTATACTTTGGAACGAATAGCTTGCTTAATAACCAAACTGATTGTTAGCTCAAATGAAACTGACTTCTCGCCTCCACTGTTGTCGCCCTTTTATACTTCCCGACCTCCTTGTTGCATATTTCTAGGCTTTTCTAATTCCAGAACTTACTAGTTAGTTATAAATTTCTCAGCTACAACTACAGATGTATAATTTTTATAGTTATTCTCATACCCCATGCGCTTGTATGTGTGAGCGACACTTCCACAATTACAATTGCATACCTTTAGGAGCATTTCAGATAAGATATCTGCATGTGATTGTGCGTTGCTTCTCAGCTGCGTATACGTACATATGTGTAGACATAATGATTGAATTATTGATGTGCATTCACGTCACTGCTTAGCATCGGCTTAGAGATGACAGTACCCTTAGTGTTGCTAATATTCGTTACACTGCCCTCCACCTAAGTCTGATCGTCCCGGTCAGACAAATCTCTCGATCTAAACGCTGCTAGCCTCTCCAAATGAACCCCTTTCATTTTGGTTCGTGGTTTGCCAATGGTTTGAATGCGGTACACTACATCGTTGATCCGTTTTACAACTTTGTATGGGCCTTCCCAGTTACACAGCAATTTCGGGGACAAACCTTTTTTTCGTTGTGGGTTGTATAGCAGCACCAAATCTCCTTCCTGAAACCCTTCCGAATTAATTGCTTTATCGTACCTCGCTCTCATCTTGTCATTCCTAATATTTGCTCGCTGCCTTACCAGATCGTGTACCTCTCTCAGCTCTTCTTCCAAGACACCAGTGGATTTCTTGACATTCCTCTCTGCATCGGCATCTATCGTATATTTCAAATCAGCTGGCAGTCGAAGGTCATTGCTAAAAATTACCTTTACGGGAGTTTGGCCCGTTGTCTCATGTACTGCCGATCGGTAGGCCATGAAGAATAATGATATGTGTGTATCCCAGTCCTTATGATACTTGTCTACTGCTTAAATGCTCCTCCAATGTTCTATTGAAACGTTCCACCATACCATCGGACTGAGGATGCAATGCAGTTGTCCGTGTTTTTCGAATGCCCAACATCTTGCACATTTCTTGGAACACAGCTGATTCAAAATTCCTGCCTTGATCAGAATGTAACTCCATTGGTACACCATACCTTGTAACCCATTCGTTTGTAACCACTTCTGCTACTGTTTCTGCTTCTTGGTTTGGGATTGGGTATACCTCTGACCATTTACTGAAATAATCCTTAACCACCAGTACGTATTTGTTTCCGCGGTTGCTAGTAGGAAATGGACCTGCGACATCCATGGCGATCCTTTCAAATGGTGCACCTGAAATATACTGCTTCATCTGGCCATGACTTCGTGTTTTGGGCCCTTTCGCTCTGTTGCATACCTCGCAGTTGGCAATCCACTCGGTGACCGACTGACGGCAACCAACCCAATAGAATCTCTGCTTAATTTTTTTCGAGCGTCTTCGTGATTCCAAGATGACCTCCACTTGGACCATTATGCAGCTCGCTGAGCACGTCAGGAATCATCTTTCTGGGAACAACTATCAGTTTCTTCTTGCATTGACCATCCTCACTCTCCCATACTCGATGAAGGTAACCGGATATCAATTCTAAACTGTTCCACTGTGCCCAATATGACTTCGCAATGGGACTCTCTGCTAACATCTCTTCTCTGTTTGGTCTTTCGTTTCGTTCGAGCCCTTGCATAGCATGTGACAGATCTGTATCTTCTAGCTGATACTTTCTTAGTTGTTCCTTGTCCCATTCATCCGTACACGTTATAGTCATTAGCCGGACATCTATAATGTCTTCTTTAGCCTCGGCCTTTGAACAGTGCTTGCATTCCAAACTACATGGTCTTCATGACATTGCATCTGCATTTCCATAGGTACTACCTTTCCGATGCTCAATGGAAAAGTCATAGCTTTGTAGTCGCTCGATCCATCAAGCCAATTGTCCTTCCGGATTACGGAACTGCAGAAGCCATTTTAACGCTGCGTGATCTGTCCTGACACGGAATCGCTGGCCGTAGATGTATTTGTGAAAATGTTTAATGCACTCTACCAATGCCAACAGCTCTCTTCGCGTAACGCAGTAGTTCCTCTCTGGTTTTCCAATCGAACGGCTGTAATATGCAACTACCTTCTCCTGTCCTTCGACCAGTTGTGCTAAAACGCCTCCTATAGCATATCCATTCGCATCTGTGTCTAGAATAAATGTTGCTCCTGGAATCGGATATGCTAACATTGGGACAGTGCACAATCGCTCCTTCAATGTTTGGAAAGCCACTTCTTGCTCCTTCTTCCATTCAAAAGCTTTATTTTTTCTTGTAAGCTCATGGAAGCTATGGGCTACGCTGGAAAAATTTGGTACAAATCGGCGGTAATATGTGCACAGCCCAAGGAAACTTCTCAATTCATGTAGGTTCTGTGGTCTTGGCCAATCCTTTACAGCCTCTATCTTTTCGTTTGCAGTGCAGATGCCCTCTGTCGTTACCTTGTGACCCAAATAATTTACTTCCTTTTTAAACAGCGCACACTTTTTGGGACTTAACTTCAGACCAGCGCCAGCTTTTCTCTGGAAAACTTCCTCCAAGTTCTTAAGATGTTCATCAAAGTTCTTGCCCAATACGATGATGTCGTCCAGGTACACCAAGCATGTTTTCCAATGTAGACCTTTCAGTACCTGGTCCATGAGTCTCTCAAACGTAGCTGGTGCATTACAAAGTCCAAAAGCATCACTGTAAATTGCTAAAGACCATCACCAACACTGAAGGCTGTTTTCTCTTTATCTTCCTCCTTCAGCTCAACTTGCCAGTAGCCGCTTTTCAAGTCCAGTGTGGAAAACCATTTCGTACCAGATAGCGAGTCCAGAGTGTCGTCAATTCTTGGCAATGGGTAGCTATCCTTTTTCGTAACGTCATTCAACTTCCGGCAGTCCACGCAAAACCTCATTTTTCCATCCTTCTTCTTTACAAGTACTACCGGTGAGCTCCATGGACTAGCTGGTTCGATGCCGCCGCTGTTGCTCGTTTCTTGTACGATTTGACTCACAACTTCCCGTTTCGCCAGTGGAACACTACGAGGAGCTTGACGTATCGGCCTCGCGTCTCCAGTGTCAATTTGATGTTTCACAACATTGGTGCGGCCTGGTTTGGAACCATCCTGGTCAAATATGTTCGCGTACTTTAGGAGCAGTTGTTTTGCCTTAATCTGATAGGCTTCCTCTAGCCCCTGCGTCCATGCCGTGATGTCATTTGAAAGATCAGTATTACTAGATGAAACGTGTTCCTGGAGCTGTTCACAGTTAATTCAGCCTCTTGGCATCTTCCCAAAATAGCTCCTTTGGTCAAATTGAATGGTGACTTGAACTCATTGAGTACTCTTACCGGAATACGTCCATCTTGTTTTGTCATAGCCAGGGTTTTTCCTACAAGTATGTTCAGTGCTGATTTGTTTGCTGCTTCTACAACCCACAATTTGTTTGTCCTACAATCTCCATCAACCTTTGCCCAGATGACTGCTTCGGATTTTGGTGGTATTTGCTGACTCTTCCACCAGCACTCGTTTACTGCTGTAGACTCTCTCGTAGCCGAAATTAAGTGGAACATCCATGTTCTTATATCGCATCGTCTTGCTTTGCATATCGATCTTGATGCCTTGGTCGATTAAGAAGTCCACTCCAATTATGATTTCATCAACAATCTCTGCCACTATAAAATTGTGTAGTACCATGACATTCCCAATTGCTACTTCACATGCTACTTCTCCAATTACCTGGGTGTCCTCTCCCGTGGCTGTACGTAATCTTGCTCCAAGCAATGGTCGTATCTTCTTGTTGACTAAATCTGATCGAATGATGGAATGGGATGCACCCGTATCTACAGTCAGTAAACGTTCCTTTCCATCCACATGTACTCCGACAGTAAGATTGTTTGACCTTCTTCCAATTTGTGAGATAGAGATTATGGGGCAATTAATTGAGGGAGCCAGCTGTCGCCTCTTGCTGCTGACTCGCTTTAGTTTAACGATTGATTGGTCTTGGAGATCTGATCATCTCCTTCAGCTCTGCGTTTACGACCACCCACATTGTTGGAACTGTTAGGATTGGTGTTGCAATAACGCGCTTTCCACACTTAAAGCATTTGACTGCATCATTATTCTTCTGCTGCGTACCCTTCAATGCTTCCAAAATTGTGTCTACCCACTCTGGTCTTTCTACTTCCACACGATGAGCCTTATATGCTGGTTTACTCAATAGGGAGACAGTTTCCTGAGTCAATGCATGTGATACCGTTTCAGCAAATGTCAGCTTTGGGTTTGCGTATGTAGCTCGCTTCGTTTCCACGTCCCGTATGCCATTTATAAAACTCTGGATTTTTACCCTCTCGGTGTATTCCACGGGTGCGTCGCATTTGCGAGATGAGCCAATCTTTCAACATCCGAGGCAAACTCCTGCAAAGTCTCATTCGCTCTTTGGTGACGGTTTTGCAACTCAATTTGGAATATCTGTTTCCTATGCTCGCTTCCATAACGTCCCTCCACAGCGGCCATCAATGCTTCATAGTTGTTCCGCTCTCCTTCGGGAATCGTCCGTAGGATTTCGGCTGGTGGCCCTTTCAATGCCACGAACAGAGCTGCAACTTTATCTTCAGCATTCCAGTTGTTCGCTTCCGACGTCTTCTCAAATTGGAGCTTAAATACCTGGAAAGGAACAGAACCATCAAACGTTGGGGATTTTACCTTCAGAGTAAACGTTGACATTATTGGACGGTTCAATTGTAACTCCTGAATAGGATTTTTTAAAGCATCTATCTCGGCCTCCATTTTATCTTGTCGACCACTGAAACTGCGTTAGTTTCTCTTCCATACGCGATTCTAGTTGTGCAGAGATCTGCGATGATACCTGTGCTGAAATTTGTGTCGACATTTCTGATATACGTGCCTCTTGTGCTTCAATTTTAGATGTTATTTCTGACGACATTTCTGAGATACGTGTCTCCTGTGATTCAATCTTCGCTGTTATACGGTTCTCCTGCGATTCTAGTTGTTTTTCCATCTTGGATGTTATGCGTGTCTCTTGTGATGTCAGTTGAGATGACATTTGTGACGACATTTCTGAAATGCGTGCCTCCTGTGATTCCAGTTGAGTTTCCATCTTGGATGTTACTTTCGACGTTTGTGCAGATATTGCAGCTAATATTGTGTTCAAGTCTGTGTTCGCCATTGTCTGCGGTGTTTCGTTTTTCTCCTCAATTTTTGTTGTTGTCTCGTCGCCATCAAGATGAAAGACATATTCTTCCACGTTAATTCCTTCTGCTTCCATTGCCTCTCGTAGTCTTGCCTGAAGTTCGAGTTTATTGCCGGTTGTATTCAATCCACGGGCGTCCAACTCCTTTTTCAGTTGCTGGATCCTTAATTGACTTAACTTCGCCATGTCCTTGTTGTGCTTTGTAACTCTGGAATTTATTCAACAATTCCTCTTCTGACACCAATTGTAACGAATTTACTGCAATTCCCCTTATTTGCAATCTTCTTCTAACGTTCGTATCGCTAAATTGTTGAATAAATAACTCCAATATTGAATAATGGAAAAATGGCCTTTATTAAAGTTATTAAAGTACTTCACAATAACTTAATAAACTGATTGTTAGCTCAAATGAAACTGACTTCTCGCCTCCACTGTTGTCGCCCTTTTATACTGTCCGACCTCTTTGTTGCATATTTCTAGGCTTTTCTAATTCCAGAACACTTCCACAATAACAATTGCATACCTTTAGGAGCATTTCAGATAAGATATCTGCATGTGCTTGTGCGTTGCTTCTCAGCTGCGTATACGTACATATGTGTAGACATAATGATTGAATTATTGATGTGCATTCACGTCACTGCTTAGCATCGGCTTACAGATGACAGTACCCTTAGTTATGCTAATATTCGTTACAGTATTATTACTTCATGTAAGTATTGTTTTCAATAAAACCGTTTAACTTAAAATTTTTTTTTTAATTACATATTTCATTTTTAAGTTTTTAGTCTTTATTTAATTGCCTATTATTTCTCACTCTATTTAGTTCATTTAGTGACTCATTATTACAAGGACTCTTTCCTGACAATTTGTTACAATCTAAGTCTTCAATACATAATCCTTCCAAAGACTTTGTTCGACTCTGCGCCACGTATGCTTGTCCCTCCTCGAACTCCAAAATATTTTGATGTCACTTCTACCGGACTATATGTAATATTTGTTCCAAATATGAGCCAAATCGGACATCATAGGTCGCTTTCTAGTCATGTATGTATTTGTGTGTTCCAAATATGCGCAAAATCGGACCACAAATACGATTTTTTGGAATATCTCGATCCTTGCGCCACCTAGCGGCGATTTTTTTCATAGGTCGCTTTCTCATCATGTATGTATTATGTGTTCCAAATATGAGCCAAATCGTATAACATATACGATTTTTGTAATATTTCGAACCATGCGCCACCTATCGGAGTTTTTTTTTATTATTGCATTGTAATCGGGTTCTGAACTATATTCCAAGCCTCATGCTTGTAGCTTATTAGGAAGTTACTTAAATTACAATTACAAAATTATGTTCGCTACACAGAGTCAAACTAAATAAAACCGTTTAAAAATACAGTTATTGTACACATATGACATAATCGTTTCCAAATTAACAAATCTATTCAGTTGTGCAAATGCTTACGTATATAAAAATAAACAACTACAAGGAAATTTTCTCTAATTATTTTCATAGAACAGAAGCTGTTTGTTCAATATTTATTATACTTGAAATTTTATCAGGTAATTTGTCAAAAAACTTCCTCAAGCCGTGTATAATTGGCCGACTGAATAAGCTAATTAGCATTTACTTCAATTCATTTAACCGTGACTAAAAAGTATTCTTATTCCTCAGATTTAGAGAAAAAAGCTGTTGTTTTTTTTATTCATTAACACTTAATACAAGATATTGATCTTGATTATGTCAAGCCACTTAGCTTCGAGCAGTGTTGTTGCTCAAAAAGTTAGTGCATTGCCCCCAACTATGGTTTTGTGGCGGGAGAAACAATAGAATATATTAGCAGTTTGAAAACAGATACATAATTAAGTGTGCCTTTGAACTTTTTTCTATTTATTCATTAAAAATACAGTTATTGTACACATATGACATAATCGTTCTCAAATTAATAAGTCTATTCAATTGTGCAAATACTTATGTATATAAACATAAAAAAATTCAAGGAAATTTTCTATAGTTAGTTTTATAGAACGAAAGTTGTTTGTTCAATTTTTATTATATTTGAAATTTTAACAGGTAATTTGCCCAAACATTTCCTCAAGCTACATACATATGTATAATTGGCAGACTGAATAAACTAATTAGCAATTACGTCAATTTATTGAACCTTGATTAAAAAGTTCTCTTATTCCTCAAATTTAGAGGAAACGGCTTTTGTTTGTTTTTTATTCACACGACAAAATTTTGCATAAATGCGCCCAGAAAACTTAACTTGCTTCACTTTAAACTTAACAATCGACAGAAAGTCTTAAACTAAAATGAAATCACGTAGTTCTTTTACGATCCTGATTTTCGTCCTTATCTGCATTTTGAGTAATACGAATTCGCTATATCGCATTATTGGTGGCATTGATTGGAATATGCAGCGTAGCCCATATTTGGTATCCATAAATGATACCTGCGAATATGCTTGCGTTGGTTCTTTAATCACTATGCGGCTGGTGGTTACAGCTGCGCATTGCTTGTGGGGTTCAAGCGCTGATGCCATCACTGTTGGAGCTGGTGTAACCGATATACGTGATTTACAAGCAAACGGACAAATACGCGATGTACAGCATATATATTTTGCACCTGGTTATAATGACGAAACAATGCATATGGATATAGCTGTGATAAAAGTGCGTACGCCCTTTTTGGAGTGTGATACAATAAAAACAATACAACTTTGCGAAACTGTATTAAACCCGTGCACACCAATGCGAGTTAGTGGATGGGGTTGTACAATTCCAAACAGTGTACACTTTTCTTCTACACTTCAAACTGCTGTCATGCATATAATAGATGAGATCGAATGTACGGATCTTTATGAGGCGGAAGGGCAGGATTTCACAGAATCAATGATTTGTGCTGGAAATGAGGTAGCTGATACGTGTGACGGAGATTCTGGTGCCCCGGGCGTTGTCAATGGACAACTTTGTGGTGTGGTAATAGGTGGGCTAAACTGTAACTATTTTCCGACGTCATTTACAGATATAAATAATGCAAATGTTCGAGCTTTTATAAATTCAGTGCCACGAAGTTAATTTCAGGGTGTGCAGAGTGGCAGTGTTATCTATAAATAAATGTTTATAACTGCAATTTAAAAAAAAAAAATATTTGGTTGTATTCAATTATAGTGTGACGCATGCAAATGCCTTAGGAGATCAAACTTTAATCATAGCTTTAAAGTTCCCTCGTTTATGAATATAACTAGAAAAAAAGAAAAATTTCGAAATAAGTAAGGCAAACTTGACCGATTCATAACGGAATAAAACAGCAACATCCAGCCAACCGTATGGAAATCAATGTATTTGTTATTTGTTATAACATTACCATAGCCAATTAATTAGTTTTTGGGTTTCCGACATATCAATAATATATAAATTGTTGCTTTCGCGAATGTATTCACATTTTGGAGTTATAATTATTTGTTTTGAAATGTTTTGGCTAAGTAAGTAAGTTATTGATTGTTTAGCTTGTTATCAGTTTCTTTGCATTTTCTATTTTTATTAAGCTTTTTCCGTCTTACTCTGCCCTCCTCCCCTCTTCACTTTTTCTTAATCCTTTTATTCACTCCTCCCTCCGTCTTCTTCGCTTCATCTATCTCTATCTTCGTCTTAATCTATCCCTTTCTCAGTCTCATTCTCCTTCCCCCTTTTCTCTTCTCTCAAGTTCTTCTCATTCTTCTTCATCCCTTATTGCCAGTCCCAGAGGGTGGTATGTCTTTTGTTGCAGTTCTGGTCTATTTTCCGGAAAAAAGGAACGTAAATACTAATATAGGCAAATTTATATACCAAATTTCAGGCAATTTGAATAGGACGTAGGTAAATAGGTATGTGGGTATTATTAATTCATGTCTTTATTTCGGCTTCGCATGCATATTTATCAGTTTTGCCATGTTGATGCGACTAAATCGAATATCACAATGAAAATTACGTTAAAGCTCTCAGCAACAACTTTCATTTGATATCCATATTACACACACATTCTAGGGGTATCCGGCTCCACGTTTTGGCCTATATCTCGACAGCCTAGTTACCCAGCGGCATAAATGCTCTGTACCCAGGTCCACGTTTTGATCTCAAGACCCTAGCATGTCCGTCTCCTGGTTCTAAGCTACCTCTCCACCAATTTTCAGCCAAATCGGTTCAACCGTTCTTGAGTTATAAATAGTATACTAACACGACTTTCTATTATATATATACATTACATTTTTGAAGTTATACTTCTTTATGTGCGTTATGAAAAATTGTTGGGAGTGAAATTTTAGAAAATGTGTGACGCTGTGAACTCTACGCGCAGAATTGTTTTGAGTGGATGTACATTAGACCGGGTTGGTCCCCATTAAAAAAAAAAAGTGTCAAGTCCGCCCGTAGCCTACATGTGTACGTCCTCAATTGGTGATTGATTCATTATAAAAGTTCTTAGTACAGGCTCCTCCATACATTCTTCTTAGAGGTATATGGTCAAATACTTTATAGATAATGGTTTGTAGGTTTGCACATTGAAATAGCAATATACTATTTTTTTCTGTTTTCTAAGAGAAATATTAGTCTAATTACAATAGTTTGTAATTACATTCAATTAACGTAGGCTCTATAGGTAGTTGTAGCTTTTTAGGCAGCAAAGAAACTTGACTTTCAATAAAACTCTGCTAAGTAAGATAGAATTCAACCTTCCAAAGCAATTTCAATATTTTACCAATGCCTTGCAAATAGGCAGATAGACTAATGTTCGTTCTCAATCACTCGGGTCCTGCATTTATATCCCGTCAAAGACTGTCAAAACATCAGATGTGAAAAAACTGTAGTCCGATGGAGCCATTCAATCTTTTGTGGGGAGGGAAATTAATAACCTCTGAGAGTTTCTACCAATGGAACATTTCTTTTTGTAGCACAGATGAAGGAAAATGGGGATGGTGACCCAGGCGAATAGAAAAGAACTGAATCGCTGTAGGACGATGTCATGGAAACAGACATAATTTTATCGAAATTCTCGAACTTAAGACGCTCCAACGGGATTGCCTATAGACCTATGCACTTTGATGTATTTAAATTTAAATGATTTAAACTCAAGTATCTGTTTTTCTTTTTTATTATATTGTAACGAATTTACTGCAATTCCTCTTATTTTCAACTTTCTACTAACGTTCGAATCACTAAACTGTTGAATAAATAACTCCACTATTCAATAATGCAAAATGGCTTTATTAGACTACTTTCAAAATAACACTTCTATTGCTCGCCAGATAGCGTCTTAAATCAAACTGATTGTCGTGCCTCTACTGTTACTGCCTTTTGTACTGTTTGGTTTCCTCGTTGCATATTTCTAGGCTTTTCCTATCTAGAATTTACTAGTTAGTTATCAGCTATAAAATTACCAGCTATAACTACGTTTATAGCTTCTCATATGCGCGTGTATATATGGGTCATACTTGCACAAATTATTGCCTTCTTTTGTGAGCATCTCAGATAAGATATTTGCATGTGTTTGTGCGTCTCTTCTCCGCTGCTCGTATGGACATATGGGTACACATAATGATTGATTTAATGATGTACATACAATTCACTGCTTAGCATCGGCTTAGAGAGGATAGTATCCCTTAGTGTTGCTAATATTCGTCACAATATTATCTTTTTTGTCAATGCACAATGTGTTCATTTCCGAAATCCATTTTACAACAATAGCAACATAAGTAGGACATATAGTAACATTTTGAAATACATATGTATAGCAAGAAACCAATAGATTGTCTTTGCGAATGTTCAGCAAAGCTCGACTATATCTTCATGTTTTTTGAATATTATATAAGCAAGTTATCCGCGAGATATACCTAAGAAGGAATCCAATAAACAAAACCTAAAATTTTTTGATCTTACACGATTAATGAAAGAAATAAATTACTTGGATTGGAAAGTTGGTAGGAAAGGAGATATTATTAGTCAATCAATTGCGCTCCACCTTTATATTTTTACTTCTCATAAATATTTCTATGTCAAAATTTAGAAATCAAAGTTTAGCAAGAATATGTCTTTATATAAGGAGACATTTTTCGCTGATTTTTGTCCATTTTTATTTTCTTATTTTGTTACATTTTCTCGCTGTCTTAACCTTTCTGTTAAGTTTTACGCTTGTAGCTCAATGAGAACTTACATAAAAAACCAAAATTCCATCCGTTCCGTTTGATTTTTCTAAATATCTCAGTCCGTGAGCCCTCTAGCGAAAGTCTTTGTATTGTGTCATCGGGTGTCATCGACCTTTGAATTAAGTTCTAAATTTTTAGCCTCTAGCTCATCGATAAGTTACTTAAAACTCACTTTCAAATTTCCAAATTATTATCTAATTTTTTCGATCCGTACACCACCTAACGGAATTTTTTTCTCCTTTTGTTCCTTTGTCACGGTGTCTTAACCTGTCTCTGAGGTTTCATGTTTGTAGCTCAATGACAAGTTACTTTAAAATCGATCTCAAAACACCAAATTTCCAAATTCTTATATAAATATTTCGATCCGTGCGCCACCTAACGGAATTTTTTCTCCTTTTGTTAAATTTTCTCGGCGTCTTATCCTATCTGTGAAGTTTTACAGTTGTAGCTCAATGAGAACTTACATAAAAATCAATCCCAAATTCTCTCCGTTTCGTACGATTTTTCAAAATACCTCATCCCGTGCGCCCCCTATGGAATCTTTTTGTATCGTGTCATCGGCCATCATCGACCTCTGAGTTAACCTTGAAATTTCAAGTCTCATCCAGAAGTTATTTAAAACCCGGTTTCAAAACCTAACGGAATTTTTTTGTCCTTTTGTTCCTTTGTCACGGTGTCTTAACCTGTCTCTGAGGTTTCATGTTTGTATCTCAATGACAAGTTACTTTAAAATCGTTCTCAAAACACCAAATTTCCAAATTCTTATCTAAATATTTCGATCCGTGCGCTACCTAACGGAATTTTTTCTCCTTTTGTTCCTTTGTCACGGTGTCTTAACCTGGCTCTGCCGTTTCATGTTTGTAACTTAATGATAAGTTACTTTAAAATCGCACTCAAAAATACCAAATGTCCAAATTCTTATCTAAATATTTCGATCCGTGCGCCACCTAACGGAATTTTTTCTCCTTTTCTTAAATTTTTTCGGCGTCTTATCCTATCTGTCAAGTTTTACAGTTGTAGCTCTATGAGAACTTACATAAAAATCAATCCCAAAATTCCCTCCGTTTCGTACGATTTTTCTAAATATCTCATCCCGAACGCCCCCTAGCGAATCTTTTTGTATCGTGTCATCGGCTGTCATCGACCTCTGAACTAAGTTTGAAATTTCAAGTCTCTAGCTCATCGAGAAGTTACTTAAAAGCTGGTTTCAAAATTTTCAAATTCTTATCTAATTATTTCGATCCGTGCGCCACCTAACGGATTTTTTTACTTTTGTTGCATTGTCACGGTGCACATTGGGGATTAAGCACTAATTTCATTCAAAACCACTTACAGGTTCGAAAAATCAACCGATTGCAACAATGTTTACATAGAAATTTTCGTAATTGAATTCTGACGAGACTCACATCGCTTGATTCTTCAAATTAATTTGTTTATTAAAAAATTTGTTGCAAAATAGCCTATTCTTTGCAGAACTTTATATTATAATACGTATTTATGTATCACTTTCGTGACAAACAATTTTTGCTCAATACTTAAGAGAATGATATACACTTTAAGAGATAGTAGGTATTGCTAATCTGAAATTTGACATTCGTTTTGCAAAATTAATTTGTTTAAACAACTTTTTAAAGAACATTTTGTAAAATTGTTTAAAAATTAAATTAATTAATTTTAAAAATCGGGCGATGTGAGTCTCTTCAGAATTCAATTACAAAAATTTCTGTACAAAAATGATTAAAATCGGTTAATATTTGTGATATGTAGGTGGTTTTGAAAAGTTCGTCCGCAATGTGCGGTGTTTTAATCTATGTGTAAAGTTCACGTTTGTGGCTCAATGAGAAGTTACTTAAAAATAGATTGCAAGATTTGTACGAAAAGCGGACAAACATTCTTCCGACCTGGAAGTAAAATCAACCCAATTACTAAGTATACAAAATCTGCTATGATGTGCTATTCCTTGTATGCCTAATGTTCGGAAACCGTGAAGATGACTTTAAGACTTTCTGGTTTTAAAATAATTTACTTGAATAATTTGAAAGGGCTATTATTTCTATTGACCCGTTGTACGTCTTTTTTGCAGCCAACTCCTAAATTGATATAAAATATCTGTAAGCAATGAAAGTATACAAAAAAATAACTTTAGGGAAAAAGTATTTAGTACTGAATGGAAGAAAATTGTGCATTCATTTCAAGTTTTTACATTCATTAAAGATTGGGAATGGTTCCTACATTCACACTCTATATTGAATTCAGACCTGTTAAATTATGATTACTAATGGTAATGATTAGCCGTTCCATTGATTATTTTCTTTAAACGTCATTTAATGATTATTTGCCATTATTTTCCATTTTTATTGATTACCTTTCAGTTGATTAAAAAAATAATCAAAAACAAATCATGATTTTTTACGATTATTGAAAAAAATCAAAAATAATCAAACGAGAATTTTTCTTTCAACAAAGCGGAAAAGTAATCAAAAAAATATCCAAAAATAAAAAATAATCGAAAAAATCAAAAATAATAAAATGTAATCATTTTGATTACTTTTGATTTCTTTTTGATTTTTTTCAATAATCGGAAAAAATCATGACCTTTTTTTTTTGATTTTTTTCTAACGGTAATCATTTAGTAATTGCTTTTTTCGGAAAACAATTGAAATAATCATTGGCCATTAAAATAAGCATCTAATTAATTCATTACTAATGCTAATTCAAATTTAACAGCTCTGATTGAATTATATTTTACCATTCAATAACACACAGACTTTGGCTTTGAGTTAAATTATTTTAAGCCGTTCATGAATGGAGTTTTATAATATGCAACCAAAAAATCACAATTTTTAAAAGAATGTTGTCAATTGATTCAATCTTTTTACAGCTTTGGTGTTCAAGGGGGTTTGAGGATGCTTTATATTCACAATTTGGTTCAGAAAGTGGAAGATCAACACTTCCTCCACCGGCTTCCCAACTCAATGGAGGTGTCCTCCTTCCTCTGCTACCGAATGCGGTTAGCCATAGGGACACTTTCTGGACCAGAGTGTCTGCATTTATTCGCATAACATGATCTAGTTGTTTTACTTACATGTCAGCGTAAAGCTTATATAGCTCGTCACGCCGATACACGCCGTTGGCAACACAGGAAGGATCATCTTCCATAGAAACTTTGCTCTTGAATACTCCAATCGTCTGTGGACAGCGTGCATGATTCTTACAGCCATACATCAGGACCGTTATGATGAAAGATTTGTAGAACGCGCTTTCGAACTTTGCCCTCAACTGCCGAGTAAGTCCAAAAAATACTACATTTTTTGACATCAAAGATGTTTCGTTCCTTTGTTTACAAGTACTTCTTGGCCTCATTCACCGCAAGACCCAATTTTTTGGGCCTCTATCCAGCTCAGATATGAGAGGACTTGCTTGTTAAGTCAAATGTTATTAATATCACCAGCACACACGAGAAAAAAAAATGTAAGTTGCGATAATCTTCCAAGAGATTTTAGTCCGAATTTCTCTTCCAATTTGCGTCGTGCTCCTTTTAACATCGGCAATTGTATCCTCTTATAAAAAATATCTGACCTTTGCGGCTTAGATTTGCTGTTGGAATTTTCTTCTTCAGTAAAAATGCAAATAAAGTGGACAAAAGAGAGTTGTTTTGTCTGAAGTCTCTTCGTGGAAAGGTGCTTCGTCAGGTAACAGAACGGCGGGTAACATAACATTTGTTACGTCGTCAGGGATCGGGCTATTGGTTTCGTCATCTCCTTCGTTATCTGGAATTAAGGATAAGTGCTCCCTCCATAACTTAAGTACGCCATATGCGTATATTACTTATCGTCATTAATATCCCTGCAAATATTTTCACTGACCTTCAAACATTCCGTTATCTCCCAGATTTTCCGATAATATTTCGTGGCAATATTCCTATCAGCCAGCATCTAAAGCTCCTCGCACTTACGCGATTTGGGCTCACGTTTCTTTAATCTGAGTAGGCCTCTTTCCTCATCGCGTTATGTTACCGGACTCGCTAGATCCCTATTGTGTTGCAGGCAGGTACGTAGCAGTAAGTGATAATGTTGTTCTTCTTTTACTTCGTCTTGTAACGATAAGGAGACTTGCCGAAAGTTTTGGAGAATTTTATCGATGATAATGGTCCTTTGGTGGATATTTATCCAATAAATTCGCGAAGATAGTCCAATTAAAGTACGTTTTTCGAGCAGCGGCGACGTAAAAAAACCTAAGCTCTAAAGGATCAGGTCTTTGATCTTTTCTTCGACCACCCTGGCGCATGATTTCGATGTCATGGACACCGAAAAATGTTATATGTATATAATGTGCTATGTATATAATGTGAATTTCGAGGACAAGCTCGTTCGAGGTCATAAGCGACAGTTTTCGACATATTGTCCAGTTTTGCACCACAAAACTCACAACGTGACTCCGAATTCCGTTTTCCATTACATGCCTCATCCATCGCGATTCGTGTATGGTGGTGAAGTCAGCCTTTGCTTTCACGAGGACTATCAACCAGCCTGGCATCTGTAACTTCCCTTGCGAAGGCCCTCAAATCATTTTTAAATTGCCTTCCGTGGTCATTACAAGAAAATATTGGTTTCATCCCGTTCTAACCCACAGGGGTGGTGACTTACATATTTATCAACACGATTAGTTTGACTTAAAAAAAATGTTACTTACACGCATCGGCACCTTTTTTTCAGGTGGTATGGATGAAAATGTTCGATTCATTGTAAGCACCTGCTCTCGTATGCTTAAACTTACGATGCACCAATACACACGGGTAAAACAACGTTTGACCAGCTCCAAAGAATTGCTTTCTTTGGAACCAATTGATAATGTTAGTGGAAACACTATCACCTTGGTGGGGTTAGAGGCTTATATGAAACCTTTTCCAATCTTTGGTTCATGGCACCCGGTTGCAATGCACATTCGAGCTAACCATCTCTTCCGCGTTTAAATATCAACCACAGCGACCACGATGCTCCCGAAGGGCCTTTCCCGAATGAGCAGAAACGGAGCAAGCTCTAATCTCTGTTACCCGGAATATCAACTTTAAAGTCTTTGGTCAGACGCTCGTAATAGAAGCCCATACTGGTTGAGTATCCACCTATTACGGAATGGTGGCCTAGAAAATAAAATAAAAACAAGTAAGGGAGTCTAAGTGAAACCGAATATTACATACACAACTGTACACTTGAAATGCTGTTGTTGTTTGTTTTGTGTGCTTAATAGTTTAACAAGGCTGCGCAATAATACATATACATATGGCTCTATTCTGACCTAATTTTTCTTCGAGTTATGGCTCCCGAAACATAGAAAATTGCTTAGTCATAAAAGGGGCGGTGCCACGCCCATTTTTTAAAATTTGAAGTCTTTTCTATTTATTGTTATAAATCCACTTGGGAAATGAAATACCATTGACATAAAGCTCTTTTTTTTCAAAGAAAAAGCTAATTTTATTCGTCCACTACCCTTTTAAAAATATTTTATATAAAAGTGGGCGTGGTCCTTAACCGATTTCGCTAATTTTTCTTCAAAGCATTCCTTATAGTAAAGGCAACCTCTCTGTTTTGTTACGATAGGTTTAACGATTTTTGATTTATGATTAATAATATTTGTAAAATTGAGTTTAATCACAAGTGGGCGGTGCCACGCCCATTTTAATATATATTTTTTTAAATTTTTATCAAGAGTCTCAATATCAGTCCACACGTCAAATTTCAACATTCTAGGTGTATTATTTACCAAATTATCAGGTTTTTTGTGTGTTCCAAATGTTATATATATAAAAAGTAGTCGTGGTTATCATCCGATTTCGCTCATTTTCAATACCAATCTATTATGGGCCCAGATAAGCTAGTGTACCAAATTGTAAAATGGTAAAGATATCTCAATATTTACTCAAGTTATCGTGTTAACGGACAGACGGACGGACGTACGGACTGACATGGCTCAATTAATTTTTTTTCGATACTGATGATTTTAATATATGGAAGTCTATATCTATCTCGATTCCTTTATACATGTACAACCAACGGTTATCCAATCAAAGTTATAATAGCCTGTGTACAAGTACAGCTGGGTATAATAATAAGATGGGGTTAGAAAATCCCAAACGCCCGGAACACTCTCACCACCAATCGCCACCCTCTGTCTTCTCCCAAAGCATACTTGTTTAATATATCAACTGACCGACTAGTCGGAAGTGCCCTACTAGCATCAAAACCATTTACCCCAACAACTATTCCCCAAATATCAATGTCTGAGTACACCAGACATACACACAACACATGAACGCAATCGTTACCCTACCCTTACTTGAATTTTTACAACGCGTTTGCCAAAGATTAAAAACAGTACCCCCAATTTCCTCTTATTAACCAAATAACCTCTCTACGCATCAATGTCAGTAATTCAGGGTGAATGAGTTAGCAACGGCATACTCAAACTTGCTTTCAACCTGAAGGTGATAGCACGCTGTAACACCACCAGGCCAAGAGGAGGCTCACCTATTAATAGTTGCATCGCATTTGTCGATATAGTGTGACATACTGGCAAACATGCCAACAACATACATCTTTATATACTAAGGATGCGCCTCAGACCATGAGCAGTAGTAACCATTCGATATCGTATGGCATCCTCATATGTAGCGCAAGCTACAAAGAGGCCACGATATATTGTACGAACAGCACGACGACAAGGGCCCCAGCCGTTCCTCACAAAATGGCTGATTTTTAACAAAACAATATGCTCAGGGCCGGATTAACCCTCAATGGGGCCCTAGGCAGCCATCAATTTGGGGCCCCCTTTTTTCACGTCCGGTCCCTCCTTTTTTCGATTAAAAAATACAAACTTATATCTTTCATAAAATTTTTATTGTCACAATGTAATAATATCAATAAAATTACTATCTACATTTTAAACATGTCGTTTTATACATTTGTTTTCGGCAAATTCATCAATTATATCATCAATATCGATTTTGTTCAATAAATCTGACTCAATGCAAAGTACACCTAACATCTCGAGTCGCTCTTGTCGCGTTGTGGCTCTTTCAGCAGCTTTGATTCTTTTTAATTGGGAGAATGATCGTTCGGCAAAACAATTTGTGATCATTAATGTTAAAAAATCCGAAGAGCTATTTCTGTGCTAGGAAATACATCGGCTAATTGATCTTCCATTAGAATCTTATACAAATGACTATGAATTTTTTGTGCATCAGTGTATCTGGAGTTCACGTAACTTTGGAATTGTTCCTTTTCAATGATAAATTCTTCTAAATCTCTAGAATAAAAACGAACTAAGTTATTTATAGCTTCGTGGAGGTCTCCATCACTTAGAGAAAAGTTGATGAGAGATGCAAATCTCTCTGAAACTTCCATACACTTTCACTGTGAACATTGTCGATGATTTCGAGCAAACCTTTTGTTCTAAAATCATCGCGAGGCGAAAATTCTACTTCTGGAGCATTTCCGTCATTAGGTTGTTTTGTTCTAAGACGAGTACGTTTTACGATTTCTGTATAACCTACACCAGGTAATAATTGTTTTGTTTTTTCCTCGAAATCATTGAAATTTTCACGGAATGAAACTAAACTCTCTTCTAACGACCAAACGTGCAAAAAATATCAGGAAATTCCCAAATTCGTTGCAATACATTCATTTATTTTTAATCCATCATTAATCATTAACTCATTCATCATTCTAGTTGAAATTTCCGTTTATAGGCTTCTACGCCCTCTGTTCCAGAAATAACCGAAATTTTTCAAAATAAAAAAGACCAGTGTACATTTTGAGATAATTCTTATACTCTCCTTTCACTTCGATACACTTCTTTGCACTCTCATACAATTTGTCAAATGAGTCGAAAATGTGAAATGGTGAAAAGTTTTTAGGAACCTTTTCTAGTTCGTCTGTCGTCGCCTTTTGAATGCGGTGAATTGAGTTTTATTTATTTGAGTAAAATTTATTTTCAATTCTGACTATATTTTTCTTTCACTCTCTAGAATTTTTTGTTTGTAAGAAAATTTTAGAAGCCTTTTTCATTTTTCGGGGGCCCCCTAAAATCGGAAGCCCCAGGCCCAGGGTCTGCCTACTTGTTAATCCGGTCCTGAATATGCTTATTTTAATCAATTACTTACAATTTCATGAATAAATTTTTTTGCCATTATTTTTAGATGCTCTGTTGACCGTAAAATAATGTACGAATCTGTATAGAGGGATCGAAGCTGGCTTCGATTACGTCAATGATACTTAAAAGCGCAACAGCTAAAGTTGAAATTTTTGGAAAAATAAATACTGAATAAAAAGAAGACTGATGAAAGAATAAGAGTAGTGCTCGAAGCGATTAAATTAAATTAAAAGGAGTAACAAAAAACACCATAGGAAGCTGACGGCTGCCAATAAAAAGATAACTAACTGCAGAAAACCACCGAAAAATAGTACACAACTGTGACGTCATAAGTGCAGCGTTTGTTATGACCAGTTTCTCTTCTTCCCTCCACAGATATATATAGTCAAAGTCAATATAACCAAAGACTACTAATAATTAAAGCTTAACAAACGAGGAAAACTAAATTTAATAAAATATTTTATGAAAATGTCATCACGTTTAAAGGAGAAAGTAACCGCTGCCATAAGAAAATTCAACAAAAGCCGCAGTCGTAGTGATAGCGGTGATAAAAAAGCAGCCGAAGCTGTGGCGGGTGGTGGCGGCGCAGCTAATGACACTCTCCCGAGCTCAGGTGGTAATGTTAGCGCTAATGTCACAACAAAAAATACAAATGTGAATGCCATAGCTGCGGGTGTGGATCGTGAATCGGTAGCTGAATCGCCAGGCAAGCGGCTGCGACGACAGGACAATAAGTATGTGTATTTAGCGAAATACGTTTTAACAGTAAATTTTTATTTTCTGCTCATTTAATATTCTAGAATTTCACCAGCCCCTAATCGTATGATTATGCCAGTCAATATTCAACATGCTCCCGATCACAGTATTCGCGCACGTCGTTTAATGAAAGAGTACAAGGAAATACAAAAAATACATAATAGTAAAAAGGCTTCGGTTTTTACGGTAAGTTATTTCGAAATTTAATTACGTTAAACGAGCAAATTTTGAATATATTGTGGCGAATTTTAGCATCACTAAGCTGTTAGTAAATAAAGGCACAACAACAATAAAGTAAGCTGCCACTCTCATGTACATGAATACATGAATTTAATGCATTTACACACGTACATAAAAGGTGACGAATAATGACTCACGCACACACATGTTGTCATCAGCCAAAGTTAGTTGCTCACACATACACACGCATATAAATAAATATAAATAAATGTAAGGCGCGATAACCTCCGAAGATATCTAAGGCCGAGCTTCTCTTCCAATTTGCGCCTTGCTCCTCATACAGCAGTTCTAGAAGGCGAAACGTCTAGACTTTAGTAGAAATATGCTAATTAAGCAACGGAGAGTATAAAAGCAGCGCAAGCTGAGTAGTCAGGAATCAGTTTTGATTTAAACACGCTGTTGTGAAGTACGTGATATTGAAGTATAATTGTACTACTCCCAAGTAGACTAAATAAAGACCATATTGCAATACTGATCATTGGAGTGATTTATTCGACAATTTACTGCTTCGGACGTTAGCAGAAGGTTTCAAATAAGCGGAATTTCCCAAAATTCGTTACAACATTTATTGTTTCTGTACGCTTGTTTTTGACTGAACACCCTTTTAACAAATTAAATGGAAATTAAATGACAGCCCTTGGTCGGGGGAAAAATCCCGAGTCGCTCCGGTACAAAGAGCCGGCTGCCATGGAAAGCCAAGGACTTCAGGCTACACACAACGACAAACGACTGCACTGATTTTGATGAAATTGTGTGTGTGTGTTCATGGGGATTTGTGGTTTTCCTACCAAAGGCGGGGAAGATCAGTCATATGTTTCCGGGCTTTCAATAGGCGATCATGGAAGGTCTTAAGTACATTGAGGGCTGTAGGAGGTCACAATATCGGTGGACAGTGGCACGCCATCAACCAACTGTTCAGCCTTGACGGCACTTTATACATGTAATGCTTGAGTGTCCCTGTGGTTTACCGCCTTCTATCTCTCATGGGATATTTACGGCGATTGTAAATCCCATTCTATACTATGGAGTCCTTGTTTGGTGGACGGCCACTCAAAAAAGAACGTACCTCAAATGAATGCTATGAATGCTAAGTGTGACCAAAGCCCTGAAAACAACCCCGACTGCACTGTATGCCATTGTGCACATTAAACCTGTAGATCTGGTGGCGAAGAACATAGCGTTAACAACTGCAACGAGACTTAATGACTCGGGGCAGCTTGAGCGCAGACCATACTGTCATATCGTTGTCAAATATTGGATGGGCATACTAACTAGTTCCCTACATGCGCTTCGATGGGTCTCTGTGGGCCACGATAGTGGTGGAAGGATTGCGTAAGGGCGCTCAAATGGCATACGCAGCGATATACGTGTATACCGATGGTTATTAATTAATAGAAGAAGTAGGGCCTGCAGTGTACTGCGCAGATCCGGAAACAAACAAATCCTACAAGCTGCCAGATCACTGTAGTGTTTTTGTGTATGACTGGAGGAAAATAGCTTAAACTGCAGCCGCTATAATCTCTCATAGCACAACATCTAAAAGTGAGTTGAAGTGTAAGCAATTCCTGGAAAAAATCAGGATGGGGAGATATATATAAATCTACATTGGGTCCCTGGGCATATGGGAATAGATGGAAATGAAAACGCGGATGAGCTAGCTGAAGAGACGCATTTCTCGAAGCTTTTACCGTAGACTTCCTAATCAGATTTGGCGAAATTAAAAGAAGGCGAGAGTTGCACATGATCGACCAAGCAGGAAAGGCGTGGAACCAAGTGTGTGGATGCTAGGTGACGATAATAGTAGCTGTAGGACGTGATGTGTTGGGTAAGAAACGATCGAACACGTTTTGTGTTCGTACACCATACTCACAAGGCTAAGGCTCCAGCTGTATGTAGTGACACAGCCATCAGATCTAGAAGCAGTAAATAGCATAGGTTCTAGGAAGCTTTTAGTATTTGCCAAGAGGATGGAGTAATTTTATAACATAGCACCTGGTTTCCTCTAGAATTTTTCAGTTTGGTAGTTAAACTTCTGGTAACACTAGACAAAAAGAGTCGTCTATGTGAGGTCCTCACCGGCCAATTCAACCAAACCTTATGCTTATTTTGAGGGACCTATAACTTTGCTAAAATTGATTTGGCAAATGCATACTCAAAAAAATTCAGAGAACTGCAGGTAAAAAATTCGAAATTTTCTCGAATTTTCGAACTTTTCCGAAAAAGTTTTCGAGATTGGTAGTTTCGGTTACAAATCAAATAAATTTTTTCTTAAAATATCAAAAATTAGCAAAATAAATATTTAATTGACAAAGTTAAGAAAAATTACTGCTGCTATTTTTCACTTTCTTGGTCACATCTTTTCCAAACCTTTGCTCAGAACCTCTTCTATATTCCTTCTTATTTCCATAATCTTACCCTTATAACTATTTCTTCTTCTTCCTCTACGTTTGACCTATTTCTGCGTTGGAATCCCCCCTCTCTTCTATTCCCTCTCCCTTTCACGCAAACTGTACCCGCCCACCCTTTCCCTTACAGAGCCCTATTCCTTCTCTTTCCGCTACTATCTCTACCGCTTCCACATGCATTGCCTCTCCTTGACCCTTACACTCCTCTTTCCCTCTTACTGCTTTTTTTTCGTTAAACTATCCATTCCCATGTAGAACATGTTGTTGTTGTTGTAGCAGTGCTTCGCCCCATCCAATAGGTGCGACCGGTCGCAAATTGTCATCAATATCCTCTAACGGGAGTCCAAGGAACTTGCTGTTTCAACAGGGGTGGACCATATTGAGAGGGGTGTTAGAGGCGTTGGTTCCACATTACAATTAAAGAGATGGTCGGTGTCATGTGGGAACACATTGTAAGCGGGGAATACATTTTGTATGTCGGGATTGATTCTGGATAGGTAAGGGTTTAATCTGTTACAGTATCCAGATCGAAGTTGAGCTTGAGTGACACGTGTTTCCCTGGGGAGTGTGCGTTCCTCTTCCCCAAGTTTTGGGTGCTGTTCTTTGAGTACTGGATTCACCGGGCAATTTCCGGCATAAAGGTCCGACGCCTGTTTGTAGAGTTCAATGAGGACCTGCTTGTCTTTTTTGGCTTCATGCGGCTGAGTTGTCAGGTGCCGTATTTCCTCATAATGCTTACAGAGATTACTCCTTAAGCCCCTGAGTGGTGTTGGTTCATCAGTCAGATGCCTGTTGGGATGCCCAGGTTTCTGGGTATTCAACAGGAACTGTCTGGTTAGCATCTTATTTCTCTCCCTGATGGGAAGTATTCTCGCCTCATCGCCGTCCTCTATTTCGTACTACACTTCAACCTCTACTTTTATCTTTACCACCATCTATATTTCTCATCTGTCAAACTTTCATGTAAATGCGTGAAGCCGTTGGTGTTATCTTGACCAATCCATTTCACTACACGCGAAAATAAATGAAATTTGGGTATGGAAACCAATCCAATTTGTTTGAAGAGATAGAGCCATGAGCATGTTTTTCGTAATCAGCCTCCTAGCGGTTTAGGGGGTTAAAATATGCTCGCGGTAGGTATGCCTGTCGTAAGAGGCGACTAAAATACCGGATTCAAGGGGTTTGTGTAGCGCAGCCCTTTCAGGTTGCCAGCGCAATACATAGCTTCTCCAAACGCAATTGTCAACCTCACCTATCCGTGGTGAACCCTGTTTCATTAACAGCCGAGGCTCTGGCGACCCCGAACTCCTGATGGATCTAGGGGGTGGGAGGGCGGTATGGCCTAGAAGGTCGCATGAGGTCGTAACAAAGGACCATCAACTCGATGAAACTCCTCAAGGCCTTCGGGGAGTGTCTTGATCGCCACAACAACAACAACATAATAGTAGGCGTTCGAAGTTCGATAATACACATATGCATAGATATTATTTATAAATACGTATATATTTATAATATATTATTTTTGGTTTCGTATCCACAGGTCGAACTTATAAATGACAATTTGTACGAATGGTATGCACGTTTACACATTGTCGATCCAGATTCTAAATTAGCAAAGGATATGGTCGAAATGAACATTCCATTTATACTCCTGCATCTTGTTTTTCCCGATAATTTTCCATTCGCACCGCCATTCATGCGAGTCGTTGAGCCGCGTATCGAAAAGGGATTCGTTATGGAGGGTGGAGCAATATGTATGGAACTTTTAACACCACGCGGCTGGGCTTCAGCTTATACCGTGGAAGCGGTACTAATGCAGTTTGCAGCGAGTTTGGTTAAAGGTCAGGGACGAATTGTACGAAAGACGAAAAGTTCAAAAGAATTTAGCAGGTAAGTAATGAAGACCAAATAAATCACTATTTTAAAAAAAGTGCATCGACTAGTTTGTGTGGGTATAATAGGTGCGATGAGCACATCTTCTGTTGATGCTTTAGTGGGAATGCCTGCCTTTTCTGTGCTGATAAAAAGAAGCATTCCACACTTGATGAATTGAGACTTCAAAATATCTCCGAGCTCAGATTTTGATATATGTATGATAGGACCTATGAAGGATAGGTTAGGTTGAACTGGCCGGTCCATGAGGACCTGTTGATGTTGTAGCGATAAGGTTTCTCCCCGAAGGCTTTGGGGAGTGTTATCGATGTGATGGTCCTTTGCCGGATACAGACCCGGTACGCTCCGGTAACAGATCACCATTAAGGTGCTATCCCGACCATCTCGGGAACGATTTATATGGCCACATTAAACCTTCAGGCCATCCCTCCCTCTCCACCCCCTAGTTTCATGAGGAGCTTGGGGTCGCCAGAGCCTCGTCTGTTAGTGAAACAGGATTCGCTACGGATAGGTGAGGTTGACAATTGGGTTTGGAGACGCTATATATATTGCGCTGGCAACCTGAATGGGTTGCGCTACACAGCCCCTTGAATCTGGTATTTTAGTCGCCTCTTACGACAGGCATACCTACCGCGGGTATATTCTAACCCACTTGGGAAAACCATATAGACTGAAACCTCATGTAGACTGAATGGGTCCGTAGTGTTACCAGAAGTTTGTTTTAACAACCACACTGAAAAACTATCAAAAACCAGGACCAATGTTATAAAATAACTCCGTCCTCTTGGCAAATACTAGAAGCTTTCTAGGACTTAAGCAAGTGCAGGGCACGAGCACAGAACGTGCTCGACCGTTTCCTCCTCCAACCCGCACTTCCCACATCTGATATCACTGACCAAGCCTAGTTTAAAGGCATGTGATGCCAGAAGGCAGTGTCCAACCAGAATAGCCGTCATGAGTCATTGAAAATAATAGACAATATTTCAAATACGTGCTGAAATGAAAAGCCTCCGCACACTGCTATAAGCTAAAAGGGCAAGCGCAATAGATCAAACTTCAGGTCGCTGTGCATCAAGGCCTAACAATAATAATCCTACCGGAACTTTCGCCGTAATCGCGGTTATGTGCGATAAGAAGAATTTTTAAGGTATATTGTTCGGCCTTTTTGAGTCTTATAATGGGTCATTCTGAGGGTTAAGTGTTGCTGAATTGCTATACTGTTTTTACATTCGGAGTACAATGAATTAATGGCATCAACACCAACGATGCTGACGCAATAGCTCATTATGACTCACAACAATATCGCTTTGGTTCCGTTTGGCTCCCAACAACAGCGAATTTTATTTCAGTAAAATAACTATCATAGCATGCTTTGAAAATCTAATTCAAATGAAACAAGAAAACAAGATAGTTCCCCTTTGACGTTGTCAAATGCTGAAGAAGCATTGCCACCTCAACAAAATTCTGTTTCTGAAAATCTAAACTTTGTATGGGGTGTTTTTTC
Source organism: Eurosta solidaginis (assembly GCF_040869045.1). Taxonomy (NCBI): domain Eukaryota; kingdom Metazoa; phylum Arthropoda; class Insecta; order Diptera; family Tephritidae; genus Eurosta; species Eurosta solidaginis. The sequence goes on along the minus strand of NC_090320.1, from coordinate 247,757,330 downwards.
AACCATAAATATTCGAAGGATACATATTTACGGAGCTGTTAAAGTTTGAACTGACTAATTGCAAAAAAAGTAAAGCAATATCTATATCCATCTTTATGCAGAGAAGTGCTTCTTAAACTCTGTTCTCCTTACTGGGGAAACCACACTGCAAAGCACTGGCAAGCAGTGTATCCAAAGATACCAATCGAATCGAGAACCCTCCTCGAGAGAAGCTTGCTCGACGCCACTTTACTCGATGGGGGTTAATCTGTAAGACTCGTAAGACAACATTGATTTGTTTGTCCCCTTTCAACATTTCGGGCATTGCGACTACATCACCATTTTTTGTTTGAAGAAACTCTATTTTACTATTCCAAGGTGCTAATATTGCTCGGCCTTATCAACTTTACTTTGCGGCCGCCGTGGTGTGATGGTAGCGTGCTAGCGCCTACCACACCGAAGATCCTGGGTTCACGCCCCGGAAAAAGCAACATAAAAAACTTTAGAAACAAGTTTTTTCAATTGGAAGAAAATTTTTCTAAGTGAGGTCGCCCCTCGGCAGTGTTTGGCAAGCACTCCGAGTCTATTTCTGCCATGAAAAGCTCTCAGTGAAAACTCATATGCCTTGCAGATGCCATTCGGAGTCGGCATTAAACAAGTACGTCCCATCCCGCCAATACTGCAATAAGCTAGGAAAAAAATAGGAGTACGACGCAAAATGGAAGAGAAGCTCGTCCTTAGATCTCTTAGGAGGTTATCGCGCCTTACATTTATCTATTTTTTTATCAACTTTACTCCATTGTACTTGTTGAGTTGAAGCGTGGTAGCGGTTTATTTAAATCGTTCATCAACAATATATCCTTTCTTTAGATCTCAAAAGCCATTATCCCGTCGCAAAGATCATGAGCCAGATAAATATGTAAATTTGCATGTAAATGCAACAACAACGATTTAAGCCAGATAAATCCAGATAGAAGTCTGGTTCAATTTGTGAGCCAGATAATTTGCTAATTTCTTGTCTTTAGTTTGGCAACGCTGCCTTTAAAAACCCTACTTTTTCAAAAATAGATGTCGTAGTTTGGCCTTTAGCCGTATGAGTTAAATGAAACACAGCAGCGACATCTGTCTATCACAACTCATGTGTACAAAAATATCACGACCGCTACTTCTCAAGTGTCTCAATTATCCAGAGCATTCCCGTGAGAATTGAGCGTGATATGGAGCTAGAAAACTCACTGGATGATGGCTAAAGTTTTCAAAACTATTTGCTAATAGGAAAGTGGAAAAGAAAATATGTATGTTTGTGATGGGGTTAAAGGGCTAATTAATGGTGACTTATAACCATAAAACCATAACCAGATAAAACAGCTGATCGAACCTCCCTTATGTAAATCAATGTAATCGATTAATGGTGCCATACCATAACGCTAACGCCATAACCATACCATAGCCAACCAATTGGTTTTTGGTTTTTCGCCACATCCATAACCTAAAAATATTTGAGTTGGTGAATTTATTAACTTTTTGTGTATTTTATTTATTGTTTTGGATACGTTTTGACTAAGAGACTTATTTTTTGTGGAATATGTTTGTAATTTTTTGCGTTTTCTTCATTTTTATGAAATTTTCACGATGTTTAGGTTAAGGCACAATTAATCGATCACATTGGAGATGGATATGGATATGGGTATGGTTACTACTATGGCGTTAGGGTTAAGGAAGTTTAATTTGGCCTTAAGTTCGGAGCAACCGTTATGTTGAACCGAATACAAACGATGAAGCTACATATTTTTCGGCGGATGCAGTTGTTGTATGTTCTTGGAGGGTTGTTGGATTCAATACCGGACTAGCTTGTTGAAGGTCAAAAAATAGACCAACAATCTGAAAGAAAAAGATAAGTAGAATTGCGAACAAAAAATTAATTTTTTAGGAGTTTATTTTTTTTAAGGATATGTTAGCGCGGTTTGTAGAGGGAATGCCAAAACTCAGTTTATGTCGCTTATCGAAATCAATGCTAATTATACCTTTCATGAAAATGAAATGGTATATTAATTTCGTCATGAATCCCATTTAAGTCCTTAAAGGAAAATAGATAGACCCACCATTAAGTATACCGAAATAATCAGAAGAATGAAGAGCTGAGTTGATTTAGCCATGTCCGTCTGTCTGTTTGTATGCAAACTAGTCCCTCAATTTTTGATATATCGTGATAAAATTTGGTGAGCGAGTGTATTTAGGTGTCCGATCAGACATTTGTCGGAACCGACCGGATCGGACCACTATAGCATATATCCTCCATACAACCGATTTTTCAGAAAAAGAGGATTTTTGTCATATCTTCCTCAATTTATCAGATTGAAGCTTCAAACTTCACCATAGCTTTCGTATATTGCACATATTGTTGTCTGAAAAAATGGATGAGATCGGTCGTATATATAGCATATATCCCCCACAACCGATTGTTCAGATAAGAAACTTTTCGTAATTACTGCCCCAATTCAAGAGCTAGAGGCTTCACATTTCAACGAATGCTTACGTATATAGCATATATTGTTGTCTAAAAAAATCATAGAGATTGGTGGTATATATATTATATATCTCATACAACCGATTGTTCAGATAGGAAACTTTTCGCAATTTCTGCCCCATTTCAACAGCTAGAAGCTTCAAGTTTCATCAAATGCTTACGTATATGGCATATATTGTCTGAAAAAATCATAGGGATCGGTGGTATATATATTGTGACGAATATTAGTAAACTAAGGGATACTATCATCTCTAAGCCGATACTAAGCTGTGACTCGTATGCACATCAACAAATCAATCATTATGTCTACCCATATGTCCATACGAGCAGCGGAGAGTGACGCACAACATGCATATATCTGAGATACTCCCAAAAGTATGCAATCAATTGTACAAGTATCACTCACATATACACGCGCATGGGCTGTGATGGCACCCTGTGTATTCACATTTTAAGTTGTAGTCAATCATATGCGCAACATTGTTACCTTTCATTGCGAATATAAATACCACCACAACAAAAGAAGAGCAGAAAGTCTAAGCCAACAGCCAACACAGAGACAACACAATTTGGAAATACATCAACCGCCAAGGAAAGCAACTGTCATACATATATACACATACACTTAAATTGTTATTGTTTTGCGAACCGTTTTTTCTTATACATTTCAATAAACTAAAATTGCAATAACATCATCTTTCCAAATTAACTGTTCTCCAAATTATTGTGATTGGCTGTTGGATATCGTTTGAGTTACGGATTTTTGTAAAACGGAAAATTTTTTGGCTAAAGTCGCGTACAGTTGCCGCGAAATAGAAAAATTCTGTAATTTTGCTAAAATAGATATCGTGCCGTCAAAAGAAAATTGAGTGATCGGTTAAAAATTGTCGTACCTGCCGGTAAAAAATATAATTGTTGTCCACCGCAATTAATACTTATAAAATAATTCGTCTTATTGTCGTCCGAAATTTTGTGTAATAAAATTTAATCACACCGTCTAATACAATATATGAGCAATATGCCGGGAGGCAACGTGTATAATTTGCGGAGCCAGGACAGTACTCAACATGATCCAGAGGAGAATACGGAGGGAGCCGTAGGAGCGTCACAAATTCTGAGTCTGAATGCATTTACCAATGCAGTATCAGAGCTGAGGGTGGCGACTGAAGAAAGCCAGCGGGATATTGAGCGTTTGCGAAGCAATATAGAACGGGAGGCGCAACAAGTACCACAACGACATCTTATAGAAGCAACGCAGCAAAGTTCACCAGTGTCACTACTAGAGCGACAGACGGAAGATACAGTCTTGGCAAGCAATGAATCGGTGATAATATTATATGACCTGCCAAGTTTTTTGGGCAATCCTGACAAATGGCCACTGTTCTTAGCGAAATTCAAGGACACAACGCAGGCATTTCGCTACAGCAATCGTCAGAATTTAATGCGCTGCATAAATGCCTAGTTGGTCGTACCAAGGAAACTGTTGCATCCATGCTAATATATCCTAATGATGTGCCAAATGCCATAGCAGAGTTAGAATTTCATTTTGGGCGCTCAGATATTTTAGTAAGAATCCAAGTAAGTAAAGTACAGCAGTTTCCCAGTATCAGCGAGAATAAGGTAGATCAAATTATAGCATTCTCCACTAAAACAAGAAACATCGTCGGATTTTTAACATCGGCCAGGTGTGAGCATCATCTTTCAAATACCACACTATTGGAGCAGCTGGTCATGAAATTGCCACCCAGTAAACAATATGAGTGGACACGCCATGCCATCAATATAACGCCATATGCAACGGTGAAGGAGTTTTCATTATGGTTAAGCGAACTTGCCAGGGTGGTGTGTCTCATTCCGCGAAACACGACCACTAGAAGTCATCAGCCAGTGCCTCAACAACAATCGTCGCGTCGAATAATACACGTTGGAAGAGAAAAACAAGTAGAACGCGGAGAGGGTATCAAGTGCTACGTATGTGAGGGCGCTCACGTAATCTCCAGCTGTGAATCTTTAAAAAACATGAGCGTGCACGATCGTTGGGAAAAAGTAAAAGGTAAGCAGCTTTGCTTCTCGTGTCTACGAAAGGGTCATAGCACAGTCAAATGTCGTTCAAAAAGAATGTGTGCCGTTGATGGTTGCCGCCGATACCATCATCGTAGCCTGCACGAAAATTCGAGTTTGCCTCAAAATACAGCTGCTACATGCAATACAGGTGAGTCCCAGCCAGTGCTAAACTGTAGAGATGTCGACCGGGAAAGTGGTCAATTTTTTAAATACGTTCCGGTTACGCTAATGGGGCCGAGCGGTAGTGTAGACGTTTTCGACATGGTGGATGAGGGATCAGCCGTATCCTTGATAGAAGATAACTTAGCTAAACGTTTGGGTCTCAAAGGTCGGAGACAGCCACTAACGCTTCAATGGTATGGCGAAAACTGCGCAACCGAGGAGTCATCGAAGGTAAACCTGGAAATAAGAGGCAAAAATTCCGCATCAACATATAATATTCGAAACGTGTGCACCTTGCGTAGCCTTGATTTGCCAGCACAATCATTTCGAAAGCCGATTTTGCCCACTTAGAGTTCCTGCCATTAGAAAATTATAGTCGTGTCAAGCCGTCGTTGTTGTTGGGTCTTGATAACACCTCGCTAAGTGTTCCGTCCGCAACTGTTCAAGCCAGCGAAAATAGCCCTGTAGCCATTAAGACCAAATAAGGTTGGATAGCCTACGGTCCAACCAGTTCACCGCCACAAACACCAGTTGTATTGCATATCCGTGAGCGAAAAGGTCTAACATCACTAAACGCATTGGTAACCGAATACTTTGCCGCCGACAACTTCGGAATAGGTGAGTCAATAAATCAAATTGAATCTGAGGAAGATCAGATAGCGCGCCAGATGCTACACAACAACACCCGTCGTTTGGGCAAGCGTTTTGAGAGCGGACTACTATGGCGAAATTTACCACCAGCACCTCCGGAGAGTTACGACATGGCGTACAAGCGCTTAGAACGCAAGATGAAGGCCGATTCCCGTTTTGCCGCCAAATACAAAGAGGAGATCGACAAATATTTGCGCATGGGCTATGCCCGAAAGCTGTCTGATGACAAAGTACGTATGAACTTGAAATTTAATTTTTATTTACCGCATTTGCAGTTAATAACCCACACAAGCCAGAGAAAATGAGAGTTGTGTTCGATGCAGCTGCCCTAGTAAATGGCGTATCGTTGAACTCGTGCCTTCTTAAAGGGCCCGAACATGCCAAACCGTTACTGAACATTTTATTCAAATTTCGTGAAGGGGCAGTTGCAGTCGCAGCCGACATTCGTGAGATGTTCTCGCAAGTACTCATTAACAAGCGAGATCAACAGGCGAAACGATTTTTATGGCGTGATGGGAACGCTAATCAGCCAGTCGAGCACTTTGCTATGCAGTCTATGGTTTTCGGAGCCATATGCTCACCATGTATAGCGGAATTCGTCAAAAATAAAAATGCCGAAGATTTCCGTCAGCAGTATCCAGAAGCCGCTACAGCCGTCGTCGAAAGCCATTATGTTGCCGATTTCGTTGCCAGTTTAAAGAACGAACAAGACGCTGAGCGGATTTGCAATGACATCGTTTACATCCATTCCGAAGGAGGTTTTCAATTACGCGGATTTGTATCAAACGTCAAACGTCTGCAAGATAGCCTGAATGCAAAGCCACACATGCCACAGTCTATAAGTCTAGAAAACGGAGTCAGCTATGAAAAGGTATTGGGAACGCGCTGGAACACCGTGACAGATTCATTTGAGTTTATGCTTAATTTTCACCGAGTTTCAAAAGCCGTTTAGAAGGAGATCGTGCTCCAACCAACCGTGAACTCCTCAGTATAGTAATGCCGATTTTTTGCTTTTTGCCAAAATGCTAGTACAAGAAGTGTGGAGACATTCTATCGAGTGGGACGAAGCGATTCCGAGTAGCCTGCATCACAAATGGTTTATGTGGTGGAGCGAACTAAAACACGTTAATATTGTTAAAATTAAACGATGGTATTCACTGCAGCTTCAATCTACAACTTCCGTACAGTTGCACGTAGTGGTGGATGCCAGTCAATCAGCATTCGCAGCGGCTGCGTACTTTAGAATCGCTAGTAGTGATGTCACATTTGTCGCGGCCAAAACCAAAGGCGCCCCGCAGAAGTTATTATCCGTACCGAGATTGGAATTACAAGCCGCAGTGTTAGGCGTCCGAGTTGCGAATTTGGTTCGCCAAGGTCACAACGTCCAAGTAAATCAAACAAATTTTTGGTCGGATTCGCAAACCGTACTACACTGGGTCAACTCGAAAGAACGAAAATTTAAGCCATACGTTGGTCATCGCATAGCAGAGATTTTAGCATCAACTAAACCTTCACAATGGCGTTGGATTCAGACCGATAACAATAGCACAGACGTCGCCACTCGTCCAAAGTGGCCACCAAAGATTGAGGAACGTGGGCCATGGTTGCATGGGCCCGAGTTTCTGCTACATTCAGTTGAGGATTGGCCAGCCACATCTTGCACTCATATGCCTGAGCTACTCGAGGAGGAGATTAAGCCAAGCCTACATATACAAGCCAAGGTAACTAGTTGTTTACTAAAATTTAATCGTTTTTCTTCATATTTAAAGATGAAACGGGTAATGGCATGGGTTCTGCGAGCTGCCGACATATTTTTGAAACTACGTAGCACCTATCAGACATGTGATGGAGGCGTTCTGCAGTCAGAGCTAAGCGCCGCCGAACTAAATAAAGCAGAGATATACATAGTCAAAGCCGTTCAGCGCAAAGTTTACGCAGAAGAAGTATCAGCCCTGTTGAAAGACGAGCAACTCCATAGACAAAGCAGTATTCGTTCATTAACGCCGTATCTAGACAACGATCAGATCATGCGAATCCAAGGTCGCCTAGACGCAGCTACTGTTATGCCAGTAGAGGCCAGAAGACCAATTTTAATGCCATCCAAACACATCGTCTCCGAACTCATAATGCATCAGTATCACGAGCGACTACATCATCAGAACTTCGCATTGACATTGTACGAAGCCCGCCAAAAGTTTTGGTTTACTCATGCCAAGTCGCTGTTGAAGTCCGTGCAACGTACATGCTTAACGTGCCACATAGACAGAGCTAAACCAGCAGCGCCTCTGATGGGTCAGTTGCCTGAGGATCGGGTCACTCCTTATGTCAAGCCGTTCTCTTACACAGGAGTTGATCTTTTCGGCCCATTCAATGTTACCGTTGGTCGCCGGCGAGAAAAACGATGGGCAGTTATATTTACGTGCCTAACTACGCGCGCATCCTATTTAGAGCTTGCGCATGATTTATCGACCGATGCATTTTTGTTGTGTCTTCGAAGCTTTATCAACCGCCGTGGCACTCCAATAAGAATCAGAAGCGATAACGGCACGAATTTTGTGGGCGCTCAACGGGAGCTAAAGGAAGCTGATCGCATGTTAAATTTCGAGCGCATATCAGATGAAGCCACCAGCCGCAATATCGATTGGAAATTTAATTGCCCATATTTAATTGTCATATATTGTTGAAATACGTGATTCGTATTCATCCTAACACAAAGTACCTACCTATTTTTATACTCAGTTGAGCAGAGCTCACAGAGTATATTAACTTTGATTGGATAACGGTTGGTTGTACAGGTATAAAGGAATCGAGATAGATATAGACTTCCATATATCAAAATCATCAGTATCGAAAAAAAAGTTGATTGAGCCATGTCCGTCCGTCCGTCCGTCTGTCCGTTAACACGATAACTTGAGTAAATTTTGAGGTATCTTGATGAAATTTGGTATGTGGATTCCTGGGCACTCATCTCAGATCGCTATTTAAAGTGAACGATATCGGACTATAACCACGCCCACTTTTTCGATATCAAAAATTTCGAAAAACCGAAAAAGTGCGATAATTCATTGCCAAAGGCGGTTAAAGCGATGAAACTTGGTAGATGGGTTGACGTTATGACGCAGAATAGAAAATTAGTAAGATTTTGGACAATGGGCGTGGCACCGCCCAGTTTTACAAGAAGGTAATTTAAAAGTTTTGCAAGCTGTAATTTGGCAGTCGTTGAAGATATCATGTAGAAATTTGGCAGGAACGTTACTACTATTACTATATATGTGCTAAATAAAAATTAGCAAAATTGGATGAAGAACACGCCCACTTTTTAAAAAAAAAATTTTTTTAATTCAAATTTTAACAAAAAATTTAATATCTTTACTGTATATAAGTAAATTAAGTCAAAATTCAACTCCAGTAATGATATGATGCAACAAAATACAAAAATAAAAGAAAATTTCAAAATGGGCGTGGCTCCGCCCATTTTCATTTAGTTTGTCTAGAATACTTTTAATGCCATAAGTCGAACAAAAATTTACCAATCCTTCTCAAATTTGGTAGGGGCATAGATTTTATGACGGTAACTGTTCTCTAGCGGCCACCGTGGTGTGATGGTAGCGTGCTCCGCCTATCACACCGTATGCCCTGGGTTCAAAATCAACATCAAAATTTTAGAAATAAGGTTTTTCAATTAGAAGAAAATTTTTCGCCCCTCGGCAGTGTTTGGCAAGCGCTCCGGGTGTATTTCTGCCATGAAAAGCTCTCAGTGAAAACTCATCTGCCTTGCAGATGCCGTTCGGAGTCGGCATAAAACATGTAGGTCCCCTCCGGCCAATTTGTAGGGAAAATCAAGAGGAGCACGACGCAAATTGGAAGAGAAGCTCGGCCTTAGATCTCTTCGGAGGTTATCGCGCCTTACATTTATTTTTTTTTTATAACTGTTCTCTGTGAAAATGGGCGAAATCGGTGGAAGCCACGCCCATTTTTTATACACAGTCCACCGTCTGTCCTTCCGCTCGGCCGTTAACACAATAACTTGAGCAAAAACCGATATATCTTTACTAAACTTAGCCCACGTACTTATCTGAACTCACTTTATCTTGGTATAAAAAATGGCCGAAATCCGACCATAACCACGCCCACTTTATCGATATCGAAAATTACGAAAAATGAAAAAAATGCCATAATTCTATACCAAATACGAAAAAAGGGATGAAACATGGTAACTGGATTGGTTTATTGACGCAAAATATAACTTTGGAAAAAACTTTGTAAAATGGGTGTGACATCTACCATATTAAGTAGAAGAAAATGAAAAAGTTCTACAAGGCGAAATCAACAGCCCTTGGAATCTTGGCAGGAATACTGTTAGTGGTATTGCATATATAAATAAATTAGCAGTACCCGACAGATGATTTTCTGGATCACCTGGTCCACATTTTGGTCGATATCGCGAGAACGCCTTCACATATACATCTAAGGGCCACTCGCTTTTAAAACCCTCATTAATACCTTTAATTTGATATCCATATCGTACAAACACATTCTAGAGTCACCCCTGGCCCACCCTAATGGCGATATCTCGAACAGGCGTCCACCTATAGACCTAATGCCCACTCCCTCTTAAAATGCTCAGTAACACCTTTCGTTTGATACCCATATCGTACAAACATTCTAGAGTCACCCCTGGCCCACCCTAATGGCGATATCTCGAAAAGGCGTCCACCTATAGACCTAATGCCCACTCCCTCTTAAAATGCTCAGTAACACCTTTCGTTTGATACCCATATCGTACAAACATTCTAGAGTCACCCCTGGCCCACCCTAATGGCGATATCTCGAAAAGGCGTCCTATAGACCTAATGCCCACTCCTTCTTAAAATGCTCAGTAACACCTTTCGTTTGATACCCACATCGTACAAACATTCTAGAGTCACCCTTGGTCCACCTTTATGGCGATATCTCGAAAAGGCGTCCACCTATAGAACTAAGGATTACTCCCTTTTAAAATACTCATTACCATCTTTCATTTGATACCCATATCGTACAAACACATTCTAGAGTCACCCTGGCCCACCCTAATGGCGATATCTCGAAAAGGCGTCCACCTATAGACCTAATGCCCACTCCCTCTTAAAATGCTCAGTAACACCTTTCGTTTGATACCCATATCGTACAAACATTCTAGAGTCACCCTTGGTCCACCTTTATGGCGAATCTCGAAAAGGCGTCCACCTATAGAACTAAGGATTACTCCCTTTTAAAAATACTCATTACCACCTTTCATTTGATACCCATATCGTACAAACACATTCTAGAGTCACCACAGGCCCACCCTAATGGCGATATCTCGAAAAGGCGTCCACCTATAGACCTAATGCCCACTCCCTCTTAAAATTCTCAGTAACACCTTTCGTTTGATACCCATATCGTACAAACATTCTAGAGTCACCCCTGGCCCACCCTAATGGCGATATCTCGAAAAGGCGTTCACCTATAGACCTAATGCCCACTCCCCCTCAAAATGCTCAGTAACACCTTTCGTTTGATACCCATATCGTACAAACACATTCTAGAGTCACCCCTGGCCCACCCTAATGACGATATCTCGAAAAGGCGTCCACCTATAGACCTCATGCCCACTCCCTCTTAAAATGCTCAGTAACACCTTTCGTTTGATACCCATATCGTACAAACATTCTAGAGTCACCCTTGGTCCACCTTTATGGCGATATCTCGAAAAGGCGTCCACATATAGAACTAAGGATTACTCCCTTTTAAAATACTCATTACCATCTTTCATTTGATACCCATATCATACAAACACATTCTATAGTCACCCCTGGCCCACCCTAATGGCGACATTTCGAAAAGGCGTCCACCTATAGACCTAATGCCCACTCCCTCTTAAAATGCTCAGTAAAACCTTTCATTTGATACCCATATCGTACAAACATATTCTAGAGTCACCCCTGGTCCACCTTTATGACGATTTCTCGAAAAGGCGTTCACCTATAGAACTAAAGCCCATTCCCTTTTAAAATACTCATTACCACCTTTCATTTGATACCCATATCGTACAAACACATTCTAGAGTCACCCCTGGTCCACCTTAATGGCGATATCTCGAAAAGGCGTCCACCGATAGACCTAAGGCCCACTCCCTCTTAAAATGCTCAGTAACACCTTTCGTTTGATACCCATATCGTACAAACACATTCTAGAGTCACCCCTGGTCCACCTTAATGGCGATATCTCGAAAAGGCGTCCACCGATAGACCTAAGGCCCACTCCCTCTTAAAATGCTCAGTAACACATTTCGTTTGATACCCATATCGTACAAACATATTCTAGAGTCACCCCTGGTCCACCTTTATGACGATTTCTCGAAAAAGCGTTCACCTATAGAACTAAAGCCCATTCCCTTTTAAAATACTCATTACCACCTTTCATTTGATACCCATATCGTACAAACAAATTCTAGAGTCAGCCCTGGTCCACCTTTATGGCGATATCCCTAAATGGCGTCCATCCATAGAACTATGGCCTACTCTCTCTTAAAATACTCTTTAATACCTTCCATTTGATACACATGGCATACAACCACATTCCAGGGTTACCCTAGGTTCATTTTCCTACATGGTGATTTTCCTTATTTTGTCTCCATAGCTCTCAACTGAGTATGTAATGTTCGGTTACACCCGAACTTAGCCTTCCTTACTTGTTTTATTTTATATTTATCTTAAAAATTGCTTAGGTATGTACATCTGTTCACTATATATTTTTTATGTTATACAGCCGATTATTTGGAGGTTACGAATGGGATAAGATTATTGTTCAGCCCCATTCATGAAAGACAGTCCCGGCCTTACTTATTTTCTTTTGACTTCACATTCGTTTGCACAGTTAATTGTGTTGAATTCGCCTGTTTTTGGTTCCGTCAGCTGAATTTTTTTATTTTTGAAGCAAGACGTTCAGCTGTCATTTACAAATATCCTCTTCGTAAACAATCCCTAAATAATAAACTAATTATAATTAAATAATTTAACATTCCGGTCATTGTAAACTTTACCAAGTAGCGCAACTAACAGCTGATCGCTCAAAACTTGCACACACACACAAACATCACTAATGGCCATATTACGGAAATCTTAGGGAAATTGAAGTTAAATTTTTAAACAGACATAAAATGTTATACTTTTGGAATATATAGCATCTAGGACACCTTAATTGCAGTAATTGAAAGAAAATGTTTGCTAATACTCAAGTATTTAATTATTTTTTCTAAATTATCTTTAATATTGATGCAATGATTGATCCAATGCAACTCTGGTCTTCCTACTGTTCTTCATTCCACTCCATTCGAGTGCCTATTTTCACGGCCTGCGAGTGCCTTCCACTCTATTCGCAACATAACCTCGAATTAAGCTGCCAAACTATATAGTAAACAATGATTCCGGTCTTGTCTTTTCCTGTGAGCGGTCGTACGGTGTCATCCTCTGCTCAACGTCAATTTTCGGGCTTTTTTGCGTTGAGTGGAAAATTAAAATAGGCCTCAAGGTTGGCGTCGGTGTTTCCCTCGGGCGTTTAGGCGGAGTTGGGAGATGCAGTGCTTTACTGTCCTGGAGTCAGGGTGGTGGTTTTGCACTCCCAATAGGAATCAGTGAATGTATAATTGAATATTAAAAATTAAAACCTGGCGTGGTGCCATAAAAAAACCAACGCGCATTATACATAACGGATCATCATAACGGGACATGAAAAAACATGCCACATTGATACAACACATTCTCGAAATAAGATTTAAATACTGGCGTGATGCCATTTTAAAAAACCAAATTGATTTTATATATATAACGAAACACGACGAGATGCTGCTGTACATGGTTCTGGCCTCTATGGTATTACCATTGTAAAAGCAGCTGTCATCAATATAAAGAAGAAGAATGAATAAAGAAGCACTGCAATTAGACAAACAGTGCAAATCGACGAAAGCACACAATTTGAGGGATAACCTGGTGTTTTATAAGCTTAATGCTTTAACCATTAAATTCTAAAAAAAGAGCAAGACGTTCGGTACCAGGTGTTGTTATCCATACAGCGCCTTGTAGTTTAATATGTCAGATAATCGAAATCAATGAAAATTTTCTTTTGACTTGAATTCGCTGTGCAGAAGAATGTCAAGTCAAAAGAAAATTTTCATTGATTTCGATTATTCTTGTACAAGTTGTTGTATGGAAAGTAATCAAGAAGCAATCGTTGTTCTTCCGTAGCAATTACTTTTGCATGAAAAAAATTTTTTGGCAGTTGTCTAAATTTTTTCTTTCTTCTATTCTAATTAAAAAATTTTTCAATTAAGAAAAAATTTATCATAACAATAATAATGATAAAAAATTATTGTTAGGCCTTGAGCTCGATTCGAACCCGCGATCCAAAAAAATTTTTATTTTTGTAATTCCGACCAAACAGTTGTCGTAATATTAGCCGAAGTCGTTGTCATATGATCCTGTTAAGCAAACTTCTTGAGCATTGTTGATCTACACCAAAGCTATTCTACTTCTGATATTAATATTTTAATTATAAATTTTAGTTAAGTTGTTTTATCAAAAATTTATCACATTTATCATTCTCTCATTTCTCTTTACACATGGCATTTGAACAGACGCACAGCGGAAGAAGCTTTTCGTTCGTTGGTGAAAACACATGAAAAATATGGCTGGGTGACACCGGCACTTTCCGATGGTTAAATGATTTCGCAGCTCGTACAGACTATCGAAACTTTAGTATTAACAATAAAACTATGGAGAAGAAAAACAATACAAGAAAAAATGTGAAATTCTGGTCTTGCTGCGATGAGTAAACGTACATACATACATTTAATAGAATATACTCATAATTAAGTTTAGTTTATTAAATATTTATAAATGCATACATATCGTCAGCTTAATTCACAAAGGTCAAAACAGACAGATTTTTCGAGACTGCGTTATTCGCAGATTCTGGTATGGCATAAAAAAATATACCCTCCGAAAAAATTTAAATTAATTAGAGACAATAGATAGCAACCGAGATATGGCACTATTAAAAAGGCATATATGGATATAGTGAATATAAACTTCTTGATAAGGACTTTGGTGAAGTAAGCTAACGATATATGTGACCCGGTGTATGAAAAGGTGGCTTATGACTCAAGAAAAAAATAAACAGCTGTTTACAGCTGTTCCTCGCAAAAAAAAAAAGCTGTTAACAGCTGTTTCTCGCAATTTCTTTTTTGAGTCATAAGCCACCTTTTCATAGACCGGGTCACATATATTTATGCATGTAAGCAAAGTATGTAATAAAATGGAATTTGTGTATTGCATAGAAATATTTGCATGACATTTGCTGTGTTTAATGCTTTTAAAAAAAGCGGCCAAAAATAATAATAAGTTTCTTTTAGTTAGCTAAGGTATTTAGTGCATATAAAAATGGCAGACAGTTGACTAGTTTCTGTTTGAAAGTTAATTACTTTTGAGTAATTTTCTTCCGATCAGTATGTCATATGTAGAGATAAAGTTTCTTTAAGCTATCCTGATCTATTGCGTTATAGTGCGAATAAAAACTAGTGCTTAGGATTTCTCAGACATGTTCGAGAAGAGATTTTTCGCGAGTTTCGCCTTCTCGCGAGATTCTCGAATTACTCGTAAGGCTCGCAAGATTCTCGAATGTCGAATTACTCGTAAGGCTCGCGAGCTTCTCGACATTCAACTTAATCAATTCATTGGCTGTTTTATATAGAGCTTACGTTTTCTTCTGGAGCACAAGCCAAAATGTCCGCAAAACCAAAAGTAAAAAACCCCGAAATGTATAGAATATTGCCAATGCAGCGACTGAATAGAACGTCGAGAAGATCGCGATTATTACGAGTAATTCGAAAATCTCGCGAGAAGCCACGTTCTTGATGTCTCGTTGAAAAATAAAATATTGCGAACAAAATTATATATATAATAAATATGTTTTGAGTTAAATGTCATTGAAGCAATATAATCAACAAAAAGTCACAAGTAAAAAACCAAGTGTATAAATACAGTCCATACAGCGATTAAATAAGAATGTCGAGAAGCTCGCGAGATTTACGAGGACTTCGAGACACGAGAAGTCGAGTTCTCGATTTCTCGGGTCTCGAAAATCTCGCTTGTGTTTGAGAAGAAATCGTAAGCTCTAATAAAGACAAGGTTTATTCCACCTTATGGCCCAACGTTTCGCCAAATTTCCTTGGCATCATCAGGGGCGCAATATTCTATTTATTTTGCTAATAAAACAGCAGGAAATACAGAAAAGTTACAATAATGAAATCTAAAAAAAAAAAATTTTTTTTTTAATGTTTATGTGTATACATTAGGGCGGGTCAAATTGTATGGGGAAAAATAAGGAAAAAGAAACTTCAAGTGCACATCCAGTTTCTGAATCTATGCGTCATACTGAGTAATATTGTCCATGGGACCATAAGTCTGAAATGCATTTCGATCCTCCCTAACTTGGTTAGAAAATTTTATATCCGAATCCGAATTTGACATTCATTTTCATGTATTTTATTTGTGAGAGCCGCTACGCGGATTGGGATATAAAATTTTCTAACAAAATTAGGGAGGCTCGAAATTCATTTCAGACCTATGCATGGGACCATTATTACACAATATTACTCAGTATGACCCATAGATTCAGAAACTGGATGTGCCTTTTCAGCAATAAATTTGACCCATCCTAGTATAAATATAACTAAAGACAAACACAGTGAACAGATTGAACAATTACGGCTTATTTCTGAATATAAACTTACTTTAGATATGGCGGTAGACAAAATTGCGGATAAAAATGAATAAAAGTTACAAAAAGTTACACTATTATTACATAAAATATCGGTACCATCGATCATTGTGTACAATACAAGTGCGTCAACTAAGCGATAAACGTCAAAATTACACACAGCCTCGCTCACCTGATGCAAATCCCAGGTCTAGAGTTGCATTTTTGGTACGTAAGACTACTTTAAGCTCAGTTGCATTTGATAGTTTAATACAACTTTGTAGTATTTACGGATGTGTAGTTGCATATATTTCCGCGGAAATAAAAATAATAGAAGCTTTGTAGCCTCCTACAATGCAGAAACATACGGAAAGCAAAATATATTTAAATTAGAGTCAAAAAAGTCTAGAAAAACTTAACAAAATATAAAGCGCCACACGTGTAACATGTTTCCCTCAGGAAAAAATTCACAAATGCATAAGGGCAAAATTATATAAACGCTTTGGTCGCTTCAAATCAAAGATAATGCAAGGCGTTTCATTATTTTTCGTTTGGCGTAGTCAAAGCGTAGGCACGCATCCAAAGCGTTTATGTAAATCTTTCGATGCTTCCCCCGACAGATGAGTTAAATTTATGGCCGCTCCTATATTTTGCTAAGCAAATCTTGTTGAATGTTAAAGGATTCTAAAAGTTGAGAAATTCTCAAAGGAGGATTTACGACTCTTTCATCGCTTCAAAACGAAGAAAATGGCAAGGAGTCTCAGATCGATGCAACACAACCAAAGCGTTGTTGTTGAGTTTAAAAAGTTTTCCACAATAATTTGAAAAAATCTACGTTTTCTATGCTTTTTACAGGGAAACGGTCAAAATTCTAAAATTAAGATTCTGAAGTCAAAATTCTGGGCCGACAAAATTCTGGAAACCGGAATTCCGCACTTCCTTTGTTTTTTTGGCTGTATTTTAAAATTCTTCATTCTGAAGTCAAAATTCTGGGCCGACAAAATTCTGGAAACCGGAATTCCGCACTTCCTTTGTTTTTTTGGCTGTATTTTAAAATTCTTCATAATTTCGGAATTCACGTTTTCCAGAATTAATTCTGGAAATTTTTCCCCCAAAATTTGAGCAAAATCGTGTATTTTATATAAATTTGCTTATACATACATAATAATATAACATAAACAAAACATAACCTCCAAAAATAATTCCAATATTCAAACATATTTATCGGAAAAACAAAAGAACAACATTATTAACAAATAAAAATCAAAAAGATACTACATTAATGTCATGCTTGAAGCAATACGCTTTAAATACGCTAAGTGATTTAAATCCAATCTTTTTTTTCATTACGCTTGTAATTTGTTTGCTTTTTTCATGAATTTTTTTTTATTTTTTCGCCGTTTTTTACTTTTTGTACTTGTGTTTCAGCATAAATAAGTTCCCTTTGTAAGTCAGATATCAATTTGTACAGCGTCGCACGACTTTTTCCAACTATGACTTTAAGGCGGCTATGCCAAGCTTCCACACTGTTTTGCGTTCTTGGAAAAACTTTCGATGTAGGTTCATCGAACACGGACCAAAATTGTGTTAAATATTTAGGCTGTGACTTTTTACCAAACACATAATTTTTTTCAAACCATTTTGAAAGTTTTTCCAAATCGCTGTCGTTAAATGAATTACGCAAACTTTTATAATACTCTGAGATTTCGCTATGAGGAACCAGTGCTAAGCTTTTAAGCATTCGTACTTGGATTGAAAACTGCTCGCTGTTGCCATATTTGCAGCTTAGTCTGAAAATATTTAATAATCATATTTTATCTTAAATGCAGGAAGCTGCGGTTATGTAATAAATTTACCCTTCTTTTTGAACTTCTCGCCAAATATTTTTCCCGAAGTGGAAGAGGCAACCACTCTGCCGTGCAAATGGGAAACACTCCCTTTCTGCAGAAATAATAGCCATTTCAAAATCACTAATTATACGCGTCGGATTCAGTTGAATGCGACGTTCTCCAACTCAACAAAAAAAGAAATATACATTGACTTTGATTTTTTGGTCATAAGACAGAATACCAGCGGAACAATTTCTCCTTCTACTCTTCCGTGCATGGAAAATATCTGCCTCATCATCGTTGGAACAACGTCAAATGTACCATCCATAATCCAGCAGACGCTCTCATTTACAACTGCAGCGAAGATTTCGTTCCAAATATAAGAATGCATTCGCCATCAATAACTTTCTCACTTAAAATAAATAGTTGACCTTCCAAAACATAAAGTGATAAGGGAATGTCCATTTCTTCAACACAAGTTGGCTCCTTAAAACATTTCAAACTGTTCCGTTGTCTTCTAATTTTTAACTTTTGGGCATTTCTTAATGGCAGATAATCTCTAATATGTTTTTCTGTCATAGATACCGAACGCTGAATTATTTGGCTAGGCTGCAGAAAACTCGAGCGAGCCATATTTTTAACCAGATAATTTGTTTCTGCAATCGATTTTTTATGCGCACATGGATCATGAGAATGTTCATTTCTTTTTTTTCGTATAACATGTTCACAGCCATCAAATTGTGTGACAATACGCACTGTACATTTGTTTTTAATTCGTTCAGAACAAGTTCAGTTAAATGTTTTCTTATTTGTTCGTTCCAAATAGAAGAAGTAGCCGTTGACGTTTAACATGTCTTTTCCTTTGTTGGACTTTACCACAGTTATATTTTCCATCATAAAGCAATTATTTCACAAAAATATTTAGCACGTGTTTATTAATGAAATTGCCGTAACACATTGGTTAGTATGTACATATATATGTAGATACATAGTATACTAAATCATTATGGTAGTACAAAACAGTAAATGAACAACAACAAACAAAGCAATGACAATAACAAATACAATCATGCAATTGTAAAAAACTTCTTACTAGGCAATAAAACATATGATTACAGAAAGGCAAAATTCTGTAATTAATGATTAAAAATGCGTGTTGATAACAAAAAAAGTGCGCACTTTAAATCATTAATTACAGAATTTTGAATTTCAGAATTTTAGTTTCCAGAATTTTGCAATTTAGAATTTCGTTATCCAGAATTTTGGATTCCAGAATATTGACTTCCATAATTTTGATTTCCGGTGTTTCGACTTCCGGAATTATGAATGCAGAATTTCCCAAAAAGCAGAATTTTGACCCCAACCCCATTTTACACTTAAAGGGCTAACCTCATGTAATAAATTAAATTTTTAATGAAAGCCAATAACTCTGAGCTGAACAATTTTCGCCATGATATAAATTTAAAATGGTGTGGAACAGGAGCAACACTTTTGTGACTACATAAACCCTGCTTCAATCTTTTACGTCCCTGCACAGAACCCTAATTGACCGTTTTCAACCGAAACAACAATGGAAACCCAGATTTTCCCGTTATGCTAACTTGAGCGAGTGCCTGTCAGAAAGAAGTCAACCGTTGTTTACTATATAGTTTGGCAGCTTAATAGAGGTTATGTTGCGAATAGAGTGGAAGGCAGTGGACTAGGCAGTCGAATGTCATATAATGAAGGAATGGTGTTCGGAGTTTTTTTCAAAGTTAAAAAAAATGATAAAGCTTTAATATAAATAAAACCATTGTTTTAATAACAACAAAAACGCCTTATATATTCTATATATATAAATTCGTAAGGATTATCTCACTTTAAAATTTGAGTTAAATAATCTAAAGTTTTTGTTTGAAACTGAGTAGAGAACTGTGCGTGTGAATGTGCGAATTTTCACCGATCAGCTGTTAGTTGCGCTACTTGGTAAAATTTACAATGAAGTCAACACACTTGTACTTATCCACAATGCCATCGATCTGTGGTACACTTTGTCACGCTAAACACTATAAACATAATAAATAAGCAGCGGCAATAGCTTCGTTCGGGTATTCCAGTTTTCTGTTGATTTTGCAAATTTTGCAGGTTTTTCTGTTCGCGTACCGGGCTCTCCAACAAAAAATGAAGAAAAAGAGAGAGTAAAGTAACATTTCATTTTGCTGATAGCTGCAATTTTCTGTTGGTAAAATTTTTGCCAACAGCAATTTACAAACAGAAAAACATCTGATCGAAAAACTGCTGGTTGTAATTTACGCAAATTGCGAAATTTAATTCAAGTATTGCAGCCGGAAAATAAAGCATGGAAAAGGTATGTGTTAATGAAAAAATTAGGGCGAACATCTGAATGAATTGGTGCCTGTGGAACACTTACCTTCTAAATTGTTTCAGCTTTCTATTTTTTCAACTTTTTATAATTTTTTCTACCGCCAAATAATTCATCAGCTGTTCGCAAATTGTGACAGTTTTTGATGGATTTCTGTTGGCGTACTTTTTTTTACATATTTTTCTCTATAAGAGGAAACAGCTGATAGTTGAGAGGATTTTGGCTGTTTGTAAGTTTCTGTTGGGAAAATACGCGAACAAAGCTATTGTCTGTATCTTCCTTCCTGTTGATTGTCTTTTCTCTATTTTTAATTATTTACTTAATTTAACTTTATTAATTACTTTTGTTGATTTTTTTTTTAAGAAACGATACCGTAAGTCACTCAAACCAGCAAATAACTAAACCAAGTTCTCGTATTAGTTTAAATGTTCACGATCTTCACAAATTATTTCTTTTGTTCTAATGTATTAATTTGTTGTAACCTACTTATTTAATTGGCCCTTAACCGTTTAAAGTTATGGCTGTCCAATAAGGCTTCTTTGTAGGGTCACACCAGTAGGCCAATTGGTCACACCAACGGAATTTAAATCGTTTTCCACTTGGTGCTTCCAGCGAAATGGTGCTTAGCCGCTGTGTTTAAATTCGCTGGACTATGTTGATGTCTGCGTAAAGCTCGTACAGCTAGAATATACCCGCGATAGATATGCCTGTCGTAAGAGGCGGCTAAAATGCCAAATTGATCTGATGTTGGCATGATCCATGCTTGTGCACCATTAGCATGACGGGTGCGATAAGTGACTTGTAGAGGATGAGAGAGTATTTTACTTTTCTATTGCCTACCTAGTCCGAAGTAGAATTGGCTAGAGTGATTCTTCGCTGCATTTCAAAGCTGTTGTTTTTGTTTGTTTTAATGCTGGATCGCAAATAAACGAAGTGTTTCGAAATTGTGGCTGCCAACAGTGGCGTGGTTGCCGAGTCGTAAATGCGCTGACTCTTTGTTAGATAACATCAGGTATGTAGTTCGTTCTGTCTTCATTATGCATCAAACCCATCGCTTCCGCTTCTTTTCTAGTTTGTATAAGCAGAACTTACGGATATATGACGGGCTTTACAATCGCTATAAATTTCCAATGAGAGAGAGTCGGCGATACACACACGTACACCTCAGAATTCTTTTATATGCATAAAGGACCGTCGCGGCCTTCTTCACTCTTTCCTCGACTTTGATCTTCCCCGACAACTTACTGTCTAGAATGATTTCTAGATATTTTGGACAAGGTTTGTCCTGCAGGGAGAGCCTCCTAGCTTATGCTCTGACCAATTGGTTGAGAAGGGCTTTTACAAATTTGTATCTCGTACACAGTTATCAATTGTATACGAAAAGTTATACCCTAACTATTGTGGATAATACAATGATGGAATGAGAAAAGGAGTAGAATGTTAGCAAAAGATGTTTCCGGGCGCGATCTGTAAATCCTGCCAAAATTCAACATACAGCACTACTTGAAGTTTATTCACAGTCTCGAATTTATATCCGTCAACAGTACTTCGTCTTGTCCAAATTCACTGCAAAACCCCCAGGTCGCCATTATCGGTCCTACAGGAATCTGCACCGCTCTTGAAACCTTTTGTCATTAAAAGAGCATGAAATATGTATTGTAAACCGACTCCAATAGTAATAATATTTTTTCGCGATAAATATCCGGGTAGATAGAATGTGGTGTGTTAATGGGAGCATTAATTTGTCGTCCTACACGTTTTAGGCCGACTCAATCTGCATCTGATAAGGCAGATAACTTTTTTGCTGAGAAACATTTCATGGTAAAAACACAATGGAAAGGTTTGCTAAGCCACCAAATCAATTCGATGTTAGTTGTTCGTCCGCTTCCAAAAATTAAAAAAAAATATACTCCGAAAATTTAATTTTTACTCCGGCGTAGTCGTTTACTCAGGTAACATTTTTAAATACTCCGAACACTGGTAGCGAAACATGAGAGAAATGTAATACATCTAGAAATTTCAAAAGCGCTACGTCATCAAACTTTTTTTCAAATCCGATTACAAATACAACAATTCCGGAATGCGGGATCTTGGCTCATTCGATTATGCAATATACCCGTTGAGTGAATGTAGCGAAAAAAAATTCTGCTCAATAATTTGACATAAAATCACAACCGTTGAGTTCTTAAAATACAAATAAGGAAGGCTAAGTTCGGGTGTAACCGAACATTACATACTCAGCTGAGAGCTTTGGAGACAAAATAACCATGTAGGAAAATGAACCTAGGGTAACCCAGGAATGTGTTTGTATGACATAGGTATCAAATGGAAGGTATTAAAGAGTATTTTAGAAGGGCGTGCGCCATAGTTCTATAGGTGGACGCCTTTTCGAGATATCGCCATAAGGGTGGACCAGGGGTGACTCTAGAATGTGTTTGTACGATATGGATATCAAATTAAAGGTATTAATGAGGGTTTTAAAAGGGAGTGGCCCTTAGTTGTATATGTGAAGGCGTTTTGGAGATATCGACCAAAATGTGGACCAGGGTGACCCAGAACATCATCTGTCGGGTACCACTAATTTATTTATATATGTAATACCACGAAAAGTATTCCTGCCATGATTCCAAGGCCTTCTGATTTCGCCCTGCAGAACTTTTTCATTTTCTTCTACTTAATATGGTAGATGTCACACCCATTTTACAAAGTTTTTTCTAAAGTTATATTTTGCGTTAAAAAACCAATCCAAGTTTAGTAGAGATATATCGATTTTTGCTCAGGTTATCGTGTTAACGGCCGAGCGGAAGGACGGACGGTCGACTGTGTATAAAAACTGGGCATGGCTTCAACCGATTTCGCCCATTTTCACAGAAAAAAGTTATCGTCATAGAATCTATGCCTATACCAAATTTCACAAGGATTGGTAAATTTTTGTTCGACTTATGGCATTAAAGGTATTCTAGACAAGTTAAATGAAACAGGGCGGGGCCACGCCCATTTTGAAATTTTCTTTTATTTTTGTATTTCGTTGCACCATATCAGTTCTGGAGTTGAATGTTGACATAATTTACTTATATACCGTAAATATATTAATTTTTTTGTTAAAATTTGACTTAAAAAAATTTTTTTTTAAAGTGGGCGTGTTCGTCATCCGATTTTGCTAATTTTTATTTAGCGCACATATAGTAATGGGAGTAGCGTTCATGCCAAATTTCATCACGATGTCTTCAACGACTGCCAAATTACAGCTTGCAAAACTTTTAAATTACCTTCTATTAAAAGTGGGCGGTGGCACTCCCATTGTCCAAAATTTTACTAATTTTCTATTCTGCGTCATAAGGTCAACCCATCTACCAAGTTTCATCGCTTTATCCGTCTTTGGAACTCGCACTTTTTCGGTTTTTCGAAATTTTCCATATCGAAAAAGTGGGCGTGGTTATAGTCCGATATCGTTCATTTTAAATAGCGATCTGAGGTGAGTGCCCAGGAACCTACATACCAAATTTCATCAAGATACCTCAAAATTTACCCAAGTTATCCTGTTAACGGACAGACGGACGGACGGACATGGCTAAATGAATTACGTTTTTCGCCCAGATCATTTTGATATGCTTGGTTATGAACTCTCCAGAGCGTGGGCTAATACATCAACAGTGCAAGTTAATATAGTTTGTTAACCATGCAGGTGGAAACAGACAAAATATATATAAAACCTTTTTGCTCAAAATTCGATCTGCGATCATTTATAATTTATTACGCTTTTTGAAACATTGTAGGTTAAGTATAGTTTATGTATAAAGATAATGAATATATTTAATACGGACATTAGGGCGGGTCAAATTGTATGGGGAAAAATGGGGGGAAAAAACTTCAGGTGCACATCCAGTTTCTGAATCTATGGGTCATACTGAGTAATATTGTCCATGGGACCATAGGTCTGAAATAAATTCGAGCCTCCCTAATTTTGTTAGAAAATTTTATATCGCAATCCCCCGAAGTGTTATCGATATGATGGTTCTTTGCCGGATACAGATCCGGTACGATCCGGTAACACAGCTCCATTAAAATGCTAGCCCGACCATCTCGGGAAGGATTTATATGGCCACATTAAACCTTCAGTCCATCCCTCCCTCCCAACCCCAAGTTCCATGAGGAGCTTGGGGTCGCCAGAACCTCGTCTGCTAGTGAAACAGGATTCGCCACGGATAGACGAGGTTGACAATTGGGTTTGGAGAAGCTATATATTCCGCTGGCAACCTGAAAGGGTTGCGCTACACAGCCCCTTGAATCTGGTATTTTAGTCGCCTCTTACGACAGGCATACCTACCGCGGGTATATTCTGACCCGCTAACCCGCCGGGGGATGCAGTCTGCTTCTTAATTTTAAACAGTTTTTGTTATCCCTAGAAACGTTTAGAACACCATGAAATACTCCCAGCTTTATGGTCAATGTCGAAAGATTTTGTTCTGATTTAATCTACATATCCACCTGCCTCTCCTCTGCCTCACCCTTATAATTCCTCTCCCCTCTGCGTTCACACTATGGAAGCTCTGGAGTCTATGCGAGCTCTTAATTGAACGTACAGTTCAACCCTTCTGCATTCTTCCGGTTTACCTTAATCGGTCCACGCTATTTCCCTATCCCTTTCATTATTCCGTAAATCTTTCCTTTTTCTTTTTTCATTTTACTCTTCTTGCCTCTCTCTTATCTAAATCTAACTCTCATTATTACTCGTAATCTTATCCTAATGTTAATCTTACTCTTCCTGTTAACCTCTTATTCCACCTTTTTCTGAAATTATTACCCTTATTCTTACTTTTTCTCCCCCTCTTGTTACCTTTACTTTTCCGACTCCACTCCAACTTCGCCTACTTTTCCTTTTCAATTTCCTCTTTTTGATCCTCACTTTTTTTAGATTTTCCTTTTTCAATGTTGTGATATGTATGTATATCCAGCTGGGCGCTTTTCCGAACATTGCATTAAAAAAAGTAGCAAAATAGTGCCACAAATTTACCCTGCCTGCTAATTCAAAATTCATTACCGGATTAAAAGGGCTTTCAATTTTTTGTTTTGTTTTTGTACTACCAACTTCACCTGTCTGGTTTTATTGGATCATGGTAAATAGTATATTATATGGCTGCAACTTAACAAAGTTTTTTTTTAACAAAATCATGAAACAATTATTTATTTTTCCGGCTTTAGGTCAATGTTAAATAAAACACATATGGTTTTGTTTATCTCCAATATATTTCGGCTACACACCGGTAACCGTCTTCAGGGCAGAATTTTGTATACAAAACTCCACGTCACGCAGTGCAGACGTGTAAATAAAATTCTGCCCTGAAGACGGTTACCGGTGTGTAGCCGAAATATATTGGAGATAAACAAACCATATGTGTTTTATTTAACATTGACCTAAAGCCGGAAAAATAAATAATTGTTTAAATCAAAAAGGTCGCTAAATACACTAATTTAAAATCATGAAACTTAATTGTTTTATATAAAATTTGTAAAACTAAAACTACTAGTAATATTGTGAAAAATTTTGGGAAATTCTTGATTGTTTTGCACCTTCTACTATCGTTGGAATCACTAAACTGTCGAATAAATAACTCAAATATTCAGTATAGCAATATCTCTTTTATTTACAACTCTACTGTAGTAGTAATACTTTACAATACTCGCGTACTTCACTAAAAATGTTTTAAAATCAAACTGATTCCTTGCGCTGCTTTTTACTCTCGGATACCTCGTTTACCCATTTCTCCTATGGTCTAGACTTTTCGCGAACAGCTGCTTATGTATGTCTCCTTTGTGTATCTGATATTTACGTTTCTCTTCTACTTATATGCATATGTGTGAGTAACAACTTCTGCTCTTAGCTGCCGGCTACATATATGTATGTGATATATTCTCTTTGCTGTGAGTTTAGCGGTTTACATACATACATATATGTGTGGCCGCTTGCTTTTATGCTTACATGTACATACATATGTATGGCTGCTTACTTTGTTGTTGTTGTGCATTGATTTACTAGCAGCATAGTGATGTATAGAACTGCTAATATTCGCCACAATACATAAATACAAAACAAATGTAGACATGTTCTTATATGCGGATTTTTTTACATACTAAGTTTTTCTCTAAATCACAACCTCAGACATGTGTATTTTGGGTTAAAAGAACATTACAAATAATTAATTTGCAATTATTTCCAAAATTATTAGCTCGCAATCACAAACTTCTTTAAACAAATACGTTAAAATAAAAGAGTGTATGAAAGGAAACCCTTTGATTTACTTATAAACTCAAATTCTAATAGCATATATTAATATGTATAAGAGATTTATAGAACAACTGATGGATTTGCGTATTAAAGAAGTACACATCACATCACCTTGAAACACATCACATCACTACTAGAAGAAAGAACAACTTTTTGTCGGCTTAATTTACTCTTTTTAAACGTAATATCTATAAACATACTTTAATACATCGTTTTACAGTGAAGTTGGATCATATCACGTCACATCAAATGCCTTAAAATTACATCTCACTGAATATCATTGAATATAATCACATCATATTCAATAGCTGCTTTAGCGCAGCATTGTGGGCAGTTAGGGGGCTAGATAAAATGCCTGCAATTCTTGGTTGATGCCATAGTGCTCGTCTAAGCCTATAGAGAGTTAAAATGAATGTATATATTAGATAACCATTACAGATTTTAATTAATTTTATGAAAATGTTGTGTTTGTGGACATATTTTCCACTGCGTTTATATACGTTAATATAAAGGCAGTTTTTAAAATTTTAA
This sequence comes from Eurosta solidaginis, assembly GCF_040869045.1. NCBI lineage: Eukaryota > Metazoa > Arthropoda > Insecta > Diptera > Tephritidae > Eurosta > Eurosta solidaginis. The sequence goes on along the minus strand of NC_090320.1, from coordinate 247,730,163 downwards.
TGTCTAAATTTTATTTTACCTCCTAAGGCATCATATGATCTCATCATTACATTAAATGTTGACAAAGTGACAAATCAATCAACTTGATAAGTGAACTGTCACAAGTAGGACACATCACCTTTTCTTGTCAAGTGATAAGTTATCACAAACCAAAACCTGCATTTAGTACATAACATTTTTTTCATTTGATCCCATAGTATAATATATCCAAAAGCTACACTTCAAATATTTTCAATACTATTCACTACAGCTGGATTTCGATTCGATTCTTAATCGATTTAAGCGATCTTTTTTTTAGAAATGTAGAATCGTTGTAAATCGTTCGATTCTTTAGGCATCGAAGTTTTCATCACTATATACTTTACGGACGCTTGAGGAAATACATATTCTGTAATTTTTGTTTTTATAAATTTAGCTTTATTGTGTTGGTGGCTTCGAGAGAAAGGAGAAAGACGAAGATATTTCTTCGCACTTCTGGCAAGCAATATATTGTGGTATGATATTGTGTTCAGTACGAAATGGGAACTAATTAATACCACATTTTTAGATACTAGTAAGCCAATTGAAAGTGACCCTGAAGGGGAATTCAATCTTATAAGTAAACCACCAAAGAGTCGCAGATCTGTTGTCTGGAAGTACTTTAGTCAAGTGCAGGGCGATTCTGCGAAATGCAAATTGTGCGGCAAAATATGCGAAACAGGTGGAAATACAACCAATTTGTTAAATCACTTGAAGCGGTCACATCCAACGTTGATGGAAATGTCTTCATCAATAGCTCCTATAGAATCCTTTTTTGAACCTAATAACAACAAGATAAGGATTTCTCAGTCTGTACATGAGCGAAAAAAGCAACTGGATTGTGCTTTGATTAGAATGATTGCCACAGATATGTCGAATTTACGGACTTTTAACAAATATATAAAATCAATACTTTTTATGACATAGACAGCAGCAAACACGAAAACAGAAGTGGCAATTTTTATGAAATTTCGTCAATTAAATTCCTTATTCCTTTTTATTTTCAATAAGCTAAGAAAACACTTCCATAAAGTTTTTAACTGAAACTACACAAACCACTACACAAATTGCCGTATGTTGTCAATTGAAAGTTCCGTGTAGGTACCTCATTGATTAAAAAGCTGCAAAACGTATACTGAGAACATGTTACCTTACGAATGTAATAAATACTTTCTTTTTATATGACGCAGAACATAGATCGATTCTAATGCCGTAAACGAAGCGAGAACATTATACATATTGTAATAATAAGTATTAAAGAAAAAAGTGTATTGGTTAATGTTCCCAAAGTTTGTTTCCCTACATTTTGAAATAAAAGATTCAAAAAAACAAAAAAACTATGACATTTCGGTAAAGACAATATTAATTATCTCACTCCGATGAAAGGATCAACTGAAGACCCACGTGGCATTCCTTGATGCTTCCAATTTTGTCGGCAGGCAACGAAACGAGAGAGAAACTGTCCAGCTTTATTTGTCGGGAAAAGTCGTGTAAATGGTTAAGTATGTAAGCAAGTACACTGTTACAAAGAATAAGCAAAATTTAAATAAACTTTGTTTGGTTCCATTTAATCGATTAAATCAATTTTTTTCTAAAAATCGAATCGAATCCAGCTCTACTATTCACATTGTATTAAATTACATCACCTCATATCGAATATAATCACATCGCATGACCAACAAGTTACCCACAATAAAGACATTTTACATCAATGAACATCAAATCGCCGGTTTCACAACGCCAGTCATTATATCACATTGCTATCACACTTACATTATCTAATCACACTTATTTCATCTAATTATTAAAAAAAAAAAAAAACTACCCGCAAACCTCTCACATAGGGTATCTACAAACATTATTCAGTATTGTACGTATGTATTTTTAGGTAACTTTTTTGAAACAAGATTCATGAATATACTTACTATTACTTAATAAACCTCTATGTGTTGAAAATGAAATGTGAAATGTGTTCTATTTTTTGGAAATAGCTTTTCACAAAAGGCTTTGCGAATATTAAGACATTGTTAATGTTACAAAGCCGTTTTGACATCACAATCCAATGAAAATTCTAAACTTTGAAGGACTGCGTTGATATTTAAACCTGACTGCTATGGCTGCCGTCGACCCCGTCACGAAGAATTTGATTTAGCGTTCTTTGATTATCACACCCGTTGATACTAAAGATTACCATATATAAGGCTGCGGCGATTTCGACCAATCAGCCCACCGTCCAAAGCGAATTCAGTACAAGGTGGTGTTGCCCCATCAACTGATTGCTTGTTCTTGTGATTTTCACGGCAAAATTTGGTACAACACAAGGCGAATCCATTCCAGGTGGTTTCATTGATTTCGATTAACTGACGTATTGTAGTACCAAGCGTTGTATGGAAAATAATCATATATCAATAATCTGGTACTGAATTCGCCTTGGGTTCAACAAGGTGTCGGCAAGGCGAATTCAGTACCAGGTGCTGTTATCCCAACAGCTGATTGTTTCTTCTTTATTATTTTCCGTACAGAGCCTTGTACTTTTTGATGTCAGTTAATCGAAAACAATTAAAATTTTCTTTTGACTACATTCTTCTGCACGGCGAATTGGTTGGATTCGCCTTGTATGTCGGTTAATCGAATTCAATGATAATTCTCCCTTGACATTATTTTGCACGGCGAATCGGGTTGAATTCGCTTTGCCATCACCTTGTATAGAATCGCCTTGCTGTTTTCTCTATTAAAAAATTCCGTAAATTTCAGGAACATAACCTTAAAGGGCCATATAACCATATCCAGAAAAAATCGAGCCTACCTTATGGAAATAAATGTAATCGATTAATGGTGCCATACCATAACCTAACGCCATAGCCAACCAATTAGTTTTTGGTTTCTCGCCATATCCATAACTTAAAAATATTTGAGTGGATGAACTTAATAACTTTTTGTAGATTTTATTCATTGTTTTGGATATGTTATGACTAAGAGGCTCATTTTTTGTGGAATATGTTTGTAATTTTTTGCGTTTTCTTCATTTTTATGAAATTTTCACGATTTTTAGGTTAAGGCACCATTAATCGATGACATTGCAGATGGTTATGGATATGGGTATGGTTACGACTATGGCGTTAGGGTTAAGGAAGTTTAATTATCCCTTAACCCTAGTGCCGCTGTGAAAATTTGTATTGGCCAAATTAAACTTCCTAAATGGCGAATTAATGGTGACTTATAACCATAAAGCCATAACCAGATAAAACAGCTGATCGAACCTACCTTATGGAAATCAATGTAATCGATTAATGGTGCCATACCATAACGCTAACTCGATTATTCCATAAAGAGGTTCGATCAGCTGTTTTATCTGGTTATGGCTTTATGGTTATAAGTCACCATTAATTCGCCCTTAAACCCTAACGCCATAGTCGTAACCATATCCATAACCATTTCCAATATGATCGATTAATGGTGCCTTAACCTGAAAATCGTGAAAATTTCATAAAAATAAAGAAAACGCAAAAATTACAAACATATTCCACAAAAAATAAGTCTCTTAGTCAAAACGTATCCAAAACAATAAATAAAATATGTTATGGAATACGCATTTTTTAAGGGAGCAGCAAGGAAGGCAGTCGGCATGATCTGGGGGTGCTCAGTGGCTAGTCATGTCGACTGGGCGGGGTCCTTGCCAACCTTACTGTTCCTTCGCCATAAACAGAAAAAAGTTCCTATCATGCATTTCAAATGGTCACACAGCGCAGAACTAATTCAAAACGCTGGAAATATCAAATTAAAACAACATCCGGTCGAACCGGATGCCACGGACAGACCGTTAAAACATTCAAAATTTAAATTCAAAAAAAAAATAACCGTAAAAGAAAACTAAACGCAAAAAAAATTACCGAACCGGACATGACCGGTTACTAACTGTTGAAACTCAAAAAAAAAAGCGGAAAATTAAAATAAAAAGGGGAAAGGCGGAATATGACTTGGGGGCGCCGCGGGTGTTGTTGCGACGCCGGCTGCTTTCCCACCCTCAAGACCATGGCCACCGTCGCACCTAAAATTTCGGTGGCCCCTTACCTGTCCTACCTAGTGTCTTCTAAATAAATAGACACCTCAGCATTCCCATTTTAATTACAATTTTATTTATAATTCATTATTTAACATTCTTTCCTTGTATATGATCGGTTATTTCTAGGTAGTTAAATGCTTATACATGTATATATGTATATAGGTACTCGATGCAAGTATATGTGCCTGAATGTATTTATCATTTGTATGTTTGAAATGATTATATATAATAATATTTAACTATAAGTCTTTACGTAAGTATGTATACGTCAGTGCATACAGGTGGGTTCATAGATATGTATATGCTTATATATCCATATAATCATATTCTACATAAAGGTATGCATACGTGCATTTCCATGTAGGTATTTGCTTATATACAACTATATCTAATATAAGTATACATGTATATATTTCTATGTTGCTGTATGTATATGTGTAAATTTACGTATGTATCTGCTTATATATACATATAGATGACTATATCTAATATAAAAGCTCCTAAGTATGTATTTTCATGTCATTGTACACATATGTGTAATTTTACGTATGTATATGCTTATATGTATATGTATATAACTATATCTAACCCTCTAACCGGCCAATTTTTGTTTTCAATGAAAAAACTCATACCTATTAATTCTAGTGCGATAAACTCGAATTTGAAGTCAGATTGCCAAAACAGTTAATAATTTTCCCCCCAGGGCTGAAAAACCCCACCCCGCCTTTAGGCGGACGTGCCTGTTTACGGGTACTTGAAATGAACGAGAAAGAATTTTCTTATGTATTTTTATTAACAAAAAACGTTAAAAGAGTATTGAATTATTGTATATGGAATAGTTGGAAGCATTTATTTTTAGCTGATAAGCATAAGTAAGATTACATTTTGTGCAAAATATTTGAGTTTCCGATTTATAACCAGGCATTTTGCACACCCTTTATTGCTCCGATCCAAAGAATCAGGTATATGATCAATGCCATCGTAACGAATATCAATCGGTGGTGCGTTAGTTTTTTTATTCGGCTTCCATTGGTCACTTGGGGAAGCACTAGCTGGTCGCCCCACTGGTCTCCTTAAAATTTTTTGAGAGCTACAAAGTATCTCAGCCACTTCAACTCGAAAATCCGGGAGTTTCACATTTGTAAGCTGATGATTTGCGGTAATTCGACGATAGAGCAGGTATGCACTTACCATTGCCATATCTATAAGATGATAAAATATATTCAGCGTCCACTTCCTCGTTTTCATCCGAATATAATAGTATCCTAGTAAGGTGCCCATGAGATCAACTCCCCCCATATGATAGTTGTGTAATAATATTAGGGCATGCCATTTCAATATATTGCTTATCCTTCCTGTCGTATCTAATTGGCTTTCTTGGTGGCGCTTCATCAGATGCAATTCTAAACTGCTTTACACCTGCGTATGTTGAAGCCAAGACAACGGCTTTTGTGTCCTTCCATACAACAGTAGTTCAATTCCATAAGCAGTACCCAGAAATTCTTCTGAATAACCTCGATCTTTTTTGCAAACATCTTTATCCTTAGACAGCTTGCAGTTGGAAGCGATGTGTAAAAGTTATCAAAATACAATATGCAGTTCTTAAAATCAGGGATCGTTTGTGACAAACGAACAACGACATTTGAGGTTGCCCCCAAATCAGGGACGCCTTGAAATACATCATTGTCGCCTGCACTTTACGCAAAGCACACATCATCTTCATATGAGCTGCATTCTGTTAGTAGTTTTTGCGAGAAAGTCGCTAGTAGAAGCACTTCCTAGTTCCTGAATGTAATTATCAATTTGCTCAAAATACCTATCTGATATAACTAACTCTTCAGTTTCACTCCCGTCTTCGCTTATCTCATCTTCAGAATGGCCATCGTCGTCACCTAAAGCTTCCATGAGTTCTGCAATTTCTTCATCAGACAACTGTGAAACTTGAGCCTTTTGAGTAATCCATTTCAGTAATATAAGTTCGTCTACTGAAGAACAAACATATCGTTAGTATGATTTTCGCTATAAAAAAACAGCGGAACAGGCAACTTCGCCTTTAGGCAGAGTATGCGTTTTGGCCAAAAATACTATAATCTTTTTATATAATTCCACATAATATTCACATATTTCAATCTTTAGCAATTAGTCTACTTGCCAATAATTTTTTTTTTGACGATCGAAACATGTTTTATCACTTATATTATAGTTACCAAAACAACTTCTTGCAAAAATAATATTTGTAGTCAGTGCACTCTATTTTTCCAACTAGAATGATTATAACGGCACCCTGCTATCACTTACAACTTTAAAATTAAGGCAGCCGCATTGATCTAATAATTAGCGAACATGGTGCATTAAAAATTTTACGAAAAAATTGAGGGTACACATGTTTTACCAGTTTAATCCAACACCGCCTAAAGGCGGGCTTGCCGGCTAGAGGGTTAATATACGCACCAAAGTATGTATTTGTATGTTGTTGTACACATACGGGTAATTTTACGAATATATGTGCTTATATATGTATTAGGGCGGGTCGATTTAAAAATCGCTCATTGCTCTGTGAAAATCGTATTCTAGGGATCAAAGTAAGAAACTTTGCCGAAGAAACCATACCTCTAAAACGAATTCTGATGCCCCCCCCCCCCTTTGGGTCGAACTTTTGGGTAGGGGCAATTTCAATTCTACCTGCGGTGTCTTGTGGTGGCTTAAAAAAAAACAACACAAGAAAGTTTACGATCTGCAATTGTGTCACAGTGATACCTTCATTTTTTAAAACGGTTGAATAAAAAACCCACACAACTATGTTTACGGCATGCAAATGCATCACAGTGATGCCTTGGTTTTAAAAGGGGGTTGTAAAAACGCTAATTTCTAATAATTTTTTTTTTAATTTCTTTTCTATTACTAAGTTAAATTCATTTTTTCATTTACATATGTATGTTCTGAGTAAATAAATTTCTAAAGAGAAAAATAAACTCCAAAAAGAAAAAACATAGGCATTTCAAAGTGGGATTTTTCAAAATTTGCCCTTACGACCCAAAGGGGGGACATCAGAATTCGTTTTACAGGTATGGTTCCTTCGGCAAAGTTCCTTATTTTGATCCCTAGAATATGATTTTCACAGAGCAATGGGAGATGGGAGGGGGGGGGGGGGGTTGGAATGGACGCGCCCGGTTGTTCCTAAATTTGGTGCTTGTTGTCGTTGCTAGTAACGGTCGTTACCGGTACTGTTGCAACAGGCCTATGCTTGTCGGTCCTGCCGGTGTTGTTATAAAGTTGATGTTATTGCAGCAGGCCTATGGTTGCGGTCCTGCTGCTGTTGTTGTAGCTGGTGTCGGATGTATCCGGGCATTTGTCATTGTCGGTATAGAGGGTTGTTGCCGGTATGGTGGTTGTCGTATTAGGTGGTATGTGCGCGTGGTGATGGCGCCGTAGTAGTGGCTGTGCACGGTTTTGGTGGGCACTGTTGGCGGTTGTGCACTGTCTTGGGCGTGCAAAGTTGGTGGTGGTGCACTCACATACATGCAAGAATGCGCTTTATGGTATTTCCCAATTTTGTTCGCTTAATCCATAATTGTCAAATCCAGGACTCTGCAATTGTCCGTCTTCACTGCCGGACATATTGGGAAATACGATTACGTTGAAATGTGCTTTAAAATATTTTAATTTTTTTTCCCCTCAAGTGTGCAGATGGTTGCTTTGTCTCGGGTTTTACTCGTCCTTCACACGACAGACAATTTATGTAGCAATTCTTGGGTGGTACACCAAACTTTTGACGCAGTTTATACTACTTATATCCCCTATACTTCCATAAATTTATGAAATTTCCACACTTTACTATTGCTTAGATTGTTTGCGATACTTTTGGTGAAATTTAATTAAATATTTTATGTAATTTTTTGATTTTTCAAAGCACGCACAAAATTATGCTCCACCATCTCGTGAAATCTCTCCTGACTATCCCGTAACCTTTTTTTTTCTTCTCTGAAACAGCGTGTTTCCTCCTAGAGATCATCCTTCACGCGGCCGTGGCGACCTCTAGTGTCCATTTCGATCAACATTGCCATGGCACCTTTTATTTGTCATGTGGGGACACGTTACCAGCAGGACAAGTTTTGTTTGTCGGGGCTGATTCTGGATAGGTGAGAGTTTAACCTGTTACAGTATCCAGATCGAAGTTGAGCTAAAGTGACTCGCGATTCCATAGGGAGTATGCGTTCCTCTTCTGCAAGTTTTTGGTATTGTTCTTTGAGTACAGGTTTCACCGGGCAATTCCTGGCATAGAGGTCCGACGCCTGTTTGTGGAGTTCACTGAGGACCTGCCTGTGTGTTTTTGCTTCATACGGCTGTGTTCTCAGGTGCCGTATTTCCTCATAATGCACACGGAGATGACTCCTGAAGCCCCTGGGCGGTGTTGGCTCATCAATCAGATGTCTGTTTGGATGCCCAGGTTTCTGGATATTCATTTAATTTGCTGCGTCCCTTCCACAAACTTAACTTTCACACGGGTCGGCCGCCTTAAAATAAACCCATCCCGCTCTTATTTAACTATAAAAAAAATTTACATTTTAAAAACTACTTTGAACTGCGGCCAAGGTTATCTTTATTTTCATACTTAACTCTTAAACGGTATTTAAATGGGTCGATATGTAAAGTTCCCCTACAACGGAACCATGCAAGGTGGTGGCAGGGCAACATCCAACAAACAAGCACCTAAATTCCATGTATTTTGTGTCAAATCAGATTAAAAAAAAAGTACCAATAAGCTGACTTCCGGCCATTACATGTATGACATGAGTTTCCTCATTGATAATCGTAAATTAATGTACAAATTATAGAGATGCTTGAAGAAGTTTTAAAAAAAGAGAGTTTAGTTTCATTCCGTGAAAAATTCAATGATTTCGAGGAAAAAACAAAACAATTATTACCTGGTGTAGGTTATACAGAAATCGTAGAACGTACTCGTCGTATAAAAAACAACCTAATGACGGAAATGCTCCAGAATTAGAATTTTCGCCTCGCGATGATTTTAGGGCAAAAGGTTTCCTCGAAATCATCGACAATCTTCACAGTGAAAATATATGGAAGTTTCAGACAGATTTGCATTTCTTATCAACTTCTCTCTAAGTGATGGAGACCCCCACGAAGCTATAAATAGCTTAGTTCGTTTTTATTCTAGAGATTTGGAAGAATTTTTCATTGAATTGAAACAATTCCAAAGTTACGTGAACTCCAGGTACACTGATGCACAAAAACTCATAGTCATAATGGAAGATCAATTAGCCGATGTATTTCCTAACACAAAGAGCTCTTCGGATTTTTTAACATTAATCACAAATTGTTCTGCCGAACGATCCTTCTCGCAATTAAAAAGAATCAAAGCTGCTTTTTATAAAAGATATAAGTTTGTATTTTTTAAACGAAAAAAGAAGGGAACGGTCGTGAAAAAAAGGCCCCCAAATTGATGGTTGTCTAGGGCCCCGTTGAGGGTTATTTCGGCCCTGGGCACACTTATCTGTCAAAGTCGGAGGTGTTAAAACAATTTGATGGCAAGTTTACATAAACGCTTTGGTCGCTCAAAGCGGTCCAACATTGTTATCTTGTGCTTTTCAACAATTATACTGTATGTGTAGATAAAAATTGCTTTAGTCTATTCAAGTAAATCGGATTGCGCTTGTCTACTATACATAGGTATATTGTGGCAAATTTCTTAGAATTTAAAGAAAAAGCGGAACAATTTTATCGAAACTATCATGCCAACCTAATAAAACCGCACTACGTCTTTTTAGCGCACGCAAACAACCGGCGTTTTTTGCCCGAACCCAAATAAGCATGCGCACAGTGGCCAATTTGGCTTCGCTAGCGGCATTTTATTCATAACTTCCAAAGTAAAGAAGTTATCTTCAAAAGTTTTTTTTTCTCAATTCAGAAAAAAATCAAACAATTTTTGGAAAAAAAATTAAATTTTTTTTTTTTAATTTTTAATTTTTTATTTTTAAATTTTTTTATTTTTAATTTTTAATTTTTTTTTTAATTTGTTTTTAATTCAATAAACATTTTCCACCATATATTCATATATAAAATAAGAAAAAAATTGTCAACTCAAAGAGAAACCATATTATAAAAGAAATATTAATCAGATTCTTCAGTATCAGATTCAGAGAAATCATCTTCAAAATGATGCATTATAAGCAAGCTTTTAACTTCCTTATCGAAACTAATATTTCTGGAATAGGAAATTGATGAGCCGTTGGACAATGAAGATATTAACGGATCGGAAGAAACAAAAAGAGCGTTAATTATATCTTCCATTGTATTTTTTCTGCAATTTTTTCTGGTATTATTTTCACGGATGTTCCGATAATCTTTATTTCTGGCTTCAAGCGCTTCCTCGGACATCATACCAATCGGAAGCGAAAAATGATTGATTATGTCTGCTCCATGAATTAAAATTCTGTGAACAGACGAGGGCATGTAAAACCAAGGGTATAAAGTAACAAAAATTTCGGCAGTTTCCATTGCGTAAAGTCTGAATGCCTCCGTGTTTATATCGTATCCACATGCAAGTGCTCGTAAGACGACGCTGAATCGATATATTAAATTTTCGTTCACCCCAGTTATACGAGCGGCTACATCTGGTTGTTGAAAGAACCTTCTTGCCGTATTTCCGTTGTTGGTATTTCCAGTAACAGCCATTGGTATGTCGACCAACAAATGCATTTCTTCTCGTAGCTTCTGCTGTATATTTGTTTTATTTTGTCCAACAATATCCTTGTCAGCACCACGAGTTTGCCACTTTTTTATTGGTATTCTATAGGATATGTGCAAAATACATTCAAAAAACCTTATCCAGGCGTGGAGACTGGATAGCCCATATTGAAAGAGGTTCACTTTAATTGGAAAGCTCTTCACCAAATTTAAGTCATTCATATTTCTCGGTGTTTCCTTGCAGATTCCGCATATTGCGAAGAAGATTCTGAAATGACGCTGAAAGTTTTACCATCAAGCATGGTCATGTGAAATTGGTGATCAATAATCAATGAGTTTATATAAGTTGGTACAATATTTAATATTTGGCTCTTAATATTTTCAATTTCCCTGCGACTCAGGTCCGCCGTTTGCAGCTACCAACAATCCTTCACATGACACTTCCTCTGTAAGCCCTGACATCTTATTGACTTGCGTTTTTCTGCAGCACTTGGAAAACTCTTTTTCCGGCCGTCCAATATTTTCATTTGCTTTTTTTCCCAACAATACCAATGGTGTATCTAGCCATTCTTGGTTAATTTTTTCGAAAAACACCTTACTTCTGCCACAGGCCTTCCACTTTTGGATAAGCCTACTAACAAAATTGCGCAGTTTCTTTCCATTTTTGCACTGCTCCTTCTGAGTATAGGTAATTTTACTCAAAACGGTACCAAAAACATAATTTTCTACGGCGAGAAACTTCTTGGTGGGGATCGCTTCTTCATGCCATATTAAAAAAAGGGTGCGTTTTGACACAGACATTTTGCCTAAAAAGTACAATAAATTGAAGGCTCGCAGGTACTCGCAGTTCATTTTGGACATTTTGGACACACAATGGTTTACACATATAGGAAAATTTTAAATTACACTGAATCTAGGTGAATTTTGAAAGTTCTACTCCACGAAAAAAAGGTGTACGTTACAATGGGCGAGTTGCTAATACACTTAAACACGATTACGTTTTATAAATAACATAAGTATACACAGATCACAACCACAGTTTTTTTTATATAATACATACCTTGGCGTTAGTATATAACAAAACTTTTAATGAAAATAATAAAATTTGCAAGTTTAACACGAATACGAAAACGATGATCAAAAAGGCGGAAATATTTTGCACAACACTTGCAAAAACATGTGCTGACTTTGACAGCTCACAGCTGTTCATCAGCTGTAAGCTGAGCTTTTAAAAATCGACACAAATCTAGTGAATGTATTTGTTATCGATTGTTAAGAAAAAATTAACGGTTTTTCAAATTTGAAAATTTTAATTAAATGCCGCTAGCGAAGCCAAATTGTCCACTGTGATGCGTTGCGACAATGTAAAGCATGTGTGCAAACGTCAAATCTAAATGTCACGCAGAACAAAAATTGGAAATCGAGTTAGGTTTTCACGCAGCAAATTCAATTTGGGTTGCTCTCATACATGTGCATGAGACATTTTTGACAGAAAATGACTTGCGTGCGTTTATATTAGGTTGGCATGTATGTCAATATGGTATTTTAGGTTGTTTAAACCATAGTTGAAGTTGACTAAAGCTTAGGTCTACCACTTCTGACGCTTAAACTGAGACGAGCAGTAAATTTTTATGCAACCGGGCAAAACGGCAAGGCTAAGCTCTATTTGTTGTTGTTGTTGTAGCGATAAGGTTACTCCCCAAAGGCTTTGGGGAGTGTTATCGATGTGACGCTCCTTTGCCGGATTCGGTACGCTCCGGTAACACAGCACCATTGAGGTACCAGCCCGACCATCTCGCGAACTATTTATATGGTCACATTAAACCTTCAGGCCATCCCTCCCTACCCCACCCTCAAGTTCCATAAGAAGCTTGGGGTCGCCAGAGCCTCGTCTGTTAGTGAAACGGGATTCGCCGCTCGAAGGTGAGATTAACAATTGGGTTGGAGAAGCTATATATTGCGCTACACAACCCCTTGAATCAGGGGGGATCCAGCACGATTTGGGAGGGGGCGATTTAAGTCAACTTTTTAAGTAAGATAAAGTGACCTTAAAATTTTTCATACAAACACACATACATATCTACACTCATCTACAAAATTCATCATCATTCAGATTTCTCCAGATTTTACTAAGTTTTGCTTCGACCTTCATTATTTTCGATATTTTTATAAAAATATGTATTATTATATAACACCAACAATCCAAATATACACTTAAGACTTTTTAGAAAATTCGGGAAAATTCCGCGAATTTTCATGCAAATTTTTAGCTTTCAGTAAGAATTTTTAGAATTTATCTCTCAGAAAAATTCTAAAAATTCTTACCGAAAAGCTGAAAATTTGCATAAAAATTCGCGGAATTTTCCTGAATTTTCTAAAACGTCTTAAGTTTCTATTTGGATTCGATCTGGTACATCCAACGATTTTTGAGGATGACTTCTAATTGAAGTCGAAATATCGATAAAAACACATTTACCTGTCCTAAAAGAAAATGTAAATAGATTTGATTAAGGCCTAACAAGTGAACAATTATTTAGCTTAGAAGGGTATATTGCTTTTTAATCCAAAAATACATCGAACTGCACAGAATTTTTATACAACTTTAGATGTGCGCGGTTAGCTCCTTTGGCGTTGCATATGGGTTTTGGGGTATGTATACTATTCCGTGGACATCTAGGAACGCCAGGGAGTATATTTAAAAAAAATTGAAATACTTTAAAAAATCGACTTTTGGCCAGCTAGATTGATCAAATACCCCACCGTGCGACGCATGTACCTCCCTGATCTCCAGTTTTTTCGCCTCGCGAAACCTGGCATTCTCACCGACTAAATCCTCTGCGACCTTATTTACAACATGGACGTCCCAAATGTCGACCATTTTGAACATCCATGTCGATGGCACTACGGGTGCAGGACAGTCGGTAGCCTACACCCCAAAATCTTGGTTGTGACCTTTGATCAGGATCTACATTTTGGTGAGCATACAGCCGCAATTGTACCGAAAATCCAGAGCCGTAATAAAATCCTCAAATCCCTTGCTAGCAGTACTTGGGGAAAAGACAAAGAAACGCTCATCACCACATACAAAGCAATTGGTCAAAATCCCTAATGCACCATAATTGCTACCGTCGCAGCAACCGTGTGTCCGTAGCCTACCCCGGTACCACTTTCGCATTACTTCAGGGTGGCGTTCCATATTTCTCATTTTGTTGTCCCTGCGTCCAGGTTCCCGCTATTTGCTCTGAGTGTCGATTTAATCGCCACTGCTTCGCATGCGCATTTCTCTGCGCTCCCTCTCAGCATCTCAGCATCCATCAGGCGTGTCATTACCATAAATGCCATTTTGCTCACTGCAGTCCAGCACTCTTTCCTGTTGCACATTTGTGATACTAAATTTCTCGTGGTAGGTTCCTCACCAAAGACTCCATGCAAGGCGAGTCTTTCCGCGTGGAAACGGGGGTGGTGGAACATGACGTGTTCTGCGTTTTCTAACTCCGTGGTACACATTGGGCAATGAGGATCTTCCTCTATCCTACGCTTCCATAAATACTCTTTGAAACCGCCATGTCCACTCATTATCTGCGTGAGATGGTAGTTCAGTTCGCCGTGCTTCAAACAGCGTGAAGGTCCAACGCCCTTTACTCGAGGCCTCCCACCGTTCTTGCCACTTAGCTATTGTTTGTGTCCTTGCTCTTTTCTTGGCTTCTTCAGATGGTCGCTCGATA